>NC_135808.1:64168026-64768026 GCF_964213995.1 Mustelus asterias
GCCATTATCGGGATCGACACGGCAATCTCCTGTCCACATTTGCGTCTCCCACCTCTTTGGCGTGATGTCATTTTGGCGCGAATCAGAGTAAGTATATAAAAGTCTCAACCTGGCATGGCAGCCTTGAACTGGCGTGAGGAGGTAAGTGCTGCTAACGGAGCACGGGGGATGTTGCAGGCAGGCCCTGCAGATGCCTGGTGACCTTCCTCCTACTGTCTTCAGGTGTTGGCCCATCGACCAGTGATATCTGGGGTGGAGGGGTGGGGCGGGCTTCTATTCTCTCACAGCTCTCTCGGTGAGGCTCCATAAAGCAGTCCTGCTCACCCCTCCCCTGCAGGCCAGTGCTGTAGCTCAGTTTGGGAGGCCCCATCAAGGAGTCCTGCTTACCTTTCCCCTCCAGGGTACTTTGCAGTGGCGTGGTGTGGTCAGGGACTCGACTGAGTGCTGGTTTTCGGGGGTGGGGGAGGAGTGCACCATGTGCTGACTGAGGCCTAACCAGATGAAGCAGCTGCTGCTCCAGGCCGGGGTGCAGAGGTTCAGACATGGACTGCATGGAATCTGCTGTCACTGGGCACACATCTGGTGCTGCTTTGTAGTCTGTCCCTGCCCTGTGACACGGACCAGCAACACATGCCTGTAACAGATGCTGCAGTTGCACACAGAGCAATGGCTCAAGGGTGCGCATTGCCCACGGCTGCACACCGACCTGCATAATCTGTGCCAGCATTTGTCATGATGGGAATCTCACACAACCCTAATCGGGCCACGCATGGCACCATGGATTGTGTGGGGTTGCCAGCTCCCACAAGTGGGGATTCTGGCCCAAGTGAGGGATTGGGGTGGTGCTGGGTCTATGCAGCCAATGATAATAATCCGTCATTCTATGCTCTTTCCAAACCCCACTGTGCAGATGGAGCTCTGTTTGTTCGATCTGGAGCTGGCCATGATGGTGGCAGCAGGGGTGGAGGAGGAGGAGGAGGAGGAACAGGCGGCTCAGGAGGTGGCGGGTGTGGAGAGACCACCGCAGGAGCAGCCACCACCAACGGACCCTCAGGAAGGAGGGCAGGGGGCTGCTGCTGAGGGCCAGGAAGTGGGTGGGCAGCCTCCTGAGAGGGTGCATAGAAGGCGGAGGGTGCTGAGGCCTAGGAGGCACAGGCCCTGCAATTCCTTCCAGGCCCTCTCGGAGGAGATGTGCTGTTGCCAGCTGCGCCTCTCCAAGACCACGGTGTGACACATTTGAGAGGTGCTCTCACACCTGGCACCTCGGGGGAGCGGCAGTCCCCCGCTCCCTGTGGACGTGAAGGTGACGGCTGCCCTCAATTTTTATGCCTCTGGATCATTCCAGGTACCCAGTGGCGACCTAGCTGGGATCTCCCAGGCCTCCGTGCACAGATGTGTGCGACAGCTCACAGATGCCCGGGCAGAGCAGTTCATTAATTTTGATGTGGGCCGTGCACAGCAGGAGGCCTGGGCTCTCGGCTTTGCCTCATCGCCGGGATCCCGAATGTGCAGGGCGCAGTGGATGGCACGCACATCGCCTTGTGGGCCCCACATGCAGGGCTGCAGCAATTTGTGAACAGGAAGGGATTCCACTCCCTGAACGTCCAAATTGTCCGTGACCATCAAATGACGATCATGCAGGTCGATGCACGCCATCCAGGGAGTGTCCATGACAGCTTTGTGCTCAGGCAGTCGGACATCCCTCTGCTCTTTGAAGACCAGCCCAGGCTCCCGGGATGGCTACTGGGTGACAAGGGTTACCTGCTAAGGTCATGGCTGATGATGCCTGTGCGGAGGCCCAAGACCGAGGCGGAGACCCGCTACAACGAGGCGCATGCAGCCACCCAGTCCGTCGTTGAGCGGTGCATCGGCCTGCTGAAGATGCGGTTCCGCTGCTTGGACCGCTCTGAGGGGGCCCCTCCAGTATGACCCTGTGCATGCTTCACGCATCATCATTGTTTTCTGCTCTCTTCACAACATTGTCCAGTAGCAGGGAGACCAACTGGAGCAGGAGGAGCGGGAGAAGGAGGAGCAGCGAGGGAGCGAGGTTGATGTCCCGCCATATGAAGAGCTGGAGGAAAGACGGCAGGCGGCGATGGCAGGTGTCCGGCAAGGAAGGGCAGCGAATGACGTCTTGGTTGCAGCCCGTTTCACCTAGCTGGTGCTGTGCAGTGAGGGGGCTGCAACCAACACACACCCACCACACCCCAGGAGCAAGTGCAGCTGCTATTCCCCCTCCAAACCAACTTGGACCACATCACCCTTCCTCAGCTTCTGTCATCCCACCACCCTTTCCCCCAGAAACATCCAAACCTGTTAATGTGCCTGGGCTGGCAATGGTTGAGGGTCTTGGTTGAAGGCTGGAGGATGATGATGACTCGTTGTTGGGCACACTGAGATCCTGTCCTTGGTGCAATTCAAGTCTGACTCCTACCTGTACTCCGAATGCACGCTGCCACCCTGGCCCACGTAGCTGTAAGGGTTGGGGACACATGTTTTTTGGCTAATGGGGGGGAGGGGCACTTGCACCAAGGGTCTGGTGGATGTTGGGGAAGGTAGGGCAGGCACTCTGAAACATGGGCTGAGTCTGCAAGGCTCAGCAGACAACACCTCAATGTTTGGGAATCGGGAACACTCAGCCCTGTGGGGGACGAGGGGGGAGAATAAGAGACACATTAGTCACAGCTGAGAGGTGCAATTAACATTATTGATTAATAAACCCTGACTAACGTTGACCTTCACCCGTGCCCTCTTAGTGAACTACAACTTTCTAACTTTGTGCTGTATACTGCTTCTTCTCGGTACTACCCCAGGATGCTCATTGGAGGTGGAGGTGTCCGGCTGTGATGCACACCCAATTGCCTCTGATGCCCTTGGTGGATGTCCCCTGGGTGGCCGGGATCTGGAGGGCCCTAGTTGATTTGCACATGGCACTGTTTTGGTGACACCCTGTTCATCTCGCTGCCCCTGAGGTTCCCCAGTGCGAAGAAGGGGGGGAATCGGAAGGCCTCGGGACATCCGGGATCGCCTGGTGGAAGGCCCTGGCATGGGCTCAAGCCCTTCTTCCTCCCTTGGGATGCCCAGAGGCCCTGGGGACACTCCATGGAACGCCAGGGTAGCTGGACTGAGCTCCAGAAGCTCCGGCATCACCTGGCCCTGCCAGTCCTGGAGGCCTAGATGCGTCTGGTCCATGATCTGTGATCCCTCAGCCCTGGCCCTCTGAGACTGGGTCAAGCTCTGGAGTTCCTCTGCTACAGCATTCTGTGAGCAGGCCAGGCTCTGGAGACCCTCGGCAGTAGCCCTCTGAGCCTGGGCTAAGTTGTCGAGGCTCACAGCCACGTTCTGCAGTGTCTCCAGAATGCCAGCGAGAGTCCCAGCCATGGCCAGCAGTGTTTCCCACATGCCCCTGACACCCATGGCCATCGAACGCTGTGCCTCCTGGGTGCTGGTAACACACTCGCCCGTGGCCCGGAGTGTCTCCAGGATGGCCTGGACCCTGTCACCCATGAGGTCAGACCACTGAGCCAGACTTTCCACTGCAGTTGCCACCCTTGCAGTGTTGGCCTGGGTCTCACGCTGTGTCGGCACCACCTCCTGCAACAGCACTCTGTTTGACTCCCCTAAACAGCCTTGCAGTCGCAGCATGGTTGCTGACAGCCCTTCCACAACTCCCCGGGTTTCCTGCTGCATCTCCACCAACCTTGGGAGGAACAAACCCAGAGGCCCAGCAGCTAGCTTGGGGACAGCTGAATCCTGGCCTCTGGCAGACCTCAGAGTGCCCAAACCCTCGGATGTGCCCGCCTCCACCTGATGTGCATCAGTGGCTGTGATGTGTTCACCAAATCGTGACCCAGAAGCCTCAACACTAAAGGTACCCACCATGGTGCTCGTCTCTGTGTTGGTGGGTTGTGTGGTACACGCCGGTGAAGCTTCAGTGGAACTGCTCTCGGAAGATTCCTCAATGCCTCCCTCTGAGGTGTCATCCAGGGGATTGTGTGCAGTTTGGTCCAGAGCAGCAGGGGGTGGTGGCAACACCCGAAGGGTCAGGTTCCTTTGGGTCCAGAGCTGCAATAAGGAACACACATTAGGGGGAGGGAGGCAAAACATTCCATGCAGCATCGCACTTACTTTGAGGAGGAGGGTTAAGGGTGCACTTCTGCTCACTTGCATGCTGTACGCCGACCTGGCTGTCGGTGACAAATCGGGAAGGCCCATCACCCCATGGCTCCATAGCACACTCCTCCATGCCACTCAGCTGCTGCAGGTCAGGCACACCACCACCAGTCTGTGTTGTCCCATGTACGTTGTGGATTTTCTTTTCCTGTGGGAACATAAGGTGGATAGCAGGTATTAGCATATTGCAGTTCATGGTGCGCAATGCGTGCCTGTGTCTCGGGCGTTGTGCTGACAGTTTCGGGAAAAGTGGTCACCACTGAAGCTCGTTGAGGGGTGAGGGGAAGGGGTTAGATTCTGTTCCTGGGGGAAGTGTAATTTGTTGCATTCCCTACAGCTGTCTAAGCAGGGTTTGAGATCCGTGCCAAGCATGTGCGGGGTTCCAAGTGGGAGGCTCACTCACCCTTGCTGCCGGCCAGAGTGCGGTGTCAGGCTCCTGGCATTCACCACTTCTGCCACCTCCTCCCACAATGCCATGGTAGATGCACCCCTTGGGTGAGGGCCGTGGCCGGGGAAGATCCGCTCATGCTGCTCCTCCACAGCATCTAGCAGGTGCTCCTGGTCGCCCTCTGTGAATCTGGTTTGCGCGCACAGACATCTTTATGGCGTGACTGCCCATTCCTGCAGCTTATATACAGCTCTGGCTTATTAGGGGAGTGCAGGTGCAGTGAGTGTGGCCAGTCGAGGGCCCGT
Organism: Mustelus asterias; assembly: GCF_964213995.1. NCBI lineage: Eukaryota > Metazoa > Chordata > Chondrichthyes > Carcharhiniformes > Triakidae > Mustelus > Mustelus asterias. Next base: position 64,172,893 of record NC_135808.1, read on the forward strand.
TGGCAATAAATACTTGTGAGAGATTTTGAAGGCTGTATTCAGTTGAGTGTCATTCATCCCTCAGGGTGCTGATTGGCTGCCATTCAATAGGCTGCTGTGTCCGGGGTGGGGGGTGGGGGGGGGGGGGGGGGTGGGGATGCAATACTCAGGGCTCCCATTCAAGAGAGCGAATGATCACAAGCTGGGGTTGTGCATGTCAATGCACAACGCTAGTTCTCTGCAGGGCAGCAGTGAGGACAGGATGTTCAAGGGATGGAGGGATTGTGTATCCGCATTATCCAGGTCCATGGGGACATGGGGTGAGTAGGCAGCCATGTCTGTGTGTGGGGGGAGATGGGAGGAAGGGGCCAGCGCTCTCTGTACAGGGGAGGGGGGCCAGCGCTGTCTGTATGGGGGAGGGGGGGGGCCAGGACTGACTGTACGGGGGAAGGGGGCCAGTGCTGTCTGTATGGGGAAGGCGGGCCATCGCTGTCTGTACAGGGGAGGGGGGCCAGCACTATCTGTACGGGGGAGGGGGCCAGCGCTCTCTGTACGGGGAAGGGGGGCCAGCACTGTCTGTATGGGGCAGGGGGGACAGCGCTGTCTGTGGGGGGGGGGGGTTTGTGGGGGTCTGCGATGTCTGTGGGGGGGTTGTGGAGGCCAGTGATGTCTGTGGGGTGAGGGGGAGGGCGCTGTGGAGGCCAGCGATCTCTGTGGGGAGGTTATGGTCCCCCACAGGCCAGTGATGTCTGTGGAGGGATTATGGGGGCCAACTATGAGGCTAGTGATGTCTGTGGGGGGGTTATGGGGGCCAGCGATATCTGTGGGGAGGGGGGTCGTGGGGGCCAGCAATGGCTGTGGGGGTTGCATGACAGCGATCTGGATGCTGGGAGGTCATAGAAATCATAGAATCATAGAAACCCTACAGTACAGAAAGAGGTCATTCGGCCCATCGAGTCTGCACCGACCACAATCCCACCCAGGCCTTACCCCCATATCCCTACATATTTACCCACTAATCCCTCTAACCTACCCATCTCAGGACACTAAGGGCAATTTTTTAGCATGGCCAATCAACCTAACCCGCACATCTTTGGACTGTGGGAGGAAACCGGAGCACCCGGAGGAAACCCACGCAGACACGAGGAGAATGTGCAAACTCCACACAGACAGTGACCCGAGCCGGGAATTGAACCCAGGTCCCTGGAGCTGTGAAGCAGCAATGCTAACCACTGTGCTACCGTGGTCAGAAATCTCCCAGTGATGCGCGCATGCGCAGATTCCTGCTCATCCCGCCGATTTCAGGCTCTTTGACGCAAATAGGCCCCAGCCCCAGGGTTTTTAATGATATTCACGATTGTGACCTCTGCATTGCACAGAGTGTGGAGATTCAGGTCTGAAGTTGCATTGTAAAACGGTCGTCATCCCACCAATTCAGCACTTTTGGGAGAATCGCTCCCTAAGTGTGTTAAATCTAGAAAAAGGAAATTATGAAGATATGAGGGAAAAGTTGGCTTTGGTGGATTGGGAAAATACACTAAAAGATTTGATGGCAGACAAACAATGGCAAGTATTTAAAGAAATACTACATGCTCTACAACAGGTCTCCTCCAAGGCACAAACACCCAAAGGAAAAGATAAATCAACCAATGAAAGTTAAAGATTGTATTAGATCAAAGGAACAATTCCAGAAAAAGTGATAAGCCTGAGGATTGGGAGTAATTTAGAATCCAGCAAAGGAGGACCAATAACCTGATAAAGGGAAAAGGGAATATGAGGACAAACTAGCATGGAACATGGGCTGGAACTTTACCGCCTGCCCACCACGGGAATCAGAGCGGGCGAGAGGCGGAACATGGAAAGGTCCGTTGACCTCGGGTGGGATTTTACGGTTTCTGGATGAGCGAGGCTGTAAACTCCCTCCCACAGAGGCAGACTGTAAAAGTGTATTTCGGTATGTGAAAAGGAAAAGATTGGGTAGATCAAGTGTGGGCACATATTGATGTAAACAGGAGAATTTATACTGGAGAACAGGGAAGTGGCAGAGAAATTAAACAGTTACTTTGCACCTGCCTTCATGAAAGAAGCTACAGAAAACCTCTCAGAAAAGCTGCCAACAAAGAGACTTGTGAAACTGAGGAACTAAATTAATATTAGTAAAGCGGTAGTTCTTGACAAGTTAATTGGGCTGAAGATTGCTACATCTCCTGCACCAGAGTGTTAAAGGAGGTGACTATAGAGACAATGGATGCATTGCTGGTTATCTTTGTAGATTCTGGAAAGGTTCCTGTGGAAGTGGCAAATGGAACCCCACTATTTAATGAAGAGGGAGAATGGAGAACAACAGATCTGTTAGTTTGACACCAGTAGTAGGGAAAATGTTAGACTCTTTTCTCAAGGATGTGGTAACCGGACACTTAGAAAGTAATGGTAACATTGGACATAGTTAACATGGATTCATGAAAGGAAAATCATGTTTGACTAACTTATAGGGTTTTTTTGCGGCTGTTACTTGTAGCATAAATAAAGGAGAATCAGTGGATATAGTGTATTTGGATTGTCAGAAGTCTTTTGATAAGGTCCCACACAGGAGGTTAGTAAATAAAATTAGAGCACATGGGATTGAGGGAAATATACTTGTATAGACTGAGTGCAGGTTAATAGACAGAAAGCAGGGAGTAGGAATAAATGGATCATTCTCAGGTGAGGTACCACAAGGATCAGTGCTGGGTCGCAATCTATTTGATGTGGGGACCAATTGTAATATTTCTAAAATTGCTGATGACACCAAACTGAATGGGAACGTAAGTAGTGAGGTGGATAGGAGCCTTCAAGAGGATTTGGACAGACTATAGGAATGGGCTAGAACATGAGATCGAATATAATACGAATGGATATGAAGTTATTCATTTTGGTAAGAGAAACAGAAAGGCAGAGTATTTCTTAAATGGTGAGAGGTTGGGAAGTGCAGGTATCCAAAGGGATCTGGGTTTCCTTGTTCAAGACTCACAAGAAACTAATTTGCAGATGCAGCAAGAAATTAGGAAGGCAAATGGTATCTTGGCTTTTATTGCAGGGAAATGTGAGTAAGGAGATCTTGCTGCAATTATATATAGGCCCTTAGTGAAGCCTCATCTAGAGTATTTGGTCCCTTTATCTAAGAAAGCATATACTTGCAAGAGGAGGAGTGCACTGGAGGTTCACTGGATTAATTTCTGGGATGGCAGAATTATATTATGAGGAGAGATTGAGGAGATTTATTCCCTAGCGTTTTGAAGAATGAGGGGTGATCTCATTGAAACTTACAAACATTTTTACAGGACGTGACAGGCTGGGTGTAGATATGATGTTTCCCCAGCCAGTGAGACTGAAACCAAGGGACATCATCAAGGATAAGAGGCAGGCCATTTAAGTCTGAGATGAGGAGGAATTTCTTCGTTCAGAGGGTGGTGAATCATAGAAAGAAATAGAAACCCTACAGTGCAGAAGGAGGCCATTCGGCCCATCGAGTCTGCACTGACCACAATCCCACCCAGGCCCTACCCCCACATATTTACCCGCTAATCCCTCTAACCTACACATCCCAGGACTCTAAGGGGCAATTTTTAACCTGGCCAATCAACCTAACCCGCACATCTTTGGACTGTGGGAGGAAACCGGAGCACCCGGAGGAAACCCACGCAGACACGAGGAGAATGTGCAAACTCCACACAGACAGTGACCCGAGCCGGGAATCGAACCCGGGACCCTGGAGCTGTGAAGCAGCAGTGCTAACCACTGTGCTACCGTGCCGCCATCTTTGGAGATCATTCCAAGAGGGCTGTGGAAGCTCAATTATTGAGCATGTTCAAAGCAGAAATTGATGGATTTCTGGATCCTAATGATATTATGGGATGTATAATAATGTGGGGAAGTGGCATTAAGGTAGATATCAGTCATGATCCAATTGAATGATGCAATAGTCAAGGCCAAATGGCCTACTGCCATTTCTAATTCTTATGACCCCTTTGAAGAAGAGTGACTAACATTACTAAAAGAAGAATGTCTGATTATTATCGCATTACTGTCAGTTGGAGTTAGCTGTGCCATAATGGACTGCCTAAGTTCCCTATATTAAACATTGACCACACTGCAAAGTGCTTTGGGACATTCTGAGGTGATGAAAAATGCTATGGGTGAGGTGAAAGATTGAGAAAGCAGGGTCTTCATGAATTACTTCAGCTGGTGCAGGAATTGAACCCATGCTGTTAGCATCACTCGATATCACTATCCATCTGTCCAGCCTTCTGAGCTAAATCAATCTTCACTATGGTGTTGTGGTTAACGTACCATAATGCCATAGGCAATTATGTTTGTCCATAAATAACTTGAAGTCCTGAAGAAATTATGTTTAACAATGACCCAATTTAATTCCATCTATACATGAAAGCTCATTACAAATGCTAACATTATTGATTAAGATATAACTATGGAGTTATAATGGTTAGCAACGTAGGAGTGCATTTCCAAAAACACAGTACATTATTTCCTAACATTCAGATACTTCCCGGTTAAAGTTTCTGGCCAGAATTTTACGATGCTTGGGCTGGGCACACCGTGTAAAATAGTGCGATAAGATGTCAGGCCTTGGCTCCGACGTTATCGTGCCCTTGCGCCATATTTTGGTTGGTGCAAGTCAGTAACACACCCACTGACAATCAAGAAGCCAATTTAACTTAATTAAACAGCAATTGCCTGGGATCCTATGTTTCCCATCTGCCTTAATGGCTGGCAGGCTGGCCGATTGGCAAGGTGGCCTTTACGTTTAAGCTGCTACCTCAATCCAGGGCGGGCTGAATGGTCAGGGCTCAAATAAACTTAATAAATGTGTCTGGGGACTCAGGGCTGTGTATGGCTGTGTTGATGTGGAGATGCCGGCGTTGGACTGGGGTAAGACAGTAAGAAGTCTCACAACACCAGGTTAAAGTCCAACAGGTTTATTTGGCAGCACAAGCTTTCGGAGCACTAACCCTTCATCAGGTGAGTGGGAGTTGTGTTCACAAACAGGGCATATATAGTCGCAAATTCAACTTACAAGATAATGGTTGGAATGTGAGTCTTTACAGGTAATCAAGTCTTAAAGGTACAGACAATACGAGTGGAGAGAGGGCCAAGCACAGGTTAAAGAGATGTGTATTGTCTCCAGCCAGATCAGTTAGTGAGATTTTGTAAGCCCAGGCAAGTCGAGGGGTTACAGATGGTCTAACATGAACCCAAGATCCCGGTTGAGGCCGTCCTCATGTGTGCGGAACTTGGCTATCAGTTTCTGCTCAGTGATTCTGCGTTGTCGAGTGTCGTGGAGGCCGCCTTGGAGAACGTTTACCCGAAGATCAGAGGCTGAATGCCCGTGACCGCTGAAGTGTTCCCCGACTGGAAGGTTGTCGAGTGATTGTCGAGCTGTGTTCATTCATCCATTGTCGCAGCGTCTGCATGGTCTCCCCAATGTACCATGCCTCAGGACATCCTTTCCTGCAGCATATCAGATAGACAACATTGGCCGAGTCACAAGAGTATGTACCATGTACCTGATGGATGGTATTCTCACGTGCGATGATGGCATCCGTGTCGACGATCTGGCACGTCTTGCAGAGGTTGCTGTGGCAGGGTTGTGTGGTGTCGTGGTCACTGTTCTCCTGAAGGCTGGGTAGTTTGCTGCGGACAATGGTCTGTTTGAAGTTGTGCAGTTGTTTGAAGGCAAGAAGTGGGGGTGTGGGGACGGCCTTGGCGAGATGTTCGTCTTCATCGATGACATTTTGAAGGCTCTGGAGAAGATGTCGTAGCTTCTCCGCTCCGGGGAAATACTGGAAGACGAAGGGTACTCTGTCTGCCGTGTCCTGTGTTTGTCTTCTGAGAAGGTTGCTGTGGCACGTCGGAACTGTCGATCGATGAGTCGAGCGCCATATCCTGTTTTTATGCGGGCGTCTTTCAGCGTCTGTAGGTGTCTGTTGCGATCCTCCTCATCCGAGCAGATCCTGTGTATACGGAGGGCTTGTCCATAGAGGATGGCTTCTTTAACGTGTTTAGGGTGAAAGCTGGAGAAGTGGAGCATCGTGAGGTTATCCGTGGGCTTGCGGTACAGTGAGGTGCTGAGGTGACCGTCCTTGATGGAGATGCGTGTGTCCAAGAATGCCACTGATTCTGGAGAGTGGTCTATGTGAGTCTGATGGTGGGATGGAACTTGTTGATGTCATCATATAGTTGTTTCAATTCTTGTTCGCCATGAGTACAAAGGAAGAAAATGTCATCGATGTATCTAGTGTATAGCGTCGGTTGAAGGTCTTGTGCGGTGAAGAGGTCTTGTTCGAACCTGTACATAAAGATGTTGATATATTGAGGTGCAAATTTGGTCCCCATGGCTGTTCCATGCGTCTGGATGAAGAACTGGTTGTTGAAGGTGAAGACATTCATAGAATCATAGAAACCCTACAGTGCAGAAGGAGGCCATTCGGCCCATCGAGTCTGCACCGACCACAATCCCACCCAGGCCCTACCCGCTAATCCCTTTTTTTAACCTGCTAATTTACCCGCTAATCCCTCTAACCTACGCATCCCAGGACTCTAAGGGGCAATTTTTAACCTGGCCAATCAACCTAACCCACACATCTTTGGACTGTGGGAGGAAACCGGAGCACCCGGAGGAAACCCACGCAGACACGAGGAGAATGCGCAAACTCCACACAGACAGTGACCCGAGCCGGGAATCGAACCCGGGACCCGGGACCCTGGAGCTGTGAAGCAGCAGTGCTAACCACTGTGCTACCGTGCCGCCCACATTGTGGTCCAGAATGAAGCGGATGAGTTATAGAATTGCATCTGGAGATTGGCAGTTGTCGGCGTTGAGTACTGAGGCAGTTGCAGCAATGCCGTCGTCGTGGGGGATGCTGGAGTAGAGTGCCGATACATCCATTGTGACGAGGAGCGCTCCTGGTTCAACTGCTCCATGTGTGCTGAGTTTCTGTAGGAAGTCCGTAGTGTCGCGACAGAAGCTGGGGTTCTTTGTACAATGGGTTTCAGGATGCCCTCGATGTAGCCGGAGAGGTTCTCACACAGGGTCCCATTGCCTGATACGATGGGATGGCTGGGTGGATTGGCCTTATGTATCTTCGGGATGCAGTAGAGATCTCCAACACGTGGGATGAGAGCATGGGGAGTGCTCTGAAGGTCCGGATCAAATGTTTTGATCCGTCTGTTAAGTTGACGGGTGTGTTCTTTGGTTGGATCTGCGGGTAACTGTCCATAGTGTTCCTCGTTGTTCAGTTGTTGGTACACTTCTTTGCAGTAATCCATTCTGTTCAGTATGATAGTGGTCCCTCCTATGTCTGCTGGTTTGATGACAATGTTGCGGTTGGTCTTGAGAGCACGGATGGCATTCTGTTGATCTTAAGAGCGTCTTGAGAGAGCGTCTCGAGAGAAACTGATAGCCAAGTTCCACACACATGAGGACGGCCTCAACCGGGATCTTGGGTTCATGTCACACTATCTGTAACCCCCACGACTTGCCTGGGCTTGCAAAATCTCACTAACTGTCCTGGCTGGAGACGATACACACCTCTTTAACTTGTGCTTGGCCCTCTCTCCACTCACATTGTCTGTACCTTTAAGACTTGATTACCTGTAAAGACTCACATTTCAACCATTATCATGTAAATTGAGTTCATGTCTATATATGCCCTGTTTGTGAACACAACTCCTACTCACCTGATGAAGGGGCAGTGCTGCGAAAGCTTGTGCTGCCAGATAAACCTGTTGGACTTGGCATTGTGAGACTTCTTACTATGGCTGTGTTGCCAAGAGACTTGAGATACGATTGACGGAAGTTTACTGTCCTGCCTGCCACGGGAATCAGAGCGGGCAAGGGGTGAACAATGGGAAGGTCTGTTGACCTCGGATGTGATTTTGCAATTTTGGGACAAGCGGGGCCATAACATTTCGCTTGATTTTTACAAATTAGCAGCTCCCCGAGACAGCACCGCAGTGGCTGCCCACCTGACGGAGCACATTTGAAAAGTCAGCCCTCACCCTCCCTTTCCTCGGTGCTTATTCTCCTCCCACCCTCCACAGCAGTCCCCAGCCTTTCACAGAGCACACTCCACATTGGATGGTCATTGACTGTCCAGCCAGCGAAATTGTGCATTAGCAGCGCGATCTCAGGCAGGAGTGTGTTTCACATCTGCTCCTGCAGTCCTGAACTTAAAATTCAGGCCTATATCTTGAACATTATTTGCATACAGTTATATGGCCTCTCTCATTGCCTGATCAATTCACATGCATGCTGAAATAAGATTGTTGTTACTTCATCAACAGCTATGGTGGGGAACAAGATGTCTTGATTCACTGTGTTGAGTTACATGAGCAGCAGAACTCTTAACAAATGTAAAGTAGGAAAGTAGGATCATCAATAAGAGAGTAGACAGGGTCCAATGTTGAGTGGAGGAGCTCAATGAAATGAAGGGGAAGTTGCCCATTAAGTAAAGCAAGCATCGTTCCTGAACGAATGGAAAATATCTTTGAGGCTGAGCCATCGTGAAGCATAGCTTTAAGGGAGGCCAACTGTACATAATTTGTTTGGAAGTGCACAGTTCCATGACCATGACAAAGGCTTTGCAGATATCCTACATAATGATGCATAATTCTGCACGTGTTCAGGAGCAGCATTGGCAAGCAATTGGAACAGCGATGGCAAAAACATACAACAACTTCTGCTCATGTCCCAAATCTCCAGTTTTGTTCTAACTGTTCTATCCTTGCCCCCTATTTTTCTTCACTTACGCACTTCCCCATTGAAACATTATCCATAGGCGTGGGGTTATTTTTCATCTATGCATATGGCACCATTTCCTTTCTATCATTACCTAACACTCCACCATCACTCTTGTGTTGTCAGATTCTTTACCTGATATTGAGTCATGGACATGGCAGACCCTCCTGCCATTGAACACTGGGAAAACTGGAGTCACATTATTTGGTTCCAAATAATAATCATGTTCCCTTTGCCTTGATTCCATTCCCATTCTGCCTGGTAGCCCATGGTTGATCCAGATGATGTTCAACATTTTGATGTTCTCCTTGAACCAAACTTAAGCTTTAAACCTCATATCCTAGCCATCGCCAAACTGCTGGCTTGGACATCTGCAATATAGTCCTACCAAATGTCTACCTGTCTCTCATCACTGCTGAAACACACCTACATCTTAATTGATGGTTGAGTTGAATTCTCAGAGATTCTTCCTGAACTGTACATGCCACATTATGTCCCTCATCAAATGCCATTCATTTATTATCCATCCTTGCCGTTTCCTATTGGGTCTTAACCACCCAACAAACCTAAATTTGGAATCTTTGTGTTTGTTTACAGATCCATTTGTGAGCTCATGATATAACTTGCGCAAAATTCTGGGCTGACTCTCCAGTGTAGAACTGAAGAAGGAGTCCTGCACTGTCCAAGACACCATCTATCAAATGTGTCTTTGCACTGAAGCTCTGGCTGCTGTCAGGTGGACGTAGAAGATTCAATGGCACTGTTTCGAAGAAGAGCATTGTATTGGCAATCTTGACAAAGGATCAGCATTTGCATGCTGTGACGATATTGAATATCGTAGGTGTGTGTTGATAATATAAAGACCATTTCTATAACCTACTGGCTGCTAAAGAAGGGACACCTTTATACAACCTTAAGGTTGTCATCAAGGGTTGGTGATCCATCAAAAGTATTCTTACTCTGAATATAATATTCAAAGCTTCTTCTTTCCAGATGAGCATAATTCACGTAGCAAAGTGTGTAATGGCTTCAATAGCATTGCAAAATTTGGAATGAATTTACTGTAATAATTCATCAATCCAAGAACGTGGACGTGGTGCTTCTATAATTGTCATAATCTTTTACAGCTCCTTATACAAGCCATCTTTATCAATGATGTGACCTGAATAGTTTATGGATGTATTACAAAAGTCGCACTTTTTCTTTTTGACACAGAGATTATGCTTTTGCAGACATAGAAACATGGAAAATAGGTACAGGAGTAGGCCATTCAGCCCTTCAAGCCTGCACCACCATTCAATATGATCATGGTTGATCATGCACTTTCAATATCCCACTCCCCCTTTCTCTCCATACTCCTTAACTCCTTTAGCCACAAAGGCTACGTCCAACTCTCTCTTGCACATACCTAATGAACTGGCCCCAACAGCTTTCTGTGGTAGAGAATTCAATAGGTTCAGGTTCACAACTCTCTGAGTGAAGAAATTCTTCCTCATCTCAATCCTGAATGGTTTACCCCTCATTCTTAGACTGTGACCCCTAGTTCTGGATTTGCCCAACATCGGGAGCTTTCTTCCCGCATCTAGCCTGTCCAGTCTCATCAGGATTTTATATGTTTCTATGAGATCCCTTCTCATTCTTCTAAATTCCAGTGAGTACAAGTCCAGTTAATCCAGTCTCTCTTCATATGTCAGTCCTGCCATTCCAGAAATCAGTCTGGCCAACCTTCGCTGGACTCCCTCAATAGCAAAAATGTCCTTCCTCAGACTAGGAGACCAAAACTGCACACAATACTCAAGGTGTGGCCTCACCAAAGTCCTACATAACTGCAGCAAGACATACTTACTCCTTTACTCAAATCGTCTTGCTATGAAGGCCAGCATGCCAGTAGTTTTCCTCACTGCCTGCTGTACCTGCATGCTAACCTTCAGCGACTGTTCCACCATGACACTCAGGTCCCATTGCACTTCCCCTTTTCTGAAACTGCTACCATTCAGATAATAATCTTCCTTCCTGTTTTTGCCAGCAAAGTGAATAACCTCATGTTTACCCACATTATATTGCATTTGCTAAGTATTTGTCCACTCAGCCAGCCTGTCCAAGTCACCCTGCAGCCTCTTAGCGTCCTCCTCACAGCACACACTGCCACCCAGCTTAGTGTCATCTACAAATTTGGAGATATTGCATTCAATTCCTTTGTCCAAATCATTAATGTATGTTGTAAAAATCTGGGGTCCCAGCACTGGACCCTGCGGTACCCCACTAATCACTGCTGCCACTCTGAAAAGGACCCATTTATCCCCACTCTCTGCTTCCTCTCTGCCAACCAGTTCTCTATCCATGTCAATACATTACCCCCAATATCATGAGCTTTGATTTTGCTCACTAATCTCTTGTGGTGGGACCTTGTCAAAAGCCTTTTGAAAGTCCAGATACATAACATCCACTGGTTCACCCTTGTCCACTCCACTGGTCACATCCTCAAAAAATTGCAGAAGATTTGTCAAGCACAATTTCCCTTTAGTGAATCCATGCTGACTTGGACCGATCCTGTCACCGCTTTCCAAATGCTTAGTTATTACATCCTTAATAATTGACTCCAGCATTTCTCCACCACCAATGTCAGGCTAACCGATCTATAATTGCCTGTTTGCTTTCTCCCTCCTTTTTTTTTAAAGGCAGCATGGTGGCACTGTGGTTAGCACTACTGCCTCACAGAGCCAGGGACCCGGGTTCAATTCCTGGCTCGGGTCACTGTCTGTGTGGAGTCTGCACATTCTCCCTGTGTCTGCGTGGGTTTCCTCCGGGTGCTCCGGTTTCCTCCCACGGTTCGAAAGACATGCTGGTTAGGTGCATTGGCCATGCTAAATTCTCTCAGTGTACCCGAACAGGCGCCGGAGTGTGGCAACTAGGAGATTTTCATAGTAACTTCACTGCAGTGTTAATGTAAGCCTACTTGCGACATGAAAAAATAAACTTTTAAAACTTTAGACTTTAAAAATTGAGGATACATTAGCTACTCTCCAATCCACTGAAATGCTTCCAGAGTCTATAGAATGCTGAAAATGATCACCAATGCGTCCACTATTTCTGGGGCCATTTCCTTCAGTACTCTGGGATGCAGAGCATCAGACCCTGTGGACTTATCGGGTTTTAATCCAGCAATTTCCTAATACAATTTCCTGACTAATAATGATTTCATTCAGTTCCTCCTTCATGCTAGACCCACTGTCTCCTTGTATTTCTGGAAGGTTATTTGTGTCCTTCTTAGTGAAGACAGATCCAAAGTATTTGTTCCAGTATAGCTTCTAAGTTCTTCAAGTGCTCTTGTTCACTTGAGCATGTGATGAGCATATCATCTAAATAACACTACACCATTTAACCCACTTAAAATTCGATCCATGGACCTCTTAAAATAAAACAGATATGGATACTATCCCAAATGGAAGTTTCCTATATCAAAACAGACCTTTGTGTGTCACAATAGTGAGTACCGGTTATGATTTAGCAGCTTCATTCATTTGTAGGTATGTCTGTGATGGATCTATTTTACTGAATTTCTGGCCTCCAGATAGTCCAGCAAATAAATCTTCAATCAGCGGCAGTGGATACTGATCAGCACACAAAACTGGGTTAATAGCCACCTTGAAATCTCCACATATCCCTATTGAGCCATCAGATTTTAGTGCAGGCACTATTGGTGTAGCCCAGTCATTTGTAGTAACTGGTTCAATGACTCCTGTTTGGATTAGTCTTTCCAGTTCTTCGACTTTTGGTCAGTTGGCGTAATTTACTGTCCTGACTTTGAGACATTTTGGCATACTGTTGGGCTTAATTTTGAGTTTGGCTTAAACTCCTGTCGTTGAGCCCAGTGAATTTTCAAACACACTTCTGTACTTTTCCATAAGTTACTGTGGGTCAGTCTTCCCACTTCCCATCAACCAGTTGTTTTACAGTTCCCTGGTTGAGTTTATTTTTTCCCGACCATGCTCTCCCAAATAAAGCAGGAAAGTTCCCAAGGACAATGTGGAGAGGCAACTCTGCTGTTTGTCCATTCAATTACACTTTTATCCTAATGTATCCTTTCAGTGGAACAATCTATTCTGTGTACACCCATAAAGTGACATTTGATAGTTTCAATGGCAGATGCTTTACGTTTTGATTATGGATTGTCTCAGATATCATTAATACAGCAACCCAAAAACATTGTGAATTGCTCTGTACTGACAAGATGCCTAACTTCAGCTCTTGAGCTTAGCTTGGCATATTATCTTCACCTTCACCTGTCATCTTATAGATTTTTCTTGCAGACTTTGATGTGTTCTTTTTCTTACATATCTTTGGTGTAGAGGACATTTGCTGTGTCCACATGCTTTGGCAATATGGCTCTTTATGCTACAATTCGTGCACTTGTTTTCCCTAGTCCAGCTTTCCAGAATCCAACTTGTGCACATCAGGAACATGCTTATAGGTTTGCAGATTTATTTCTAGCAGTCTCCATTTTGTGGATCTTCACCCCAGCTCCTATCTGCAAAACTTATTTTGCAGCCATCTCCATTGACATTGCAATGTCTGCCGCTGGTTTAAGAGTCTGTACTTTCTGTGAGCAGCCTTCTCTGGATAGCTTCATTCCGGATTCCACATTCCCACCTATCATGAAGTGTATCATCAAGCATCACATCGAATTTGCTGTCAAATGAGAAAATGCTGGAAAATCTCAGCAGGTCTGGCAGCATCTGTAAGGAGAGAAAAGAGCTGACGTTTCGAGTCCAGGTGACCTTTTGTCAAAGCTTTGACAAAGGGTAATCTGGACTCAAAACGTCAGCTCTTTGCTATATGGGCTAGACTTTGTATTAACATAAAAATGTTATGTCCTACAAAACTGAAAAATGTTGCAACCTTTAGGTCATCCAGTATTTGATTTGCTTGTAAATAACATTGGAATTTTTCTTCATATAAGTTCCAAGTCTCACAATCTTGATCAAATGCATCTAAACTATCTTTCTGAAAGTTTCAAGATTGACTATGCCCCTCATAGCAAATATATTTATGGTTGCGAACTGTATTCAATGCGGAATTTTAAGTCAGTAAGAAAATGTTGTTTATTTGGAACTTAAATAGTGATAAGTTAAAAATTAATGTTGTTTCCTTTCATTTCTTTAACTGTTGTTCAACTAGCAAGAGCTAAGCTACTTCATTTTGTTAGAGTTATACTTAAATTGTGTATTAAATAAAGTTTGCTTTTACTGTAAAAGATTCCTAATTTGTCAATGGAGTTATTCCTGGAGTGAAGCATCCTATCCTTTCGTTTATGCACATGAGAAAAATTGTTGGGGTCTAGTCTGGCTTTCTAATGTAATTTGGGATCCTAGTCCAGGGCCCTAACACTACCCTGTACAATGCAAGAGATCTCCCTAACTAACTGTGCAACAATTCTTTTCTGCCTGCAGTTCTTCCTGTTTCCCATGCAGTAGCTTCTTTAAAATCTCACAGACTATTTTTTTTTCCTGTGAGTCTCCGTTCCCAAGGGCTGTTTCACTTCGGCGCAATGCGTGGTCTCCACAGCTCGGAAGTTTACCCACTGTATTTAAACAGCAAGCAAGTTATTTTTCTAAACTTTTTCTCTTTTTGCATCGGCAGTTTTATTTTCCCTGCCTTCGATCGTCTTTTCGTCCTGAAGCGTTAGTTTTTTTTCGGAATCCACTCAAATGTTTTGTTAATATCCCATCCTCATTGCCAGTTTTCTCTTTGTTACGTATGGGCCAGGAATTTAAACAAAAAGAAAATAATGAGGTGCCACACTCGTAGATTAAAGTCAAACACGATGCAGGTTTATTAAAGATATATTGCTTGTCCAAGGTCTAAGATGGAAGTGCTGCAAAGGCCCGTGAACCCCTCTGCATACATCACTACAAGTCACGTGACATTCTCCCAGCAGATATACAACTACCTTAAATACATAACACTATCATCTTTTCCTTCTAACCTTTCTCCATGGTGTACGTACCTAGCTTCCCCTTAAATGCTTCTGTGCCTTGACTATTCCTTGTGGTAGCACATTCCATATTCTCAATTTCATTGGGTGTAGCATAAGGATATCTGGGATAGCAAGGGTTAACGTGGGACTGGGAACAGCACTGTCCACAGGGTGATTGATGCTAAGAGACATGAAACTAGGGACCTGTGTAGGAGCCAGCATGGAGTAAGATCTATGTACATAGTTATGGGTAATCAAGGAACACTTAGGGCCTGATTCTCCCAAAAACATTCCTTCTTCCACAGTGATCTGCTCTCTTCTGCTCCAATAGAGGTGGAATTGTGGCTGGACCGGTCTTTCCAACTCCCCTGTTGGCACCAGATGCTTTACCTTTGCTCATATTGGGTCGTTTTGTGTCCACAGGCATATGTTGTGTGCAGCCATCAGGAGGGTATCCAAGAAGTTTAGTGTCATCACCGTTTCCTCTACTCTGGGTACCAACAGTGGGCTGTCCGATAATGGTAGCCTGCTTAGGGCATCGGTGTTTGCCACTTGAATCCCCGGCCGGTGCTCCAACCGATTTTGGCTGATTAATGTCATCACACACTGATAAATAAATTTTATAAAACATCATCTTCTTGAGGGGAAATGACCCATATGGATATTGTAGGGAAATGTGTTTATAATTTCTCTTCCCTCCGTCAGGAAATTTCACATTTAAGAAAACAGCGAACGGAAACTGATTCTGTAAACAAATTTAAAAGAGAGTTGACAGGTACTTGAGAATGAGGAGTTTATCGATCGGACAAAGGGAGTTGAGACTAAGCAGAGCTTGAGTCCACACATGCTTTACAGGCCAGATGGCCTCATTCTATGCTGTGAAGTCTCTATGACTTTTTACAATTCTGGAAGCTTGCTGGTCGCTCAACTTAGTGGGGTCATGTGGCCAAAAAGAGAAAATGCTGGAAAATCTCAGCAGGTCTGGCAGCATCTATAAGGAGAGAAAAGGAGTCCAGATGACCCTTTGTCAAAGCTTTTCTCCAGAGCATCCGGAGGGAACCCACGCAGACACGGGGAGAATGTGCAAACTTCGAACAGACAGTGAAACATCAGCTCTTTTCTCTCCTTACAGATGCTGCCAGACTTGCTGAGATTTTCCAGTATTTTCTCTTTTGGTTTCAGATTCCAGCATCCGCAGTAATTTGCTTTTATTTTATGTCGTGTGGCTCTTCAGTTCACTTCCCAAGAGAGCAGACAGTAAAGTGAGGGAATGCACTGTCACGAGAGGGAATGTGAGCTAATACTGAAGAAAAATGAAAGATGCTGGAATCACTCAGCAGGAATGGCAGCATTGGCAGAGGGAGAATGCAAATTTGCATTTTCAAATCTGTGAAACTTCATCATAACTGAGAAATGTGAGGACTGTGATAGGTTTTCAACAAGTGAAATGGGGGAGGGTGGGTTGAAGGAAGGAAGGAGGTGGCCAGTGATATGGTGAAGGGCAGGAGAGATTAAATGAGAAAAGGTTCCACAAAGCAAGGCAAAGTGGAAATGGGACAAGTAAAGAAACAAAAGATATCCCTATGGTGGCACAGTGGTTAGCATTGCTGCCTCACAGCACCAGGGACCTGCGTTCGATTCCTTGCTTGGGTCACTGTCTGCGGAATCTGCACGTTCTCCCCGTGTCTGCACGGGTTTCCTCCGGGTGCTCTGGTTTCCTCCCACAGTCCAAAAGACGTGCTGGTTAGGTGCATTGGCCATGCTAAATTCTCCCTCGGCGTACTTGAACAGGCACCGAAGTGTGGCGACCAGGGGATTTTCACAGTAACTTCATTGCAGTGTTAAGGTAAGCCTAGTTGTGACACTAATAAATAAACTTTAAACATTAGAGGAACTGTGAATGGCAGGAGAGTTGCCATCTGAATGGAAAATGAAGGGAATAAGAGAGAAGTGAGAGAGAACAGAAAGGTGAACCAAAATGGAGATGAAGATTATGATTTAAAATTGTTGAACTCAATGTTGAGTCAGAAGGTTATCAAGTGCCAATCGAAGTATGAAGTGCCGCTCCACAAGAGAGCTTGTTTTAAGCATCATTGGAACACTGTAGCAGGTCAAGGACTGGAAGGTCAGTGTGGGAATGCTCATTATTTTAATTCTGCCTGACCCCAATCTTGCTACCGCTCTGATCTTTCTGCCCTTGGCCTGATGCATGGCATGATTCACCCGATTTTGTTCCAAGTGCCCATGCCAGTGAAAAAGTAGAATGTTTCCTGCAGGCGATAGCAGCACCTGTCATATGGGGTTTACCCACCTGATTGATGCAAATTAATGCATCACAGGAAACATGACAGCCAGCCTTGCATTTCTGAAATCGGGGCTCCACCGAGAGAACGGGTCACCTTTCCCCCCACCCCAACAACGCAGGCACGGGTGTGACCCAACACCTCCCCACGCCCTCCCCCCCCCCCCACACACACCAGACAGAGACTCCAATATTAGGCCTCACCCTGCCCCTCCTCAGCCCTCCTCCCCCGCTCCAACCACCCTCCAACCCCGCCTCTCCCCCCCTCCAGGACCTGATCCTTGGCAGTGCCAACCTTGCATTGCCCACTGGCACAGGCACCCTGGCAGTGACACCCTGATCGATCCGCGTAGAAAAGAGGAAGTAAAAAGCACTTAGCTGCTTTGAGGTTGCCTGCAGCTGTCAGGCAGAAAAGGATGTTTATAAATATTACAGTTGGGAATAATAGGGAACTACAGATGCATTTAACCCTGAAGTGAAAGATCAATAAACAAACCTCAAGCGCGCATTGTAAAAATCATTAAGCTGTCAATCAAAGGTACTGGTCCCGGAAATTGAATAAAAAGGTTTTCAAAGGTTGGCAATGGGTGTCAAAGGATTTCAAAGGTTTTGAGCTTTCTAGAAAATCTCAGAAGCTTGAAGGAATGCATTGTTAAATGATTGGAGCTGAGTGAGCAGCTGTGGGGAAGGGACAACCCCGCCCCCTCTCCTCCTAAACCCAGAAAGTGTCTTCTACTGTTAGTCAGAGGACTTCAAAGAGGTTTCTAACACCTGCAGCTTCTTAAAGAGAGAGAAAGGGGAATCCCTTCCACAGAATGGAGTGCTACTGTGATTTAGAAGCCTTCCAGATCTCCCGGGGGCATGGAGATTAAATTGACCAGGCCACTTCAAAGTTTTCACAGTACGCAGACAAGAATGAAGATTTAGATCAATAGCTGCCTGAAATCAACAAGCCAGGGATGATCTTCAGGTTTCCCAGGGCTAGATGGGGCAGTCCAGCCATGAGACCCCATCCCTTGCCCCTAGCCAGAGTCCCCTCAACACCCAGGTCCCTTAAGAGATCCTCCCAGGGCAGTCTGGCAACAACAGGAGGGCACATGGGCACTGCACATATCTCCTTCCATGCCCCTCCCCCTCAGCGTTGACTGCACCAGATCCATGATTCCTCAGGCTGTTGGGATTCCCACCAGGAGCAAATGGGGTCGGGTGACTCTACCCTCCCTACCGCAACACCCCACCACCACCCTTAATGTTTTTTTTTGCTGCTTTGTTTTGTTTCTCTCTTCATAGTTGGCAACGTTACTTGTCCCATTTTCTTTTAGTCTTGCGACATGCAACTGTTAAGAGGACACCTGATGATAAATGCCAGGCTATTCAAAATCCCAGTATTGAAATGTGAAACCCCTGCTCTCAACTGCATTTTGCAATTTGGTGTAATGTGAAGAAAGTTGTGAAACCAGAGGATGGTGTCCAGATGTCTTTGTGATTGTTTTAAATGAAATAAATAATTATTCAACAATTACATACATAATGAGAACATCAACTAAAATTATGCTTAACTGTCTCAATGGCTGGGATTTTCCAGCTCCCCCACAGCCTGTTTATAATGGCTCACCATTGGCTGCCTGCAGGATTTTCTGATCTATGACTTTTTGCATGGCTCGCCCATCCCCTAGCCGGGGAACCCCCCCCCACCCCCGCTGAGTGTCACTTTTGGCAGGAGCGCAAGATCCTGCCAGTGGGAGTGGCTGGGAATTCCCACCCAATGGCTATGCACAGTATCCCAAAATTTACCCAACTCCAAATGCCTTTATTTCCCTAACTTCAGAGCTAATCCTCCCAAAACAACAACTAAAGGGTTTTAAAAACTATATCGGCAAAATCCAGTAACAGTTACCGCACCAGGCACTTATATCTTTCAGGGTTGCGTGTGACATAGGGCAGAACAACTAGTTGTTCAAGTAGGCTTTTCCACAGATACAGCTTGCTGGGAGTTCACATGGCTTTACCTGCTGTGGGCTGAGGACACAAGGCAGCTAACTTGCATTGGTTGAAATTTCTCCTGATGTACCCTTTCCCCTTTTGATCTTCCCTTATCTGTTTAAAGTTTAAAAGTAGGCTTACATTCACACTGTAATGAAGTTGCTGTGAAAACTCAGAAACTTGAAGGAATGCATTCCAGCACCTGTTTGGGTACACTGAGGGAGAATTTAGCACAGCCAATGCACCTAACCCGCACATCTTTGGACTGTGGGAGGAAACCGGAGCACCCGGAGGAAACCCACGCAGACACAAGGAGAACGTGCAAACTCCACACAGTGACCCAAGCCGGGAATCAATCCCAGGTCCCTGGCGCTGTGAGGCATGATGTGGAGATGCCGGCGTTGACTGGGGTAAACACAATAAGAAGTCTCACAACACCAGGTTAGCACTGCTGTGAGGCAGCAGTGCTAACTACTGTGTTGCCCATCTGAACTAACCTTCTCAGAAGTCAGGCTTAATTACCTTCATTTTGTAAATCCACCTGTTAGAATGTAATTACGAATTTCACACTTCATCTCCTACTTTGAACCTCTGACATCTTACCAAAACCCTTGATGTTTTATTCTCCATTTTTACCAATTTGCCTTAGGTAAACATCTGCTTATTGTGTTGCTAGGTTCATCAAAGTAACAAAAGCACTACTTCCATTAACCCAGCAAAACTGTCCCTGCCATTAAACAGCTTCCAGTTTTAAATAGTTTTTAAAAACATAACCAGCAGGAAACATTCCAAATTACTAAATTTCCTTGATTTTTCCCATTATCACGATTTCCTGGTAGAACCTCTTGTCATTTAATTTCTTGTGCCTTCCACTCTGTTACAGATCTTCCATTCATTCTTCGTCCCACTCTCTGCCCTTCACTTGCTCAAAGCGTGTCACATTTCTAACTTTTCCCAGTTCCAATGAACGGTTTCAGCCTGAAAGATTATCTATCTCTCCTTCCACAGAAACTGCCTATCCTACTGAGTATTTCCAGCACTTTCCATTTTTATTTCCCGCGCCCGCAGCAGATTGCTTTTGTATTTGGGAACATGATCTAATTGAAATCAATTCAAGTTAAGTGCTGGAATTGGGGAATAACAGTGATAAGTAATACAGTGGGGAGCAGATGCGTATGCCAGGGTTCACACTTGCTTCTCAAGATTGCATCAATAGAGGGCGCCAACAAATCACATTTGTGAAGCACCCAATCCCATTTGTAAACTTAAGAACTGATTGTCTGTAAGCCATATGATTGCATACACTCCACTCTCCAGCTTGATTCAATCTTATCCGGAAGGAACTACAACTCCAGACTCTTTTGAAGGAAATTCGTACTATTGCCAAAATATACATTGGCTTGTCTCAATGCATTTATTCACAGAAAATGAATCAAATATTGCTTTAAAGTTTAAAGTTTATTTATTAGTGTCACAAGTAGGCTTATATTTACACTGCAATGAGGTTACTGTGAAGTTACTGTGCTAACCACTGTGCCACCATGTCTCCTATTGCTTGTATTATTGCTTGAATTATCTCCATATTCCTTCTCTAATTTGGGAGTTATATATGAGAATGAGTATTCCCCGGAATTCTGCCGCCCTGACCACCACAGAATCGGAACGGGCAAGGGGCGGACAATGGAAATGTCAGTTGACCTGGTGTGACAATTTTCAGTCTCGCTCGCGTGAAACCATAAATCCCGCCCATTATGTTGAACGGAATGTCTGCGAGAGATTTTTCCAAATGATAGCCTTTCTTTCACACTGTGTAATGAAATCATTAACATGTTGCATTATATGGCTAGTGTCCGTGTATGTATTTATCATCCTTCACAGCGTTGTGCTGCATTGACCACATTGATCGGTCCCAGTTTAAATAAGCAAAGTATAGAAGCCCGCGATACCTATTATGTGGTGCCATGGGCTTTCATGAACCAGAATCTCAGAAAAGACATTGCAAGATACATTTTCATCTCAACCACAGTTCACTGCATCCACATGTTATCGGGATCCAACACAGAAATGTCAAGAATGTGGCAATTGCAATTGTACATTTCCCAACTGGAAATTAACCTTAGATCAAATACATATAATACATAACCAGATACAAAAGTGCATAAAAACCAAGTTAAAATCTCCAGGTAGAGTTCTTATTATTGACTCAGAAGTGATTTCAAGTCAGTAATTTTTGTCAAGTTTAAAGTTTATTAGTGTCACAAGTAGGCTTACATTAACAGTGCAATGAAGTTACTGTGAAAATCCCCTAGTTGCCACACTCCGGTGCCTGTTTGGGTACACTGAGGGAGAGTTTAGCATGGCCAATGCACCTAACCAGCACGTCTTTCGGACTGTGGGAGGAAACTGGAGCTCCCGGAGGAAATCCATGCAGACACAGGGAGAACATGCAGACTCCAAAGAGACAGTGACCCAAGCTAGGAATCGAACCTGGGTCCCTGTGAGACAGCAGTGCTAACCACTGTGCCACCCATGTTGATATGTATTGTTGATAGATGTGACCTGAACATACATGACACCATATGCAACACATGGCACATGAATTATAAAGAGCAAGCATATAAGTACAGGTTTGAGGGGCCATATGACCTACTCCTGATCCTAATTCATGTGTTTGTGGATATAGCAAATGATTGAGGAGACAAATTGACTGTTGTTGCAAGGGGAATAGAGTCTAAGAGTAGGAAAGTGTTGCTATAGCTGGACAGGGCCTGAGTGAGACCACGTCTGGAACACTGTGTAAAATTTTGCTCTCCTTTCAAGTGGAAGCTGTTTAGAAAGGGTTCATCCAACTGATTACTGGCATGAAGGGGTTGTCTTCTGAGGAAAGGTTGAGCAGGTTAGGCTGATACTCATTGGAATTTGAAAGACTGAGAGGTGATCTTATTGAAAACATACGAGATTCTGAAGGGGAGTTGATAGGGTGGATGCTGGGAGGATGTTTGTCCTTCTGGGGAATTAAACCTCAGGGGCTTGGTTTGAACATAAGCAGCCTCCTTTTTAAGATGGAGGTGAGGAGGAACTTTGTCTCTTTCTGAGGGTTGTTAGACTTTGGCATTCTCTTCACAGAGCCATTTAGAGACTAGGTCATTGAATATACTCGAGGCTCAGTTAGACAAATGTTTAATCTACAAAAGGAGACAAGCATTATAGGGAGCAGGCAGGAAAGTGGAATTAAGGCCACAATCAGAACAGCTATGGTCTTATGGATGTTGGCACAGGCTCGAGGGGCTATAAATGGCTGACTCCTGCTACTTTTTCTTATAATCTTTTTTATCATCATTCCCCCCCTCCACCTCAAAACCCCAACCTGTGCAATTTCTTCAATTAGCTTTCTTTCATTTCAATTACTCTTGGGTC
Organism: Mustelus asterias; assembly: GCF_964213995.1. Classification (NCBI taxonomy): domain Eukaryota; kingdom Metazoa; phylum Chordata; class Chondrichthyes; order Carcharhiniformes; family Triakidae; genus Mustelus; species Mustelus asterias. The sequence goes on from NC_135808.1 coordinate 64,195,348, forward strand.
AGATCCACTTTTTCAGTTTTTCTCACTTGCATTTGCTAATTTTAAAGAATGCTCAAGGAATCCCATTGCAACTGTAGATTATCTAAGTGCACGGAAACATGAGTTTTTTTTGCAAATACATGATGCAGAGCAAATGCATTGACTCACACATCAGGAGATAAACAGTTTGTCAATAAACAGGATGTGAGAGAAATGAGGAATGTGTTTAGCTTTTTAAATACAAAAAATATATCCAAATAACTAGAGCTTAGTAGGTGATATAATTGTTCTAAATATGGGATTGTAAAAAACACATTCACCATGAAATAAAGTTCGAATCAGAAGTGAGTAATAATCTGCCTCATGTTATACATATTTTTTAAAATAATTTATCACTTCCTCCTAAATTCATCCAGTGTTCAAAATAAGGACAGCACCAACACAGTAAATGTATAAGATTAGTGTAATTTTTAAATACTCATTAATGGAATGCGAGCATCGCAGGCAACACCAGTGGTGGGCCTGACAGTAAGTATTGGCACTGCATAAATTAACATCTAAAAGACTGAAGGTGAGGAGCAGGAGATTCCGGGGGGATGTGAGGAAAAACTTTTTTATCCAGAGAATGATGGTGGTCTGGAATGCGCTGCCTGGGAGGTGGTGGAGGCGGGTTGCCTCACATCCTTTAAAAAGTACCTGGTTGAGCACTTGGCATGACATAACGTTCAAGGCTAGAGTCAAAGTGCTGGTAAATGAGATTAGGTAGGTAGGTCAGGTGTTTCTCATGTGTTGGCACATACCCAATGTGTGAAAGGACCTCTTCTGCACTGTGTAATTCTGTGAAAACTGTCAGTAACTATCTCATGTTTTTAACTGCAAATTCACCCTTTTGCTACCCTTCAGGATAAGCAATAGTAGTATTGCTAGTAAAAGTGTTACCACAAATCAGTGTAACCAAGATAAATTGAACTGTTTAAACACCAAGTTCCCACTTTGTCATTTATTTTACAAGTGCTTAGTTTGAATTACTGGACATTAATTTTTAAGTACTGAACATGAATGGGGTCCACCGTGAGTTAACCATCCACAATAATATGCTAGACAACTGGGAGTATCTACTGATCTATCGGACTAGCTTGAAAACAATTAAGGTCAGTGCTGAAATTTTCAGAGATTTGCTATTTTGATTTACTCAACTGAAAGAGGTTTCAGCTTACAAAGCTTTGTTTTCTACATGGTAACCTGGCACCATGCTGTTACCATGCCAACTGTAGTGCAGACATTGAAGCTGTTAAACACTTGGTCCATTTGATTGTGCAACCCTATGTAGAACCTTGCCGGACTAGATAACAAAGCAGTAAACCATGGCCTCTAAATCTCACCTATAATTAAAGTTAAAGTTTATTTATTAGCCACAGTAAGGCTTACATTAACACTGCAATGAAGTTACTGTGAAAATCCCCTAGTCACCACACTCCGGTGCCTGTTCGGGTCACTGCACCTAACCAGCACATCTTTGGACTGTGGGAAGAAACAGAAGCACCCGGAGGAAACCCACGCAGACACGGGGAGAACGTGCAGACTCCACACAGTGACCCAAGCCGGGAATCGAACCCGGGTCCCTGGCGCTGTGAGGCAGCAGTGCTAACCACTGTCCCACCGTAATTTCACACTGAGTTTGCTTCCCGTCCCAATCAGGGACAAAGTGGACAAATGCCAAAATATCTCATCATCACATTACATGGTAACAGATTACCATTTCTCAAGTCTGGGAAACCACCGTACATATTGGGAAGAAACTTTTTCCCTGTACAAACTGCAAGGATTATTCACTCCCTGGGCAACTGTTGGCTTTGCAGATTTGGTAGAAGACACTTTTGAATGTGTTATACCCCTTTGCAATTGGTTTTAAATGTCAATGGAGTGTTCACATCAGGTGTTTGGTGACAAACCCCATGTTCTGTTATAGAATCGCTACAGTGCAGAAGGAGGCCATTCAGCCATCAGGTCTGCACACTCTCTGAAAGAGCATCCCACCCATGCCCTCCCAACCACTTCTCCCTCCCCACTCCCACCCCTGTAACCCTGTGCATTTAGTATGGTTAATCCACCTAATCTACACACCTTCAGAAACTTAAGGGACAATTCAGCATGGCCAATCCACCTAATCCGCACATCTTTGGACTGTGACTTAGACACAAATATTAACAATAAAATTGAACAACATATTTATGGTACACTTTTTTCTAAATCATTTTCTGTTTTTAAGCCAACTATTTATTCAGCCTCTTCCCATCTTTCTGTCCACGGTTTAGGGGGAAGTTTGATCACCAATTTATGCCTCGGATTTATCTCGATTTTGGCTTTTGGAACAAAACTCTAAAACCTCAACGGCGTCTCAATTTGACTCAGTGACCTACACCTTGCTTAGAATGAAAGTTTTCGGGTCACAAACTTAACAAGATAACTTGAGAGAGAAAAAAAACTGAAATCAAATCCCACAGTCTGCCTCCACACTCGACTTTAAGCAGCACCTGGGAATTTTAGAATCGTCACAGAACTTCCCCCGACTTAGCTAATAAAACTCAAGTCGCGTTTCCAACACACTAAAAGTTCCTTTCTGCAAGGCTGTTAGCTCTCAATTTCATTTCCCCTTCTCTACTACCCCCCCTCCTCCCCCCACCCCCCCATCCCTCCCCTCCTGACAACTGGAGCCCAGATGGACGAGATCATAAACATGAGAGAGGATGCGGTCCGAGGGGTCGCCATCCGGCGTCAGAGAAGGCGTTTTCCATTTGAGATTTTCAACACTTTACTTACCATTATCTGCCTCGCCACCGCGGCGCTTGTGGTCTACAAACTCTTCCAGTCCCCATCGACAGGACACAACATGGTAAGTGGCCGCTTCTTCATAAAACGAGGCATTGTCCGGTTATAGGGACACTTACACCAAAAGAGAAAAAGCTGGAAATCTCAGCAGGTATGGCAGCATCTGTATGGAGAGAAAAGAACTGGCGTTTCAAGTCCAGATGACCCTTTGTCAAAGCTTTTATTATACGTGTGTTTCATACCGTGCCTTCCAGTGCATCGTTCCTCTCTCTTGTGTTTATAAACATTTCGCTTCTGAGGCAGTGTGATTAGTTAGATATCGAGTGGCTATGTCACCAGGGATCCTCGGTCAATATTTTCTCTCTTACCTATTTGCCGTTTAATATTTCCACCCTCTTGTATTTATAAACGAACGTGTCTTAAATTGTATGCAAACAATGTATTTTTGTTAACCCACCCATTACTCTCTACATCAGTCTTACAGCATTCACGGTGCAGTCCGTGTCAGGTCCAAAACATTCGCAGAAATTGTTTTTTTAAGCGGACTTGGCGGATTTTGAGGGTAACCTGGAAGTTTGGAGATGAAATATTTGGTGTGCCTCAAAACACATACACACATAGGATACAGGGGCTGCGCCGCAGCTCAGGATAAACTGACGGGATGGCAGGCACTCAGTTGCAAGGGTGACCAGACTCTGGTCGGTAGATGTTGCGCCGTTTGAAGATCAAACAGAGGGAGGTTGGAAGCCTCTTTAACAAACTCTCACTCCTAGCAATGAAGTTAGTGGCCAGTTTTTGTTTAGTCATGATGATGGAGCGACGGATACCTTTTTTATTGGAACTTGGGGAAGATTTAAAAATATATAGTAGTGATCCTCTGTCCAAGGACATTTTGATTGCCCCCTTTTGAGAAATCGGGAGGGAGGTTCAAGTGGGGCTCGAGTGAGAAGAAGGCAAGGTTCACAATTTTTTTTATTTCAAAAAGGCAAGGTTCACAAATTTTCAGACAGACATCCACCCCCAGCAAAAGCGCCTGAAGACTTGGCGTGTCTAACCACTGGCCATATTTTTACATTGTGCTTGCGAAAGCCTGTTTGCAGCGAGCAGCCCGGAGAATCCCAAATTATAGCGATGATCCGCTACTGGCTTTATACCAATTGGAATTAACTTGAGCTGACTGCCGCGACGTTTTAAGAACAGGAGCCATGTCATAACTGGGATTAATTAATAGATTACTATCCAACCGCAGCGTCTGAACCACTGGGGGGAAGTTGTGCTAGATGTCTCGTTGACCAACCAGACACAGTATTGCATAGTTTGCATAGATTTGGGTCCCCGCGTGATTCAGGGCACATTTTTTGATTATGTCGCGATGTAGCCAGAGGGCACGGTTTCATGTGCACTCTTGAACAAGCTCTCACTCCTAGCAATGAAGTTAGTGGCCAGTTTTTTACTCATGGTGATGGAGCGATGAATATCTTTTTTATTGGATCGTGGGAAAGATTTTAAAAAAAATTAGTCTCCCGCTGTCCAAGAGGAAACAGATTGCGACAGATTGCAGTTTAGTCTCACACTGTGCTACTGCTCTGGGGTAAACTCTGGGGTCTGATCTCCACATCATGACTACTGCTCTGGAACAGGCCAGCTACAGCGGTGATAGATATGAAGCAGCTAACAAAGCAACGGAAGCATTTGGAGCGGCCTGCGACACTTCTGTAAAAAAATGTACAAAGGCTTCTAAGGCAGCGTGATCAGTTAGAGACCGAATGGCTATGTCACCAGGGATCATCAATAAATCTGTCATTTTTTTCTCTTCCATAAAGTCCCAGACCTGCTGAGATTTTCCAAAATGTTCTGTTTCAGATTCCAGCAGTAGTTTGCTTTTACAACCTCTGCATAATGTTTGCCGCTAAAGTATTTGCGGATGGAAATATTAAATAGGTACACAAAAAGAGAGACCATAAGTTGTGGTCTTATGGTCTCTTTTTTGTGTACTTATCCGCAAATACTTTAGCGGTAAACATTATACTGAGGTTTTAAAAGCGAACTACTGCTAGAATCTGAAATGTTGGAAAATCTCGGCAGGTCTGGGACATTATCCACTGGCTCTGTGAGCAACTTTTTAAAAAAAGTGGGATACCGGATAGACCCAGCTGTGGATCTGACATTAGAAAGATTTTGGTCAGATTGGCGTCGTGAGATCATTCGCTCAGTTCGATGTGCGAATGGGGCTGAGTTCCCATTTGTCATGGATCAAACAATGGGACTCAGGCGGAAATGGTTTATATAAAAAAAGGATCTATAGAGACACCGTTTGGAGTCCCTGTGGCTTCTTCAGTTCAGTAAGCAGTCTCACAACACCAGGTTAAAGTCCAACAGGTTTATTTGGTAGCAAATACCATTTGGTAGCAAATACCCCAGTCCAACGCCGGCATCTCCACATCATGGCTTCTTCAGTTCACAGGGACTCGGAAGCGATAACTCTGTTTCTCTCTCCACAGATGCTGCCAGACCTACTGAGTATTTATACTCCGCCTCCCCCAGCAATTTCTGTTTTTATTTCAGATTTCCAGCTTCCACAGTATTCTATGAAAGAAATTAGGTGGATTTGTATCCAGCTCTATTCCTGGCCTGGCCATGTGACAGAGGATGAGGCGAGGCCACTGGGGGATTTGAACAACACTGATTTTCATAAGGAGCTGCTAATGGAGCCAGTGTAGGTCAGAGAGGATGGAGATAATGGGGGGAATTTTCCCATCCCACCCACCATGGGAATCAGAACGGGTGGGGGGGGGGGGCGGTGGGATGGACCATGCAAATGTCCGTTGACCTCAGACGGGGATTTTCCCATTTTGGAGTGAGCGCGGCCGGAATATCCCACCCAATGTGTGGGCAGGATTTTCTTTTAAAGAAAAGAACTTGAATTCACACAACCATGAGCTCCCAGAGGACTTTACAGCCAAATAAAGTGCTTTAGAAATAATGCACAAGAAGATCCCACAAAGAACAACGTGATCCTGACTAGATGATCCACTGATGAGTAGTGTTGGTTGAGGTTATTTACTGCACCACTGAGTGCTCTGCTGCTTTCCTTCAGTGTTTTGCCAAGGGATCACCATGTCCATGTGCGAGATCAGAAGTGGCTTCGGTTTAACATCATTGGCAGCACCTCCAATTGTGCAGTTCTCCTTCAGTACTGCCCTGGAGTGTATTAGCTTAGATCGTGCACTCAAGCCTGTGGGATTCAACACCCACAACTGACTCAGGACTGAGAGTTCTACCGCTGGTTCAAGCATTTATTTAAATGCTTATATCCACTTGTATATTTATCAAGTCACATCAGCGTAGCTGGAACTGCAGTCATTAAGAGCCTAAAGTAAAGTCAAGCTGGCACGTTGCTAAGATTAGTTCCGAAGTGGTGAGTCACAGCATCAAAGATGCATGGGCTCAGGTACTGTGTGGAAAAGTATCAGTTTATGCTGCAGCCAAGTTGCAGTAAAGGTCAGAGAGTTCCATCTTCTGTTCAGATCCCTCTGTATCTTCACCCATCTCTCCTTTTGCGACTTTTTCCAGCCCCAGAAGTCATTGACAATACTGCTATTCTTTGCACGTCCCTGTCTGCCTCCGTGCTTATGTTGTGGCTTGAGCTGCCGGGGCTGGTCTGCTGCTTTTCTTCTTCTTTCGAACCAGCCTCTTTGAGCAGGTTTTTTTTTTGTTTATTCGTGTCCGTGTTGAATTTGTGTTGCAATTCAATGCATGTTTAAAGTTGGGAATTAAGCACAGCTGTACCCAACTGGGGAAGGATTAGGAAATCCTTGCAAGAAAAATGAACCAGACTGCAAGGAACCATAGAAAAAAATGGCTGCAGAAAGAGGCCACTTGGCCCTCTATGACTGGGAGAGTCTGTGACTTTCCTTGGCCATCTTGGAAATGAGCCAGTTTTAAGGTACAGGCTCGCTTCAAACACAATCTTCCTCAAAATAGTGATTGGAATTAAGAACATGTGGAAATATCTCCACATGTGGCTCAGTGTTGAATATTACTTTCTGAAACTCTTGTGAAATGCCTTTGGATGTTTTGCTACGTTCAGAGTGCGATATAAATGTTGTTTGATTCCCTGACCATTGCATATTGAGCTAACCTCATCTGGGATCAGCCTGGGACCACAGAAAAATCTAAAACTGGCTTCAACATCTAGGATGATAAACGGAAGCTGGGAGGGGTGGTGTGCAGGAAATTGGACAGGACTCTGACTGCTGATCAGTATCCAGATACCTCTAAAGTATATGTGTGGTCAAGATTGCATTGGAGCAATGAGGAATAGCTTGCCAACACTCACTCACTTGGCTGAGGTACCTGAGTGTCCTGGTGTCTATAAATCGAAATCCTCACGAGGGCCAATAGCTTAATCAGACTGGGTGAGAATGTTGGAGTCTAGAAAATGCTGTTGCCAGACAGGGTATTCTTGCATTTATTTAGCACCTTTGCCATATCAAGATGTCCCCAAGTGCTTCATAACCAGGGCATTACTTTGAATTGTGATCACTGCAGCTGTTAATCTTCAGACAGTGAAGTCCACAACCTACAATGCGACAAATGATAAGCTGTTCCTGCTGGTGTTTTATTGAGAATTGAATATTGTCCTGAAAATTGAACACATTTTTATAAATTCATTTATGGGATGTGGGCATCGCTGGCGAGACCAGCACTTAATGCCAATCCCTAATTGCCCTTAAGGTGGTGGTGGTGAGCTATCTTCTTGAACCCACTAGGTGTAGGTACAGCCACAGTGCTGTTAATGAGGGACTTCCAGTATTTTGACTTCGCGAGAGTGCAGGAACGGCAGTGTATTTCTGAGTCAGGATGCTGAGTGGCTTGGAGGGGGACTTCCAGATATTTCTCAGCTCCTCTTCCACTGGCAGCATGAAATTTTTTCCATCTGCTTGTCTAGGCCTATGTTTAATGTCTCATTTGAAAGATTGCATTTCCGACTGTGCCCCACACCCTGGATTATATGTTCCAGTTTCTGGACTGCATCTTGAATGACAAATATGTTCCCACCCAAAAGCCTGGCATCTGAGACCAGACCATGGGGGCACTGCTTTTGTGGTGTAGCGGTCCGGGGGACTCAAGTGGAGGCTCCTCGTTGGGTGCCACGGCCCCCGCATATCTCCGGCAGCTGGATTTCTGGCGCCGTCAGCTCCACGCCAATTTCTGGTGTAGAGCTGTATAATTTATGCAAATACACAATTCAATCTATTTTAAATATCATTAGTGGGCTCGGGACTGAAGTGTCTAGGTCCGCTAGCCTCTGCCTCCTCCCCACCCTTGCCAGGAGTGGTTCACTCCAGCAGGGTTTTACTATAGCACCCTACTTGCGGAGATCTGGTGGCCTGACCCTGCTGGAGTGAAGGGGGGCCATCGAGGCCCCCCAGAGGGCCGGACACTGGGGGTGCCCTCTGGGCATTGCCACCTTGGCAGTGCCAGCCTGGGCCCCCTGGCCAAGGGGCAAGGTGCCAATGCCCAGGGGGCATGTTGGCACTGCCCATCAGTCTTGGGCAGTGCCAAACAGGTGGGGCCTAATTGGGGCAGGGCCTAATGGGGGCCAAAGCTGGCCCGGACATATCCAGGGGTCAGTGACTGGACCATGGGCTGGGTTGCAAAGCCATGATCAGGGATTGCGGGACCAGTGATCGGGAGGCTGGCTGTGTGGGCTACTGCGCATGCATCGATCTCGGCGCGGACAGGTCGGCACATGTGCAGTGGCCTGCTCAGTGCTATGTTGCCGGCCTCTCCTGTGGGGATAGGCCCCGCTCACTGATTTTCAATGGGCTTTACGCTAGTGCTCTCTGCAGTGCACAGAGTGTGGGAGATTCACTTTGAAACTGCCGGTGAAAAAAACAAAGTGATTTACTCCAGTTTTTACGCAAATTCGACACTTAGAATTTTGTTGGGAGAATCAGCCTCCGTATTCTTGTTAGAGTCTTTCTGTAACGTCTCAGGATGATGAAAGAACAGCATCTACGATTTCTGACATTATAAATACCAACATGCAACTGATACTAACTTCTATTATTTGTTTCTTTAGGGGATGTTCATGTTTGTCATCCATGCTGAAGCAGAAGGTAAATAAATGTTCACAACTATCCAATATAATTTTGCAAATCCAAAACAATAAAACAATATTTTCAATCTGAAACAGTTCTTTTTTCTGTTTATAAAAAGAGAGAGAATGTACAACATCAAATGCTAAATATTTTTAATCTGTCAGTCTGGTGTGCAGAGAACAAAGTCTTTGTAGAATTTGCGGGATGTATTTTGCTCAGTGTGTGACAATTAAAGGCACATTACTTTATTGAAGCTCATTGGAGATCCTTAGCATTTCTTCACAGAAAATAAAGCACACTGCATGTATTCAGAATGCTGATAAGGAGAGTATGAGGGATATTATATATTATATTATGTGAGGACGATGTTTCCTTTAGTAGGAGAGACTAGAATCTGAGGGCAGAACCTCAGAGTAAAGGGATGACCCTTTAAAACCGAGATGAGGAGGAATGTCTTCAGCCAGAAGGTGGTGAATCTATGGAATTCATTGCCACAGAAGGCTGTGGAGGCCAGGTCATGGAGTGTATTGAAGACAGAGATAGATAGGTCTTTGGTTGATAAGGGGATCAAAGGTTACAGGCAAAAGGCAGGAAAATAGGGTTGAGAAACTTATCAGCCATGATCGAATGGTAGAGCAGACTCGATGGGCCTAATGGCCTAATTCTGCTCCTATATCTTATGGTCAAAATGCGCAACTTGGTTTGACTCCTGAAATATTTTATGGTTGACTCAATTTGGGGAGGGAATGGAACTGTTTTCCATTTTGGGTTTTATTTTGGAGGACCTCCTGACGTTCTCTCACTTTTCTCCTCTCACAGTCTCAGCAGAAAAGGTTACATTGACTTCAACGAATAGTCCCTGGGTGAAGAATAACGCCATTGTCGTTCCATGTGATGGCCTGTACATGATTTACGCGCAAATAAGCTGGGGTGAACATCCACAATTGGAAATTCAGAAGAAAGAAGATCCTAACACTGAAGATACCTGGACCCTTCTGAAAGCAAACAAGTCCTCCTCCTTGGTAACTGTGCTGCGCCTCAATACCACCATTCAGATGTTGCTCAACTTACCCAAAAACGGGACACAACGGGACATTTCCTATCTGGGGATTGTTTTGCTTCAAGTCCATCAGGATGTAAAATCCTGCCAAGAGATTATTCAAAACAGCTGCAAAGAAGAAAAAGATTGGGATAAGTTTTACCCTCTAATGCTATCACCTGGGAAATGTATCAGGCAATGATTGGAGGGGCAAAATGAGTATGAACTGTACACTGCCTTTGGGAGGCAATTTTGAAATGGACTTAAGCTGAATTTAGACCTCAATGGGTGATGTGGTGTAAGGAGGTTGAGGTGTGTGTGTGTGTGTGTGTGTGTGTAAATGTCTCTATGTGTGTGTGTCTGTGTGTGTGTGTGTGTGTATCTGCGTGTGTGTGCCTATGTGTATGTAACTGTGTGTGTGTTTGTATGGAGGGAGAAGGTGAGTGTTCCATTGGAGGAACTGGCTGCTGAATTGCATTTTTAATTACTATAAAAGATAAGGGTCCTAATAGGAATTAATTGGCACAGTGAAAGAAGGAACTGAATCTATAACTGATGTAGAACTGAGTGCTCAAGATATTTAATTAACGCAGCTTATTACATTCCCAGGAGGGAGGGTTGGGAGCTGGAAAATGATATTTGCCCCAAGATACAAGATCAACAGTTGGTGTGGGAAGGAAACTTAATAGGGTAATCAGACATGGACTCTGGATAGAGTAAAGCTTGATGGGCTGAGTGGCCTTTTTTATGTTCTCGATTTTCGTGGTGTGCTGGGCTGTCTTTATCCCTTGACCAACATCACTGAAAAGCAAGTGATGTGGTCAAGATTTCATTGGTGTGTGTGAGCTCTCGCTGGGTGGTTCCTACATTGCAACAATGACTGCACTTCAAAAGGTACTTAATTGGTCGGAAAGCACTTTGGGATGTCCAGAGGTTGTGAATCACACTATTAAAAGGGGAAGTTCTTGCATTTTGTTTGTCCCATGTTGCCAGCTTGCATCACACAGTCAGACAGTGGTGGTAGGTGGTGTGGGGGAGTGTCTCTCCTTCACTTCAGAATGTAAAGCTTATTCCACTCATCCCACTCCTGACTGCAAAATTCTAGTATGGGTGGGGGGAGGTGCGGGGAGTAAAATGCTCAATTCAGGGTAACTATGAGATTTTTAGAAAAATATACATTTTTACTACTTGATATTATATAATGAAATACTTGATACCAAGTATTATGCCTCAAAAGAGGGATTGGCAACATATTGAGGAAAATGACCAAATTGGTTATGTTTGTTCTCTAAACTGGTTCATTGCACATACCTAGTTTCAATACTGCACTATTGAGTGTCTTGCCAATCTTTAAAGGTAAAACAAATGCCTCTTTTAAGTGACCAAAATTTATTACTGAGGAAGATTGCACACAATCCTCAAAGTCCTGTCTGTGTGCTGACGGGGGGAACATGATCAATTAAAAAAAATAAGGTATCCAGCCTAAGGTTATATTCATGAATGTCTTAGGGCTGCAACATACAAGGGGCAGACGGCAGGCAAAGAAGCCTGGTTGGAATGTAGATTATTTGATCGAAGAATTGTATTTATTTATTGCACGTAATGTAGTTATTTAATGGGAAAAAGTAATAGTGCTTTTGAACTAAGAAAATTAATGTTTTGATGTTGTAACTAACTTTATTTTTTACATGGAACTCTGTTTTGTACTGTTTTGATATGTTCACAAATAAAAGGATAAAAGACCCAAACGTTCTCAAGGCATTCTCATTTGACAAACTTAGATAAAACTAGCAAGGCGATAAATTGCAAGATGTTTTAGGCACTGTGTTACTATGGTCAAATATTGTAGAATTCAGCATGAAGACAAACTGGGGACTGTTTTGGGCCAACGGTATTAAGGTTTACACTGCTGCTGAAGTAAGAACAAAAAGAGTTCACCTAAATTTACTTGTTGGTAAAACCAGTCTATCACATTTTTATTTCTTTAAGTGACGCTTCGAAAAGGTGACATTTGCAGCAAAATCCTCTGACCTTGTCCACGGCTGGGCTTCTCTGATGCTGTTGCAGTGAATGGAGTTTTGGATGATCGCCAAATTCTTGCAGGGGGTGGCCGCAGAGGAGATCGGAGAATCTAAATCCAACAATTCTGTAACAGAGCAATCCAATACTAAATGGACAATTATTACACACTGCCGTTGCTAACTCTGCTTCATATTTTTGCTTTAAAGATTTTTCATTATTGCTTCTATTGCAGGTCCTTGATTAGCTCTTGCCTGGATTATGTAGAAATGATGCCGGCTTTCGACACATTTGAGAGGCTTCTTATGTAGAAATCACAGCACTGTATCAGGCCTTACTATCTCACACGGCTCAGTGTTAAATTTTTTTGTTGAAGTTTTACCAAGTTAGAGGCCCAATATAAATTATTATTGTTAAATGACTGAATACTGAAAGTTTTCTTCTACTCAATTGTCTCGTCAGCCACAGTTTCCCAAAGCACAGGAAGTGTGAATCCAATGTTGGATAACAAGTTGCAGACTCATCACACAAAAGCGAAATACTGCTGGAAATCTGAAATAGAAACAGTAAATACGGGAAACACTGCAGCTCAGGCAGCATCTGTGGTTCCACCAGGACAGTTAACATTTCAGGTCGATGACCAAGTCCCAATGAATGTTGAGTGGCACGTCCAGGTGTCTGCACTCACATGCAACGTCACAATCGGTGGGCGTGCACGGGAGTAAGAAGTGCATCTGGCGACAATTTGGCGGACAATTAAGCCCATTGAGGAGACAATTGCTGCAAGTGGTCCTTCATCTTTACGCTTGGTGGATGGGATAATCGGCCAGGCGGCCTTCACCTTTTCGCTTCATGCTCGATCCAGGCCAGGATAAAATGTCTGGGATGAAATAAGAGTGCATGAGCTTTCTGGTGTTGGAGTTGGGATGTCACTTGCTTGAATTTGTATTGCAGAGAGAGTCATTTTCTGGGCAAACTTTGTTTGTAATGCCTACTTGCTTTCCAATTCATAGAATCATAGTTTTGACAAAGAGCCATCTGGACTCAAAACGTCAGCTCTTTTCTCTCCTTAAACATGCTGCCAGACCTGCTGAGATTTTCCAGCATTTTCTCTTTTGGTCACAGAATCATAGAATCCCACAGAGCAGAAGGAGGCCATTCGGCCCATCGAGTCTGCACCGACCACAATCCCACCCAGGCCCCATTCCCACAACCCTATGTATTTACCCTAGCTAATCCCCCTGACACTAAGGGGCAATTTAGCATGGCCAATCCACCTAACCCACACATCTTTGGATTGTGGGAGGAAACCAGAGCACCCGGAGGACACCCACGCAGACACGGGGAGAATGTGCAAACTCCACACAGACAGTGACCCAAGCCGGGAATCGAACCCAGGTCCCTGGTGCTGTGAGGCAGCCACTGTGCCATCCAATTGGCAGTGGATGTTGGATCCAATTAAAAGAGTGTGGGGTCATGGGTGAAGTTGGAGACGGAAGGTCCCATGATGACACCTCCAGGAATCTAATCAACCAGAGTAAGCAATGGGGTTGCCAACTGCAATGAAATGTATCCCAGGAGGTTTCATCACATGACTTGGCTCCAGCCATTCATTGGCCAATCCTTGTGACATATCATTGAGCATGTTACAAGCAGAAATCATTGGATTTCTGGAAACTAATGCTATCAACGGATATAGGGACAGTGGGGAAAATGCCATAAGAGATAGATGATCAATCATGATCTGTCTGAATGTGAAAGCAAGCTCGTTGGGGTAAATGGCCTATTCCTCCCATTTCCAATCTTCCCGATGCACCCCAATTGGATGATACTTGACTGTCAGTGAAACGATCCTTATCTTGCCATTTTCAATTGCTTTATATCTGGTAAAGAGATACGTTCAAATGAAATCAATTTTTATTAATGCCCCTATGACTTTTCTCCAGGCTTACCACAGCAGTGTCCTGGTGAGTGATCCTCAATTCCTGCAGACTCCAGGCCAAGCCGGGAGGGTTGTATGCAACTCTCTGTTCTTACTTTGGAATTGCAAAGGAAAACCCAGCAAAAAGAGCAACATTCTGATCAACTATTGTGCAGAATAATATTCTGGAAAGTGAGCAAATTGAGGAAATGTAGAACTTTGGAACCTTCTGGAATATCCTGGGGGGTCAACTTTTTAGTAAACCCTAGTTTGGAAACCTATGCCCTTTATCTAGCAACCTATGACAGATTAGCTGGTCAGATTACCATAGCCAAGAATCCAGCAGTGACAGAAAAAGAAATGCATGTTCTTGCATTTTAAAGTGAAAAACTGGTCTTCTGGTCCAAAGTCTTCAATGTTGTTTGTCTCCCATATCCAGAGACAAAGATTGGACCTGCAAAAGGAAGAACATGCATTTATAAGAACACCTTTCAGAAACTCAGGACATCCAAAAGGGCTTTCCAACAAATGAGGTCCTGTAAAGTTTATTTATTGATCACAAGTAGGCTTACATTAACACTGCAATGAAGTTACTGTGAAAATCCCCTAGTCGCCACACTCTGTCGCCTATACAGGTACACTGAAGGAGAATTTAGCATAGCAATGCCCCTGCACATTCTTTGGACTGTGGGAGGAAACCAGAGCATCTGGAGGAAACCCATGCAGACTTGGGGAGAACATGAATACTCCCGCACAGACAGTGACCCAAGCCGGGAATTGAACCCAGGTCCCTGGCGCTGTGAGGCAGCAGTGCTAACCACTGTGCCGCCATGCCACCTATACTTCTGGACCTTAGTAATATAAGGGGATCACAGCAGCCAAATGTTCACAACAAGGTCCCACACGCTAATAAATGACTAGAGTAATTGTTATACTCCAAAGCTGTGTGGGTTGGGTTGGTTGGCCATGCTAAATTGCCCGTTAGTGTCAAGGGGATTAGCAAGATAAATATGTGGGGTTATGGGGATGGGCCCTGGGTGGGACTGTTGTCGGTGCAGGCTTGATGGGCCAAATTGCCTCCTGTATTGTGAGGATTCTAATTCTACGATCTGGTTGAGGGATAAGGGCTGAACAACCTTCACCTAAGAGGGCAGACAGATTCAACATTGCATCCAGGACAGTGCAGCACCTCCTCAGCACTGCGTTTGAGTTTCAGCCTAGGTACATGCTCCAGTCTGGGGAGTGAAACTTGACTTTCTAACTCTGGGGTGAGGGCGTTACCACTGTGCCACAGCTAATGCATTGGTTATCTCTACCCTGCTGGATATCCCGTTCAGACTTTGTTCGTCCAATATTGAAAGCGGTGTCCCCCAAAAGTGTAAATTAATCGGCGAATCCCCTCTGGGATGTGATGTAATAATGGAGAAAATGCAGGACGAACACCTTATTCCACCCCCAACCCTCCTCTATTCCCACCATTGCTGCTAAACAAAATCGTAACATATTGCCGATCAGAACACACCCTCTTAGTGGGAAATTTTCACTTGAAGAGCATTAAAGCAAAGAGAAAGAAGCAGTACAAGATGTTACAGTACTGAAAGAGGAGACTGATCAAAAATGAGAAGAAATGCAACTTCCGAAAGATACACGAGAGTCTTTTCTGTACATTCCCCCAACTCATTCACAGAAAGGTGGAAATGGCCACAAATATTTTCAATACCTTTTAGAAAATGCAGTACCAAATACTTTTATTGCATTGGTTTCCTGGCTGGTCTCAACTTTCTCAATTGTGCTCACTAACAATGGTACATGGAAGAGACACCCACTGTTTACAGGTTTTTAGTTACCTCCGTTGATTTTCAATCCTTCCATGTTACTAATAGGATGCAATCCTTTTGATTTTTGACTGTCCTGGCGTATTAAGAATCTGGTGCTCGCCAGGGACCGCAGTCAAGCTATTAATACAACATTTGCAGTGTGCAACTACACCCTAATTCCAATCAAGCAGTTCATTGTTATTTAAATAAAAGTTGGACTGTTTAACTGGAGAATGGCTTCAATTCATTGAGAGCCAAACATTTGAACGGGAGAGCTGAGAATATCATGTTAAATTGTTTCCACCTTTCTTCAAATAGCAGCAAGTAACACATTGTATGTGAAGTATTTTGGGGCATTGCAGAAATACGCTATTGGAGTGATGTGAAAAAATGAAATCTCTTCCATGTTTTGTGCAGTTTTTAAGCTACTAAAAACCCGCTTTTTGAAGTTGTTTCCATCTCCAACATGCCCCTCCCCGCCCCCTTGCAGCCAGAAAGAAGCGAGCAGAAGGTATCCATAAAATGCATAGCATGAACATGCCAGCAAACACATCTCCCCCTCTCCCCTCCTGCTATCAATGGGGATTTGGCTGCATCAGTGCCGCTGGGATTGGAAGAATGTGTGCTAACACTTGGGGCGGGAATGCCCTATTGATACACAGCTGATGTGGTGGTTAGTATCCCAGCTAGGAATCTAGCCACCTTTCTTCCACCACACTCGGAGGCCACGGTAACTTGCGATTTAAGCCGGGTTTCGCTTGCTTTCCTTCCCCTCTGCTCTTCCATTGTAACCCTTCACACCTCCTCTGGATCCGTCTTTTGTTTCGTTACTGTCTCATTATCAGTCCCGTTTGCCTTGCATCATCACCCCTTTTTTACTCTTTAATCACTCCTGCCTTACCACACTATCACAGACGGACTCTTCAAGTTATTTCCTCATCCACAGCGTCCACTATCCCTCCCTCTGCACTTGCTTAAAAGCTGAACAAAGGCGCATCTATCATTAACCCAAAACCGAAACTCTCCCGATTTCTCCCACAGGTTCTGCCTGCCTCACTGAGTGTTTACTACACTTTCTGTTTTTACTTTATAATTGTTACATTTGTTTTAAATATAAAAGTGATTGTTATTCCTTGCTTTCCCTGTTTTTTTTACTCCTCCAGTTTCCGCATAGATTATACAAAAAGCGTATCTTTTTAACCCCACCATGGCTCCAGTGTTGCCCAAAATTTGTTGAAGCAAGGTTCAAAAGGTCCGCTTTGTTCCTCGAGCAGCTGGGCAAAACTTTAACCTCCTTGTACGAAGTCAGATCTCGAAAGTGCTCCCAACACTGAGCAAGTGTTGAAATGTCCTAAGCAATTGAACATTTGAGCACAAGCACGTTTGTTTGATTTGGATCAAAGGTTTTAATCAATTTAGAAACCTTGTGTCTCCGGCGCTTATCCTAGTTCAGCTAAAGTAAACCTTTCTCCCCAAAATTTATGAACTGTCCAGACAAAATTCGTAAAAGAACATTAGAGTACGTGTGGAAATACATCAAGGTTAGTTTAAATAGGAAAGGAGTGAAAATATGGTTTTATAAAATAAAGTAAGAAGTCTCACACCAGGTTAAAGTCCAACAGGTTTATTTGGTAGCAAATACCATAATCTTTCGGAGCACTGCTCCTTCCTCAGATGGAGTGGAAATGTGCTCTCAAACAGTGCACAGACACAGAAATCAAGTTACAGAATACTAATTAGAATGCGAATCTCTACAACCAGCCAGGTCTTAAAGGTACAGACAATGTGGGTGGAGGGAGCATTCAACACAGGTTAAAGAGATGTGTATTGTCTCCAGACAGAACTGCTAGCGAGATGGTTCCCCCTGGTCTTGCAGAATCTCACTAGCTGTTCTGTCTGGAGACAATACACATCTCTTTAACCTGTGTTTAATGCTCCCTCCACCCACATTGTCTGTACCTTTAAGACCTGGCTGGTTGTAGAGATTCGCATTCTAATTAGTATTCTGTAACTTGATTTCTGTGTCTGTGCACTGTTTGAGAGCACATTTCCACTCCATCTGAGGAAGGAGCAGTGCTCCGAAAGATTATGGTATTTGCTACCAAATAAACCTGTTGGACTTTAACCTGGTGTTGTGAGACTTCTTACTGTGTTCACCCCAGTCCAATGCCGGCATCTCCACTTTATAAAATAAACACAGCGCAGGTAAAGAATGTGAAAATATGGATGAACTGGAATCAAAATAGTTCAATTGTTTTTGTTCAGGATTATGGACTGTATTATGGACTCCGCTTGTAATTTGACATTAATGCAGCAATCCCTGACATTTATGGTGTTTTAATGTTGAAATAGCTTTGTTTGCTACAACATAAGTGAAAACGCACAAAACCCAAACAAGCCTGGGATTTCCCTTATCTGCCAATCATCCAAAGGTTACGATTTAGTCCTCTGACATCTCAGCAAATTCTGAATCATTGGGTTTGGACACTTAACGTTTCAGCCAGCACGCTGTGATACTGGAAAATCCCCAAAGGTCAGTAAGTCTAAAAAAACCCGTCAGGAATAACATTGTCATGATAATGACTAAAACAAAAGCCTTTCCTGAAATTTTGCTCCATCTTGCTACATCCTTCCCCCATATTCATTCCTTCCCCTGATTTGTTTTTCTCCATGTTACATCATATCTGGTTTTACTAGTTTTAAAATACTATAAGCTTTTTTTCTTACCTCACAATGACTCTTGTGTCCCTCCTTAATTTGTTGAAGCCAAGTTTCAAAGTGCACCCTTTGACTCAGCCAGGTTTGATGTTCTGACCAGCAGGCTGGTCAGATTTAAAGTGCTCCCATCATTTGACAGGTCAGTATAAAGTGTTCTAAGCTTTGGTATTACTCAAGTGATAATAGTTGATTTAGGTCAAAGTTAACTGAAAACCCTATGCCCCTGTCACTTACCCAAAAGAAATTCCCCCCAAAATTTGATAAAACAAATAAGGGCATATTAGAATACAATGCAAGTGTGGATCAATTTGATTAAATGGAGTATTTGGCACTCTAGGGTGTCTCATTGCATTCATAATGCAGATTTGATCTACATTTGCATTGTGTTTAAACATTTTCTGATAAATATGGCCTCAGGCATTTGAATTGACTGCAGATGGTGTAGGGAGGCCCTGGAGCTGCAGCCTTTTCCCATTGAGCCTTTGCAGCAGTGGCCCCACAATGTCCAAAAGGGTTGAGTTAAACCTCTGCTTTGTAAAGCCGAGAGGATCGGAGCCCCAAGTAGTCCACCTATTAAAAGCTAGGCAACTCCAGGTATGCTGGAGCCTGAGAGTTCCATAATTGTTTTTTGGTACTTTTGGTACTTTATTTCTAATCTATGTCCCTCAACACATAGTCCTGGATCTTGGAAAGTGCCAGTCTGCAAGACAGGGTCATGGGCAGTTTGTAATGATACGCTTTCATAGACTCCACTCATTAACAACAAACGGTTCATTTACAAGGACCCACCAGAGCTGCAGCAATGTCTGCAGCTAGTTCTAGCATGTCTCTGCCGAAGAGACTCTGAGTTCTGCTTGGTCACCCAGGCCAGGTGACCCTTACTCTGCTGTGTTGCAGGGAGAATACCACAATATCCTTGCACTGCAGGTGCAGCAAGCTTCAGAAAGAACAGAGAGTGTCGTTCTCTAGTTTTCCACTGTCTTCCGGCAGCAACTGATATTCGTTTCTATGTACATCCTCTGCGATGCCTGCAGAGCACAGATTTCCGAGTTATACAATCATTCAGAATGAAACTTGATAAAAGAATCTTGATAAAAGACACTGCATTTATCTTTGGACACTCTTTCCAATTGCACATTCCAGATGGACTGATAGATGGCATCTCTTTCCCATCACAGATGCCTCACTGAAACAAAGATCTAACAGAGAGGGCCCTCCACCTGGGTACTTGTTTGAAAATTCTAGCGTTAAGGTGTTTTTTTTATGGCTTTTAAAGTTTGAAATTGGTCCTGGTCAGTTTTGGCGTGCTCGCCGTGGATCTGGTGGGCCAGCTGGATGTTTTTGGGCATGAATGGCACACAGGTTGGTGTCCTCAAAAAGCCCCACCAGGTACGCCTCGCTGACCTCTTGCAGGGCCATGATGGCTGAACTCTGGAAGCGCAGGTCGGTCTTGAAGTCCTAAGCGATCTCCCGCACCAGGAGCTGGAAGGGCAGCTTGTGGATCAGCAGCTTGGTGGATTTCTGATAGTAGAGTATCTCCTGCAGAGCCACAGTGCTGGGCCGGTCGCGGTGAGGCTTCTTCACTCTGCCTGTGGCTGGAGCGCTCTTGTGGGCAGCTTTGTTAGGCTGCTTGTGGGGAGCTTTCCCTCTGGTCGACTTGCTCAGTCCTGGCCATCTCCTCAAGGTGTTCGGCCAATGATTTCTGACAATCTGCTTGGGGAAATTCCCTGACAGGATCCACATCTTTTCTTTCTGCAGGAGGCAATGGCCTAGTGGTAATATCGCTAGACTATTAATGCAGAAACTCGGGTAGTGTTTTGGGTACCCGGGTACGAATCCCGCCACAGCAGATGGTGGAATTTGAATTCAGTAAAAACTATCTGGAATTTAAGTATCTACTGATGACCATGAAAACACTGATTGTTGGAAAAACCCATCTGGTTCACCAATGTCCTTTAGGGAAGGAAACCTGCCGTCCTTCCGGGTCTGGCCAACATGTGACTCCAGAGTCACAGCAATCTGGTGGACTCTCAACTGACCTCTGAACAAGGGCAACGAGGGATGGACAATAAATGCTGGCCAACCAGTGACGCTCATGTCCCATGAATGATTTAAAAAGGTACATTACGTGCAGACTACTGCCTGAATAACTTATAGTCAAAGATGCTTCTCTGAATGTACCTTTCTATGAGAGGCTAGCGGTTTGCTATGGTCCAACTGAATGGAGCATCAGCTGCAATGTAGAATCCATACAGTGCAGAAGGAGGCCATTCGGCCCATCAGGACTGCATCGACAACAATTTAACCCAGGCCCTATCCCCGCATTTACTCTGCTAATCCCCCTGACACTAAAAGGGTCAATTTAGCATGGCCAATCAACCTAACCCGCACATCTTTGGGGTAAATCGGAGCACCCGGAGGAAGCCAACGCAGACACGGGGAGAATGTGCAAACTCCACACAGACAGTGACCCGAGGCCGGAATTGACTGGGTCCCTGGTGCTGTGAGGGAGCAGTGCTAACCACTGTGCCGCCTGTGACAAGAGCTAACCATAACCACAGCTTGAGTCAGCTACACACAAAAGTGGCCTTGAAGAGGCTGAAGTTGAGTCTTAAAGTACAATCCAGTGCTGCCAATGTAGAAATATGGGGCTGAATTTTACATCAGCATAGACCTAGTGAAACCCCCAAACACTTACCAAGACCCCATCCAGTGCTCCTCAAGTCCCACATGCAGTGCCGGCAGTGGCCATCACTCCTGGTGACGCTGTTGGTATTGGAGTGCTGCCGGCCTCTAATTGATCAGCAGTTCTTTGAGGCAGCACTTTCTGTCCCTGAGAGGCAGAAGTTTCACCTTCCATCTATTTTAGACCAATCACATGTTAATTGGCTGCAGGGCAGCCATCTTCTCCTGGTAGATTGCCCACTCCAACATTTTAGCTTGCATAAGGGGAGATGAGGATCATGGCATCCTGTAAAATCAGACCATGATCTTGGTAAGTCCAGGAGTTTGAATGTTGAGCTTGAGAGACGATCTATATTCAGCCTTTTTATCAAACTTAAAAAGAGCAGATTTTTAAACATTTTTGTTTATTTATTAGTGATACAAGTAGGTTTACATTAACACTGCAATGAAGTTACTGTGAAAATCCCCTAGTCACCACACTCCGACTCCTGTTTGGGTACACTGAAGTAGAATTCAGCATGGCCAATGCACCTAACCAGCACGTCTTTCAGACTGTGGGAGGAAACCGGAGCACCTGGAGGAAACCCATGCAGACACAGGGAGAACGTGCAAACTCCACAAAGACAGTGACCCAAGCCAGGAGTCAAATCTGGGTCCCTGGCACTGTGTGGCAGCAGTGCTAATCACTGTGCCACTGTGCCAGCCATGATATGGTCAGGGAACAGGGATTTAAAGTAGTAAGCAGTTATTGTGGTCAGGGGATCTTAAACAGCAGAAGAAAGGATGAAGGGTGAGAAAGGATGGCAGTGAATGGCAAAGGATAGATATGAGGAGCTCCCTAGCCAGCAGACTATCTAACAACCATCTTGAAAGCAATAAAAAATGTTAAATGTTTCCTGTCCAATGTATGTATTTATCAAAGAAGAAAATTATTTGGGGGAAATGAAATTGTCCATTTGTGGGTCCTGCTGCTCTCTGGATTTGAGATCATATTGAAAGGATAAAATAAATAAAATAGTTATTAATGAACTGGACCATGTTGTGAACATTTAGTCTCTATTCTAAAATCTGATTATACAGTAATGGACAATAAAGTTCTGCCAGGGCTCATGAATGAGAGGAAGTGATTGAAAGTCTGATAGGATCACATAAATAGTAAAAGGGCAGTCTAATAAAAAAATGTGAGGTAGAATGGGACCAAATTAGAGATGTTCTTGCAGAGGCACAAGTCAGTACTTTGCAACTGTCTTCTCTGAAGAAGAGGGTGCCACCAATGTAACAGTAAAAGTGGAGGAAGTAGTGATATTGTGGATGGGATAAAAATGGATAAAGAGGAGATATTTAAAAAGTTGGCAATCATCAAATTATAAAAGTTACTCTGTCTCGACGGGTTGCATCCTTGGTTATTGAAGGAAATTAAACCATAATCTTCCAATTATCTTTGGATATGAGGACTGTTACATTATGAGTGAAAATCGAGCTTGGCATCTACAAGTGAAGCTGCTGAATATCAACGTTGGAGAAACATTAGGAGCCAATAATCTAAGACAAATTGAAAAGTATGGGCTGAATATTAAAAATCAGTATCTGTTAAAGACAAATATTGTTCAACTAAACTGACTGAGTTAATTGATAAAGTCATGGGGAGGGGTGATGAGGGGGCCATGTGTATGATGTTTTGCTTTTGGGCTTTTAAAAGATTAGAATAATATCACGGGCTTTGCCATAGCCCAGATAATTTCTCTCGTGTGTTGGTCATGTCATAGAAATTCCAAAACTTAGCGTTGAGCAAGGATGAGCGTGCATGTTCTCAAATGTTACACACCCTCCCTCTAATGCATTGGTTTGATTACATTCCAAACACATTCAATGACTAGGAGTTGGAAAACTCCGTTTTACATGTGCCAATGAATTGAAAGGATTTAGAAAAAAAAATATTTAAAAATACTTTGAGCCAACTCCAAAAGAGAGACTGAGAGAAAATCAGAGAGAGAGAGAGAAATGAAACCATCGCAGACAGACTAAGAGGGCTAACCTCACATTTGTTTTTCAGTGTTGTCTCAATTAAATAAATTATTCTTTAAATTTACCATTTAGTGATATTGTCGCCATGATTCAGTCATGTGATGGTATATTTTGTGCAGTCACAGCCTAAATGATCAATGATGTCAAACCAAGACCATGGGAGGAATTCACCACCCCATCCCCGGCAGACAACAGCAGAGTATCTATTGGGCAGCAAAACGTCAGAAACCCACACGTGTAAAATCACCTTGTAATTCTCCCAGTTGTGGGTTGATAGTGGGTCAGTCTTTCCACTGGCTGGTAGCATGATCGTCATTTACGTTCACTTGCATCTCATGAATGCTTATTGAAACAGCTGCCCACTGGAATTCCATAGGCCTTCCAATCTTGCAGCACGCCAGTGAGAAATTACACCGGCCTAAAACCCGACTGCTAAAGAGTAATGTACACAAGGTGATCCTCCGTTCTCCAGAGACTTTGAAATGTGTGAAACACAGCCCTTTCTTCCATAGTGCTGTGCTGCTCCTGAAGCACTGTACACCACTCTGCTGGGACAGACCTCTTCCTGCCCTCCATCTCCATGCTGAGCTGGTCTTTATGGACAGCACTGTGTTGCTGGACCCATGGTCCCCCTTGTGGCACCGTGTTAGATCAATACAGTGTCTGGAGTGAGGGAGTACAAGAGTTTGCTTCCCCCTGGTACCACACACCAGTGTCTATCTGGACAGCACTGTGATGTGGGACTCATGCAACCACCGTAATAAAGGTCCAAAGTTCAACCCGGGGTGAAGTGCACAGTGATGTTGAGGATGGGCTAATGAAGACAAAGGAGACAATGAAGAAGGAGGAGGGCTGTGCAAGGAGCAGTGGGAAGGGTGAGGGTTCATGATGGCAAGCAGAGGGACCAGGAAGTGAATGAAAAGGATGAACGATGGAAGACAGGGAAGACTGAGGAGAAGGAAGCTGGATCCTGACAAAGCTGCATGGCACACAGATAAACAAGGGGATCTAAGGGAGAGAACATGTCTTATTGGATGGGGATCATGCAGGTTTCAGATTATGGGGTGGGTGCCTGTTAGTGTAGCACATTGGTTTGCATGAAGTGTAAACAGGTCAGGGCTGCAGTTCTTTGTGAAAGTCATTGTTATCCTTAGCGTTCTTTGGAAATGAGAACTGTGTCAATGTGTCCATTTCAGTTTAGGGACTGGTAGACAGGAATCACAGAGTTGCAGATGTTCCGCTGCAAAATGGAAAGGGGTCACAATCCAGGGCTGTGTGGACCTCACAGTCTGAAGTCAGGCGACAGTGCAGGGGAGCAGCACCCATGCAGCAGGAGCAGTCACTGGGAGCACAGTGTAGCCCAGCTGTATGGAGGGGCAAGGGCTGAGCGCTTCAGGGAAAAAGCACAGTTTGGTGTGTAGGGGTAGCCTACAGTCAATGTCCTTGATATGATGGGTGGTGTATTGGGCTGCAGAGGGGATATGGGGTGGGTGCCTGTTAGTGCAGTCATAGAGGGCATCTGCAGCCGATGGATGGGGAACACATGAAGGGGGATATGTGAAGCAGTAATGGAGGGTACTGGGGGGGGGGGACACAAGTCACCCAGATTGTGCGAATACAGGTTCACATGAGGCACGGGTGTCTTACAGATGATGGGCTCGGGGGATTGGAGTGTATCAATGTCCACCACCACAGTGACAGGATCCAATATTATTTGGGGAGGTTGGAGAATAGCAGGTGGAATCTACACCTGCACATTGTGAGGCTCCAGGTAAATCGGAGTCACCTAGACAGTGAGGGAGGGTTGAATTCCATCCTGTAATAAAAGTGTAACACTACAACCTCAATATTCTGGCAAAATGTGGTCCTCCAAAATCAAAAGTAAGTTCAATTCTGTCTGGGAGAGGAATGATGAAGTGTGGGAGGACCTCCACACTGGACTCTGGGGCTCCTTCTTGGAGCACATACTCACTTGTTGGTGCCACTACAGTGGACTCTGTGTGTTCTGGAGTCCCAGGAGTAAGGTTGCATGAGGAACAATGTGATCTAAGGTTCCAAAGCTTGGCTGACCACCTTCTCTCATAGCTCTCTCGATTACACCTTGGTACTCAGCACCCTTTACCCATTCTGGTCTTCAATATCTTTTTTCAGAGAGGAGGCAAAAAGGAGAATGTATCCAGTGATTCAGGAAGCTTTTCTACGAATCTTCATTTGATAAAGTGGGTGACAGAGGGAACGGTGTCTACGCATGCAGCTCCAGCAGGAGGCACTGTGTGGGGGCAAAGCCAGAGGGAGTGTGAGCATTGATAGGAGGCTGAGGAGCAGGGAGCCAGACTGTGGAGATGACTGGCAACACCATGGGTCCATGAGTCTCCTTTCTACAAGTGAGTGAGAGGCAGTGCAGGATGTGATTGTCCAGAGATATGGTCACCACATGCTCTGGGAACACTTGACATCATGTGTATTTGGAGTGGCCCTGAAGGTGATAGCAACATTCAATTTCTTTGCCTTGGGTCTTTTCAGGGAGCAACTGAGGATCTGTGAGGCATTTCACAGTTAGCAACACATTGCTGCACTTAGGAGGGTGACCAATGCTCTTCACAGGAGGGCCCATCATTATGGGAGCTTTGCTGTGGATGAGGTTAGCCAGGCTCAGAGATCCACAGGCTTCGCAGCATTCTCTGAGTTCGCAGGAGTGCAGGGAGCAGTGCATTACACTCATGCGGTTATACGGGCTCTCTGGCAGCAGCCTTTGATGTTCATCAACCACAAGGGCTTCCATTCCATCAATGTACAGTTGGTATGCAGCCATCTAAAGCCATGGTCAACATGCGTTGTCCAGAGCAGCAGGGAAAGGGTTTCGACTGACATCTACGGGTGCAGGCACAGGCTGATGGTACAGCATCAGCTTTGAGGTGGCATCAGATGGGTACAAATATCAGTACTGTTTGCATACCCCATATGGGAGACACTTAGGAGGCCTTTGCAATTGATAATAGGGCATGTGTAATGATCTTTGGGACTACTGTCTGCGATAGGGGAATGGATTTGGAACTGTACTCCGGTTCTTTCATCTTAGTGTTTCTCTTTCAGAATGTGGAGCTCTCAGACACAGCTGTCTATTTGGCTCCTCGCTGATGTACAGGAACCCTAGCATGCTCTTCAAAACATATCTGACTTTATGCAATGATATGAGATGTCAAATATTCCTTCCTCAGTTTTTGAGAGCTCTGTCAAGTCTGTGTAATAAAATTTATGAAAAATTCTTTCCACCAACAGGTGTTGTCCAAAAGGAAAAGATTTTGATTTGATTTACCATTGTCCTGTGTATTGGTATGCAGTGAAATTGGTATGCTGTTTCTTGCGCACTGTACAGACAAAACATACCGTTCATAGAGTACACAGGGGAGAAGGAAAGGAGATGGTGCAGAATGTAGTGTTGCAGTCATAGTTAGCATGTAGAGAAAGATTAACTTAATATAAGGCAGGTCCATTCAAAAGTCTGATGGCAGCAGGGAAGAAGTTGTTTTTGAGTTGGTTAGTACGTGACCTCAGACTTTTGTATCTTTTTGCCGATGAAAGAAGGTGGAAGAGAGAATGTCCGAGTACCTGGAGTCCTTAATTATGCTGGCTGCTTTTCCGAGAAAGCAGGAAGTGCAGACGGAGTCAATGGATGGGAGGCTGGTTTGCATGATGAACTGGGCTATGTTCACAACATTTTGTAATTTCTTGCAGCGTTGGTCAGAGCAGGAGGCGTGCCAAGCTGTGATACAACCAGAAAGGGTGCTTTCCGTGGTGCATCTGTAAAGGTTGGTGAGTCGTAGCAGATATGCTGAATTTCCTTAGCCTCCTGAGAAAGTAGACACGTTGGTGGGCTTTCTTAACTGTAGCACTGGCCTGGGGGTCCAGGATAGATTGTTGGTGATCTGGAGACTTCCTCACCCATATTTGGGCGTACTTAGTCGAACGCATCTCTGACTACCAAATAAACCTGTTGGACTTTAACCTGGTGTTGTTAAACTTCTTACTCCACAAAGAACCTCAGAGAGATTCATGACGGAAAGTAGGGGTGGGGCCTCATCTATGCTGGAGAGGCCGGCAGCATAGTACTGAGTGGACCACTGTGCGTTCGCTGATCTGTCAGTGGGGAGATCGGCGCATGCACTCTGCCCCCCCCGCCCCCCCCCCCCTTGCAACGGTGGCCTCCTGATCACCAGCCACACGATTGCTTCCCCCCGCCCCCCCCCTCCCCACCATTCGCCAACCTCCTGACTCCCCCCACCCCCAATCGCCGGCCTACAGGTCTGGCAACATCTGTGGAAAGAGAAACAGAGTTCTGATGAAAGGTCGTAACATTAACTCAAACATTAACTCTGTTTCTCTCTCCACACATGCTGCCAGACCTGCTGAGGATCAACAGCACTTTCTGTTTCCAGTCGAGTTATACCCAGTGTCCTGACTAACATTTACACCTTGACAAACGTCATTACATTGTGTGCAGAATTTGACTGCTGTATTTCTCATATTGCAATGCTTCAAAAATACTTCCGTGGCTGTAACATGCTTTGTTTAAGAGATGATGTGGAGATGCTGGTATTGGACTGGGGTCAGCACAGTAAGAAGTCTCACAACACCAGATTAAAGTCCAACAGGTTTATTTGGCAGCACAAGTTTTCGGAGCGCTGCTCGTTCATCAGGTGAGTAAGGACTTATGTTTGCAAACAGGGCATATAAAGACACAAACTCAATTTACAAGATAATGATTGGAATGTGAGCCTTTACAGGTAATCAAGTCTTAAAGGTACAGACAATGTGAGTGGAGAGAGGGCCAAGCACAAGTTGACGAGGTGTGTATTGTCTCCAGCCAGGACAGTTAGTGAGATTTTGCAAGCCCAGGCAAGTCGTGGGGGTTATAGATAGTGTGACATGAACCCAATATCCTGGCTGAGGCCGTCCTCAAGTGTGCGGAACTTGGTATCAGTTTCTGCTCAGCGATTCTGCATTGTCATGTGTCGTGAAGGCCGCCTTGGAGAACGCTTACCCAAAGATCAGAGGCTGAATGCCGTGACTGCTGAAGTGTTCCCCGACTGGAATCGAACACTCCTGCCTGGTGATTGTCGAGCGGGTGTTCATTCATCCGTTGTCGTAGCGTCTGCATGGTCTCCCCAATGTACCATGCCTTGGGACATCCTTTCCTGCAGCGTATCAGGTAGACAACATTGGCCGAGTTGCAAGAGTATGTACCGTGTACGTGGTGGATGGTGTTCTCACGTGAGATGATGGCATCCGTGTCACTGATCCGGCACATCTTGCAGAGGTTGCTGTGGCAGGGTTGTGTGAAGTTGTGGTCACTGTTCTCCTGAAGGCTGGGTAGTTTGCTGCGGACAATGGTCTGTTTGAGGTTGTGTGGTTGTTTGAAGGCAAGAAGTGGGGGTGTGGGGATGGCCTTGGCGAAATGTTTGTCTTCATCGATGACATGTTGAAGGCTCTGGAGAAGATGTCGTAGCTTCTCCACTCTGGGGAAGTCCAGATGATGAAGGGTACTCTGTCCGCTGTGTCCCGTGTTTGTCTTCTGAGGAGGTCGGTGCGGTTTTTCGCTGTGGCACGTCGGAACTGTCGATCGATGAGTCAAGCTCCATATCCTGTTCTTATGAGGGCATCTTTCAGGGTCTGTAGGTGTCTGTTGCGATCCTCCTCATCCGAGCAGATCCTGTGTATACGGAGGGCTTGTCTGTAGGGGATGGCTTCTTTAACGTGTTTAGGGTGGAAGCTGGAGAAGTGGAGCATCGTGAGGTTATCCGTGGGCTTGCGGTACAGTGAGGTGCTGAGGTGACCGTCCTAGATGGAGATGCATGTGTCCAAGAATGCAACCGATTCCGGAGAGTAGTCCATGGTGAGTCTGATGGTGGGATGGAACTTGTTGATGTCATCATGTAGTTGTTTCAGTGATTATTTGCCATGAGTCCAAAGGAAGAAAATGTCATCGATGTATCTAGTGTATAGTGTCAGTTGAAGGTCCTGTGCGGTGAAGAGGTCTTGTTCGAACCTGTGCATAAAGATGTTGGCATATTGAGGTGTGAATTTGGTCCCCATGGCTGTTCCATGCATCTGGATGAAGAACTGGTTGTTGAAGGTGAAAACATTGTGGTCCAGGATGAACCGGATGAGTTATAAAATTGCATCTGGAGATTGGCAGTTGTCGGCGTTGAGTACTGAGGCAGTTGCAGCAATGCCGTCGTCATGGGGGATGCTGGTGTAGAGTGCCGAGACATCCATTGTGACGTGGAGTGCTCCTGGTTCAACTGCTCCATGTGTGCTGAGTTTCTGTAGGAAGTCTGTGGTGTCGCGACGGAAGCTGGAGGTTCTTTGTACAATGGGTTTCAGGATGCCCTCGACGTAGCTGGAGAGGTTTTCACACAGGGTCCCATTGCCTGATACAATGGGACGGCTGGGTGTGTTGGACATGTGTATCTTCAGGAGGCAGTAGAGATCTCCAACGTGGGGAGTACGTGGGATGAGAGCACGGAGGGTGTTGTGAGCCTTCTTACTGTTCTTTAAGAGACCCAGTGGTTATGAAAGGTGCAACAAGTCTTTTTTCCCTCTCTCAATGTTGGGCTCATTCAGGAGAAAATGAATGAATGTAACACCTTCATTGTCAAAGCTCGGATTTCTAAAGGGAGCACAATGTTTATGTGATCACAAGAATTTCGAGACCGTAACATTTGAAAAGCGCAGGAGCTTTGAGCAAAATGTGTTTAAAAGGGGAACAGAGACACAGAGCAGCTAATTAAAAACAAAAGGAACCCTGAACTGCAGACAGGGATGGAAAAACATCGTGTGACATTTTGTGGTCTGCAGCGAATGGAGAATGAAGCGTCAGTACTAAGTGGTTAATGTTTAAACATTTTAGGAATGGAGAGCTTTAGGTAAACAAATAGACCCAAGAAGCTAATTAACACAAATAGATCTAAAGGGACGAAACAAATTAAGTGGATGAAGTCAACAGTGGTCTTTTTGGCTAACCAATTAAACTAAATCAAATCAACTGAGGGAAGTAGACAGATCCAATTTGCATTAATTAAACTTCCTGTACAAAAACAATCAGCAATTAATTACTATCCTCAGATCAAACTGATCCATCAGATTAATAATGCAAGGCCTTAAGTGTTTCCATTAATTTGAAAAATAAATTATTGCTAATTAGAATCATAGAATCCCTACAGTGCAGAAGGAAGCCATTCGGCCCATCGAGTCTGCACCGACCACAATCCCACCCATGCCATATTCCCGGAACTCCACCGATTTGCCTGCTAATCCCTCTGACACTAGGGTCAATTTAGCATGGCCAATCAGTCTAACCTGCACATCTTTGGACTGTGGGAGGAAACCAGAGCACCCGGAGGAAACCCACACAGACATGGGGAGAATGCGCAAACTCCACACAGACAATGACCCGAGGCCGAATTGAACCCGGATCCCTGGCACTGCGAGGCAGCAGTGCTAACCACTGTGTCACCGTGGCACCCTGATTAATTAACAAAGTAAATAAAAATGGAAATATGAGCACTCAATACTTGTGTTGACTGGTATGTCTGAGCTTGTGCATTGCAAAATTGTCCTGAATTCCATTTCTTAGGCTTGAGTCACTCAAGCTCAAAACCATTAAGTTGGAATGGGAGCTGCAGACAATCTGATACAAAAGAAGGAAGGGGATTTCTGAGCATTTTTATTCAGGACCCAACAGGTGCAGGAAATGTTCATCCTTAGCTGGGTCGATAGCAGAGACCCAGACGAGGATGAGAAAAAGGACCTGCACACACTGGTACTGTGCAAGAGCTCCCATATACTCTAGCTGTGAGGACAGTGGGAGGCTGGACTGCGGGAAGGGAGCTACAGTGCAGACCAAGGCACTCTGTCTCAGAAGGTTGTCCAAGGTTGTTTGAGCACAGAAAACCGAGGGGCGACCTGATCGAGGTATACAAGATTATGAGAGACATGGACAGAGTGGATAAGGAGCAGCTTTCCCCTTCGTTGAAGGGTCAGCCACTAGGGGACAGAGGTTCAAAGTGAGGGGCAGGAGGTTTTGGGGGGATGTGAGGCAAAGCTTTTTTATCCAGAGGGTGGTGACGGTCTGGAATGCGCTGCTTGAGAGGGTGGTAGAGGCGGATTGCCTCACATCCTTTTAAAAAGTATCCGGATAAGCACTTGGCATGGCATAACATTCAAGGCTATGGGCCAAGTGCTGGCAGATGGGATTAGGTGGGAGTTCAGGTGTTTCTGGAGTGTGGGTGCAGACTCAGTGGGCTGAAGGGCCTCTTCTGCACTGTATGATTCTATGATTCTAGGTGGGGGATGGGGGTGGGGGAAACGGAGAATAGGAACATAGCAAAAATAGAAGATTCTATAAACGGGGGCACAGATATTGTCCTTTGCAGTCACGGATGACAGTTCTGAAGAGCGGGTTGTATGTCCGGACCCACGGTGAGGGATCTTGAAGAGGAATTTGGAAAGGGAGGGGAGGTCAATCCAGTTGTCCGTGCTCCATGTTAGAACAAGGTTCATAGGCAGGAACATGGGTATTGTCCTATCCAGGGTGCATCAGGGATTAGAAGCAAAATTTTAAAATTAGGACCATGAGGGACAATCTTATTTTCTAGATTATTGCTACAGTCACATGTAAATAGTTATAAAGATAAGCAGATCAAGTGAGTTCACAACTGGCTGAAGAGTTAGTGTGTGAAAGAGTGGTCCTTATTCACAGGGTAATGGCACCAGTACTGGGACAGGAAGGAGCTATACTGTAAGGACAAGCTTCAACTGAACAAGACCAGTGACCCTCGGCGAAGGGGTAAATATGGACCCGGTAAAGAATTTAAATTGGTAAGTTGGGTTGTGGGGGGTGGAGGGGTTTCTATAAGAAAACAAACAAGCCCAAATATACATTATTCAAAGGAAGACAGCGCAAGACAGACTAAACTAAGAGACATAGTTGGCCAGGGATTAAGCAGAGTTCTAGAACAGGAACGGAAAAAGATGGTTAAAATAAGTCAGAGGAAGTGCTATTAAAAATGACCTAAACTGTCTGCTCATTGATGCAAACGGTGTCTGTAATAAAACAGGAAATTGGAAAGAATATGTGCCAAACCAGATAAGGGATTGCAGATTTCCTTCCCTAAAGGACATTAATGAACCGTTTTTCCAACAATCGACAATGGTCATCAGCAGATTCTTATTTCCAGATATATTTTATTGAATTCAAATTCCACCATCTGGTGGGCTGGGATTTGAACCCGGGTCTCCAGAACATCAGTTGAGTTTCTGGATTAATAGTCTAGTCATAATACCACTAGGCCATCACTTCCCCTCAACCCTGAATGTCAGGAACAGGGCTACATCAGAATCTTCCCCTCCTGCACTTTACAGAGATGAATTTAATTGAATCTCTGAATTGTCTTAATTGCTCTGGATTTAGTGTTGGTAACTGTTAGGCCATGAGACCATAAGTGGCAGGAACAGAAATGGACCATTCGGTCCATCGCGTCTACTCCATCATTCAATGAGATTGTGACCGATCCAATACAATAATTCTCAACTCACCTTTCTCACCTTTGCCGAATTTTACCGCCTTGCCCGCCCAAGACTTGTGAGATCCCCACCCGAGGCCAAAGGAGAATGCCATTCTGCGAGTCTCGCCCGCCTTGATTCTGGGCCGGGCATGCCGGTAAAATTCCAGCCCTTATCTTCATATCCCTTGATTCCCTGACTGATTAAAAATCTGTCCATCTCAGCCTTGAACATACTTAACGACCCAGCCTCTACAGTTCTCTGCGCTAAAGAATTCCATAGATTCACTGCCCTCTGAGAGAAGAAATTCCTCCTCATCACTGTGTTAAATTAGTGACCCTTTAATGATATGCTAATCATATTGTTCGGATACATTGGTAAAGGGCATTGTTTAATTAAACACTTGAGCATATATACATAGGGGACAGTTGGGACACTGGGCATGTAGGAGGACAATTATGATGCTGAACAGGGTCAACAAACTCTCAGCAGCAAAGAAAAATGCTGTGTCTTCGTTTCTCCTTCCCCAACCGGCTTGGACCCTATCAACAGCAACCAGCTTTGAAATTGGGTAAATTGCACAAAAGTATTTTCCAAACTGAAAGAAATATTAACTTTTCTTGTCTGTAGAGCTTTAAACTTGGTAACTTGAAGGGCATTGTAGTACGAATGGTACTGAGGGCCAAAGATTAATCTCAGCACACACTTCTGTTTTATTTTTGACCTGAGTGATTTGTGTGTGTGCGAGGCCAGAGTGCCAGACAGGCACAATATATTCGACCAAGGGACAGATGTAGTCAGTGTACATCAACAACAGGAGGGTGTCTGAAAGGGATGAAGGATCTGAAAATAAGTATCCACTTACTTGTTATTTTTAGCTTATTAGCCACTTGGCTATCCCACTTCAAGTCGGCTTGATTGTGTTTAGCAGCAATTATGAAGCTAATGCACCATTAAAAGCTCAGTTACACCTCATTCAACGCGGTGTCATATTTTCAAGGATTGTTACACTAACAGCTTAAGACTGAAAGTTCTCAGTAGTTCAAATGATTTCCCATGGATTGCAGTCCTGGAGTATGGGGATGAACCCAAAAAAGTCCACCATTTGGAGGAATGTATGTTCACCGATAGAAACCTACAAATTTCTGGTTAAAATTGCATGTGTGAACTGTACAAATTGCAAATTTCCAAGAAAATGGAGGGTGTCAACAAACCAGTCTTTCGTTTGATCAATAGCTTCATCGTGAATTTAAATGTACGGTGGCACAGTGGTTAGCACTGCTGCCTCACAGCGCCAGGGACTTGGGTTTGATTCCCGGCTTGGGTCACTGTCTGCGTGGAATTTGTACATTCTCCCTGTGTCTGCGTGGGTTTCCTCCGGGTGCTCCGGTTTCCTCCCACAGCCTGAAAAACATGCTGGCTAGATGCATTGACCATGCTAAATTCTCCCTCTGTGTACCTGAACAGGCGCCAGAGTGTGGCGACAAGGGGATTTTCACATTAACTTAATTACAGTGTTAATGTAAGCCTACCGGTGACTAATAAATAAATTGGGAAGAAGGAAATTCCCAAATAGGCCAAGGAAAAGTGAGAGTGATGCCCCACTTAGCCCTAAATCTGTGAATGAAGATATTCTCACAGTTAGAGGACAGAACAGAGATGTCAAAAAGTCCCAAACCAGGCAGAATGTATTAATGAGAGAAGCTTGCACCCTTATGGGATGAAGGTCTGGCTAGCCCACACCATTTTACGACTTTAGAGGGAAATCAGGGAGGATCCCAAGAAGAGATGCAGATGGTGGGGCTGGGGTGGGGGTTGGTGGGGGAGGGGGTGGAGGGGGGGGGGGGGGGTGGGTGCCTTCTGCTGATGAGCTTCAGGGCAGTGCAGCAAGAGCTGAACTTCCACCTAAGGGCAATATGACCCCGAGCGCATGGGACAGATCAGGGAAGACCCCATTGAAAACAAAATTGGAAGAGAGGAGAGTTTACCCTCAAGTAGGCCAAAGAGGTAGCAATCACAAGCAGAATAACAGGGAAACCCATGCAAGGGTAAGTCATGGTAAGCTGGATGAAACCAAACAAGCTTTTGATCTCAATCAGAACTGTGTTGATGAAAAACTCAGTAAAAGTGAAATGCTGCAACCAGAATCCCTATGGGAGGTGGAAGTCAAGGCAGAACCAGCTAACCTCCCAGCAATTAGATCTGTACCATTACCTGCGTTTGAGCCAGTAAATTTATGGGTTACAGAGTTAGGCAAAGATTTAAGCCTGACCAGAACAGCTCAATAAGAAGTTGTGCGGATTACAAATCCCCATAGCTTGCCTGGACCTGTAGAGTCTCACTGGCTGTCCTGTCTGGAGACAATACACATCTCTTTAGCCTATCTTGATGCTCTCTCCACTCACATTGTTTGTATCTTTAAGACTTGATTAGCTGTAAGTATTCGCATTCCAACCATTATTCTGCAAATTGAGTTTGTGTCTTTATATGCCCCGTTTGTGAACAGAATTCCCACTCACCTGAAGAAGGGGCTTAAGGCTCCGAAAGCTTGTGTGGCTTTTGCTACCAAATAAACCTGTTGGACTTTAACCTGGTGTTGTTAAACTTCTTACTGTGTTTACCCCAGTCCAACACCAGCATCTCCACATCAGAACAGCTCATCACAGTATCCAAGCAAGTTTGCATTGTGACAGCCTTAGATATTGTGAGGACAGGTCCAGAGAAAAGTGGAGTAGGAATGGCTTGGCTATCAACCGCAGTTTGAGGGATAACAGTCAGAGCAAACAACCAAACCCTATTGATGACACCTAATCCAGTGTTACAGTAGGGGAGGACACTGTTACCAACCAGAGAGAGATGACTGTACGATAAAGCAACTACGAAACCTTTGCTGCAGGGTTAATCTGTAAGTAAGTATAACATTTGTAGAAAAGTTTGGAACAGATTATTCTGTTGGAGCTTGCTTTTTCAACCATACCACCTAAAAATCTGTAAATTATTATCTTTTAAAATTTTATTAATGTAACATGTAATGTTACATTAACAGTGCAATGAAGTTACTGTGAAAATTCCCTAGTTGCCACACTCCGGCGCCTGCTCGCGTACACTGAGGGAGAATTTAGCCTGGCCAATGCACCTAACCAGCACGTCTTTCGGACTGTGGGAGGAACCGGAGCACCCGAAGGAAGCCCACGCAGTCACGGGGAGAACGTGCAAACACCACACAGGCAGTGACCCAAGCCGCGAATTGA
Organism: Mustelus asterias; assembly: GCF_964213995.1. NCBI lineage: Eukaryota > Metazoa > Chordata > Chondrichthyes > Carcharhiniformes > Triakidae > Mustelus > Mustelus asterias. Next base: position 64,231,302 of record NC_135808.1, read on the forward strand.
ACTCAGGACCCTGGTGCTGTGTGGCAGCAGTGGTAACCACTGTGCCACCATGCCCACATTAAGCGTGATTGCAGGCGCCCTGTCCATAACTTGACAAGACCAGTTAGAACTGAAGAGATAATATTTGACCAAGGCTGGGAGAATGAATGTGAGTGTCCCTGGTTGTTGTTTTATAGTTGTTTACCTTTGGAATGAAATAAGAATGAACCTCATTTAATTTGTTGTGGGGGGCGGGGGGAAGTGTCATGATGGTGCACTACAGCCCCGAATTACTCACGGGCATATTGAACTTTTTAAGGAAGAAATGTGCTTTGTAAAATAAATATAAAGCAAAGGCACTGAGGAGAAGATGGCTGAGGATGTAAAGTAATCACTTTTGGGGAAAATTCTTGTGGATTATACTTGACAGATTAGTTCCCAAGGAACATGGGATGTTGCACCTGAAAAGGTGTCAAGGCCGACTTCAGGCAGAGGCACTTGAAAGGAATAGATGATATACAAAAGGCTGAACTTTAATCTCCTGTGGTTGCGGAGTCAATGAAGACCGATTGCTGCATCTCAGCAGAGATCCAAAACCCACCTCCCGCTGATCTATATCTCAGAATGACGGAACGGTCTGAGTTGAAAGGAAAAGGACTCTAGATAAAAGTTATCCTTGCTTCTTCCCTTAAGCAGGTGTTATAAAACTTCTTACTGTATTTCCAGGAATGATGTGGAGCTGCCGCCCTTCAGGAATGCTCAGGGTAATGGGATAAAAAACTTGCTGCGGACCCGACGTGTGTGTGTTGGTGAGTCAGTGTGTTTTGGCAGAGAAACAAAGAAACAGCAATCAATCACGTCTGCGGGTTGTTGATGAAAGTCTCTCTCTCTCTGCTGCTGCAGGAAAGCTCAGCAGAAACCACCATCAGAAGGAAATCAGGCAGCCTCTTAAGTCATCCTGCAGAACTGTCTCCAGACTAACTGCTCAGCTGCCGAAGTCAGCTCTTACGGAATCACCCAACTTACTAGCTGCAACTTGCCCCTCACAGACAATCCGAGTAATAGTTCATGTATTTTTTTTACTTCATCTGGACTCTTAATTTCTCATTCCTGATCAGCATGAGTATACGTGTGTTGTGTTGTTATTATTCTTGTTTTTTTGTAACTAATAAATTTCCTCTTTCTTTGACTCAAGAAAGCCGGGTTAAATTGGTTCCTTCTAAAGATTTAAAACATTTGAACTGGGAAAGGCGATCCATGAAAGAAGGGATCCATTTTAAATTAACCTTGTTGCCACCAACTGAGGGGGGTGGGGGGGCGAATAAAGAGTGGGAGCCTCCTCATCTGGAATCATTGGGGTCCTGTTCTGGAAGTTAAAAAATTAGGAAACCCCGGCCAGGGAATGGTCTTAACATTTGCATGAGTGACTTCTTTAACACATTAAAAGTAGACTTTGGAACACAGTTGCCTCCGAATTCCAGATTATCAAAGACGGAAAATAATTATCTTGATTTTGCAGCCCCAGTAATGGTGAATGCTAAGAAAAATGCTGCTACTGAGGGTCATTACAACCTCTGGTATGCACATATGCAATGGAGACTAAATGTTGTGCTGCAGGGCAATGCACTCCAGAGAAGCCTCAGCTGTCTATCTGTGACGATGACCTGTTGTTGTTAAACTTCTTACGATGTGGAGATACCAGCGTTGGACTGGGGTAAACACAGTAAGAAGTCTCACAACACCAGGTTAAAGTCCAACAGGTTTATTTGGTAGCAAAATCCACTAGCTTTGGAAGCGCTGCTCCTTCGTCAGGTGAGTGGGAGTTCTGTTCACACACAGGGCATATAAAGACACAAACTCAATTTACAAAATAATGGTACAGACAATGTGAGTGGAGAGAGCATTAAGCGTCTAACCTGTGCTTAACGCTCTCTCCATTCACATTGTCTGTACCTTTAAATCTTGATTACCTATAAAGACTTATATTCCAACCGTTATTTTGTAAATTGAGTTTGTGTCTTTATGTGCCCTGTTTGTGAACAGAACTCCCACTTACCTGACGAAGGAGCAGCGCTCCGAAAGCCAGTGGATTTTGCTACCAAATAAACCTGTTGGACTTTAACCTGTGCTGTGAGACTTCTTACTATCTGTGACGAGGCAGAGAGCCAGTACTTTGTGAGTTTGGGCAGACTGCCCACAAGTAATGTTGTAATTCATGTAGATTATTTTAGAGTTGACATTAGCAGGTACAGAAACATCAGTTAACACGATAAAACACCATTAAATTATAGGCAAGATTGTCAGTGGATTAGCAGAGATGACAGCTCGCTGAGGACTATGCCAAGGTCAACTCCATCCCTCGTCTAACTGAGGATGTCTCCATGGTTACCAGTGCTAATACAGAGGTCACATTCCAGATGCACTCAGTATAAGGGAATGGGCATGTACCCTCCTTCAATCCTTTTGGTATTTACTGTACTATCTGGTGGGAAGATCATGCCTTTTCCCAGTAGTAAAGCTTGGCTGGCCCCTGTATCCCTCAGTAATACTGCAGGCTCACTTGCCTCATCCTAGGAAAATGTGGCCAACTTTCCTTAGGATATGAAGTCCCAGTAACTTTTTAAGGCTTTGCTTAACCTCATCTGCACTCTCAGGAGTGCCTCTACAGGGATTCACAGTTGTAGTCAGAGTCTTAGCCTAGTTTTCTATGCACTCTGACTGACTTCCATTCTCTATGATGTGGAGATGCCGGCGTTGGACTGGGGTAAACACAATAAGAAGTCTCACAACACCAGGCTAAAGTCCAACAGGTTTATTTGGTAGTAAACGCCACTAGCTTTCGGAGCGCTGCTCCTTCGTCAGGTAAGTGGGAGTTCTGTTCACAAACAGGGCATATAAAGACACAAACACAATTTACAAAATAATGGTTGGAATGCGAGTCTTTACAGGTAATCAAGTCTTAAAGGTACAGACAATGTGAGTGGAGAGAGGGTTGAGCACAGGTTAACTTAAATTGAGTTTGTGTCTTTATATGCCCTGTTTGTAAACAGGACTCCCACTTACCTGATGAAGGAGCAGCGCTCCGGAAGCTAGTGGCTTGTGCTACCAAATAAACCTGTTGGACTTTAACCTGGTGTTGTGAGACTTCTTATTGTGCTTATCCCATTCTCTACACTGACTAAATATGTCCCGATAAATTCCATTGGTTTTACCCATAGCCTCCAGCAGTAGGCCCGAACATGACCTACCTTCCAGCAGGTAAAACACACAGGCATTTTTCATTCAAGCACCACTGTTTCTGTCCTTCTCAGTTGGTTGGGGTTGATTTGAGGAGGGTCTTTTGAATTGATTTGATTTATTATTGTCACATGTATTGGGATACAGTGAAAAGTATTGTTTCTTGTGTGCTATACAGACAAAACATACCATTCATAGAATACATAGGGGAGAAGAAAGCAGAGGGCGCAGAATGTAGTGTTACAGTCATAACTAGGGTGTAGAGAGAGATCAGCTTAGTATATGGTAGGCCCATTCAAAAGTCTGACAGCAGGAGGGATGAAACTGTTCTTGAATCGATTGCTATGTGATCTCAGAATTTTGTAGCTTTTTTCCGACGGAAAAAGGTGGAAGGGAGAATGTTCAGGGTGTGTGGGGTCCTTAATTATGCTGGCTGCTTTTCTGAGGCTGTGGGAAGTGTAGACAGAGTAAGTGAATGGCAGGTTGATTTGCTTGATGCACTGTATTGTTTGTAGTTTCCTGTGGTCTTGGTCAGAGCAGGAGCCATACCAAGCTGTGATACAACTGGAAAGAATGCTTTCTATGGTGCATTTGTAAAAATTGGTGAGAGTCATAGTGGACATGCTGAATTTCCTAAGCCTCCCAAGAAAGTAGAAACATTGGTGAGCTTTCTTAACTATAGCATTAGGGTGGAGGGACCAGGACAGGGTGTTGGTGATCTGAAGACCTAGAAACCCGAAGCTCGCGACCATTTTCATTTCACCGCCATTGATGTAGACAGGGGCATGCCCTCCATTATGCTTCCTGAAGTCAGTGACTATCTCCTTCGTTTTACTGACATTGACAGAGAGATTATAGTCGTCACACCATCATTTCAACAGATTCTCTGGGCTTCACTTGAGCGAGACCGGAAACTCCCACCCAAGATCAACAGATATTTCTGTTGTCCGCCCCTCGCCCATTCCAGGCAGGCGAGGCAGTAGAATTCCGGCATCTATCCCCGTCTCATAATGTTTGAGATCTGTCCCACTTCTGGAACAAGGGTTTGTGGATCAACCCATAATCTCAACCAATGTGGCTGCGTGCTTAGCCCCTGTTTCTGTCTGCTTGTCTAGATGTACTATTATTGGAAAGGGTACCCAGTTCCCAGTTGGTTGGGGTTGACTTGAGGAGGGTCGTTTGAATTGATTTGATTTATTATTGTCACATGTATTGGGATATAGCGAAAAGTATTGTTTCTTGTGTGCTATACGGACAAAACATATCGTTCATAGAGTACATCCCTTCCCTCATGGATATCATTTCCCAGTCCAAGTATATTTATGTTCTAAAAGGAACCAATTTAGCCAGGCTTGCTTGAGTTAAAGGGAGAGTGAGTTTATTTGTTACTAAAAACTAATAAAATACAACACACATACACACAGATTAAAGATGAGAATTGGAGTTTTCTGGCCAATTAACACCAGCAGAATCTTCCAGTCCTGTCGACAATGCACCACCACCACAGGTTTCCCAACAGCAGGGGTGAATTCAATGGGAAACCACATTAATAATGTTGGGACCGGATGATTCCACCATTGGCCAATGGCAGGCTGCCTCGATCATGGCAAAACACACAGCACATTGTGTGAAAAATCCTGCCCGAGAATTGAGTCCTAAAATAAAAGTTTTAAAAAAGATATACAAATCAGTCTCCACCTTGTTGTGGCCATTAAGTTGGGTGATTCTGATGGTACTGATTTTGTGTAGTTGAGTTTGTGATTTGGAGATTTTATGATGTGTGGAAAGGAATGGTCCTGTTTCCTTTTCGATTGCACTTGTGACATGTTTCCAGCAATCAGAAAGAGAAAGAAACTTTTTACCGGCCAGCACAGGGATGCCAAGGGGATGCTCTTCAGCTATGAGCTTCACAGCACACACTCACACAATAGAACAACCAGACTAGCACACATTGATCCAGGTTGAAGTTGATTTTTAACTCCTTTTCTTCTGTATTCCTGGAAGGAGAAAAACACAGACATCATGGCCGGATTTTCTGACCTTTCATGCCAGTGGGATTTTTGCCCAAGTCTCCATCTTCGCTCCAGCGGGAGTGTGGTGTGAGTGGGCAGTAAGATTGTGCCCCATTTCTTTCGCCCAGAACTGCTTTCCTTCAACTCACATTATGTCCACAGGCTGGGCTATAACTCTAATCAGCCTTCATTATCTCTGCAGGAGATTACAAGCTTTCGGAGCGCTGCTCCTTCGTCAGATGGAGTGGAAATCCACTCCAGTACAGATTTCCACTCCATCTGACGAAGGAGCAGCGCTCCGAAAGCTAGTGGCGTTTGCTACCAAATAAACCTGTTGGACTTTAACCTGGTGTTGTTAGGCTCCTTACTGTGTTTACCCCAGTCCAACGCTGGCATTTCCACATGAAGATTACAAAACCAGTGTTTGCACTGCATCTCTTCCTTTGATGGGTCTCTATCTGAAATTCGTGACACTCCCCAATTGTGACATTCCCTGGTCTCTCTTGGAACTGAGTATAATCCACACAGGAAGTTTCCAGACAATTACTGAATTATGTTCACAGAACTTACATCAGCAAAAATAAACAAAACACATATGCTTTTCCACTGCCTTCTTTTGTCACGGTCAAAGATTTCAGAGAATTACGTTCCCTGGAGACAACATAATGTCAACAAATCTTGCATTAGAAGAAACAATTCGCAATGATACACTCCAAAATCAGAATTGCATAATAACGTGATTCATTCTATATATTCAGCAAAAATATGCACATAAGCAATAAGCGATCACCAGTTCATTTCATTTTATCAGCTACCTTCAATTTTGTTTCATATATATTCTGCTCAAAGCTGAAGGAGAGCTCAGACCATCTATCCAATTTTCATTAAAAACCACACTGCTCTTGAGTCAGATTGTGGCATGTTGTGTCACAGTTCACTCTCCAGGTTGCTGTGGCAACATACGCTTTTACACATATCTTTTACTCTGGAACTGTAATTAGTTATCATGCTGTGGAGATGCCGGCATTGGACTGGGGTGGGCACAATAAGAAGTCTCACAACACCAGGTTGAAGTCCAATAGGTTTATTTGGAATCAGGAGCTTTTGGAGCATTGCTCTTTCATCCACTCACCTGATGAAGGAGCAGTGCTCCGAAAGCTCATGATTCCAAATAAACCTGTTGGACTTTAACCTGGTGTTCTGAGACTTCTTATAATTAGTTGTAGTAGAGGCTCCAATTTCTTTCTATTATGTGACAGACCAGGAATTTCTCCCGCTCTTACTGCCTGAAATTGGTATGGATTTACCGGTTGATACTCAACATTTATGGTTGCGTTATGAATGCACCTTCCCTGTTCATCAATTCCTGGAGTGGGACCCGAACCCAAAACCTTTGGTTCAGAGGCAGGGAAACCCACGCCTAAGATTGTGGCTTGGCTGCAGCATATTCTACTGCATCCAGTCGTGAATGGTGGTGGACAATTAAACAACTCACAGGGGGTGGAAGCTCCACAAATATCACCACCCTCAATGATTGGGGAGCTGAGCACATCAGTAAAGAATTTGCAACAATCTTCAGTCAGATGTGCCGATTGAATGATCCTTCTCGGTCTCTTCTGGAGGTTCCTGGCATCACAGTTCAGCCAATTTGATTCACTCTACGTGGTAACAAGAAACAGCCATCAAGAAACAAATAACAAAAACCATTCTGCAAAGATCATGATTTTTTAAAAATTCATTCAAAGCATGTGGGCATCACTGACCAGCATTTGTTGCCCATCCTTAATTGCCCCTGAACTGAGCAGCTTGCTAGGGCACTTTAGAGGGAATGCAAGTGTCAATCACATTGCTGTGGGCCTGTAGTCACAAGTAAACCACACTAAAGGACATTAGTGAACAGGATGAGTTTTTACAACAATCAACAAATGGTCATCATTAAACTTTTAATTCTAGATTTCTAGTGAATTTAAATTTCACTCTCTGTCATGGTGGGATTTGAAACTGGGTCTCTATAGCATTACCCTCGGTCTCTGGATTATTAGTCCAGTGATAATACCACTATGCACCTTCCTTATTCTGGCAAAAGTACCGAAGAATTGTACTCCAGAACATGCCATACTAATATAGCCAAGCTGTTCCAGTATAGATACAACACTAGGATCCACCTGGGAATGTGGAAAATTACCTAGGTATGTCCTGTATGTTTCTTTGGAAGGAACTCTTCAAATGCAGACAATAAAAATGTGACAAAACTTACTCCAACTTATAAATCAAAGAAAGGGTTTAGTAAAGAAACTTCATTACTCCAAACTTGGGGCCTCACCCTGGGCCAATCCAAGTTCCCCCACAATTCCCAACAGATTCTTTATAGTGAGTCAGCTGGTCAGCTGACCATCACATCGTTCTGTAATTGGTTCCATGGTTTACTGGGTCAGCTGACCCTTACAGCTTGTTAGCATTGGTCACATTACATCCAATACAAAGTTGTCACCGGTTACATTCTAACACTGTACACTAAAAGTAGGGTAAATCCAACCCAGCCAATTACCATTCCATCAGTCTGTTCTAAGTCATCAGTAAAGTGATGGAAGGGATCATCAACAGTGCTTTCAAGTGGCCCTTGCTTAGCAATAACCTGCTCACTGACACTCAGTTTAGATTCCGCTAGTGTCACCTAGCTCCTGACGTCATTACATCCTTGGTTCAAACATGGACAAAAGAGCTGAACTCCAAAGGTGAAATGAGAGTGACTGAACTCGATATCAAGTTAGCCTTTAATCAAATGCGCCATCAAGGAGTCCTAGCAAAATTGGAATCAATGGAAATCAGTGGAAAAACTCTCCACTGATTGGAGTCATGCCTAGTGCAAAGGAAGATGGTTGTAGTTATTGGAGGTCAATCACCTCAGTTCCAGGACATCACTGCAGGAGTTCCTTAGGTCAGTGTCCTCAGCCCAACCATCTTCAGCTGCTTCATCAATGACCTTCCCTCCATCATAAGGTCAGAAGTGGGACTGTTCGCTGATTATTGGCGTGATGTTCAGCACCATTTGCACCTCCAAAACCCATGACCACTACTATCTAGAAGGACGAGGCCACTTTCCACCCTGACTTGGAAACATATCATCGTTCCTTCACTGTCGCTGGGTCAACATCCTGTAACTCGCTCCCTAATAGCACTGTGGGTGTACCTACACCACATGCATTGCTTTGGTTCAAGAAGGTAGCTCAGCAACAGCTTCTCTAGGGCAATTAAGGATGGACAATAAATTCTGGCCCACATCCCATGAATGAATAATTTAAAAAATTCACCGTCACTCAAAACACGATACTGTGCATTGTTAAATGAACAAGACTTTAATGAAAAACGATTGTAGGAATTATATTTAATGAGAAGGGGAGCATGTAATCTCATAATGCTGGGTCATAACTAGAAGTACTGAAATAAGCTTAATTTTTACACCTATTCAACCGTGTTAATTTTAAATGCAAAATTGGGTCATTTTTGCAGGTCATGAAACATGAACTTTAAACCCACTGACAAGTGTATTATTGATATATAACCTATTAGTCATACCTACACAGAGATCAAATAAAAATGAAATTGTTCTGAAAGTATTGTGTACTTGAAAGATTGCGTGAGTATTTAAACATCAAAGGTTGGCATTCAATTGTTAAAACAATTATAACTAATTTGGAAATTGTGTTCATGCTGAGGGCAATAGATTTCTCAGAAACTGTTTAAATTTACAGTGATGGAAAAAAATAACTTTTGGTTAGTGTTGCACTGAAGACAATGAACAGCCTGCTCAGTTTAACAAACAACTATAGTGAATACAAAGAATTACGTCTGATCTGCGAAGCGGTTGAATTATGTCAGCCTGAATGGTCTAGGCAGTGGCTAGTGATATGGTCGCTGGACTAGTAATCTAGTAGACCCAGGGTATTGCTGTGGGGATCCGTGTTCGAATCCCACCATGGCAGATGGTGAAATTTTAATTCAATAGAAATTTGGAGTTGAAAGTCGAATGATGACCATGCCACCATTGTCAATTGTTGTAAAAACCCATCTGGTTCACTAACGTCCTTTCGGGGAGAGAATCTGCTGTCCTTATCTGGTCTGGCCTACAAGTGGCCCTAGAGCCACAGCAATGTGATTGTCTTCAGAGATGGGCAATAAAGGCTGGTCCAGCCAGCGACGCCCACATCTCAGGAATGAATATTAAAAAAATTATTTGAACACAACATGCATTTGGACAATGAGGTCTCAGGTATGTTCCAAATCGAAGGATTCCAAATGTAGCACTTGTTTTCTGAAAACACTTTGTGTTTATGGTGTCATAAAGATTATAAAGTCCACTTCATGAGCATTCTTCTCCTGCATGTGTTTCGAGAGTTGGGGGTGGTCAGGGAGAATAAATCTCCTCCACATCATTCTGGTCAGCATCAGTGGAGTTGCAGACTAGGAGAGAGAAAGAGAGAGGAAGAGAGGGAGAATTGTGTACTAGTATTGTGAGATGAGATCTGAATTATTTTTATGGGAGCACCATTTCCTCTTCTCTCTGATAGTTTTCAGTATTTTGCATCCTAAGGTCCACTATGGACTTGCATCTCGTGTTAAAAACAAAAGTAATTTTTCCAAGATGTTCTCCAGGTGTGGTCAAAAACTATTAAAGTATTTTTTTAAAAACTTCTAAACAGTACTTGCAAGTTCATAAAAGTGTATAAAAGTATTTAAACATTTTTAAATCTTTATAAAACACTCACTTGTCTTTCAGTTGTAGATTGTACTTAATGGGTGTGTCTTCAGCTCATGACGTGGCCAAGAGACCACATGGCTTGACCAAATGTACTGTACCGTTCCTCATCCTTGGCAGATTATATTACAACCAGAGTTGAAATTCTTGCTGTAACCAACATACTAAGTTCCTATTTATCAGTCTAGAACCAAAGGTCACAGGCTGAAGATTCGTGGTAGACCATTTAGGACGGAGAAGAGGAGACATTTCTTCACCCAAAGACTGGTGAGCCTGTGCAATTCATTACCACAGGAAGTAGTTGATGCCAAAATATTGAACGTTTTCAAGAGGCGGCCAGATATAGCACTTGGGGCGAATGGGATCAAAGGTTATGGAGAAAAAGCAGGATTAGGCTATTGAGTTGGATGATCAGCCATGATCGTGATGAATGGCGGAGCAGGCTCGAATGCCTCCTCTTGCTTCTATCTTCTATGTTTCTATGTTTCAGAGTGGTGAATGGTGAATGCCATTGTTTTGCTACTTACCAGACAGTCAAGGCACTGATAGATTTCTCACAATTTTGTAGAGAATCTTTTTAAATAGACTCTCCAGATCCCTTGTATAGTGTGCTGTTTAAGTAGACACTACGGACTGCTCCAGTGTACTATTTAAATAGGGCCTGCAGACTATTTGCTCTAGTGCATTGTTTAAGTAGACTCTGCAGACTGCTTGGGATGGATTTTCTGACGAACCTGCCACATGTTTCGCAATGGTGGAGGTGGTCCACCGTTGGCCAGTGGCGGGATCTTCTGATCCCATTGTTGTCAATGGGAAACCCTGTTGAATGTACCCCATGCCACCAAGAGCCCCGCAAGGGGGATGCGCTGTTGACAGGACAGGAAGATCCCACTGCTGTGAATGGCTTACTTTCTTGTGCACTGTTTAAGTAGACTCTGCAGACTGCTTGTTCCAGCGAACTGTTTCAGTAGAACCTATAGGCTGCATCAGTGTACTGGTTATGTAGGCTCAATTTGCGAAGTAAATAGGCTTTGCTTACTGCAACATACATGGGTCGCAATTCTCCCATTGCGACCTGCAACTTTTCTGGCGGGTCGCGGTGCGAGATGCGCGTCGCCGGCCTTGTTCCAGGATTTGCACATGCACCAGGAATGCTTGCGCATCTCCCAAAGCTAGCGAACAGTCGCCGGTCAGACCACGCTGGAAACCGATGGGAAGGCAGGCAGGTTATTTGAATCCGTTTTAAATGTATTATAAAAATGTTTTCAATCTAATTATCGGGAACTTTCAGGTCCCGATTGAATCTCCCACCCTGCCAGGAGTACTTCATTCCGACGGGGTTTAGACTAGCTCCCCACATTTGGGAAACTAGCGGGAGACTGCGCCAGAATGAAGGGGGGGGGGAGCAATTGAGGCCCCCCAGGGGGTCGGGTGGCAGAGGGTTGATGCCCCCTGGGCATGGACACCCTGGCAGTGCCAGACTTTGCCCCCTGGCACTACTCAAGGGGCAAAGTGCCCATGCCCAGGGGCACCTTGGCACTGCCCAATGGGCATTGGGGCCTTTTGTGGGCAGGGCTTAGGGGTAATCAGTGAGGGTGGAGGGTCCCACTGCCACTCTGCAGACAGGATCAGTCTGGGCTGGAGGGAGAGCAGCGATTGGGGCTGGCTTGGGGCTTGTCCTCCGGGGGGGGGGGGGGGGAGCCTGCTTCCGGGGAGGCAGGGGGGGGGATGGGTCTGACCCAGGGGGTATCAGTGGGGGAGGTGGTCTGCCAGGCTGGGGGTGTAGGGGTGGGGGTGGGGGGTGGGTGGGCTGCACATCGGGGCGCTCCAGGACGGGACGGGGGAAGGTTAGGGTTGGCCCGAGAATTGCTGTGGGGGCCATGATTGGGCCGTGGGGGGGTGGGGAGTGGTGGGGGGGAGTCAGGAAGAGTCAGACAGAGTCATGGATATGTTCCATATATCTCACAAGAAGGCAGATATAGCTGCTACCAATATGCTCCCACAGCAAAAGCTTTTAACTGCAGAAAGTGAGAGGAGTCAAAGGACAGGTTGTTCAATCTCAGAACAAGTTGAGTCAGATGTGGGAGGGCAGGTGGTGGATGTGGAAGGTTGTGGTTTCCATTCTATGATGTGGAGATGCCGGTGTTGGACTGGGGTGAACACAGTAAGAAGTCTCACAACACCAGGTTAAAGTCCATTGACGAAGGAGCAGTGCTCCGAAAGCTTATGGTATTTGCTACCAAATAAACCTGTTGGACTTTAACCTGGTGTTGTGAGACTTCTTGCTGTTTCCATTCTAGGCAGACGAGAAAAAGGCAAGTCTAGCCATAACCCATACTACTTCCCACAGAGACACCTTTTTTCCAATGTTTATTGGTAACGTTTTTCAATTCTGATGAAAAGATCATCACCTGACATGTTCATAGAAACCCTACAGTGCAGAAAGAGGCCACTTGGCCCATCGAGTCGGCACTGACCACAATCCCACCCAGGCCCTGCCCCCATATCCCTACATATTCACCCGCTAATCCCTCTAACCGACACATCTCAGGACACTAAGGGGCAATTTTAGCATGGCCAATCAACCTAACCCGCACATCTTTAGATGTTGGGTGGGATTTTACGGCCTTGCTCATCTCGAAACTGTAAAATCCCGTCTGAGGTCAACAGACCTTTCCATAGTCCGCCCCTCGCCCCTCGCTCCTGTGATGGATAGGCTGGTAAAATTCCGGCCGTGAATTCTGTTTCCTTATTCATAGACACGGCCAGAATTACTGAGTTTTGCCAGAATTTTCCGTTTATATGTCAGAATTTCCGGCATCCACATGAATCCTCCTCTGCAAATTGGTTCTATCGTTAATTCTCATTGCACTTTGTGTGGTTCAGCATGATATATGTAAATGTAACCACTGTTGTTAAATAGAACTTGTTTCAATCCTTTCTGAACACACACATCCCTGTTTCAGTGAAGTGCGGCACAGTGGCGCAGTGGTTAGCACTGCTGCCTCACAGCACCAGGGACCCAGGTTCAATTCTGGCCTTGGGTTACTGAGTCTTTGGAGTCTGCATGCTCTCCCTGTGTCTATGTGGGTTTTCTCTGGGTGCTCCAATTTCCTCCCACATTCCAAAGATGTGTGGGCGAGGTTTATTGGCCATACTAAATAGCTCCTTAGTGTCAGGGGGATTGGCAGGGTAAATAAATGGGGTTACGGGGATAGGGCCTGGATGGGATTGTTATTGGCACAGGCTTGATGGGCTAAACGGCCTCCTTCTGCACTATAGGGATGCTGTGATTCCCACTCATGTTCTGGTGTGAATTGAATCCATGTACAGTGAAAGAAGCACCTCAGGTACTGTTTTAAAATCAGGGCAGCCCACTGCACGAGTGCTAGCTCTTTCATTGTTCTAATCTCATTTTCTTGCACTTTCTTCATCTCCTTTTCAAATACACAACCAGTTCTGTTCCAAACATGTTATGGTCTCCTGCATCAAGTGGCATTAAGAACATAAGAACATAAGAACTAGGAGCAAGAGTAGGCCATCTGGCCCCTCGAGCCTGCTCCGCCATTCAATAAGATCATGGCTGATCTTTTCGTGGACTCAGCTCCACTTACCCGCCCGCTCACCATAACCCTTAATTCCTTTACTGGTCAAAAATCTATCTATCCTTGTCTTAAAAACATTCGACGAGATAGCCTCAACTGCTTCACTGGGCAGGGAATTCCACAGATTCACAACCCTTTGGGTGAAGAAGTTCCTCCTCAGCTCAGCCCTAAATCTGCTCCCCCTTATTTAGGGGCCATGCCCCCTAGTTCTAGTTTCACCCGCCAGTGGAAACAACTTCCCTGCTCTATCTTATCTATCCCCTTCATAATCTTATATGTTTCTATAAGATCTCCCCCCAATTCTTCTGAATTCTAATGAGTATAGTCCCAGCCTACTCAGTCTCTCCTCAGAAGCCACCCCTCCCAACTCCGGAATCAACCTAGTGAATCACCTGCATTACATGTTTAAACATTTCTTTCACATGAGGAATACTATCATTCATTCATTAATTTTAGTGCTAACCTCCACATTGATGCATAATGCTGTCCTGTTCACTGTTAGCTGGAATGTACTAATCTATCTCAGATTTTATTTCCAGTCAACTAATCTAGCTAGATCTCATTGTGGACTGATGAAATTTGCTCATTTCCATTGCAACATTATTATCTCTGATTTCTTTATGTTCAATGTGAACTGAATGACATTAATACCATGGTGCTCTCCAATTAACTGGCGATTTAAGGGACTCCGTCAGGGTGATTCTGCCTTTGCTAACTCCAGTAAAACTGAAGATGGGGGGGGATGTGGTGGGGGGGGGGGGGGGTGGTTGTGGGGGGCGGTATTGTAGGTGGAAGGCCAGTGCAAATGTTACACTGGGAATTTTATGCCCCCCACTCCCAGCCTGCAAATCCATCCGAGGGGCATGTAAAATTCTATCCCAGAACTGTTCACCGAACTCCAAGTGTGATCGAACAGAGGACCAATATCTTTTTTATTCATTTGTGGAATATGGCCAGCATTTATTGCCCGTGCCTAGTTGCCCTTGTTCAGAGGGCAGTTGAAAGTCAACCACGTTGCTGTGGCTCTGGAGTCGCATGTAGGCCAGACCGGGTAAGGACAGCAGATTTCCTCCCCGAAAGGACATTAGTGAACGGGATGGGTTTTTCCGACAATTGCCAATGGTTTCGTGGTAAAGAATGAATAAAGTTTATTTATTTGTCACAAGTAAGGCTTATATTAACACTGAAGTTACTGTGAAATTCCCCTAGTCGCCACAGTCCGGTGCCTGTTCAGGTCAACGCACCTAACCAGTACGTCTTTCAGAATGTGGGAGGAAACTGGAGCACGTGGAGGAAACCCATCAGTCGATTCTTAATTCTAGATTTTTAAAAGTTGAATTTAAATTCCACCAGCTGACGTGGTGGGATTTGAATCCAGGTCCCCATTAGCTGAGTTTCTGGATTAATAGTCTTATGTAAATACCAGTAGGCTATTTCCTGCCCTTGATTCCAGCACTATACACCTTCACTGCTTTTCAATGTTATCCTCCGAGAAATGGAACCCAAGTCTTTGCTTGCAGATTAATTATATCCATACACTGATCTCTTCACCAGCAGTGGACAAATGCACAGCCGGGAACTGATGATTGGTGATGATGATATCTTTGCCTGAACAGCATGGACATACCCGTTTGATACCTACCACTCATGCTGTTTTGTTTCTTAAAGACTTGATTAGTTGTAAGTATTCGCATTCCAACCATTATTCATGTAAATTGAGTTTGTGTCTTTATATGCTCTGTTTGTGAACAGAATTCCCACTCACCTGAAGAAGGGGCTTGCAGCTCCGAAAGCTTGTGTGGCTTTTGCTACCAAATAAAACTGTTGGACTTTAACCTGGTGTTGTTAAACTTCTTAAATGGAATTTAACGCAGACAAGTGTGAGATATTGCACTTTGGAAGGATAAACCAAAGAAGAACGTACAGGGTAAATGGTAGGACTCTGAAGAGTGCAGTTGAACAGAGGGATCTGGGAATACAGGTACAGAATTCCCTAAAAGTGACGTTACAGGAGGATAGGGTCGTAAAGAGTGCCTTTGGTACATTGGCCTTTATAAATCGGAGTATCGAGTATAAAAGTTGGAGTGTTATGGTAAGGTTATATAAGGCATTGGTGAGGCCGAATTTGGAGTAGTGTGTACAGTTTTGGTCACCTAGTTACAGGAAGGATGTAAATAAGGTTGAAAGAGTGCAGAGAAGGTTCACAAGGATGTTGCCGGGACTTGAGAAGCTGAGTTACAGAGAGAGATTGAATAGGTTGGGACTTTATTCCCTGGAGCGTAGAAGAATGAGGGGAGATTTGATAGAGGTGTATAAGATTTTGATGGGTATAGATAGAATGAATGCAAGCAGGCTTTTTCCGCTGAGGCTCGGGGAGAAAAAAACCAGAGGGCATGGGTTAAGGGTGAAAGGAGAAAAGTTTAAAGGGAATATTAGGGGGGGCTTCTTCACGCAGAGAGTGGTGGGAGTGTGGAATGAGCTGCCGGATAAAGTGGTAAATGTGGGGTCACTTTTAACATTTAAGAAAAACTTGGACGGGTTCATGGATGAGAGGGGTGTGGAGGGATATGACCCAAGTGCAGGTCAGTGGGACTAGGCATAAAATGGTTCGGCACAGACAAGAAGGGCCAAAAGGCCTGTTTCTGAGCTGTAATTTTCTATGGTTCTATGGTTCTAATTGTTTGGTTCACTTGACTCCCTGCTTGATCCCACCACTTGGTAGATATCAAACGGGTATGTCCATTCGACTGAGCTGACATGAGTCCCATTACACTGACCACAAATGAGTTGCCTCCCCGTGGTTACGTTCAGGCATCCCTGCTCGTTACAGGTACAAGTAAACTGACCTCTATTTACCCGACAGTGCTGACGGACACACTGGGCCTGATTTTACCAAAACTTTGCGCCCGTTTTCGGGTGCGGAATCGCGGTAAATTTGGGCGTCGGGCCTTTAACGCAATCTGCACCCGAATCCGAGCAGATCGCGCCTTTACCGACACCCGATTCGGGCGCGGGTCCGGCGCGCGCCCGAATCGGGCGGCCTGACGATTTAAATGCATTTGCATGCATTTAAATCGACTTAATGAACCGCGCGCCCAACTCTACCGCCAAATCCCACTTTACCGTCTTCTGGCCCGATCCGCGTCCCCGCTGTTACCGACCTGCAAAATAAAAGTCTGAAGTCGCCGCTGCAGCCTCCGAAGAGTGGGGTCAGAGACTGCAACGGCTCTCTGACTCAGGTCATCCTCTGGTCGGGGGGGAGGGGGGTGGGAGGAGGGGAGGGGGTGTGACGTCTCATCCTCTAGTCGGGGGGGTGGGGGGGTGGTTCTGCTGCCAATCTGCGGCCGACCTCTCCTGCCGGAGTGGGCGTGCGGCCATGCCATCCCATGAAACCTTCAGGATGAAGCGATTCCTCGCTAAGAAGATGAAGCAGAACCGGCCGATTCCACAGTGGCCGATTCCACAGTGTAAAGGGATACACCATCACCGGTACACTACCAGCCACAGCCATCTCTCCCGCTCTCTTGCCCCTGCAGCGAAGAGTAATCTGAGGCTGGTAGTGTACCAGATGATACATCACACCCCGTCTCCTCCCCCCCCCCCACCCCAGGGGATGATACGTCACACCCCCTCTCCTCCCCCCCCCCCCCCCACCCCACCCCAGGGGATGATACGTCACACCCCCTCTCCTCCCCCTCCCCCCAGGGAATGATATGTCACACCCCCTCTCCTCCCCCACCCCCCCCAGAGGATTATCGGTCACACCCCCTCCCCCCCCACCCTCCCCTCCCCCCGGCGACCAGAGGATGAACGTCAGAGAGCCGCTCTCTCCGCTTTCTGCTTTTTTTTCACGCCCCGGCGCGCTCTGTCAGATTTTTTTCAAACTACGCACGTGCAGTCCAAAGGTCCGATTGGTCCGGCAGCGCTAAGCCCCGGCCACGGCGTGGATCGGACCGGAGCTGGCAAAACGCGTATGGGCGCGCTGGTAGGAGAATTCCAGGCGCGGATCTATTTGACGCCCACTGCGTCTGTATACAGGAAACATTCTTGGGGACGAGGGCATACGCACATCCCCATCGCTGCCCGGCGAAGCAAAGCGGGTAGCTTGCATCATCTGAGCATGCTCGTCCTCCCACTCCCTGGAGCCCCCTGTGGGATCTGTGGGATTTATAAGTTCCACACATCTTCCCTGTACACCCCTTTTATATTTGCCTATTTGTCCTTTACAGAGCGCGTCCGAGGTATCCGCCGTATATAAGTCATGGGGGGTCCACCTAGGGGTCGCCACAAATAGGGCCTCTACAGATTGGGCTAACGGGTAACACACGATTCGATTACCGTGTAAATGTACATGAGCCTTGTAGAATAAGTTATCCTCTCGCCCAGTCAATTTTACAATCGCGACAACGTAGAGTGATGCAATTATATACGCTATCTTAGACATGTTCGCAACAGGCAAGTATCAATCTTATTACTTTATGTTAACAACTTACCAAAGGCTATATCGCCAACCCGAACGCGTCAGTTAATCTTGCTTGTAATCGTCACCTGTTTTGGGGAAAGCACTCTGGTCACTTTAATACCATTCATTCGTTTCTTTGTATAATTTCAGCTGGGTCCAGTGTTTCCATACACCTTTCCCCCTTATGTCCAGACAGGCACAGGTATCTCCACTAATTATAACTTCATATGGCCCATTCCATTTTGGTTCAAACCCTGGTTTTTCAGGTAATGTTTTTACCAAGACGTGACTTCCTGCTGTTGGGACGTCAGGGAGCATTTCAAGCACTCTCTCTGCGTCTCTTTCTTCCTGAGTATCCTTTACTAATTTACGCATCCCTTTTAGTTGGGCGCTTAGTTCCAAAACATACTGTTTAATTTTATCTTTTAGTGGACCCACATCAGCCCCACCTGTTATGATGCTTTCTGGTAATTGCATCGCCCTTCCTGTCATTAGTTCATAAGGGGTTAATCCGGTTGTCCGGTTTGTGGTGGCTCTTAATCTCATTAATATAGTAGGCAATACTTCTGTCCACATTTTCCCTGATGTTTGCATGGCTTTGGCCAGGGCATTTTTAAGGGTTCTGTTCATACCTTCCACCATTCCAGAACTCTGTGGGTGGTAAGGGATGTGGAATTTTTGTTTTATTCCCATCAGTTGGCACACTGTTTTTACCACCTTTCCAGTGAAGTGCGCCCCTTGGTCCGAATCGATTTGTAGGGGTACTCCCCATCTAGGGATTACCTCCTCCGTCAATATTCTAGCCCCGTGGTAGCAGTACAATTTGTAGTAGGGAACGCTTCTACCCACTGGTAAACTGATCTATAATGACCAGACAATAGGTTTTGCCGTGGGATTGTGGTAGTGGCCCTGTGAAATCTATTTGCAGATGTTCCCAGGGCCCCTTTGGTCGGGGCTGGTGTCCCATCTTAACTTTTATGGGTCGACCGGGGTTGTATTGCATGCATGTCATGCATCGGTGACAACGTTGGGCTATGTCCCTTCCCATTCCTTTCCACCACCATTCTTTCCCTATACTAATTGCCATGGCCTCTCTTCCCGCATGTGAGAGTCCATGGTGTAGTTCCAAGAGGGTGTTTTGTATGCACTCCGGTGCCATTACCTTGTCATTTCGTCTCCAAACATTATCAGTCCCTCTGCTCACTCCCTGTGCTTCCCACTTCCCCTTTTCCTCTTTCGAGGTATCCTCGTGTAAGTCCTGAATACCTATTTTGCCTCCTGTCTGGCCCGTTACTGCTATTGGCAGCTCGCCAACTCCCTCCTGCTCTAATGCTAATTGCGCTGCTCTATCTGCGGCTTGGTTCCCTTTGTAATTTAACCAATCTGGGTTATCCCTTTCTGGTTTCTTCTGATGCGCTTTAATTTTTATTACTGCCACTTCTCGGGGTTTCTCGCTGGCTTTTAGTAATGCCTCGATGCTTTGTTGGTGTTTAATAGGAGTTCCTCCCATGGTTACAAACCCCCTCCTACCCTATGCCATCATATAATCGTGCATTACCCCGAATGCGTACCTACTATCGGTATATATGTTTACCGTTTTTCCTTCAGACAATTCTAGTGCCTTTGTGAGTGCCACTAGTTCTGCTACTTGCGCGGATAGACTTCCGTCAATTCATCCTGACCTTACTGTTTCTAATTTGTTATTTACTACTGCCCACCCTGTCTGGGGTGATCCCTCGACATATTTACATGAGCCATCTACAAAAAGGGTCTCCTCAGCTGTTGCTAAAGATACATCCTTTACCCTACCTTCCTCTACATCCATATCTACATCTCCATAGTCATGTGGTTCTCCTGTATCCAAAATTCCTTCTGCAGGGTTATCTCCTGTGTCCCTTACTATTCTAACTGATTTGCTGGGAGGGAGGAGGACGGCTTCCCATTTAGCCCTTCTCATATTCGAGACGGACCTTAACTTTCCTGTATGTAGCATTTCCACCAAGGTGCGTTTGGTGTGGAGGATTATATTTCCTCTCATTACTATTGATTCGCTAACCTTTACGGCCCAGGCGGCACAATCTGAGGCGGCTATGCACCTTGGCAGTCCGGTAACTACCAGCCCTTCTGCTGTTGAATAGTAACCTATGGGTCTCCGTTTATCACGATGATCTTGCGTTATTACTGCAGAGTAGAACCCCCCTTCATTATTACAGTGTATGTGGAAATCTCTATTGGAATCTGGTAGTCCCAGTCCGGGGACTGATATAGGTTCTGCCTTTAATTTATTATAAGCCTCTTCTTGCTCAGGTCCCCATTCGACGGAGTTTAAAGCTGGCATTCCCCCTTTAACTAGTCTTTGTATAGGCTCTGCCAATTTTGTGAATTCCGGGATAAAACTTCAGCTATAGTTAGACAGTCCCAGCACCTTCCTGACTCCTCTTACAGTGACTGGCCGTGGCATTTGTTGTACCACCTTCTTTCGGTCTGTTGGCATTTCTTTAAGCCCTTGTGATATTAAGTGTCCTCGGTACAGGACTTGTGCTTTCCCGATTTGTGCCTTTTTGGGGCTCACCTTTAACCCTGCGGTTTTCAGTTCATTCAGCACTAGGTATAGTGCTCCCTGATGTCCTGACTTAGATTCTGAAGCTATTAATATATCATCCACGTATTGTAGAATCGTGCTACCCTCTGGTAGTTCTACCCTGTTCAGGATGGCACTCATTACTCGATGGAAGATAGCGGGGCTATTGTGGAATCCCTGCGGTAGGCGAGTCTAAGTGTACTGTTTGTCTCCCACTGTGAAGGCGAATTTGTCTTGGGATTCGGGATCCAAGGGTAGGGATCAGAATCCATTGGCTATATCCAATACAGTAAAGATTTTATGCTCCGGTGACAATCCATTCAGGATTGTCGAGGGGCTCACTACAATGGGGTGCAATTTGGATGTGACTTTGTTGAGGCTGGTGTAGTCTATCGTGAGCCTGTAGCTTCCGTCGGGTTTGCTCACCGACCAGGTTGGGGAGTTAGTGGTACTCGTAGTTTCCCTCAGGATTCCTTTCTCCACTAACCCTTTAACTATTTCTACTACAGCTGCCTTTGCTTCCGGTTTTATCGGGTATTGTCGGTGGGGCTTGTGCTCCGGTCCGGGCACCTTTATCGGGTCAGTTTTAGTTAGGCCAGTCTAATTTCATTTCGGCCCATACTCCGGGAACGGAGGCACAGCTGGCTCTGAACCCTTCTGTTTCTAGTCGCCAATCTCAGGTGGTGGCTGTGGCCACCTTGATAGTCTCGAGGTGACTTGTGAATTTTCCTACTCCGGTTTTCCGGCCGTCCCGTTTTGGCCAGATGAATTCTCCCTTCCCACAGTCAATCAAAATCTCATACTCCTTCACTAAATCATTTCCCATTATTGTACCCTCATTATTTTTACATACATAGAATCTCATAGGTATATACAAATTATTTATTTCTACTAACGTGGTCTCGCTCAGGTAGGCGGGTGTTTTGTTCCTTCCTATCCCTGTTAGATAAATCATCCTACTTGTAGTGGGTAAGGGGAGGTCGGTGACAGATATGGATGCTCCTGTGTCCACCAGCATCTCACATTGCCTGCCCCCGACTAGTGCAAACACATAAACCCTTCCCTCCTTCTTACCCTTATGAATGGGGGCTGCAGGCTGTCAGTCTTGCTGACCTCGGAGGTTCCTTAGTTCCTCCGATTCTGCTGTGGACATGGATCGGGACAGGGGGTCTCCCATGTTTGTCCCAACATATTGCTTCCGTGTGTCCATTTTTATTACAGTGATTACAATGTCTCCCACTGTTTCCACTTTTATTTCCTTCCCTTGGGACCCAGCACTCCTTTGCAAAATGTCCTTGTCGGCCACAATTGTGACAGGTCAGTTTGGGCTTAGTTCCACTCCTGCTACCGCAGGCGGCAACTCTCTCCGGTTTTATCCTCGTCTGAGATTTCTCCTCCCCGCCTCCAAGTACTCCACTAGCCCATTCCACTAGTTCATCATAATCCTGGGACATGATCACTCCCATCTTTAGGATAGTTTGGTGAGCGCTGGAGAGCCCATCCTTGAAACCCACAGAAAGCGACTCGCCCGGATGGGCACTCAGCTCCTGCGTGGACCAGCTTGCAGGATTTCCACAGACATCTTTAACCTTTCTTTACACCAATCTGAGGTCTCTACCAGCCTCAAGAAGATGCCCATCTGAACCTGCTGTCTTTCGGACTGGGAGGAAACCGGACAACCCAGAGTAAACTCACGCAAACATAGGGAGAACGTGCAGACGCCGCACAGACAGTGTGGTGAACCATTGTTGGTTCCCACCAGGAGTGCTGAGCCATGGTCTGGCCAGTACTATGAGTCTGTAGACATGTTACTGTTGGGGTTAGGGTTGGGCTGTTCTACCTGTTAATATAGTCCTATGGTACACCCCTCCTGGGAGAGGTATAAAGATCACTGCTCTGCCTGGTGACCCTTTAGTCTGGGATTGTATCTTGTATATAGTAGCTCTGTTATTGTTGGCAATAAAAGCCTTTATTTCCCGAGTACATCCAGCCTCTCGTGTGTTATATCGCGCATCAATTTTATTGCCAACAAGTAAATTCTTTTTTTTGAAAAAAAAGACAAAAGAAAACATGGAGGAAATGCTTAAACCCGAACGGCTTACGTTGGACCCACGTGCAGCGGGAGCATCAAACACTTTCGACCACTGGTTGAAGTGTTTCCAAGATTACCTCGACGCCTCCACAGCGGTCACCGACGACGCCGACAGACTCCGGGTCCTCCACGCGAGAGTAAGCGACGCTGTATACTTAGCGATCCATGGGGCCACCGACTACAAAGGGGCCCTCGAGCTTCTCAAGAAGCGATACAACAAACCGTCGAATGAGATCCATGCTCGATACCTTCTAGCCACTCGACGGCGGCAGCCCGGCGAAACGACGGAACAGTACGCGTGCGAGCTTCAGCAGCTAGCCAGAGCCTGCAACTGCAAGTCAGTGTCGGCAGACCAGTACATGAGCGACCTAGCTCGAGATGCGTTCGTGGCGGGAATCGGCTCGTCGTACATCCGCCTTCGGCTGTTGGAGCAAGGTAACCTCGATCTCACTAAAACCATAGGGTTAGCTGACGCCCTAGAAACGGCCTCCAAAAGTCTGGCGATGTACCCCAACGACCACATGGAGACAGTGTGGCAGGGGCAGTCGCAGACTCCACTTCATTCAGCGGGACCGAAAAACTGCGCGTTTGCGTTCCCAGCCTCGGACCTGATGACGGCAGCAGCTCCAGGTGGCCCACGGTGTTACTTCTGTGGGGGGGGGTGAAACACCCTCGGCAGCGATGTCCAGCTAAAGCGGTGTTGTGCTCCGCCTGCGGCAAGAAGGGGCATTATTCCAAAGTATGCCGGTCCAAACCTCCATCCAAGAACAGCGGCGTGTGACTCCCCGGAGCTGGCCTCCTTGTCTTCTGCATCTTCAAGGTCTTCTACCACGTGCGATTCCAGGACGTCGCCATTCCGAACGACGGAGTCGCAAGACATGTGCGACCTGCAGGGGCCGCAGATTTTGGCGCCATCGTCCACGTGCGACCTATGGGGGCAGCCATTTTGGTCGGCACCGACCGCGAACGACCAGCAGGGGTCGTCATCAACCATCTCAGCTGCCTGCAGTTGCACCCACGTACCAACGGTGGCGTCGATCATCCTGGACCAGGCCAAGCCTTACAGACTCGACAAGTCCATGATGGACATACAGGTAAACAGACGCCTGATTTATTGTTTGTTTGACAGCGGGAGCACGGAGAGCTTCATTCACCTGGACACCGTGAAGCGGTGTGGTCTCCAGATTCGGACTGTCAAGCAAACAATTTCGATGGCGTCAAGGTCCCGGTCTGTCACCGTGCTAGGGAGATGCATGGTCAATCTGACGGTGCAGGGCACGGTTTACGAGAACTTCAGGCTCCTTGTGTTACCGCACCTTTGCGCGCCAATACTCCTAGGACTAGATTTTATGGTCCACTTGAAGAGTGTTAGCCTGCAGTACGATGGGCCACTCCCTCCGCTTTCAGTGGGAGACCCGCAGCCTCTAAATTGCCCAACGCGCTCCACATGTAGTCTCTCAACGCTTAGGATTACCACACCCTCCCTAGTCCAGAATCTCGTGCCAGGCTGCAAGCCCATCGCAACAAAGAGCAGGCGTTACAGCGCTGAGGATCGGATCTTCATTCGATCTGAAGTTCAGCGGCTCCTCAAGGAAGGGATCATCCAACCTAGCACTAGTCCTTGGAGAGCGCAAGTCATGGTGGTTAAGAATGGGAGCAAACCCCGGATGGTCATAGACTATAGTCAGACCATTAACAGATACATGCAGCTGGATGCGTATCCCCTCCCGTGCATATCTGACATGGTCAATCAGATTGCGCAGTACCAGTTGTTCTCCACCATCGACTTAAAATCTGCTTATCACCAGCTCCCCATTCGCCCAGAGGACCAACAATACACGGCCTTTGAGGCGGATGGTCGCCTGTACCATTTTTTAAGGGTTCCTTTTGGTGTCACGAATGGGATCTCGGTCTTCCAGCGTGCTATGGACCGAATGGTGGACCAGAATGGGCTGCGGGTTACCTTCCCGTACCTGGATAACGTCACCATCTGCGGCCATGACCAGCAGGACCACGATGCCAACCTTCTTAGATTCTTACGCACTGCATCTCGCCTGAATCTGACCTACAACAGGGAGAAGTGTGTATTTCGCACGCGCCGCCTAGCTATCCTCGGATACGTGGTGGAAAACGGGGTCCTTGGCCCTGATCCAGACCGTATGCGTCCTCTCCTCGAACTTCCCCTGCCCACTAGTGTCAAAGCACTGAGAAGATGTTTAGGCTTCTTCTCGTACTATGCACAGTGGGTTCCCAATTACACGGACAAAGCCCGTCCGCTCATCAAGTCTACCTCTTTTCCCCTAGCAACAGAGGCTCGCTTAGCCTTTGCAAGAATAAAAGCCGACATTGCGAAAGCCACGATGCACGCTATCGATGAGTCCATCCCCTTCCAGGTGGAGAGTGATGCATCTGATTTCGCCCTGGCCACCACACTTAACCAGGCGGGCAGGCCCGTCGCCTTTTTCTCTCGCACCCTCCAAGGCCCCGAAATTCGACATTCGGCGGTGGAAAAGGAGGCCCAGGCCATTGTGGAGGCCGTTCAGCATTGGCGCCATTACTTGGCGGGAAAACGGTTCACTCTGCTCACGGACCAGCGGTCCGTGGCATTCATGTTCAACAACACGTTACGGGGTAAGATCAAGAATGATAAAATCTTGAGGTGGAGAATCGAACTCTCCACCTACAATTATGATATCATGTACCGTCCAGGGAAGCTCAACGAGCCCTCGGATACCCTGTCGCGTGGAACATGCGCCAGTATGCAGGAGAATCGATTACAGGCTCTCCACAATGACCTCTGCCATCCGGGGGTCACTCGGCTCTTCCACTTCATAAAGGCCCGGAATCTACCCTACTCGGTGGAGGATGTCAGGTCCATAACCAGAAGCTGCCGGGTATGCGCGGAATGCAAACCGCACTTCTACCAACCTGACAGGGCACACCTCGTTAAGGCCACTCGTCCCTTCGAAAGACTGAGTGTGAACTTTAAGGGCCCCCTTCCCTCGACAGATCGGAACGTGTACTTCCTCAATGTGGTTGATGAGTACTCACGATTCCCTTTTGTCATTCCCTGTTCTGATATGACCGCTGCCACGGTTATCAAGGCATTTCGTGATCTTTTCACCCTGTTCGGTTACCCCTGTTATATCCACAGCGATAGGGGCTCGTCGTTCATGAGCGATGACTTGAGGCAATAACTGCTCTCATATGGGATTGCCTCTAGTAGAACCACGAGCTACAACCCAAGGGGTAACGGACAGGTCGAACGAGAGAATGCTACAGTCTGGAAGGCTGTCTTACTGGCGTTGAGGTCTAAAGGTCTTCCAGTCTCCCGTTGGCAAGAGGTACTCCCTGATGCGCTCCACTCCATACGCTCACTCCTGTGTACGGCAACCAACGCTACTCCTCATGAGAGAATATTTTCATTCCCTAGGAAGTCTTCCTCTGGGACCTCGTTACCGTCTTGGTTGACGTACTCAGGACCTGTCCTCCTGCGGCGGCATGTTAGGACCCGCAAGTCCGACCCTTTGGTTGAACAAGTCCATCTCCTCCACGCCAACCCTCAGTATGCCTACGTGGCATATCCTGACGGGCGAGAGGACACGGTCTCGATTCGACATCTGGTGCCAGCAGGGGGCTTGGAAACCCCTGTCGCTCCCACACCTCCTGTTAGGGACCCCCCAACCATTATTTCCCCTCCTGACACGGCGCGGGCAGTATCGGGACCACCACTTAACCCTCTTACTCCCGTGTACAGCTTGCCTGAGTCCAGGAGATGGTCGCCACTTCAAGGCGTGCCCGAGTTCAGCGGATTGTCACCACCTCGTGGTCTACCGGCCCATGAGGCACTGGAGGAGTCACTGGACACCGCCTTGGGGAGAACGTCGCCGCGATTGCCTGAACCGGTGTCATCGCCGGTGTTGAGGAGGTCACAGCGACGGTGCGGTCCCCCAGACCATTTGAACTTATAGACAGATGAACAATTGTTCTGTGTTTTGTACCCCGCCGGCCTTTGTTTTCAAAGGAGGGGTGGATGTGGTGAACCATTGTTGGTTCCCACCAGGTAGTGCTGAGCCATGGTCTGGCCAGTACTATGAGTCTGTAGATATGTTACTGTTGGGGTTAGGGTTGGGCTGTTCTACCTGTTAATATAGTCGTATGGTACACCCCAGTTGGCTCCGCCTCCTGGGAGAGGTATAAAGGTCACTGCTCTGCCTGGTGACCCTTTAGTCTGGGATCGTATACTGTATATAATAGCTCTGTTATTGTTGGCAATAAAAGCCTTTATTTCCCGAGTACATCCAGCCTCTCGTGTGTTATATCATGCATCAGACAGTGACCCAAGCCAGGAATCGAACACGGGTCCCTGGTGCTGTGAGGCAGCAGTGCTAACCACCGTGATGCCATTTGCACATTTTTTAAAAATGTAAGTTGTGAAACATGAACCTTCAAATTTTGTCTGAAGTGGCTAGACGGGGAAAATAATACAATCATTATATTCATGGGTTCCGAGCAATTCAGCAATAACTCACACCAACTGTTTTATGTGTGGGGGTTGGTTATTTAATCATCTAACATTGAATGAATGAGAACATTTTAATCTAACAGTAAAAACTACTTTATATTACACATGAGCACGTGTCCGACAGGCTCCTTTCTCCATCTACTCAACATCACATCACATCATCTCCACAGTTCAACACAAACTTGGCTTACTGAGCTGTCTGTTGTTATGGAAGGTTGCCAATTTGGCCAGACACAGAGGATGCTGAGTATGAGACACACTGGCCAAGTGAAGCAAATTGCAAACCAGAAGCTAGACACAATGCAAATACAGCTGCCAGATGCGAATGACATTACCAAAGTGTAAAAGGACACATCTTGTCAACAGTTATTTACTTGATCTGATATTGACCAATGAGCCTGGACAGGTGTCAGATCTCTCAGTGGGAGAGCATCTTGGGGATAGCGATCATAACTCTATCTCCTTTATGCTTGCATTGGAAAAAGAGAGGATCAGGCAAGCTAGGAAAGCGTTCATATGGAGTAAGGGGAAATATGAAGACATAAGGCAGCAAATTAGAGGAGTAAATTGGAAGGAGGTATTCTCGGAGAAATCTACTGAAGAGAGGTGGCAGTTTTTCAAGGAATGTCTGTCTAGGGTTCTACAGGACAATGATCCGAGCAGACAGGGAGGAGTTGGTAGGTTAAAGGAACTGTGGTGCACGAAAGCTGTGCGGGACCTGGCCGAGAAGAAAAGGAAAGTGTACAAAAGGTTCAGAGAGCTTGGCGAAGATAGGGATCTAGATGAGTATACGGCTTGTAGGAAGGGACTAAAGGAGGAAATTAGGAGAGCCAGAAGGGGTCGCAAGAAGGCCTTGGCAGGTAGGATTAAGGAAAACCCTAAGGCGTTCTATAAATATGTGAAGAGTAAAAGGATGAGACGTGAAGGAATAGGGCCTATAAAAGGTGAAGGCGGGAAAATCAGTACGGCAGAGGTGCTTAATGAGTATTTTGCCTCGGTTTTCACAGAGGAGAAGGACATGGGTGGATGTACTGTGGGCTTGCGGTGGACTGAAAAGATTGAGTATGTGGACTTTAAGAAAGAGGTTGTGCTGGAATCTTTGAATGGCATCAAGATAGATAAGTCGCCGGGTCCGGATGGGATGTACCCCAGGTTACTGTGGGAGGCGAGGGAAGAGATTGCAGAGCCTCTGGCGATGATTTTTGCGTCGTCGATGGAGACGGGAGAGGTGCCGGAGGATTGGAGGATTGCGGATGTGGTTCCTATTTTCAAGAAGGGGAATAGGGATAGCCCAGGAAATTACCGACCGGTGAGTCTAACCTCAGTGGTTGGTACGCTGATGGAGAAGATCCTGAGCATTTAGAGAGGTTTAGTATGCTCAAGAATACTCAGCATGGCTTTGTCAAAGGCAGATCGTGCCTTATGAGCCTGGTGGAGTTCTTCGAAAATGTGACTAAACACATTGACGAAGGGAAGGCGGTAGATGTGGTTTATATGGATTTTAGCAAGGCGTTTGATAAGGTCCCCCATGCAAGGCTTCTAGAAAAAGTAAGAGAGCATGGGATCCAAGGGGCTGCTGCCCTGTGGATCCAGAACTGGCTTGCCCAAAGGAGGCAGAGAGTGTGTATAGATGGGTCTTTTTCTAAATGGAGGTTGGTCACCAGTGGTGTGCCCCAAGGATCTATTCTGGGACCCTTGCTGTTTGTCATTTTCATAAATGACCTGGATGAGGAAGTGGAGGGATGGGTTGGTAAGTTTGCCGACGACACGAAGGTTGTGGATAGTCTGGAGGGATGTCAGAAGTTACAGAGGGAAATAGATAGGATGCAAGACTGGGCGGAGAAGTGGCAGATGGACTTCAACCCAGATAAATGCGTAGTGGTCCATTTTGGCAGGTCAAATGGGATGAAGGAGTACAATATAAAGGGAAAGACTCTTAGTACTGTAGAGGGTCAAAAGGACCTTGGGGTCCGGGTACACAGGACTCTAAAATCGGCCCCGCAGGTGGAGGAGGTGGTTAAGAAGGCGTATGGTGTGCTGGCCTTTATCAATTGAGGGATTGAGTTTAGGAGTCCGGGGATAATGATGCAGCTATATAAGACCCTCGTCAGACCCCACTTGGAGTACTGTGCTCAGTTCTGGTCACCTCATTACAGGAAGGATGTGGAGAAGATTGAAAGGGTGCAGAGGAGATTTACAAGGATGTTGCCTGGATTGAGTGGCATGCCTTTTGAGGATAGGCTGAGGGAGCTCGGTCTTTTCTCCTTGGAGAGACGTAGGATGAGAGGAGACCTAATAGAGGTATATAAGATGTTGAGAGGCATAGATCGGGTGGACTCTCTGAGGCTTTTTCCCAGGGTGAAAATGGCTGCTACGAGAGGACACAGGTTTAAGGTGCTGTGGGGTAGGTACAGGGGAAATGTTAGGGGGAAACTTTTCACACAGAGGGTGGTGGGCGAGTGGAATCGGCTGCCGTCAGTGGTGGTGGAAGCAAACTCAATAGGGTCTTTTAAAAGACTCCTGGATGAGTACATGGGACTTAATAGGATGGAGGGTTATAGGTCGGCCTAAAAGGTAGGGATATGTTCGGCGCAACTTGTGGGGCCGAAGGGCCTGTTTTGTGCTGTAGTTTTCTATGTTTCTATGTTTCTATGTTATCCTGGGCAGACATATCCCATCAACCAAAGGAGGAATGCATAGTTTCAACCAAAAACTAGGCAACAAGGTACCCAGGCCCTACTGCACAAAGAAACAAACATTAGCAAGCCATTCAAACGATAGACAATGTTTCGAACCATTAAGCGAGGCCCCCTAATTGACCAGAGCTATAGGAAGTTCCAGAAACCATCCAAAAAGATATAAAAACAGGGCTTACCTGCTGATCGATCTCTTGGATCTTCTGGAGACTAAGACAAAGCAACCTGTGTACTAAAGGCAAAGACTGTCTAACTGTCCGGAGAGAGACAGAAGGAGAACAACGACTTCACGAACCTGACTAAAGTTACAAGAGACTCTGGGAAGTATTGTAATGACTAAGGAGATCAGGCAGAATTAGGAATAGTATTGTTAGTATTAAAGTCTTGTTCCTTAATAAAGTTGCAACAGTTTGCATCGGTGTAGTGATTTGATCGCTCTAGTATTGATTTTAATTTGATTTGATTTGATTTATTATTGTCACATATATTGGGATACAATGAAAAGTATTGTTTCTTCATGTTATACAGCCAAAACATACCGTTCATAGAGTACATTAGGGAGAAGGAGAGGAGAGGGTGCAGAATGTAGAGAAAGATCAACTTAATATAAGGTAGATCCATTCAAAGGTCTAATGGCAGCAGGGAACAAACTGTTCTTGAGTCGGTTGGTGCGTGGTTTCAGGCTTTTGTATCTTATTTCTGACGGAAGAAGGTGGAAGGGAGAATGTCCGGGGTGCGTGGGGTTCTTAATTATGCTGGCTCCTTTGCTGAGGCAGCGGGAAGTGTAGACAGAGTCAATGGATGGGAGACTGGTTTGCATGATGGATTGGGCTACATTCACGACCTTTTGTACTTTCTTGCGGTCTTGGGCAGAGCAGGAGCCATACCAAACTGTGACACAACTGGACAGTTTTCCAAGGCCGGAATTGAACCTGGTGCCTAGCACTGTGAGGCAGCAATGCTAACTGTGCCACCATACCACCCCAGTTGCTTTATCTCTGGTCTTTTTGTTTGCAAACATACTGTTCTTTTCTGTTGGAAATTAGTCACCTACATCCTGGTTGCTAACAAGCAATGACCTGCTGAGCTGAATGATAAACAACTAGTTGCTCTTACATCAACAGTCATGAAGCATTTTGAGCGCATTGTGTCAAAATGACTTTCAGGTCCTCTTGGTCCACATATTGACCAGTCACAATTTGCCTATCAATTCATAAGTCAGTGGATGATGATGTTCTGACATTGGCCCATCTGATCCAACAGCAGATTAGGCAACTTTGCTCACTTTTAATTAATTTCTCTACAGCTTTTTAATACCATGTAATCATTCAAGCTTAATGAAAACTGAAAACCTTGGTGTCAATCTTACTCTTCCATACTGGATCAGTGTATTCCTTCACAACTGGACTCAATAGTTTTCAGGGCTTACTCGGAACCTATATTAATGAATATTGGATATCCCCAGTGTTGTGTACTTTCACCTTTGCTCTGCATCCTCTATAGAAATGATTGTCAATCATAGTATGACAATATGAGAGTCCTTAGGTATGCTGATGTACCAACACTTACGGGTTTAATAAGGAAAAATGAAAGAAACTGTAAGAATTTGGTGGGGAAATTTGCAAAGGGTATGATAACGTTTCCCTCAATGGAATCAATGAAAAAGAACTAAACCAGAAGTGTTAACCCAGTGATCATGTGATTGAAACTGGTGCCTGGGATTACACACTTATTACCCCTGGCTATAAGAAGTTTAACAACACCAGGTTAAAGTCCAACAGGTTTATTTGGTAGCAAAAGCCACACAAGCTTTCGGAGCTCCAAGCCCCTTCTTCAGGTGAGTGGGAATTCTGTTCACAAACAGGGCATATAAAGACACAGACTCAATTTACATGAATAATGGTTGGAATGCGAATACTTACAGCTAATCAAGTCTTTAAGATACAAACAACGTGAGTGGAGAGAGCATCACGACAGGCTAAAAAGATGTGTATTGTCTCCAGACAAGACAGCCAGTGAAACTCTGCAGGTCCAGGCAGGCTGTGGGGATTACAAATAGTGTGACATGAACCCAATATCCCCACAGCCTGCCTGGACCTGCAGAGTTTCACTGGCTGTCTTGTCTGGAGACAATACACATCTTTTTGTGTCTCCATTGCTTTCGCTGCCTGCAGTGGTAAATGAAGCAGAGTCCAAGCCATCCTTAGGCCTCAGTCAAGTCCCTCCACTGAGCCTTCTTTTGATTCCTGTTTGAAAGACTGTTTTCCATCTTCCTCGTTTTGGGACTTGTGTAAGAACTTTTGTCCCAGCTGGGACTTGTTGAAGCGATGTTCCAGCTGAGACTCATGTGCGCTGAAAGGCATGGCGCAGGAAGGTGTGACCCCGGAAGACCCAAGCCAGGAAGGAGTGCTTCGGAAACTGTAGTTCAGGAAGGTTCAGCCCCGGAAGGTATAACCTCAGAAGGTGCAGCCCCAGCAGGAGCAACTTCGGAAGATCTGGCCCAGAGGGGTGGACCCTGGAAGAATGTAGTTGAACTTTGGAAAGTGTAACATTGACAGGCGAAGTTCTGGAAGGCAAAGCCTCTGGAATGTCCAAAGATTTTATGGTTGTTAATGGACTGTCTGTTACTGTATCGTGTGGTTTTTCATATTGTATTAGTTGGTTGGTTATTTCCTCCCCCCTTTTTTCCTTGCATTATTTCTGGCCCGGGGCATCCCCCTGGATAGAGTAACCCTGGGGGGGGGGGGGGGGGGGGTGGGGAGGTGGACAGTGAGGGGGGGGGGGGGGGTGGGGGGAGGCGGGGGAGGGTGTTACATTCGGTTAGGGAGAGTTCAGGGTGGTGAAGCCCCGGACATGGTAACACCGGAGGGTTCCCATTCTCTGGGAGAAAATCCGGAAATGCAGCCCGGACTGAGTACCCTGGGGAGCCTCCCCCCACCACTCCGGCCAAAACTCTGGAAGGGAAGGTCTGGACAGAGTAGTTCCGGGGTGGCCTCCCCTCTTCCCCCCTCTGGCCGAACATCCGTAAGGTGTAACCCCAGGACATAAGTACGTCTGGAGGGTTCCACCCCCCGGCAGGGGAAAAACCCAGGGACAGTGCTCTGGAGGGCAACGGATATGTTTCAATGTTTATTTTTGTGACGTACAGTTTGCTGTGTTGTACTAATGTTTGTAGATTTGTAAATTATGATTTGTAAATTGAGGTGTATTTAGAGGGCAATGCCCTGGAAAACTATAACCGACAATGAACCCTTCCTAAATAGAAGGTATTAATTGTAGGTTATTGATAAATGGATGGCGTTAGCCAGTGGTCATGTATCTTTCATGTTCGTTCTTTGAATATTTGTAATTGTTTTGTAATAACGTATTTTTAATAAACAAAAGAAATCCCCTAATAATCCGGAGCTGTTTGTAAGCTGCAGGAATGGACACACAGCCAGTCACGCCACAAAGATGGCTGCTCGGAAACCGGCTCCCAGATTTTCGGAGGCCGACCAGGAGCACCTGCTCGATGCCGTGGAGGAGCAGCGTGAGTGGATCTTCCCCGGCCACGGCCCTCACCCAAGGGGTGCATCTGCCACGGCATTGTGGGAGGAGGTGGCAGAAGTGGTGAATGCCAGGAGCCTGACACCGCACTCTGGCCGGCAGCAAGGGTGAGTGAGCCTCCCACTTGGAACCCCGCACATGCTTGGCACAGATCTCCAACCCTGCTTAGACAGCTGAAGGGCATGCAACAAGTGACCTTTACCCCAGGAACGGAATCTAACCCCTTTCCCACAACCTTCAGTGGTGACCACTTTTCCCAAACCTGTCAGCACAACGCCCGAGACACAGGCACGCATTGCGCACCATGCACTGCAATATGCTAAT
Source organism: Mustelus asterias (assembly GCF_964213995.1). NCBI lineage: Eukaryota > Metazoa > Chordata > Chondrichthyes > Carcharhiniformes > Triakidae > Mustelus > Mustelus asterias. Next base: position 64,265,117 of record NC_135808.1, read on the forward strand.
ACTTGCTATCCACGTTATGTTCCCACAGGAAAAGAAAATCCACAACACCAGGGAGATGACCACAATGGTGTGCCTGACCTGCGGCAGCTGACCAACATCGAGGAGTGTGCCACGGAGTTGGCAGGGTGTGATGGGCCATCCCGAATGGTCACCGACAGCCACGTCGGCGTCCAGCATGCAAGTGAGCAGAAGCGCACCCTCAACCTAGGTCCTTCTCTCAGTAAGTGCGATGCTGCGTGGAATGTTTTGCCTCCCTTCCCCTAATGTGTGTTCTTTATTCCAGCTCTGAACCCGGAGGAACCCAACCCTTCGGGTGTTGCCACCGTCCCCACTGCTCTAGAGCAAACTACCCAAGACCCCCTGGGTGACACTTCGGAGGTAGGCACTGAGGATTCCTCCGAGGGCAGCACCACTGAAGCATCACCGGCATGTACCACACAATCCATCAACACAGAGACGAGTGCCACGGTGGGTACCTTTAGTTTTGAGGCTTCTGGGTCACAATCTGGTGAGCACATCACAGCCACTGATGCACATTGGGTGGAGGCGGGCACAGGGCTTGGGCACACTGAGGTCTGCCAGAGGCCAGGATTCAGCTGTCCCCAAGCCAGCTGCTGGGCCTCTGGGTTTGTTCCTCCCAAGGCTGGTGGAGATGCATCAGGAAACCCAGGGAGTTGTGGAAGGGCTGTCAGCAACCATGCTGCGACTGCAAGGCTGTTTAGGGGAGTCAAACAGAGTGCTGTTGCAGGAGATGGTGCCGACACAGCGTGAGACCCAGGCCAACACTGCAAGGGTGGCGACTGCAGTGGAAAGTCTGGCTCAGGTGTCTGTCCTCATGGGTGACAGGGTCCAGGCCATCCTGGAGACATTACGGGCCACGGGCGATGTGTTTCCGGCATCCAGGAGGCACAGCGTTCAATGGCCATGGGTGGCGGGGGCATGTGGGATACACTGCTGGCCATGGCTGGGACTCTCGCTGGCATTCTGGAGACACTGCAGAACGTGGCTGTGAGCCTCGACAACTTAGCCCAGGCTCAGAGGGCTACTGCTGAGGGGCTCCAGAGCCTGGCCTGCTCACAGAATGCTGTAGCGGAGGGACTCCAGAGCTTGGCCGAGTCTCAGAAGGTCAGGGCTGTGGGATCACACATCATGGGGCAGAAGCATCTAGGCCTCCAGGAATGGCAGAGCCAGGTGATGCTGGAGTTTCTGGAGCTCAGTCCAGCTATGCTGGCGTCCCATGGAGTGTCCCCAGGGCATGTGGGCACCCCGAGGAAGGGTTTGAGCCCATGCCGGGGCCTTCCACCCAGGCGATCCCGGATGTCCAGAGACCTACCGATTTCCGCCTTCCTCACACCATCTCAGGGCCAGCGAGATGAACAGGGTGGCACCGAAACAGTGCCATCCGCAAGTCAGCTGAGGCCCTCCAGGTCCCGGCTACCCAGGAGACGTCCACCAAGAGCATCACAGGCAACGGGGCATGCATCACAGCTGAACATCTCCGCCTCCGATGTGCATCCTGGGGTAGCACCTAGAAGAAGCAGTAGACAGCACTAAGTTAGAAAACTATAGTTCACTAGAGGGCACGGGTGAAGGTCAGCATTAGTCAGGGTTTGGTAATCATTTATGGTGTTGTGGCGGAATTAAAGTGATGGACACAAAATGGTTGCCTGGCACACAAAATGGTTACCTGGGAAGGGACATTGACAGGCACTGGCTTTTAGCACAGACAGTTGCACAAAAAGTTAAAACATGCAGGATCTGAAATGCTGCAGGAAGCTGGTCAGAGCTTGAGGCACTTTAGATAAGAGCAGACCCAGAACAATGAGTCTGATAATAAGGTCAGCCACAGATGGGGACATAAATACATAAATGTAACAAGATCAGCCACTGAATGTATAGATCGAAACCTGTCATTGATAGAGGACATAACTGCATAAATGTATCCATTCTATGAACAATGATATGTTAACTGTCCATGTCCGTACCTGTCTGCTTGTAACGATGTGTCAACTATCGATGTCCGTATCTGTCTACTCAACTTGTAACGATGTGTTAACGGCTAATGTCTGTACTGCCTATTGTCTAAAAGGTATAAAAATGATCAACTACCATTGTGTAGTTGAGAAGGTAGCTGCCAAGTACTGCGGAGTACCAGTGCTTTCTCCCAAAGCTTTGTCCAAAATAAAACTATGATTGAAACCTCCAAGTCTGACTCTGAAGTGGTGAATTTCCCACAACAACGGGAAGAGCACAATAAACTGTTAATTGCACATCATGCTGTGACTAATGTGTCTCTGATTCTCTTCGCCGCCCCGCCCCCCCACCCCCCGCCACAGCTCAGTGCTCCCGACTCCCAAACATAGAAGTGCTGTCTGTTGAGCTTTGCAGACTCAGCCCATGTTTCAGAGTGCCTGCCCTACCTTCCCCAACATCCACCAGACCCTTGGTACAAGTGTCCCCCATCACCACCCCCCCCACCCACTCCCCCCCCCCCCCCGCCCATCACCCCCCCCCCCCCCCCCCCCCCCCCCTGCCCGCACCCCCCACTCTTGGCCAAAAAACATGTGTCCCCAACCTTTACAGCTACGTGGGCCAGGGAGGCAGCGTGCATTCGGAGTACAGGTAGGAGTCAGACTTGAATTGCATCAGGGACAGGATCCCAGTGTATACAACAGCGAGTCATCATCATCCTCCAGCCTTCAACCAAGACTCACAACCATTGCCAGCCCAGGCACATTAATAGGGTCGGATGTTTCTGGGGGAAAGGGTGGTGGGATGACGGGAGCAGGGGAAGAGTGATGTGGTTTGAGGGCCCAGGTTGGTTTGGAGGGGGAATAGTGACTGCACTTGCTCCTGGGGTGTGGTGGATGTGTGTTGGTTGCAGCCCCCTCACTGCACAGCACCAGCTGGGTGAAGCGGGCTGCAATCAAGGCATTCCTCGCTGCCCTTCCTTGCCGGACATCTGCCATTGCCGCCCACCCTCTTTCCTCCGGCCCTTCATGCTCATCCTTCTCCTCCTCCTGCTCCAGTTGGTCTCCCTGCTCCTGGACGATATTGTGAAGAGAGCAGCCAACAATGATGATGCATGAAGCACACACAGGGTCATACTGGAGGGGCCCCCTCAGAGCGGTCCAAGCAGTGGAACCGCATCTTCAGCAGGCCGATGCATCGCTCAACGACGGACCGGGTGGCTGCATGGGCCTTGTTGTAGCAGGTCTCCGCCTCCGCCTGGGGCCGTCGCACAGGCATCATCAAACATCATCTTTGTGGGTAACCCTTGTCACCCAGTAGCCATCCCGGGAGCCTGAGCTGGTCTTCAAAGAGCTCAGGGATGTCCGACTGCTGGATCACAAAGCTGTCATGGACACTCCCTGGATGGCGTGCATCGATCTGCATGATCTTGAGCCAATGATCGCAGACAATTTGAACGTTCCAGGGAGTGGAACCCCTTCCTGTTCACAAATTGCTGCAACCCTGCATGGGGGGCCCGCAAGACGATGTGCGTGCCATCCACTGCGCCCTGCACATTCGGGATCCCGGCGATGGATGCAAAGCCAAGAGCCCCGGCCTCCTGCCGTGCAGGGCCCACATCAAAATTAATGAACTGCCTGGGCCTACAGGGCATCTGTGAGCTGCCGCACACATCTGTGCATGGAGGCCTGGGAGATCCCAGCTAGGTCGCCACCGGGAGCCTGGAATGACCCGGAAGCATAGAAATTGAGGGCAGCCGTCACCTTCACGTCCACAGGGAGCGGGTGGTCGTCGCTCCCCCGAGGTGCCAGGTGTGTGAGCACCTCACAAATGTGTCGCATCATAGTCTTGGACAGGCACAGCCGGCGACAGCACATCTCCTCCGAGAGGGCCTCAAAGGAATTGCGGAGCCTGTACCTACTTGGCTTGATACGCTCCGTCTTCTGTGCACCCTCTCGGGAGGCTGCTCACCCACCTCCTGGCCCTTAGCGGCAGCCCCCTGCCCTCCTTCCTGAGGGTCTGGTGGTGGCTGCTCCTGCGGTGGTCTCTCCACGCCCACCACCTCCTGAGCCGCCACCGCCTCCTGTGCCACGGCGGCACGGTAGCACAGTGGTTAGCACTGCTGCTTCACAGCTCCAGGGTCCTGGGTTCGATTCCCGGCTCGGGTCACTGTCTGTGTGGAGTTTGCACATTCTCCTCGTGTCTGCGTGGGTTTCCTTCGGGTGCTCCGGTTTCCTCCCACAGTCCAAAGATGTGCGGGTTAGGTTGATTGTCCAGGTTAAAAAATTGCCCCTTAGAGTCCTGGGATGTGTAGGTTAGAGGGATTAGCGGGTAAAATATGTGGGGGTAGGGCCTGGGTGGGATTGTGGTCGGTGCAGACTCGATGGGCCGAATGGCCTCCTTCTGCACTGTAGGGTTTCTATGATTTCTATTTCTATGATTTCCTCCTCCTCCGCCCCTGCTGCCACCAACATGGCCAGCTCCAGATCGAGCAAACCGAGATCCGTCTGGACAGTGGGGTTTAGAAAGAGCATAGAATGACAGATTATTATCATTGGCTGCATAGACCCAGCACCAGCCCAATCCCTCACTTGGGCCAGAATCCCCACTTGTGGGATCTGGCAACCCCACACAATCCATGGTGCCGTGTGTGGCCTGATTAGGGTTGTGTGAGATTCCCATCATGACAAATGCTGGCACAGGTTATGCAGGTCGGTGTGCAGCTGTGGGCAATGCGCACCCTTGAGCCATTGCTATGTGTGCAACTGTAGCATCCGTTACAGGCATGTGTTGCTGGTCTGTGTCACAGGGCAGGGACAGACTGCAAAGCAGCACCAGATGTGTGCCCAGTGACAGCAGATTCCATGCCGTCCATGTCTGAACCTCTGCGCCCCGACCTGGAGCAGCAGCTGCTTCATCTGGTTAGGCCTCAGTCAGCACATGGTGCACTCCTGCCCCCCAGCCCCCCCTCAGAACACCAGCACTCAGTCGAGTCCCTGACTACACCCCCCCAGGCAAGACAATGCCACTATAAAGTGCTGTGGGGGGTTGGGAGGTGCAGGAGCCCTTGAGGCTGCTTCCAACAGTCAGCCTCAGCGCTGCTTGGTGAGGGGATGGGGGGTAGCAGGACTCCCTGGTGGAACTTCACCCAGGGAGCTGTGAGGAAATGGAAAGCCCCCTCCCCTCCTCCCTCCTCTCCCAGATGTCACTCGTCAATGGGCCAAAACGTGAAGGCAGCAAAGAACAGAGAACAATACAGCACAGGAACAGGCCCTTCGGCCCTCCAAGCCCGTGCCGCTCCCTGGTCCAAACTAGACCATTCTTTTGTATCCCTCCATTCCCACTCCGTTCATGTGGCTATCTAGATAAGTCTTAAATGTTCCCAGTGTGTCCGCCTCCACCACCTTGCCTGGCAGCGCATTCCAGGCCCCCACCACCCTCTGTGTAAAATATGTCCTTCTGATATCCGTGTTAAACCTCCCCCCCTTCACCTTGAACCTATGACCCCTCGTGAACGTCACCACCAACCTGGGGAAAAGCTTCCCACCGTTCACCCTATCTATGCCTTTCATAATTTTATACACCTCTATTAAGACTCCCCTCATCCTCTGTCTTTCCAGGGAGAACAACCCCAGTTTACCCAATCTCTCCTCATAATTAAGCCCCTCCATACCAGGCAACATCCTGGAAAACCTCCTCTGTACTCTCTCCAAAGCCTTCACGTCCTTCTGGTAGTGTGGCGACCAGAACTGGACGCAGTATTCCAAATGCGGCTGAACCAACGTTCTATACATCTGCAACATCAGACCCCAACTTTTATACTCTATGCCCCGTCCTATAAAGGCAAGTATGCCATATGCCTTCTTCACCACCTTCTCCACCTGTGACTTCACCTTCATGGATCTGTGGACTTGCACACCCAGGTCCCTCTGCGTATCTACACCCTTTATGGTTCTGCCATTTATCGTATAGCTCCTCCCTACATTAGTTCTACCAAAATGCATCACTTCGCGTTTATCAGGATTGGACTCCATCTGCCATTTCTTTGCCCAAATTTCCAGCCTATCGATATCGTTCTGTAGCCTCTGACAATGCTCCTCACTATCTGCAAGTCCTGCCAATTTTGTGTCGTCCGCAAACTTACTGATCACCCCAGTTACACCTTCTTCCAGATCGTTTATATAAATCACAAACAGCAGAGGTCCCAATACAGAGCCCTGCGGAACACCACTAGTCACAGGCCTCCAGCCGGAAAAAGGCCCTTCCACTACCACCCTCTGTCTTCTGTGACAAAGCCAGTTCTCCACCCATCTAGCCACCTCCCCCTTTATCCCATGAGATCCAACCTTTTGCCCAAATTTCCAGCCTATCGATATCGTAGCTTGTAGACAGTTAATATCATCAGTCATACATCCACCCACCCTTATTCCCATTCTCCATTTACCTCAATCCATCTTGTGGTAAATTATTAATTATTTTTGTTCTAATGACCTTTAATCGCCTCAACCAAAAATTCCTTGAACCTCTACATTCATTATTTTTTATTCTCTCCCTGGCCTTGATCTTCTTACGATTCTATTGAGGTTGGTTTCTTGATTTTCTTTGACATTTCCAAAAAAATGCTTATTCTTTCGCAAGATTTTCTCACCACACCAGACACACCAGTTTCCCCCCTACATTGGGACACACCGGTTTTCTCCCAACTTTACTTTAACCTGGAAACAATTACAGCAAACCCTTCCTTTTAACCATTTTTTTCTGCCATATCAAATGTGAAAAATGTCCTTTTTCATTGTGACATCTGTGTGAGGCAAAGCTCTTTAAACTTCACTTGATGTGTTCAAGCCACAATCAATCCAACAGAGGGTTGGTCATAATCCTTTCAAATATCACAAATTCCGATGAATCCTACTGAATTAAAACTATCCCTTTCTCAACTGCGTGACTTTGTATCTGGTTTTAAATTCCCACATGTTGGTCAAAAATATCTTGGAATTATAATTCTGCCCACTAAGCATGATTCAGGTTCAAATCCTGAAAAAAAATCTTTATTAGTTACCCCGTTTGTTAGCTTTCTGGCTTAAATCACTGAATGTACTCGCACAAAATCACGATGTCAGCTCATTAAAGCTTGACGCACACAAACACCATCCACACATTCGATCTGCTGCTAGTATCCAGTATTGCAAAGACCCTGCCAACTATGCCAAGTTGTTGTGGTAATAGATTGAAACCTCACACAGAGAAATAAAACATGTGCTTTAATACTATGATGGCCAAAATAAATTACGTCAGTGCACCAGTTTAAACTTGCTTTAAGCTTCTCAAATGCCTGCAGTTAAAACTCAAGACAAGATTATTGAATAAAAGCCTTAACAAATAAAGCGCAAAACCATGAAACATTCCTATGGTCATCCACATGAAATAGAAGCAACACTCAGATTCTCACAGCTTGTAAATTTCCGCTAATTGTCAACATTTTCTCGCAGCTACAGGTTTGTAAAGAGACAGAATGCTGCAAGTTCACAATCCCTTACGAAAAATTACATTCAGTTCCCACAAATCCACAATTAGTTTTAGTTAAGTTTATTTATTAGTGTCACAAGTAGGCTTACGTTAACACTGCAATGAAATTACTGTGAAAATCCCCTAGTCGCCACACTCCGGCGCCTGTTCGGGTACACTGAGGGAGAATTTAGCATGGCCAATGCACCTAACCAGTACGTCTTTCAGACTGTCAGAGGAAACCGGAGCACCCGGAGGAAACCCACGCAGACACGGGGAGAACGTGCAGACTCCACGCAGATAGTGACCCAAGCCAGGAATTGAACTCAGGTCCCTGGCGGTGTGAGGCAGCAGTGCTAACCACTGTGCCACCGTGCTGCCCCATGTATTTAAACCTTGTATTAAATTAGCAGAGGCATGTACAGTAATCATATTCACAGTTTCATAATTCAACGCATCCCTAGAGGTATGAGATGCACGCATCAAACAAGCAAAAAACAAAACTTAAAGCAGCATACAAGACCAGACTTTGGGATATTAACAAACCATTAATTCGCTGACACAAGAACAGCACTTACAGACACACAAGGAATCACATTCAGATAGGAAAAGGATTCATTCTTCAGTAAAATACACGCATAGTCCAGTTATTTCTTCCTTTTTGTTGCCTTTTCACCCAGCATCTGAACGATACTGTGGGCTATGAACTTAAATTCATAGGTTTTCCTAATAACCTTACTTGTGACTCGGTTGATTTAGTGAAACAAATTGTTTTATGTTTTGTTTTGGCACAAGAGCAGCTGGTGTGGGGAGCTCACCTCCTGTAACTACCGCCTGTTGGTTCCCCAATTCTCCTTCCAGCTTCAATATCTGAAACTTAGACAGGGAGGGACCAGCCTGTCTGTGCGATTGCTTAACCCCTTCCCTTAAAGCTGCTCGGGCATCTCACAGCTCCTGTGTGAGCCTCTCATTTGTCCTGTTGCCTTCTGTGAGCTCTTGCCGGAGTTGCTGTACTTCAACCAAGGCAGTTTCTGCATGGACACCGGATAAGTTTAAGTTTATTTATTAGTGTCACAAGTAGGTTTACGTTAGCACTGCAATGAAGTTACTGTGAAAAGCCCTTAGTCACCATACTCCAGCGGCTGTTCTGGTACACTGAGGGAGAATTTAGCATGGTCAATGCACCTAACCAGCACGTCTTTCGGATTGTGGGAGGAAATCGGAGCACCAGGGGGAAACCTGACAGTGACCTAAGCCGGGAATCGAATCCGGATCCCTGGCGCTGTGAGGGCAGCAATGCTAACCACTGTGTCACTGTGCCGTCCATATACTCAGCTGTTACGGTATTGTAGCTGACTGCTCAGCTCCTAACCCTAAAGTGTAAACATGCCTCTGTAAACCATCAGTCTCTTGATCTTGCTGCTGGAGTTTCTCACATTCTCCACCTCCTAACTTATTAGGAGACACAGTGGCACAGTGGTTAGTACTCCTGCCTCACAGCGTCAGAGACCTCAGTTCAATTCCAGGCCTCGTGTCACTGTCTGTGTGGAGTCTGCACATTCTCCCTGTGTCTGCGTGGGTTTCCTCTGGGTGCTTCGGTTTCCTCCCAAAGAAGTGTCGGTTAGTTGATTGCCCATATTAAATTGCCCCTTAGAGTCAGGAGGATTAGCAAGGTAAATATGGGGCTTATGCGGAGAGGGCCTGGGTGAGATTGTCGTTGGTGCAGACTCGATGGGCCGAATGGCCTCTTTCTGCATTGTAGGGATTCTGTGATTCTATTCTATGATTTCCTTATTTTTAAAAATCTCATCAACATTCTGAGCATGGTAATATGCTCTGTAAGCCAAAAGACACATTGCCTTTTCAGCTCTTGACTTCTTCACACTATCTGTCTCTTTACTACACTCACATACTCATATGCTAGTTAAACTGAACCGCCAACTTCCTGCTTCAACTGCTGACTGTCCTATCTCATGGACAGTAACTGAACATGCTCACCCGTCCTCTGCTGTCTGCATCCAATCCAGTGCCAGCTTCCAATATTGTGGGAATCCAGCCAACTACACCACATTTTGTGGTAAAAAAAGATTGAACCTCAAGTCTGTAAGTTGCAGTAACAGAGACTTTATTCACAAACATACTTGGGAGACATAACCTGCTCCCACCATGTGTCTACACGTGTCTACTGCATGACATATTTATGACAGGAATTCTCTGGCCGTTCACACCGTGCTGCCGCTGCCAACACGAACGGAGAATTTGGCGCTCAGCCAAATCTCTCATTCACTGCAACGGGACTGGAAAATCCCAGTCGTGGGCAAGGTTGGAGAATTCGAACTAGGGCTGGAATCACGCCGGCGGGATTTTCCTATCCTGTTGCAGTGAACGGAGATTTGGCTGGGTGCCAAACTCTCTGACTTTGCTGCAGCGGGAGTGTGGCGTGAATGGCCGGTAAGATCACACCATATATCTTTTAGTTATCACCCTTCCACTATAAAATCCTAAGAAGTAGAATTATACAGGCTGCAACTGTAATTAAACTAACTGAAAGCTGAAGTCTGCTCCTTATCACGTTCTTACTTAACCACCCTGTGAAGTGATAAAGTTTGTGATTGTTACTTTCCCACTCCAGCATGCCGAGAAATTGCTCCAGTAACTATTCTTTTAAAGCTAGTGATTGTCAACTACATTTGCCTACTTCAAAGCCATTCATATTTAACGTCAAATAATTTCATTTGACATCATTGAAATAATTTGAGTGTAAAATGGGTGATAATGAAACATCAATCCACGTTACACATTTCCCAGTTTTTGTTTCTCGAGATTTCAATGGGGAGAGATGTGAAACTGGCTGCCAACTCACTACAGACATTCATTCAAAGTTAAAATCTACAGTGGTATAACGGTCATCATAAAACAATGATTTGCCAAGTGCATCAACGCCAGTTGGTCATTTAGTATTAAATTATAAGGTAAAAATTTGATTTCTGTTTCCAATGGCATATGCTGGCCAGAATTCTCTGACTTTGCCTGGGATTGTCCAGTCCCGCTGCAGTGAATGTAAAGTTGGCTGAGCGCCAAATTCTCCATTCCCACTGTCAGTGGTAGCAGGTCATATGACATTGGAGAATTTTGGTCTCTATCTCCTTTCCCCACCTTGGTTGCCTTAAGATCTTCTCCCCTATGGTTACCTTTATATTTACCTCTCCACTCCGCACTCAAGCCCAGACCAATCGAACTCACCCAGCTCTCTTGTTTTAAAAAGAAGTTTAATACTCGTCTTTTTCCATAGAATCCCAACAGTGTTAAATGAGGCCATTCAGACCATTGTGTCTACACTGACTCTCCGAAAGAGCATTCTATCCAGGCCAACCCCATCCCATTCTATCCAAATAAACCCACGCATTTACCATGGCCAATCTATCTAACCTGCACATCTTTGCACACTAAGGGGCAAGTTAGCATGGCCAATCCACCTAACCTGCAAATCTTTGGACTGTGGGAGGAAACCGGAGCACCCGGAGCAAACCAATGCAGACACAAGAAGAACATGCAAACTCCACACAGTCACCCAAGGCTGGAATTGAACCCGGGTCTCTGGCGCTGTGAGGCAGCAGTGCTAACCACTGTGACAGCCCAGGTCCTGTCACTCACAAGTTACAGCTGGGAGTAGCTTGTGAAAAGCTGGTCCTCGTTTGACTAAAGATGAAACTAGTTGCAAGCGTTGTTCCTGAATCTGGCTGAAGATTCAAAGTCTACATTTCGACCCATGAATCTAATCAGTCATGGAAGTGTTAAAAAATGCCACAGAACATAAAGTGCTGCTCTAGGACTGATAATCTTACAGCTGCCTCAATTAGCATAGAGGGGTTTAAAATGGTCACAAAGACTACTGAAAGCTGAGGTGGTTTCAATGGCATGTCTATAAATTCCCCACTTGTGTAAAACTGCCAGGGACTTTTAGCAGAATTCTACGCTAAGCCATCTCAAATATTCAGATCACCATTTGACCACAAGAACAAAAAGGAACAACCACATCTTTGATCTGACTGTTTATTTACCTCACTCTGTCAATACAGCAACATGACCATTGACAGTGTGTGTGGATTTTGGAAGGAAAAAGGTACGAGGAAAGCCTAATGGCTTAAACAAAGTTCCCACTTCTTAGGTATCTCTGTTCTGACTAGAACCACAAAATAAATTGATGGAATAAAGATTAGCACTGATGGTTTTCAGCATTTCCTGTGGCTGTTGCTGAAAAAGCCAGTTATTTATTGCCCATCCCTAATTGCCGTTGAGAAGGCAATGATGAGCTGCTTTCTTGAACTGCATGGTATGCCTGGTGAATACACACCCACAGTGCTTTCATGTAGGTAGTTCCAAGGGCGGGATTTTACAACCTCGCTCGACCTGAGACCAGAAAATCTCACCCGCGGTCGATGGACCTTGCCTGCTCTGATTCCCGTGGCAGAGAGGGCGGTAGAATTCCGGTGCATGATTGTGACCCAGTGATGACGAAAGTCATATAAATGTTTTTTCCAAATCTGGATGGTGCGTAACTTGGAGTGCAACTTGCTGGTGGTGATGTTGCGATGTGCCTTTAATGTTTCAGATGCTGTTGAAGGAAGCTTGGCAAGTCGCTGCAGCGCATCTCATCGAGTAGCAGTTCCCAATCTTTTTCTTATGCGGACCACTACAAAGAATAAAGAAAATTACAGCACAGGAACAGGTCCTTTGGCCCTCCAAGCCTGCACCGATCATGCTGCCTGACTGAACAGAAAACCTCTACCCTTCCGGGGACCATATCCCTCTATTCCCATCCTATTCATGTATTTGTCAAGACGTCCCTTAAAAGTCACTACCGTATCCGCTTCCACTATCCACTCCCCCCCTCCCCTCCCCCCCCCAACCCGGCAATGAGTTCCAGGCACCCACTATGCTCTGTGTAAAAAATCTGCCTCGTACATCCCCTTTAAACCTTGCCCCTCGCACCTTAAACCTATGTCCCCTAGTAATCGACTCTTCCATCCTGAGACAAAGCTTCTGACTATCCATTCTGTCCATGCCCCTCATAATCTTTTAGACTTCTATCAGGTCGCCCCTCAACCTCCGTCGTTCCAGTGAGAACAAACCAAGTTTCTCCAACCTCTCCTCATAGCTAATGCCCTCCATACCAGGCAACATCCTGGTAAATCTTTTCTGTACCACCTCCAAACCCTTCTGGTAGTGTGGCGACCAGAATTGAATGCTATATTCCAAGTGCGGCCTAACTAAGGTTCTATAAAGCTGCAACATGATTTGCCAATTTTTTAACTCAATGCCCCGGCCGATGAAGGTAAGCATGCCGTATGCCTTCTTGACTACCTTCTCCACCTGCATTGCCACTTTCAGTGATCTGTGTACCTGTACACCCAGATCCCTTTGCCTATCAATGCGCTTAAGGGTTCTGCCATTTACTGTATATTTCCTATCTATATTAGACCTTCCAAAATGCTTTACCTCACATTTGTCTGGATTAAACTCCATCTGCCATCTACCCACCCAAGTCTCCAACCGATTTATATCCTGCTGTTTCCACTGATGATCCTCATCGCTATCCGCAAATCCATCAACCTTTGTGTCGTCCGCAAACTTACTAATCAAATCAGTTACATTTTCCTCCAGATCATTTATATATATATTACAAACAGCAAAGCTCCCAGCACCGATTCCTGAGGAACGCCACTTGTCATAGCCCTCCATTCAGAAATGCACCCTTCCACTGCTACCCTCAGTCTTCTTTGACCAAGCCAGTTTTGTATCCACCTTGCCCAGCTCACCTCTGATCCCATGTGACTTCACCTTCTGCACTAGTCTGCCATGAGGGACCTTGTCAAAGGCCTTACTGAAGTCCATGTAGACAACATCCACTGCCCTACCCTCATCAATCATCTTCGTCACTTCCTTGAAAAACTCAATCAAGTTCATGAGACACGACCTCCCCTTCATAAAACCATGTTGCCTCTCACTAATACGTCCACTTATTTCCAAGTGGGAATAAATCCTGTCTCGAAGATTCCTCTCCAATAATTTCCCTACCATTGATGTAAGGCTCACCAGCCCGTAATTACCTGGATTATTTTTGCTACCCTTCTGTGGTGAACCATCGTTGGTTCCCACTAGGTAGTACTGAGCCAGGGTCTGGCCAGTACTACGAGTATGTATATATGTTGCTGTTGGGGTTAGGGATGGGTTGTTCTACTTGTTGCTGTTGGGGTTAGGGTTGGGCTGTTACACCTGTATTATAGTTATAATGGTACATCCCAGTCGGGCTCCGCCTCCTGGGAGAGGTATAAAGGTCATTGCTCTGTCTGGGACCCCTCAGTCTGGGATCGTGTACTATACATGGTAGCTTTGTTGTAATAGTAAATAAAAGCCTTTATTTCCTTGAGCATCTCAAGCCTCGTGTGTGATAACGCGCATCACCTTCTTAAACAAAGGAACAACATTGGCTATTCTCCAATGCTCTGGGACCTCCCTTGTCATGATGTGGAGATGCCGGCATTGGACTGGGGTAAACACAGTAAGAAGTTTAAAAACACCAGGTTAAAGTCCAACAGGTTTATTTGGTAGCAAATGCCACTAGCTTTCAGAGTGCTGCCCCTTCGTCAGGTGGAGAGGAGAAATGAAAGCATTTCTCCACTCCACCTGACGAAGGGGCAGTGCTCCGAAAGCTAGTGGCATTTGCTACCAAATAAACCTGTTGGACTTTAACCTGGTGTTTTTAAACTTCTTACTGTGTGTACCTCCCTTGTAAACAGAGTAAGAAGTCTCACAACACCAGGTTAAAGTCCAACAGGTTTATTTGGTAGCAAAAGCCACTAGCTTTCAGAGCGCTCGCTGCTCCTTCGTCAGGTGAGTGGGAGTTCTGTTCACAAACAGGGAATATAAAGACACAAACTCAATTTACAAAATAATGGTTGGAATGCGAGTCTTTACAGGTAATCAAGTCTTAAAGGTACAGACAATGTGAGTGGAGAGAGCTTTAAGCTCAGGTTAAAGAGATGTGTATTGTCTCTAGACAGGACAGTTAGTGAGATTTTGCAAGCCCAGGCAAGTCATGGGGATTACATGACTTGCCCATGACTTGCCTGGGCTTGCAAAATCTCACTAACTGTCCTCTCTGGAGTCAATACACATCTCATTAACCTGAGCTTAAAGCTCTCTCCACTCACATTGTCTGTACCTTTGAGACTTGATTACCTGTAAAGACTCGCATTCCAACCATTATTTTGTAAATTGAGTTTGTGTCTTTATATGCCCTGTTTGTGAACATAACTCCCACTTACCTGATGAAGGAGCAGCAAGTGCTCCGAAAGCTAGTTGCTTTTGCTACCAAATAAACCTGTTGGACTTTAACCTGGTGTTGTGAGACTTCTTACTCTGTTTACCCCAGTCCAACGCCGGCATCTCCACATCATGACCTCCCCTGTAGCCAGTGAGGATACAAAGATTTCTCTCAAGGCCCCAGCAATTTCCTCCTTTGCCTCTCTCAGTATTCTGGGGTATATCCCATCAGGCCCTGGGGACTTGTCTACCTTAATGTTTCTCAAGAACCCCAATACCTCCTCCTTTTTGATCTCAACAGGGTTCAAACTATCTACACATCCTTTCCCAGACTCATCATCCACCAAGTCCTTCTCTTTGGCGATGCAAAGTACTCATTTAATACATCGCCCATTTCCTCTGGCTCCACACATAGATTCCCTCCCTTGTCCTTGAGTGGGCCAACCCTCTCCCTGGCTACCCTCTTGCTCTTTATAAAGCCTTGGGATTTTCCTTAATCCTGCTGGCCAATGCTTTTTTGTGACCCCTTTTAGCCCTCCTTACTCCTTGCTTAAGTTTCGTTCTACTTTCCTGTATTCCACACTTTTTTCGTGTGTTCCCAGCCTCCTAGCTTTGACAATGCTTCCTTTTTCTCTTTGACTAGGCTCACAATATCTCTTGTTATCCAAGGTTCCCAAAACTTGCCATAATTATTCTTCATCATTACAGGAATGTGCCGGTCCTGAATCCCTATCAACTTACACTTGAAAGCCTCCCACATGCCAGATGTTGATTTGCCCTCAAACATCTGCCCCTAATCCACATTCTTCAGTTCCTGCCTAATATTGTTGTAATTAGCCTTCCGCCAATTTAGCACCTTAACTTGAGGACTACACTTATCTTTATCCATCAGTACTTTAAAATTTACTGAATTGTGGTCACTGTCCTTGAACTGCTCCCCTACTGAAACATCGACCATCTGGCCGGGCTCATTCCCCAATACCAGGTCCAGTATGGCCCCTTCCCTAGTTGGACTATCTACATACTGTTTCAAGAAGCCCTCCTGGATGCTCCTTACAAACTCTTCCCCATCCATGCCTCCAGCACTAAGTGAGTCCCAGTCAATATAGGGGAGATTTGATTGTCATCAGAAGCTTTTGGGGGTCACAACATACACAGGCCATCTTAAACTTTTACTTACATAGCGTTTGGCTGACAGGTGCCAAACGCATATATCACCAGGTATCAAAACATGGCTATTTCTAATGGTTAATGATGCACACGCACAAACACATTGGGGGCAGTACGGTAGCACAGTGGTTAGCACAGCTGCCTCACAGCATCAGGGACCCGGGTTTGATTCCTGGCTTCGGTCACTGTCTGCGTGGAATCTACACGTTCTCCCCGTGTCTGTGTGGGTTTCCTCCAGATGCTCCGGTTTCCTCCCACAATCCGAAACACGTGCTGGTTAGGTGCATTGGCCATGCTAAATTCTCCCTCAGTGTACCCGAACAGGCGCCGGAGTGTGGCGACTGGGGGATTTTCACACTAGCTTCACTGCAGTGTTAATGTAAGCCTACTTCTGACACAAGTAAATAAACTTTTTTAAAAACTCGTCACAGCACATTTAAGTGCAGTAGGCCTACTATTGGAAATAGATAATGCTTACCTAATGAGAGGGCTGATGTGGTCTTGCAGAAGTCATACTCTGGGATGACAGGCTCCAGGGAAGACAGTCTCAATTGGAGATCTGGTTCTTATTAGTTTATTCTGGCATTTGGGCTGCAATATGAGAAGTCTTTGGCAGGTAGGATCAAGGAAAACCCTAAAGCTTTCTATAGGTATGTTAGGAGTAAAAGAATGATTAGGGTAAGATTAGGGCCAGTCAAGGACAGGAGTGGGAAGTTGTGCGTGGAGTCTGAAGAGATAGGAGAGGCACTAAATGAATATTTTTCATCAGTATTCACACTGGAGAGGGACAGTGTCGAGGGGAGTACTGAGATGCAGGCTGTTGGACTGGATGGGATTGAGGTTCATAGGGAGGAGGTGTTAGCAATGCTGGAAAGGGTAAAAATAGATAAGTCCCCTGGGCCGGATGGGATTTATCCTAGGATTCTCTGGGAGGCTAGAGAGGAGATTGCAGAGCCTTTGGCTTTGACCTTTGGGTCGTCATTGTCTACTGGAACAGTGCCAGAGGACTGGAAGATAGCAAATGTTGTCCCCTTGTTCAAGAAGGGGAGTAGGGACAACCCTGGTAATTATAGACCAGTGAGCCTTACTTCTGTTGTGGGCAAAGTATTGGAAAGGATTATAAGAGATAGGATTTATAATCACCTGCAAAGGAATAATTTGATTAGGGATAGTCAGCACGGTTTTGTGAAGGGTAGGTCGTGCCTCACAAACCTTATTGAGTTCTTTGAGAAGGTGACCAAAGAGGTGGATGAGGATAAAGCAGTTGATGTGGTGTATATGGATTTCAGCAAAGCGTTTGATAAGGTTCCCCATGGTAAGCTTTTGCAGAAAATATGGACACATGAGATTGAGGGTGATTTAGTGGTTTGGATCAGGAATTGGCTAGCTGTAAGAAAACAGAGGGTGGTGGTTGATGGGAAATATTCATCCTGGAGTTCAGTTACTAGAGGTGTACCGCAAGGATCTGTTTTAGGGCCACTGCTGTTTGTCATTTTTATTAATGACCTGGATGAGGGCATAGAAGGATGGGTCAGTAAATTTGCAGATGACACTAAAGTCGGTGGAGTTGTAGACAGTGCGGAGGGAAGTGGCAGGTTACAGAGGGACATAGATAAGCTGCAGAGCTGGGCTGAGAGGTGGCAAATGGAGTTTAATGCGGAAAAGTGCGAAGTGATTCACTTTGGAAGGAGTAACAGGAATACAGCGTACTGGGCTAATGGTAATATACTTGGTAGTGTGGATGAACAGAGGGATCTGGGTGTCCATGTGCATAGATCCCTGAAAGTTGGCACCCAGGTTGATAGGGTTGTTAAGAAGGCGTACGGTGTGTTAGCTTTTATTGGGAGAGGGATTGAGTTTCGGAGCCGGGAGGTCATGTTGCAATTGTACAAAACTCTGGTGCGGCCGCACTTGGAGTATTGCGTACAGTTCTGGTCGCCGCATTATAGGAAGGATGTGGAAGCGTTGGAAGGGGTGCAGAGGAGATTTACCAGGATGTTGCCTGGTATGGTGCGAAAATCGTATGAGGAAAAGCTGAGGGGCTTGAGGTTGTTTTCATTAGAGAGAAGAAGGTTAAGAGGTGACTTAATAGAGGCATACAAGATGATCAGAGGATTAGATAGGGTGGATAGTGAGAGCCTTTTTCCTCGGATGGTGATGGCTAACACGAGGGGACATAGCTTTAAATTGAGGGGTGATAGATATAGGACAGATGTTAGAGGTAGGTTCTTTACTCAGAGAGTAGTAAGGGTGTGGAATGCCCTGCCTGCAGCGGGCTCGTCAACATTAAGAGCATTCAAATGGTTATTGGATAAACATATGGATGATATTGGAATAGTGTAGGTTAGATGGGCTTTAGATTGGTTTCACTGGTCGGCACAACATCGAGGGCCGAAGGGCCTGTACTGCGCTGTAATGTTCTATGTTCTATATGACAGGAACTGAAAATCCAGTTTCGCAAAGGTAGGTTGTAGGAAAATGCATCAGAAATGTTACTGTCTCGTCAGACAGTGCTGGGTATTCCAAAGTAACTTTAAGCCACAGGTCAGTCAGGTAGTTTTGAGCATTGTAACAGGACAGTTCCACAACGCTGTCTTGCTCTCTCGTGATCAGGCTTGTGACGGGATCATCAGTGCTTGCAAAGGGATTCCGTATCCAGCTGAATTTTGTGTCGGGAACAGAGGGTGTTGTGCCTGCCGCACAGTCTGTTTTAACCCTTATACGGTGGACAAAGAATTGCGAGGAAACTTCTTGTTAGTATAACAATATTTATTTAACACACAATCAATAATCACCCACCCAACCAACAATAAGTTATCTTACAGAAAATACAAAAGTTCAAGTCCAATACTAGACCTTGACTTAACTTTGCGTGACTGGCAAGTACCTAGGCAGATATTGGCCTTCATCTGTGCATTGGTCTCTGTAGTCCTCTGCATAGTCTGGTCCTTTGGTCTGGCACTCTGGCTCTGGTCTTCCTTCCTTCTCGGGTGTGGTGGCTCTCCTTGTGCTGCTTGTTGCTGGCAATGGTCACTGTTGATGTAGCCTGTTCGTGGGGTCAGAGAGAGAGAGATTCTTGGCTGCGCAGCACCCTTTATACCCCGTTGGTTTTCGCACCCATTTTGGCCATTGCCAATCAATCGATCAGGACTTGATCAACCTGATCGATAAAGTCCAATCGGGTGCTGCCACACCAATCTCTGGGTGTGTCCCCATGTCTGTAGGTGCTGGGGGCACATAGGGTGCACACCTCCCTCCCAAATAAGTGGTTACGGCGCCCCTATATCTGATAAACAACCCAGTTTGACCAGAAAGTCCCTTTTGTCTTGGAGATGGCCCATATCCTGTGTATTCAGTCATCTGAGCTGCAGCCTGTTTCTCTCTGTCTTTTAGGCTGCAGCCTGCCGTTTTAGTTATTGCCAATTGTCCCAGAGTGCTTTATAAATCAACATTTTAGGTGGCCTGTTTGGCCACAGTCCCTCCTGTTGATTCTGAACGCGAAGCGTGATGGATCACAGACTCCGGACTGGTATCTGTCAGGAATTCCTCAATCACTCAACAGTCAAGCAAGGCCCAGGCATTGGCATGCACAATAATAATACATCCCTACAACATAGTTACATTCCAGAAGCTACAGACAACAACACTCTACAAATACAAACAACATGTTCTAGACACCATTATTACAATAAGCTAATTACCCACAAATATAAACAATCACATATTCTAAATACCATTATTACAATAAGCTAACTATAAACCAACATTCAAACAAACGTTACGATAAAGTATTCGCAGATCTGAGGTACATTTTGATAGTAGGATTTCCAACAGTTCATTAGTACAAATCGCAAAATGGCAGGTTTCCTGTAAACGTTGTTCTACTGAATTAGAGGAGACCCTGGTTCAAGGGCGAACTCTACGTCCTGTCTCCAGGTGATCCTCTTTTTCCATTGGCTGAATTGGACAGTGAGGATGATTAGATACACCAGGGTGAACAAAATCAATAATACCTCCAGGTGTGACATTATGTGAACAAATAGGTGGATTTGGATGTTTGAGCCCCAGTTCCAAAAGTCATCCCACCAGGAGGTGACTTTAATTTCTTTAATTCTCCTTTTCACCTCTTGGGTCTGCTGTATTACTTGGTGAAGGTTCTGTGGGCTGTAGCCAATTTTACCCGAATCTGGTTCAACTACTCCGGCAGGGGTTTTAGACTTGTGTCATGTTTCTCATGGTACTCCCCTAGAGCCTGTCGGAGCTCGTCAGTGGCGTTCAAATCTACCCTCTCCCTCTTATGAATGTCTATTAGTTGAATGAGGCCCACCCTGGCTGGTATGTCTGGTTTGATGCAGAATGTAGTGTTAGTAATGTTACAACGTGTCACACCATACTGATATTGTTTCAGGGAGGTGGTGAGACAGTATCTCCCTGCTCCCTTGTAAGCCACCCAAGTTGTGTCTGTGTCCAGGCTACGAGCTTCTACTGAGCAATTTAGGCTAGTGTTTGTTCTGAAGCCACACAGTGCGTGCTTATTTAAGTAAACTGGGTACGGGCATGCAATTATTTCATCAGTTTGATGACATCTGTCCAGAGTAGTCCAATGAGGCTCTCTCCACTGCGTACAGTAAAGTGCCATTGTACCCTATCCAGATATCCTCATGGATAGTCCCTATATTCTCCATTTCAAAGACCCTCAGTCCGACCTGGTCGTCAGTGATTATGGGGAGCCCTAATATCATTCCCAGGGCTTTCCCTGGAGTCCCTTTGCATTGACCAGACTTTGGTCAACTGTCGCATCTGGCAGCCAGATAACTCGGGGTGTTTCTTACCCATAAATAGGTGTTCCATCTGTTCGTCACTAATTCAAGACAGAACCTGTCCACTGCGTACCTGCTCTTGGTTTTCCCTTAGCTGTTCTATCATCCACTGTCCATATGCACCACATAAAGTCCGGTTCTGTTGTCGGTCATTATCCTCTAACTTTTCCCTGATAATTTGATTGATTGTCTTGGCGTGTCCTTCTAACACAGCTACCATGTGGCTGCTGGCTGCGTTCCCAGTCAGTTCCTCTTCAGCATCCTGCTGATTGCCCTCATTGATAGAACTTAGTTTCTGTTTAATCTGTTGGGTCAGAATCCTAAGTTTATTGTCCAGGTCGGTTAAATCAAGGGTGTTGATGGTTGCTCCCCCTGCCCTATATGCTGTGGCCATGTCATTGACTAACTCCCTCTTGGATCTTTCCTGTCTTTCATCCATTCCTATCTTCCGTCCTAACAGTCTGTGAGTCAAGTGGAGGTATAATCTCTTAAATTGGGGAGAGCACCACTCTGGCAGTTGGGTCCCAGCTATATCCACCACCACAGATACCAATTCATGGTGGATGTTGTCATACAGGGTTTTCCCTGAGTGTTTTAGTGTCAA
Organism: Mustelus asterias; assembly: GCF_964213995.1. Classification (NCBI taxonomy): domain Eukaryota; kingdom Metazoa; phylum Chordata; class Chondrichthyes; order Carcharhiniformes; family Triakidae; genus Mustelus; species Mustelus asterias. Next base: position 64,286,513 of record NC_135808.1, read on the forward strand.
TCCGTTCTGTGGTCTGGGGGTGGCTTCAGGACAAATCGAGTGGGATGGGTTTGGGGTTGGCTTCGGCCCAGTTCTTATTTCATACAATGCAAAGTTCCCCTCTGAGTGTCCCGGGGCACTGCTGCCCGAGCTCTAATCCTTTTCTTGGCCGTTGGCCAGACATCCAATTTCAGGGCACCCACTATTTGAAAATCCCCACCAATCCCCTGCTACGGTGACATTCAGATAACATTCAGTTGACCTGCCATTTGGCTTTTTGTATATTAGCCGCTGGGTTGTTACACCCAAACATTATACTCTTATCGGGATGCACCCATAACACACCCTCCTCACGTTCCCCGTGTCAGGTGGAGCAAACCATAAATAACCGGGATACCACAAGTTCATCTTGCTTGGAGTGTCCTGCGCGCCTATCCCGATGATGAGTCCGATGAGGTAGATTGTAGGTTGCATCTTTGTCGTCGTCCGTCCTTGTCCTGTCTGCTGTTATCGCATCCGATATTTGATGTATATACATGTATTTAAAATGTCCATGCCCCCCCCCCCCCCACCTTTTTGTTTGGAACATTATCGACAGTGGTGTGGTCCGGGGTATGTCAATTGTCACTTGTGTGTTGTTTTTTTTTAGTCTAATTGTGAACCACTGCCGAGGAAATTTTGTTCAGATCGATAAGTGGACAAGTCGTGGAGTGGTTGGAAAAGAGCTTGTTTAACTGGCCAGAAAATCAAGGCGGCCTGTTTTATTCTAGCAGCAGTCACCATTAGCCCTAAGGATTCGAATAGCACTGGAGTCGGTCTGTTATGACCTGAAAAGGTGCCCGTTCCATGAGTGTCGTGGAGTTTGAAGGCTGAACGCATTTAAAATTTAGCACAAGTGCCTCTAAGAATTTAAAATGTAGCCCAGTCATCTTGACAATTTTAAAATTTACCACAGCCACCTCAATGATTTTAAAATTTAGCACCGTTACCTCAGTGATCTCAAAGTTTGACACAGTTGTCTTAATGATTGGTCTTAACTGGAAAAAGGTGGCCAAAGAGCATGGCTTTGGACTGTGTAAATAACCTGGTTAATCGTACTAGCAGTACACAAATGGTATGGAAATGAGTTGGTTGTATTTAACTGTGGACATTTTACTGTCGGTCGGTCACGGTGGACCTGCAGGTTGTGGGGTTTTAAGTGGGTGTTTCCATCAGAGATTCGTGTACCTTGCATTGGTCTGCATTGTAGGCTGAATTTCATCATTTGGAGCACCCTAGATTCCTTCATTCAGCATTTCCATTAACAAATTGCCCCACAGAGACTCATCCTCTGAATCATTTGTCTCCTGGGGCTCCGTCATTACCTCCTCACCTGGCCTCCATACCCATGTCTGTTCGTTGGACTGCACTGTGAGGTCTGCGTTTGGATCTGGGTTCGGGGGTCCTTTATCCTCATCTCCCATTCTAATCAATCTGTGTGTCTGGTCCCTTACCCAGGTGGGGGATGCGGCATCGGGTGTACCCATCAAAATAACCCGGTGTCGTTTAGTCAGGGCCTCACTGTTGGGTCTGGGGCTGTTTAGGATTATGTCTATGGGAGAATCCATAATGCTGCGAGGGCCGATATCTGGCGAGTCGCGCCAGTCCTCTAGGTTGCGCAAGTCTCCTGTTATGTCCGGGTCGATCAGTCCCCCTGGGGGCACTTCAGGTGTGGACGAGGCTCTGGGCTGTAGAGTGGTAGGAGTAAGGGTCTGGTCTGAACCTGGAAGTAGATGAGAAGGTGCAGATGTATGGGATTGGGGGTGATCTAGGAAATTGGATCAGGAATTGGCTAGCGGATAGGAAACAGAGGGTGGTGGTTGATAGTAAATATTCATCATGGAGTGCGGTTACAAGTGGTGTACCTCAGGGATCTGTTTTGGGGCCACTGCTGTTTGTAATATTTATTAATGATCTGGATGAGGGTATAGTTGGGTGGATTAGCAAATTTGCTGATGACACCAAAGTCGGTGGTGTGGTAGACAGTGAGGAAGGGTGTCGTAGTTTGCAGGAAGACTTAGACAGGTTGCAAAGTTGGGCCGAGAGGTGGCGGATGGAGTTTAATGCGGAGAAGTGTGAGGTAATTCACTTTGGTAGGAATAACAGATGTGTTGAGTATAGGGCTAACGGGAGGACTTTGAATAGTGTGGAGGAGCAGAGGGATCTAGGTGTATGTGTGCATAGATCCCTGAAAGTTGGGAATCAAGTAGATAAGGTTGTTAAGAAGGCATATGGTGTCTTGGCGTTTATTGGTAGGGGGATTGAATTTAGGAGTCGTAGCGTTATGTTGCAACTGTACACAACTCTGGTGCGGCCGCACTTGGAGTACTGTGTGCAGTTCTGGTCCCCACATTACAGGAAGGATGTGGAGGCTTTGGAGAGGGTGCAGAGGAGGTTTACCAGGATGTTGCCTGGTATGGAGGGGAGATCCTATGAGGAGAGGCTGAGGGATTTGGGATTGTTTTCGCTGGAAAGGCGGCGGCTAAGAGGGGATCTTATTGAAACATATAAGATGATTAGAGGTTTAGATAGGGTGGATAGTGATAGCCTTTTTCCTCTGATGGAGAAATCCAGCACGAGGGGGCATGGCTTTAAATTGAGGGGGGGTAGTTATAGAACCGATGTCAGGGGTAGGTTCTTTACCCAGAGGGTGGTGAGGGATTGGAATGCCCTGCCAGCATCAGTAGTAAATGCGCCTAGTTTGGGGGCGTTTAAGAGATCCGTAGATAGGTTCATGGACGAAAAGAAATTGGTTTAGGTTGGAGGGTCACAGTTTTTTTTTTAACTGGTCGGTGCAACATCGTGGGCCGAAGGGCCTGTTCTGCGCTGTAATGTTCTATGTTCTATGTTCTAAGGTGTCTGGGGAAATACATTTCCTGGGTGAGGCCATTCGGGTCGCCTAGTGTCATCCTCCCCCTATCTCCAATGTGAAATGATGGAAGTGATTATTCTGAGTCCCGTAAGCTTTCAGTTGATTGACATGGAATCAAATGCGTAGGTTAGAGGGATTAGTGGGTAAAATATGTAGGGATATGGGGGTAGGGCCTGGGTGGGATTGTGGTCGGTGCAGACTCGATGGGCCGAATGGCCTCTTCCTGCACTGTAGGGTTTCTATGATTTCTATGATATCTATGAACCAGTTTTCCCGTTGGCGATTAGGACTTTATACACTGAGGGGCTTATTTTGTCAGTGATGGTGTGCGGACCTGCATATCTCGGGGACAAGAAAGAACTGGGGTTGTAGAGGGTAATCATTACCTACTGGTCAGCTGTTCTACCGGGTGTACCCTTTTATCGTAATATGCCTTGCTCTGTTTTTTTTAAACTCCTAATCGGACAGTCGTGGCTAACTGGGCTGCTTTAATGTTTTCGGTTATCTGCTGGATGGCTTTCTCATGGGTGAGCGCTGTGATAGCAGCTCAGTTAAATCAAACTCCAATAAGTATTCAGCTCCCCTCATAGGTCGGCCCGTCATTAATGTGTGGGGGTGAATCCAGTACAACTGGAAACGGTGTTGCGTACCATCATGAGGGCAAAGGGAAGTACTGTATCCCATGTTGTGTTGTTTTGCTGCACCGTCTTTCCAATGATCCCTTTTATGGTTCGATTCATGCGCTCTACGATTCCACTGGATTGCGGATGGATTGTGGATGGTAGGCGATATGGAATTTCTGCTTGATGCCGAACATAGCCATAACGTTCTGCATCACCCGCCCGGTGAATTGTGTCCCTTGGTCGGACTCTATGCTGCGGGGAAGACCCCATCGTGTAAACACCTGCTGGGCTAATATCTTTGCAGTGGCCTTAGCTGTGTTGGATCTAGTGGGGAATGCCTCCACACATTTGGTGAAAGTGTCCATTATTACCAGGATGTATTTAAATCCATTCCTACATGGCGGTAGTGGGTCGATATAATCAATTTGGAGGTTTGTCCAGGGGCCTTCTCCTGGGCGTGTGTGCCTTAGCTCTGCTTTTCTGGCATACCTATCGGGGTTGTTCTGGGCACAAATTAAACAATTGTCGATATAATGGGCAACGTCATCGTGCAGTTCGGGCCACCAACATAATTCCTTTAATCGCTTGGTTGTTGTCTCTATGCCCTGATGGCCAGGTGCGTCATGGTACTGGTAGATGAGCTGATTTCTGTCTTGGGTAGGGACTACATACGTGACTGCTTTTAATATCAAACCATCCTGAATCTGTATTTTGTCCTTCCATTTCTCATATGGGGCTGGGGGGACTCCTTCTAAAATTTGTTTTGGGGAAATGTCAGTGCGCTGTGCCTGGACCAGGTCGGCTATATTAGTTTTGCAGATGGCCACAGTGTTTACTTGCTCTCCTTTGGGTGGCTGCCAAAACAGTCCCATACGGGCACCAACCTTGGCTAATGCATCGGCCTCACAGTTACCAGGTGGGGAGGTCCTGTGGTGGCTCCTAACATTAATAATTCCATATGTACGTCCTTCGGTGACCTGCAGAACATATTTTAATAAGGGGGCTGAAGACTTTCCGTCCGCAGAGACGAAATCTCTGTCTTCCCATAATGGTAGGAACTCAGTCAGGCTGTTGCACACGTACATACTATCGGAATGTATGTTGGCGGGGGTTGGAAATAAATCTGGGTGACTCATTGCGTATGCGACTGCTGCTAGTTCAGCAGCTTGAGCACTCAAATGGCTGGATAGTTTGCGAGCAAGTTCTATTAGTAGTTTGTCTCTGTTGGTTTTCCACATAAATGCCACATCCTGTGATCCTGGTCCCATCCTCTATGGTGGATGAACCGCCTACGTAAATTCTCATGACTGAGTCTGTCCGTTTGTGGTGAACCATCGTTGGTTCCCACTGTGGGGTTGTTCTAATGTTGTTGTTGGGCTAGGGTGGGATTAATACACCTGTGGTTGTTACTGTTGTGGCACATCCCAGTCGGGCCCCGCCTCCTGGGAGAGGTATAAGACCCCCTGCTCGGGCGGGACCTCGTCAGTCTGGGATGGTGCACTTACGTTCTATTAGTTCCATTGTTAGACAATAAAAGCCTTCTGTTACCGAAGCTTCGTGCCTTGAGTTTAATTGACGTGCATCAATTTTATTGTCTAACACTAAGCTCTCGACGGAAAGGAGAGTATGGAGCAAATCTTAAAGCCAGAATGTCTGACGCTGGATCCACGTGCGGTGGGCGCCTCTAACACCTTCGACCACTGGCTGAAGTGTTTTGAGGACTACCTGGCAGCCTCCGCAGCGGTCACCACAGATGATGACAGACTCCGGGTCCTCCATGCGAGGGTAAGCGACACAGTCTACCTCGCGATCCGTGCGGCCACCACTTACCCGAGGGCCCTCGAGCTTTTAAAAAAGCGCTACACGAAACCTCCCAACGAGATCCACGCTCGTTACCTCCTCGCTACACGACGTCGGCAGTCGGGCAAAACCATGGAGGATTACGCCAATGAGCTCTTGCAGCTTGCCAGGGGCTGCGACTGCAAAGCTGTGTCGGCTGAGCAGTATATGTATGACCTCGCCCGAGATGCATTTGTGGCAGGGGTAGGGTCTTCGTACATCCATCTCAAGCTGCTAGAAAAGGGGAATCTCAACCTGACCCAAGCTATGGAATTGGCTGAAATGCTTGAGGCGGCTTCGAAGAGCTCGGTCCTGTATCCGGAGGACCACGTGGAGACAACATGGCAGGAGCAGTCGCAAATCCCTCCTCGCCCCACGGGCTCAAAGTGCAGTGTTATGGCGTGCTCCCATGTAGACCCAACGACGGCTGCAGCCCCATGCGGCCTGCGGTGCTACTTCTGCGGAGGAGCCAAGCATCCACGACAAAAGTGTCCCGCTAAAGCGGTGGTCTGTAACCAATGCGGTAAAAAGGGGCACTATGCGAAGGTGTGCAGATCGAAGCCCAAGAACGGCAGTGCAGCCTGTGACCCTTCGGAACGGGGATCGTCACCATCGACGTCGAAGTACCCACGGGGTTCGTCCACGTGCGAGTCCAGGACGACGCCATTGTGGTCGACGGAGTCGGAGGAGGATGACCACCAGGAGTCGCTACGCTTGGCGCCCTCAACCATGTGCGATTCATGGGGGCGGCCATTTTGGTCGACGACGACCAGGAGCGACCAGCAGGGGTCCTCAGCATCGACCTCAGCTGCCTGCAGTGACGTTCAAGGACCAACGGTGGCGTCGATCACCCTGAACCAGGCTAAGCACCACAGGCTTGACTGTTCAATGATGGACATAGAGGTAAATGGTCGTGCAATTTATTGTCTGTTTGACAGCGGGAGCACTGAGAGCTTTATTCACCCTGACACTGTAAAGAGGTGTGGACTCCAGATTCAACCTGCCAAACAGACAATCTCTATGGCATCAAGGTCCCGGTCTGTCACCGTTCAAGGACGTTGTGTGGTAACTCTGAAAGTGCAAGGCACAATTTACGAGCGATTCAGGCTCCTTGTGTTGCCGCATCTTTGCGCACCAATTCTCCTCGGACTAAACTTTATGGTCCACATGAAGAGTGTGATCCTACAGTACGGTGGGCCACTCCCTTCGCTGACAGTAGGGGAACAACTGCAGTCTCCAATTTGTCCAAAGCGCCCCGCATGCAATCTTTCTACATTAAAGATCACCACACCCTCTTTATTCAAGAATCTGGTACCAGGCTGCAAGCCCATCGCTACTAAAAGTAGGCGTTACAGCGCTGAAGATCGGATCTTCATCAGATCTGAGGTTCAGCGACTCCTCAAAGAAGGGATCATACAGCCCAGTGTTAGTCCGTGGAGAGCACAGGTTGTGGTGGTCAAGAGCGGAAACAAACCCCGGATGGTCATTGATTACAGTCAGACCATTAATCGATATACGCAGCTGGATGCGTATCCTCTCCCGCGCATATCTGATATGGTCAATCAGATTGCGCAGTACCGGGTGTTCTCCACCATAGACCTTAAGTCCGCCTACCACCAACTCCCCATTCGCCCAGAGGACCGACACTACACGGCTTTTGAGGCGGATGGTCGTCTGTATCAGTTTCTTAGGGTTCCATTTGGTGTCACCAATGGGGTCTCGGTCTTCCAGCATGCTATGGACCGAATGGTGGACCAGAACAGGCTGCGGGCTACCTTCCCGTACCTGGATAATGTCACCATCTGCGGCCGTGATCAGCAGGACCATGACACAAATCTCCAGAACTTTTTACGCACTGCATCTCGCCTGAATTTGACCTACAACAGGGAGAAGTGTGTATTCCGAACGCGCCGGTTAGCCATCCTGGGATACGTGGTGGAAAACGGGGTCATTGGCCCTGATCCCAACCGTATGCGCCCCCTTGCTGAACTTCCCTTGCCCGCTAGTGCAAAAGCACTGAGGAGATGCCTAGGCTTCTTCTCCTATTATGCGCAGTGGGTCCCCAACTACGCGGACAAAGCCCGTCCGCTTATTAAGTCCACGACTTTTCCACTCACGCCAGAGGCCCAATTGGCCTTCAAGGCATTGAAACACGACATTGCGAAAGCCACGATGCACGCGGTAGACGAATCCATCCCTTTTCAGGTGGAAAGCGATGCATCTGATATCACCCTGGCCGCCACACTAAACCAGGCGGGCAGGCCCGTCGCGTTTTTTTCCCGCACCCTCCAAGGCCCCGAAATTCAGCATTCAGCGGTGGAAAAAGAGGCCCAGGCCATTGTGGAGGCCGTCAGACACTGGCGCCATTACCTGGCGGGGAAGCGGTTCACCCTGATCACGGACCAGCGGTCCGTGGCGTTCATGTTCAACAACACGCAGAGGGGCAAGATCAAGAATGACAAGATCTTGCGGTGGAGAATTGAACTCTCCACCTATAACTACGATATCATGTATCGTCCAGGGATACTCAATGAGCCCTCGGATGCCCTCTCGCGCGGAACATGCGCTACTATCCAGGAGGATCGCTTGAACGCCCTCCATAATGACCTGTGCCATCCTGGGGTCACTCGGCTCTACCACTTTATCAAAGCCCGCAACCTGCCTTACTCGGTGGAGGACGTCAGGTCGGTGACAAGGAGCTGTCGGATTTGCGCGGAATGCAAACCGCACTTTTACCGACCTGACCGGGCACATTTGGTCAAGGCCACTCGCCCCTTTGAGAGGCTGAGTGTGGATTTTAAGGGCCCCCTTCCCTCAACAGATCGGAACGTGTACTTTCTGAACATAATAGACGAGTACTCCCGGTTCCCGTTTGTTGTCCCCTGCGCGGACACGTCGACTGCCACGGTGATCAAGGCATTCCGTGATCTTTTTACCCTGTTCGGGTACCCCAGCTATATCCATAGCGACAGGAGCTTGTCGTTCATGAGTAATGACTTGAGGCAATTCCTGCTCTCATACGGGATTGCCTCTAGTAGGACCACGAGTTACAACCCTAGGGGTAATGGACAGGTGGAAAGAGAGAATGCTACAGTCTGGAAGGCTGTCCTATTGGCGCTGAAGTCCAAAGGCCTTCCAGTCTCCCGTTGGCAGGAGGTCCTCCCAAATGCGCTTCACTCCATTCGCTCCCTCCTGTGTACGGCAACCAATGCTACTCACCACGAGAGGATGTTCTCATTCCCTCGGAAGTCGTCCTCGGGGATATCTTTACCAGCCTGGTTGACGTACCCAGGACCCGTCCTTCTGCGGCGACATGTAAGGGCCCGCAAGTCCGACCCCTTGGTCGAACAGGTCCACCTCCTCCACGCCAACCCTCAGTATGCCTATGTGGCATATCCTGACGGGCGAGAGGACACAGTCTCGATCCGAGACCTGGCGCCCGCAGGGGACGTAGCAACTCCTGTCGCTCCTATACCCCCAGTGACGAATCCCTTATCCCTTATTTCTCCCCCGGACGTGGCGCGGTCAGCACCGGGACCAGTGCTTAACAGTTATACTCCAATGCACAGCTTGCCTGAGCCCCGGAGATCGGCGCCATCGCAGAATGTACCGGGATCCCCTGCACTACCGCTTCATCAGGGTCAACCGGCCTGTGAGTCCGTGGGAGGACAGCCGGACGCTGTTTTGGGGAGAACGCCTCCGCAAGCACCTACTCCGGTGTCACCGCCGGTATTGAGGAGGTCACAACGACGGTGCGGTCCTCCAGACCATCTGGACTTATAATCTGTTGACTTTTTTTTTTAGTCTGTTTTCGTACCCCGCCGGCCTTTGTTCTCAAAGGAGGGGTGAATGTGGTGAACCATCGTTGGTTCCCACTGTGGGGTTGTTCTAATGTTGTTGTTGGGCTAGGGTGTTCACACTGTGGGATTGTTCTAATGTTGTTGTTGGGCTAGGGTGGGATTAATACACCTGTGGTTGTTACTGTTGTGGCACATCCCAGTCGGGCTCCGCCTCCTGGGAGAGGTATAAGACCCCCTGCTCGGGCGGGACCTCGTCAGTCTGGGATGGTGTACTTACGTTCTATTAGTTCCATTGTTAGACAATAAAAGCCTTCTGTTCCCGAAGCTTCGTGCCTTGAGTTCAATTGACGTGCATCACCGTTGGGTGGCTGTCTGTTTTGTCCCTGATCGTGCCTCCTGTTGTTTCGGGATAAACGGACCTGTGGGGTCCTTTGTGGCTATAACCTGACACTCATGCAGATCTTCCCCATAATTTAAATTATCTGCCAGGAACGTGGGCACTTTGGTTCGCTTTACAGTGATGCCCCTACCCTGCAGTAGTAGTGTCCAACGGGCAGCGTGGACCTGGCTTACTGAGCCGTCTTTAAGGCGGCCATCCAGCAGAAGCTGGGTCGGGGTGTGTTCGGTGAGGACGGTTATTGGGTTTAGTCCGGTGATGTATGCGAAATGCTGCACGGCCCAAAATACCGCGAGCAGGTGTTGTTCGCGCCTAGAGAAGTCCTGTTCGACTGGGTCTAATACTCGTGAGACGTAGGCTACTGGGCCTGGTCTACCATGTCGTTCTTGTAATAATACTGCTGAAAGTGTGTGGTCGATGGCTGCAACCTCTAAGGCGTGTGGTAGATCTGGGTCAGGGACTAGTAAGGCTGGCGCTGTGGCGAGGGCACGCTTTAAATCGGTCACTGCAGCTATGCGCTGCTCAGTCCACTTCCAGGCCACGTTTTTCTTTAGCAATTCGGACAGTGGGGCTGCTCTGATGGCGAAGCCGTCTATATGGTTCCGACAGTACCCTACTAGACCTAGGAAAGATCGGAGGGCACTCACATCTCGGGGCAGTGGAAGGTGCACTATGGAGTCTATCCTTTTCTGTTCAATCTCCCTCTTCCCATGGGTAATCACTGTACCTAGGTATATAACCTTGGGTTGCAAAATTTGGGTCTTTTTCGGGTTGACTTTGCAGCCTATTGAGTGGAGCAGTGCGAGTAATTCATCCAGCAATGTTATATGCTCCTCTTTGGTGTTAGTCTGTAACAATAAATCATCGACATATTGGACCATGCACTTGGGTCAGGAATACTTTTCTAGTCCGGTAGCTAGTCGCCTGTGGAAGATGGACGGAGAATTATGGGAACCCTGTGGTAGGCATGTCCAAGTGTATTGCTGTCCCTGGAAGGTAAAAGCGAATTTGTACTGGCAGGACCGATTTAAAGAGAAGGACCAGAGACCATTACTGATATCCAGTACCGTGAAGAACTTTGCCTGGGCTTCCTGTCTCATCATGGTGACGGGGCTTGTGGCTACTGTGGGGGCCGTGAGTGGGGTAACCTTATTTAATTCCCGATAATCGATTGTTAATCTCCATGATCTGTCTGCCTTTTTTACAGGCCATATCGGCGCATTATTTGTGGATGCCACTCGTCTCAACACCCTCTGCTGTAATAGACTATCAATTACTTTGGCCACCTCCCCCTCTGCCTGTCTGGGGAAACCGTATTGTCTCTGTGGTTTCAGGTCTGGCCCATCTAATAAACACCTCCCCAGGTATCTGGCCACAATCATGCTTATGCTGTGCAAACACCCCATTGTTTCTTTGAAGCACCTCCCTGATGGCTGGATCACTGCTAATCGTTAAGGGATTAAACCAGAATTCCCCTATTGTGCTAACCCTATTTGCATATGTCCCGTCTGGAATGATTGATGGCGCTCTGCTAATTGTAGCCATCTGCCAAATGCATCGATTAGCTGGATCAAATGAAAGATTATATTTATTCATGTAATCGGACCCAAGGATGTGTTCAGCGTTTGGGGGAAGGTTGACTAACACCACCGGATGGTCACATACCATGCTGCCTAGGCGGACCTGTACAGGGCTTGTAATGTGTCCTCTGAATCCACTGAGTGTGATTGTGCCCGTAGTTGGCCAAGAGATTCTGCCTTAATTTTGATATATTCAGGGGTGGTTCGGGAGCCTCCGGTATCCCAAAGGAATTCTACAAGGTGGCCTCTTACCTCGCCGTTAACTAGGGGTCTCCCTACACTAACCCACCTGGTGCTACAGACCCAGGTTGGGGAAGCCGGACACAGTCAATCTAGGGTTCCATCGGCGGGGACAGTTGGATATAGTGATGGGTTAATGCTTACGGCATGCATGGGATGACCGGGACCTTTTATCGGTGGTGGGTGGTGCTCTCTCTTGTACCTAGGAGCTGGCCTAACTGGTGGAGCCGGTAATCCTAGTGGTCTATAATGACTATTCGGGGGACCGTGTATAGGTGGTGGGGGTCTCCGACACTCTCGGGCGAAGTGTCCTGGCTGCCCGCAATTAAAACATGTCCCTCTATCTCTCACCGGGGCTGCTGTGTAAGGTGGAGCTGCACCTCTCTGGTGTTGGGGATCCCCTCTACCCTCGTTTCTCCATACTGGACCCTGACTAGCCCTCATTGGAAGCATTCTCGCCTCCCTATCTAACCGTGATATTAGAGGTCCCTAAACTTCCTGTTCCCAGACTCGAGCTAACCGTCGGAGAACCCATGCTTCATTGTGTGTGGTCTCTGCGGGGTCAAAATTAGCGCAGGCTGTCTTGCCTTCCTCTGTGGTGTGCGACACTAATGTCCGAGCCCATTTGGATGAATCAGCTTCATTTAATCTAGTCCGATCTAATTCCCCATATACTCGCGTGAAGTGGATCCATTAACGACCGGCAAAGGCAGTCGGATGTTCCCCTTTTCTCTGACTGCATTTATTTAATAAGTGGCATTTCTCCACTCCACCTGACGAAGGGGCAGTGCTCCAAAAGCTAGTGGCATTTGCTACCAAATAAACCTGTTGGACTTTAACCTGGTGTTGTTAAAATTCTTACTGTGTTTACCCCAGTCCAACGCCGGCATCTCCACATAATACATTTATTTAACCCGTCTACAGGATCCCCTTTATTAAACCCCACTGCGGTCAATATCGCTTCCTTGATCTCGTTTAAGGTTCCTTCCCCAACATTTTGAGGGGCTGGCAGGGCAGACCATACAGACTTGCTTAAGCACATGACTATCAGCTTCACCTCTTCCCTTTCATCTAGCCCATGCATTATCTTCTGCTGCCTAACATCCTCAAAGAAACTGTGTGGATCAGCCGATGGCTCAAAGGTTGTGATTTTATTTGCGATTTCAGCCAATTGTGCCACCGTAAATGGGGTCGTGTATGTAACAGCTGGGCCCTGAGCCTCTCCTACCCGACGTTCAGTCGTCACTGGGTGCATCGGTACTGGGGGTGAATCTGGGGGTGTATGACTTCCACTGGAAAAGATAGTGGTGGACTCCAATCCTCGGTTCGCGTAACGTAAAGTCTAGCATTCTCCTTTAACTCTCCCCAACCTGCATTCTCTATCTCCTCTTCCTCTATTGTCCCGAAGGTTCACATAAATCCGTTTTGAACGATAATAGGGATTCCAGCCATGAAATTTCTCGCTGGTATTTGGAGTGGTCAGCGGTTGCCTGTCTCTGTTCTTTACTGGCTTGATGTAGCGCTTTTATTGCCGCCTGCAGATCGGTGCACTTAGCTTCCAATCGTGCTACCGCCCACTCGGCTTCACTTTGGCCAAGACAGCGCGCTGGGCGTCTTGGTAGGCTGTCTCATGCTGGGTTTCAAAATTGCCCAGATGTAATAAATTTGCCTGGTTGGTTCTCTTTAATTCATCCACCTCTCTGTCCTTTTCGGCTCTTATTTGCTCTATCCTCTCCTGCTGTTGTTCCTTTAGTTTCTTAATCTCCTCCTCCTTTTCCTCCTGTGCCTGCTTCAATTCCCCCAGTTCCTTACGAACTGTGTTTAATTCCTTTTCTGTTCCTAGCAGCTGTCCGAAGCAGCTCACAATGGCAGTCACTTTCTCACATTTTCCTGCCCGTTTTCCCTGAACTTTCCTCAGACCATCCCAAATACTTCTGTCAACAACAACAAAGAACAAAGAACAATACAGCACAAGAACAGGCCCTTCGGCCCTCCAAGCCCGCGCCGCTCCCCGGTCCAGGATTGAATCCTGAATCCAGGATCCCCGCCCAATTTTCCAGCCTATCTACATACTAATATCCTATCCACCGAGCTGTCCCTCACAGCTACGATGCTTTGTTCATCACAACCTATTAACTCACCCCCACCCCCCCATTTCAGACCATGTGATCTCCAGGGAGAGGCGAAAACCCAGAATGAAAACCCCAGGGCCAATATGGGGAAAAAAAATCTGGGAAATTCCTCTCCGACCCCCTGAGGCGATCGAAACAAGTCCAGTAACAGTCCCGAGGAAGTGTTAGGTTTGTTAGAGAATATAAAGACTGACAAATCCCCAGGGCCTGATGGAATCTATCCAAGGCTGCTCAGGGAGACGAGAGGTGAAATTGTTGGGCCTCTGACGCAAATCTTTGTCTCGTCACTGGACACAGGTGAGGTCCCAGAGGATTGGAGGATAGCCAATGTGGTCCCGTTATTTAAGAAGGGTAGGAAGGATAACCCGGGTAATTATAGGCCGGTGAGCTTGACGTCCGTGGTGGGGAAGTTGTTGGAGAAGATTCTTAGAGATAGGATGTATGCGCATTTAGAAAGGAATAAACTCATTAACGATAGTCAGCATGGTTTTGTGAGAGGGAGGTCATGCCTTACTAACCTGGTGGTGTTTTTTGAAGAAGTGACCAAAATGGTTGACGAAGGAAGGGCCGTGGATGTTGTCTATATGGACTTTAGTAAAGCGTTTGACAAAGTCCCTCATGGTAGGCTAGTGCAAAAGGTTGGATCTCATGGGATAAAGGGGGAGGTGGCTAGATGGGTGGAGAACTGGCTTGGTCATAGAAGACAGAGGGTGGTAGTGGAAGGGTCTTTTTCCGGCTGGAGGCCTGTGACTAGTGGTGTACCGCAGGGCTCTGTATTGGGACCTCTGCTGTTTGTGATTTATATAAATGATCTGGAAGAAGGAGTAACTGGGGTGATCAGTAAGTTTGCGGACGACACAAAACTGGCAGGACTTGCAGATAGTGAGGAACATTGTCAGAGGCTACAGGAGGATATAGATAGGCTGGAAATTTGGGCAAGGAAATGGCAGATGGAGTTCAATCCTGATAAATGCGAAGGGATGCATTTTGGTGGGAATAATGTAGGGAGGAGCTACACGATAAATGGAAGAACCATAAAGGGTGTAGAGACGCAGAGGGACCTGGGTGTGCAAGTCCACAGATCTTTGAAGGTGACGTCACAGGTGGAGAAGGTGGTGAAGAGGGCATATGGCATGCTTGCCTTTATAGAACGGGGCATAGAGTATAAGAGTTGGGGTCTGATGTTGCAGATGTATAGAACGTTGGTTCGGCCGCATTTGGAATACTGCGTCCAGTTCTGGTCGCCACACTACCAGAAGGACGTGGAGGCTTTGGAGAGAGTACAGAGGAGGTTTACCAGGATGTTGCCTGGTATGGAGGGGCTTGGTTATGAGGAGAGATTGGGGAAACTGGGGTTGTTCTCCTTGGAAAGACGGAGGATGAGGGGAGACTTAATAGAGGTGTATAAAATTATGAAAGGCATAGATAGGGTGAACGGTGGGAAGCTTTTCCCCAGGTCGGTGGTGACGTTCACGAGGGGTCATAGGTTCAAGGTGAAGGGGGGGAGGTTTAACACAGATATCAGGACATATTTTACACAGAGGGTCGTGGGGGCCTGGAATGTGTTGCCGGGCAAGGTGGTGGAGGTGGACACACTGGGAACGTTTAAGACTTATCTAGACAGCTGTATGAACGGAGTGGGAATGGAGGGATACAAAAGAGTGGTCTAGTTTGGACCAGGGAGCGGCGCGGGCTAATTGTTCTTTGTTTCTCGTTTCAAGGCTTCATTCTATGATCAACTTGCTGGTGCCAGTACAGAGCGAGACTGCGGATAGTTGGGAACCTGTCTCGGGGGCAGGGAATTCATATGGTGTTCGTGGAAGTGGAAATGACTAGGGTTGGGAAGCATTTTCCGATCAGGGCCAGTGTGATCTCCTGGATCACTGTCCTAGGGATCCCGGTCCCATCTCAGTATTGGCACAAAATTCTGCCCATAGGAGCCACCCTTTCTTCTTAATGTATTCTCTGATTTTTGTTTCCCATATGGGACACTTCTCTGTCTCTGTACCGTTTCCTGCCATTCTATATTTTTGACGACAAGGGGTAGGGAGTTGATCGGACTGCGGGTATGGCTTTGGGCTATGTTCTGGTCCGAATCCCTCTGGATTCTAATGTAAACCTATGGAGTTTACCCTATCCTCCTTGTTAGTAACAACGCATGCAGAATGATAATTCCCAAAAGCAGTAATTTTCCAATAAGGAGTTTACACCTGTTGGCTCTGAGTTTTAAATAATCGTTCAATATAGGCCTTCCACCCCCTTTGATTTACTTGAAATCCTGGCCATCACGTGGGGCATTTGTCGTCTCAATCAGGCTCAGGCTAAATCTCCAGGAATATTAGGTTCTGTGGGATTCGACATCAGAGCAACAAAGTTACTTCTTGTCGATGTCCCACCAGAGTCACCAATTTGTTGTGCCTGCCGCACAGTCTGTTTTAACCCTTATACGGTGGATAAAGAATTGCGAATAGACTTCTTGTTAGTATAACAATATTTATTTAAACACCCAATAAATAATCACCCACCCAACCAACAATGAGTTATCTTACAGAAATACTAAAGTTCAAATCCAATACTAGGCCTTGACTTAACTTAGCGTGACTGGCAAGTACCCAGGCAGATATTGGCCTTTATCAGTGCGCTGGTCTCGGTCGTCCTCTGCGTAGTCTGGTCCTTTGGTCTGGTCTGGCACTCTGGCTTTGGTCTTCCTTCTCGGGTGTGATGGCTCTCCTCGTGCTGGCCATTGCTGATGATGGCCACTGTTGTTGTAGTTCATTCGTGGGGTCAGAGAGAGAGAGAGATTCCTGGTTGCGCAGCACCCTTTATACCCTTTTGGGTTTCGCGCCCCTTTTGGCCATTGCCAATCAATCGATCAGGACTTGATCACCCTAATCATGAAGTCCAATCGGATGCCGCCACACCAATCTCTGGGTGTGTCCCCAACGGCCATGTTTGTAGGTGCTGGGGGCACGTAGGATGCACACCTCCCTCCCAAATAATGGGTTACGGCGTCCTTATGTCTGGTAAACAACCCAGTTTGACCAGAATGTCCCTTTTGGCCTGGAGATGGCCCATATCCTGTGTATTAAGTCGTCTGAGCTGCAGCCTGTTTCTCTCTGTCTTTTAGGCTGCAGCCTGCTGTTTTAGTTCTTGCCCAATTGTCTCAGAGTGCTTTATAAATCGCCATTTTAGGTGGTCCATTTGGCCACAAGGGCTACTCATATAGCTGTATTTTCGAACTTTGCAGGTACTGTCTGATGCCATGTTACACACTGTTTGGGAACTGCATTTCTGGCGTGGCAAAGAAATCTGACAAAAAATTCGCAAACGATTTGGCTGCTCAGGTCGTTTGGCCCACATCTTTCTATTGTTGATAATCGTTATTATTTTGTCCTGCACATAGAATCCCTACAGTGCAGAAGGAGGCCATTCAGCTCATCAAGTCTGCACTGACCACAATCTCACCTAGGCCCTATTCCTGTAATCCCACATATTTACCCTGCTAATCCCTTTGACACTAGGGTCAATTTATCATGGCCAATCAATCTAACCCACACATCTTTGGAGTGTGGGAGGAAACTGGAGCACCCGAAGGAAACCCACGCAGATACGGGAAGAATGTGCAAACTCCACACAGACAATGTCCCAAGACCGGAATTGAACCCGGGTCCCTGGCGCTGTGAGGCAGCAGTGCTAACCACTGTGCCACCGTGCTGCCCATGAAAGTCTGTCACTGATTTTCCCTGAAGACTGAGCTTGAGGCCATTTAACTGATCAAAAATATCTGCCAATTTGGCAAGGCACTGCAAATCACTGGATCTTTGTGAGAGTTCAAGTGAAACAATTCTCACTTCATCATGCAACTCGAAAAGAGGTGCGAGGGTCTTTCCCTGGGATAGCCAGGGGTGTTCGGTGTGCAGAAGTAGTTGCTGGTGATCGCTGACCATCTTGTCACATAGAGCTGCAAATATTCGCAAATTCAATGGACGGAGGTTGATAAAATTAACTGTTTTAACCGCTTCCGCCAAAACGGTCATGAGATTAGCAGGCATTTTCTCTGCCGTTAATGCCTCCCTATGCATGCTGCAGTGAATGGATGTTGCTAGCAGAGCCACTGCCCTTACATAGGTAACAACTCCACTATGTTGTTCTGACATCGCATGAGCTCCATCTATGCTAACTCCTACACATTTTGACCAATCAATCCCATTGTGAATAATAATGTAACATCGATAATTGTACATACGAGGTTACTTTTAATTGTATTTTATTTTCCATGGGCCACCTGCATTACCCTCACGGATCACAGGGTGGGAACCACTGTCTTAGATGGTATACACTGTGCACCGGTGGTCGAGGAAATTATTGTGTAAGGTATTAGACGGGATGCTAATCAAATGGGCTGCTTTGGTCCTGGAGATTCTTGAACGTTGTTCCAGCTGCACTCATCCAGGCAGTGCATTCCATCACACTTACAATTTCTCCCTTGTTGAGAGTGGAAAGGCTTTGGGAGCCAAGAGTTGAGTCAGAATTCCCAGCCTCTGACCTGCTCCTGTAGCCACAGTATTCTTTGTGGCTGATTCAATTCAGGTTCTGGTCAATGGTGATCGCAGGAATTTGATGGTGAGGATTTCAATAAGGGTAATGTCAAGGGGAGGTGGTTAGATGTCCTTTGCTGGAAGTGGCCAGGTGCCTGGTATTGTGAACTCAAATGGGACATCCAGGTGAACACGTTCCAGCGGAATCCAATGTAAACTGGGAGATCGCGTCCAAGCTCGAACTTGTTCAGTTGAACTGGTGGTGCAACTGATGATTTTGGGCCTCATTCATTTTGCCAGTTGAACCAGTTTTTTTGGTTTTCTTGGCCAGTTGAATGTGTGGGGAGGGACTGGGGAGGCAGGATTAGCAGGTGAACCAGTTCCTGTCAGGATGTGGTTGAAGGGGAGAAATCACCACATGGCTCCATCCTGAGGCAGGAGCATGAAACTGGCTGTCAATCAGCTGATGATTCGATTCATGATTCACTTGCAAGGAGGGAAATTCAGCCGCTTGTGATTCAATTCAGTTCATTCATGGATATCAAAGTGGAAAAACCAACAATGCGTACGTGTGAATGAAAGCTGCTGTCATTATGAAGCAGAATTTCATTCTCTTGCATTCTAAATTTTTCTAGAGAAAGCACTTTGTAAATAGTACAGTTTGAATATAAAATGTGTTGTCTTTTTAAGTTTAAGTTTATTGATCAGTGTCACAAGTAGGTTTATATTAATGCTGCAATGAAGTTACTGTGAAAATCCCCCAGTCGCCACACTCTGGCGCCTGTTCGGGTACACTGAGGGAGAGTCTAGCATGGCCAATGCACATAACCTGCACGTCCTTCCCACTGTGGGAGGAAACTGGAGCACCTGGAGGAAATCCACGCAGACATGGGGAAAACGTGCAAACTCTGCACAATCAGCCAAGCTGGAAATCGAACCCGGGTCCCTGGAGCTGTGAGGCAGCAGTGCTAACCACTGTGTCACCATGCCGACCAATGTGAACGACTGAGAACACTGTAGAAAAACACACTGCAAACTTGTACTTCATTGATTAAAGATCCATATTTCAGATTGGGCTTTTGCCTAACTATTCAAACCTTGGATGTTTCCTTGATGTAATTGTTGATGTATGTAAGCTGTTTTGAAACATCTACCTCACCCAGTCCCTTCATGTGGAGGTGCCGAGTGATTGGGGAGAAGGGAGAGGCAAAATAAACAAAGAAATTAGTGGAACCTTAAAGTCACACTGAGGTTAAATGACAGGTAAAATTAGAAGTGTCGGTAAATTGTAACCTTTGACAGCATTTGTCTTCCTCAGCAAGGGGTAAGGGTTGCCCCCGATTGGTGCACCACCAGTGTTCATGAACTATGGGCACACCTTCCTATAGCTGGATCTGGCCCTGAGCACGGTGGACCCACAGAAAGTAACAGCCAGGGACTTCACAAATAACCAATTGGTCCTTTGGGCTTGTAGAACACTCCATCATTGCTCAAGGGTCTCTTCTTCCCAGCCAATTGGTGTAAATAAACTCAGGGACATACTCCATCTTCCACTCAGAAAATAATGCAAACACTAAATAATTGTAAATGATTCAGACTGCACGAATAAATGTCATTCTATGATTTCTATGACAGGTTCAATCTCACTGAATGATTTGATAGTGAAGGCAAGTTTAACCATCATGAGGGGAGACAATATGATGACAGGGAACAATGGAAAAAGAGGGTGTCGGAGCAGAGAAAGCTGAAGGGGAGATTGAGGAAAGTAGTGGCAGGGCAATTGGGGAAGTGGCAGCAGTTGCTTCAGAGACTTGGGTGGGGGAGAAGGGGTGGAGATTGAGGGGTGCAGAGTAAGGCTGGGGAATACAAAAGCAGGGATGAACTTCTGAGGCTTTATAAGGCTCTGGTCAGATCACACTTGGAATATTCTGAGCAATTTTGGGCCCCGTATCTAAGGAAGAATGCGCTGGGCTTGGAGAGGGTCCAGAGAAGATTCACAAGAATGATCCAGGGAATGAAAGGCTTGACATATGAGGAGCGTTTGAGGACTCTGGGTCTATATTCAAAGGAGTTTAGAAAGATGAGGGGGGAATCGCATTGAAACTTACAGTATACTGAAAAACCTGGATAGAGTGGACATGGAGAAGATGTTTCCATTAGTGGAAGAGACTAGCATCTGAGGGCACAGCCTCAAAATAAAGGGATGACCCTTTAGAACTTAAATGAGGAGGAATTTCTTCAGCCAGAGGGTGGTTAATCTATGGAATTCATTGCCACGGAAGGCCGTGGAGGCCAAGTCATTAAGTGCATTTAAGACAGAGATAGAAAGGTTCATGATTGGTAAAGGGATCAAAGGAAATGGGGCAAGGCAGGAAAATAGGGTTGAGAAACATATCAGAATGACAGAGCAGACTCGATGGGCCGAATGGCCTAATTCTGCTCCTATATCTTATGGCCTTGCGGTTTAAGAGCGAGAGAGACCGAGAGGTGCGAGAGAGCACTCCAGGTAAAGAGAGGGAGAGAGAATGAAGAGAGACAGAAAAACTACAAACGTGGGTTATTAAAATCTAATGATGACCATGAAACCATTGTCGATAGTTGTTAAAAATCCATTGAGTGCACTAATGTCCTGTAGGGAAGGAAATCTGCCGTCCTTACCTGGTCTGACCTACATGTGACTCCAGACCCACAGCAGTGTGGTTGACTCTTAAATGCTCTTCGGGATGGGCAATAAACGATAGTCCAGCCAGCGACGCCCACATCCAGCCAGCGACGCCCACATCCCATGAACAAATTTTTTTTAAAAGACAAGAAAGCACTTTTGAGGTGCAATATCAATGTTGTGAGTAGAAAGGATAATGGGCTGCCAATTTGTATACATCAAACTCCCACAATCAGCAATGTTGTAATGATTAAACACTGATTGAGGGATAAATAGAGACCAGGATATTCTTCCCGAGAGTTCCCCCCCAGTCCCCATGCCCTGGCCAATATTGATCTCTTAATAGACATTAACAACAGATTATCTAGTCATTCGACGGAGCCTCTTCATCTGCACAAAATTCCTGTGGTGTTTTTTCGGTTAATACTCTTCAGAAGCACTAAATTGGCTGCAGAGTGCATCACAGAATTCCTACAGTGCAGAAGGAAGCCATTTGGCCCATCAAGACTGTACCGACTCTCCGACAGATCACCCCAAACAAGTCCTATCCCCACCTATTTCCTCCCTTATCCCCCTAACTTACACATATTGGGACACTAAGCGGCAATTTTAGCATGGCCAATCCACGTAACCTGCACATCTTTGAACTGTGGGAGGAAACTGGAGCATCTGGAGGAAACTAACGCAGACACGGGGGGAACGTTTAAGCTCCACACGGACAGTCATCCCAGGCCGGAATTGGACCCGGGTCCCTGGCGCTGTGAGACAGAAGTGCTAACCACTGTGCTGCTGCGGGCTATCCTGACATTCGTGAAAAGTGCTATACAAATTGCTGGGACTTGGAATCCGAGGTCCAACCATCTTCATCTGCTTCTTCAGTGACCTTCCTCCCATCTCAAATTCATAGATCATAGAATCCCTACAGTACAGAAGGAGGCCATTTGGCCCATCGAATCTGTATCGACCACTATCCCACCCTATTCCCCTAACAGCACACATTTAGCCTGCTAATCCCCCACACACTAGGGTCAATTTAACATGGCCAATCAACATAACCTGCACATCTTTGGAATGTGGGAGGAAACCGGAGCACCCGGAAAAAACTCACGCAGACACGGGGAGAATGTGCAAACTCCACACAGACAGTGACCAAGGCTGGAATTGAACCTGGATCCCTGGCGCTGTAAGGCAGCAGTGCTAACCACTGTGCCACCTTGCTACCCATAAGACAGAAGTGAGGATACTCAATGCTGCTCCCACACTGTTCAGTTCCATTCAAGACACTGAAGCAGTCCCGAGACAACACTCAGAATTCGATTGATAACTGGTAACATTTACAAGGAAGAGAAAATCTACTGTTGCTATTTGGTCTAAATAACTATATGAACTGGCCTCAAATAAGAGCAACCGAACTGGCAATTCCAGCAGGTCACAGCAGAAATCCAGTTGCGATGCCCAGTTGTCCAACTGGCATCAGTATTTTCTGCCAACCTCTACTGGAACCAGCTGCACTCCACTGGAGCCAGTTACTATGGGCAGGACTGCCTGGCCCGCCCCATCAGTGGGACTGGAAAATCTCGGCTGGAGGAGAAGCCAGAAAATTCCTCCCAATGTGTGCGTTACTTGAACAGGAAGCAACTGGAATTGAGTTGTCATACAACACGCACTCGTCAATTTTACTGAAACTAGAATGGGGAAAAGGCACTTGAGATCCTCTTTAATCTCTCAGTGTCTCTGTTCGTTACAATTGTCTCTCACTCCCTTCCCCACCCCCCTGTGTAGTTTGTCTCTCTTCAGGCAGGCTGGGTGAGCGCGAATCGCAGGCGAACCCGGGGAGGAAGCGGGCAGAGCAAAGTCAGTGACTGTGTGTTAGAAACTGTCTGCAGCGTGCGAGAGCACATGCATATGAGCATGCGGGTGAGTGTGTGTGCGTGTGGGGAGAGAGTCACTGAGTCTTTGGCTGAATAGAGAAGTCACTGAGTGTTTGTGTGTAGGGGAGTGAGTGACTGAGTTTTTGTGTGTAGGCGAGTGAGTGACTGTGTGTGTGTAGGGGAGTGAGTGACTGAGTGTGTGTAGGGGAGTGAGTGACTGAGTGTGTGTAGGGGAGTGAGTGACTGAGTGTGTGTAGGGGAGTGAGTGACTGAGTGTGTGTAGGGGAGTGAATGACTGAGTGTGTGTAGGCGAGTGAGTGACTGAATGTGTGTAGGGGAGTGAGTGACTGAGTGTGTGTAGGGGAGTGAGTGACTGAGTGTGTGTAGGGGAATGAGTGACTGAGTGTGTGTAGGGGAATGAGTGACTGAGTGTGTGTAGGCGAGTGAGTGACTGTGTGTGTGTATGGGAGTGAGTGACTGAGTGTGTGTAGGGGAGTGAGTGACTGAGTGTGTGTAGGGGAGTGAGTGACTGAGTGTGTGTAGGGGAGTGAATGACTGAGTGTGTGTAGGCGAGTGAGTGACTGAGTGTGTGTAGGGGAGTGAATGACTGAGTGTGTGTAGGCGAGTGAGTGACTGAATGTGTGTAGGGGAGTGAGTGACTGAGTGTGTGTAGGGGAGTGAGTGACTGAGTGTGTGTAGGCGAGTGAGTGACTGAGTGTGTGTAGGCGAGTGAGTGACTGTGTGTGTGTAGGGGAGTGAGTGACTGAGTGTGTGTAGGGGAGTGAGTGACTGAGTGTGTGTAGGGGAGTGAGCGACTGAGTGTGTGTAGGGGAATGAGTGACTGAGTGTGTGTAGGGGAGTGAGTGACTGAGTGTGTGTAGGGGAATGAGTGACTGAGTGTGTGTAGGCGAGTGAGTGACTGAATGTGTGTGTAGGGGAGTGAGTGACTGAGTGTGTGTAGGCGAGTGAGTGACTGAGTGTGTGTAGGCGAGTGAGTGACTGTGTGTGTGTAGGGGAGTGAGTGACTGAGTGTGTGTAGGGGAGTGAGTGACTGAGTGTGTGTAGGGGAGTGAGCGACTGAGTGTGTGTAGGGGAATGAGTGACTGAGTGTGTGTAGGGGAGTGAGTGACTGAGTGGGTGTAGGGGAGTGAGTGACTGAGTGTGTGTAGCGGAGTGAATGACTGAGTGTGTGTAGGGGAGTGAGCGACTGAGTGTGTGTCGGGGAGTGAGTGACTGAGTGTGTGTAGGGGAGTGAGTGACTGAGTGTGTGTAGGGGAGTGAGTGACTGAGTGTGTGTAGGGGAGTGAGTGACTGAGTGTGTGTAGGGGAGTGAGCGACTGAGTGTGTGTAGGGGAGTGAGTGACTGAGTGTGTGTAGGGGAGTGAGCGACTGAGTGTGTGTAGGCGAGTGAGTGACTGAGTGTGTGTAGGGGAGTGAGTGACTGAGTGTGTGTAGGGGAGTGAATGACTGAGTGTGTGTAGGCGAGTGAGTGACTGAGTGTGTGTAGGTGAGTGAGTGACTGAGTGTGTGTAGGGGAGTGAGCGACTGAGTGTGTGTAGGGGAGTGAGTGACTGAGTGTGTGTAGGCGAGTGAGTGACTGAGTGTGTCTAGGCGAGTGAGTGACTGAGTGTGCGTAGGGGAGTGAGTGACTGAGTGTGTGTAGGCGAGTGAGTGACTGAGTGTGTGTAGGGGAGTGAGTGACTGAGTGTGTGTAGGGGAATGAGTGACTGAGTGTGTGTAGGGGAGTGAGTGACTGAGTGTGTGTAGGCGAGTGAGTGACTGAGTGTGTGTAGGGGAGTGAGTGACTGAGTGTGTGTAGGGGAGTGAGTGACTGAGTGTGTGTAGGCGAGTGAGTGACTGAGTGTGTGTAGGGGAGTGAGTGACTGAGTGTGTGTAGGGGAGTGAATGACTGAGTGTGTGTAGGCGAGTGAGTGACTGAGTGTGTGTAGGGGAGTGAGTGACTGAGTGTGTGTAGGGGAATGAGTGACTGAGTGTGTGTAGGCGAGTGAATGACTGAGTGTGTGTAGGGGAATGAGTGACTGAGTGTGTGTAGGGGAATGAGTGACTGAGTGTGTGTAGGGGAGTGAGTGACTGAGTGTGTGTAGGGGAATGAGTGACTGTGTGTGTGTAGGCGAGTGAGTGACTGTGTGTGTAGGGGAGTGAGTGACTGAGTGTGTGTAGGCGAGTGAGTGACTGAGTGTGTGTAGGCGAGTGAGTGACCGAGTGTGTGTAGGGGAGTGAGTGACTGAGTGTGTGTAGGGGAGTGAGTGACTGAGTGTGTGTAGGTGAGTGAGCGACTGAGTGTGTGTAGGGGAGTGAATGACTGAGTGTGTGTAGGCGAGTAAGTGACTGAGTGTGTGTAGGGGAGTGAGTGACTGAGTGTGTGTTGGGGAGTGAATGACTGAGTGTGTGTAGGCGAGTGAGTGACTGAGTGTGTGGAGGCGAGTGAGTGACTGAGTGTGTGTAGGGGAGTGAGTGACTGTGTGTGTGTAGGGGAGTGAGCGACTGAGTGTGTGTAGGGGAGTGAGTGACTGAGTGTGTGTAGGCGAGTGAGTGACTGTGTGTGTGTAGGGGAGTGAGTGACTGAGTGTGTGTAGGGGAGTGAATGACTGAGTGTGTGTAGGGGAGTGAGTGACTGAGTGTGTGTAGGGGAGTGAATGACTGAGTGTGTGTAGGGGAGTGAGTGACTGAGTGTGTGTAGGGGAGTGAATGACTGAGTGTGTGTAGGGGAGTGAGCGACTGAGTGTGTGTCGGGGAGTGAGTGACTGAGTGTGTGTAGGGGAGTGAGGGACTGTGTGTGTGTAGGGGAGTGAGTGACTGAGTGTGTGTAGGGGAGTGAGCGACTGAGTGTGTGTAGGGGAGTGAGTGACTGAGTGTGTGTAGGGGAGTGAGCGACTGAGTGTGTGTAGGCGAGTGAGTGACTGAGTGTGTGTAGGGGAGTGAGTGACTGAGTGTGTGTAGGGGAGTGAATGACTGAGTGTGTGTAGGCGAGTGAGTGACTGAGTGTGTGTAGGTGAGTGAGTGACTGAGTGTGTGTAGGGGAGTGAGCGACTGAGTGTGTGTAGGGGAGTGAGTGACTGAGTGTGTGTAGGCGAGTGAGTGACTGAGTGTGTCTAGGCGAGTGAGTGACTGAGTGTGTGTAGGGGAGTGAGTGACTGAGTGTGTGTAGGCGAGTGAGTGACTGAGTGTGTGTAGGGGAGTGAGTGACTGAGTGTGTGTAGGGGAATGAGTGACTGAGTGTGTGTAGGGGAGTGAGTGATTGAGTGTGTGTAGGCGAGTGAGTGACTGAGTGTGTGTAGGGGAGTGAGTGACTGAGTGTGTGTAGGGGAGTGAGTGACTGAGTGTGTGTAGGCGAGTGAGTGACTGAGTGTGTGTAGGGGAGTGAGTGACTGAGTGTGTGTAGGGGAGTGAATGACTGAGTGTGTGTAGGCGAGTGAGTGACTGAGTGTGTGTAGGGGAGTGAGTGACTGAGTGTGTGTAGGGGAATGAGTGACTGAGTGTGTGTAGGCGAGTGAGTGACTGAGTGTGTGTAGGGGAATGAGTGACTGAGTGTGTGTAGGGGAGTGAATGACTGAGTGTGTGTAGGCGAGTGAGTGACTGAGTGTGTGTAGGGGAATGAGTGACTGAGTGTGTGTAGGGGAGTGAATGACTGAGTGTGTGTAGGGGAATGAGTGACTGAGTGTGTGTAGGGGAGTGAGTGACTGAGTGTGTGTAGGGGAGTGAGTGACTGAGTGTGTGTAGGCGAGTGAATGACTGAGTGTGTGTAGGGGAGTGAGTGACTGAGTGTGTGTAGGGGAATGAGTGACTGAGTGTGTGTAGGGAAGTGAATGACTGAGTGTGTGTAGGCGAGTGAGTGACTGAGTGTGTGTAGGCGAGTGAGTGACTGAGTGTGTGTAGGCGAGTGAGTGACTGAGTGTGTGTAGGGGAGTGAATGACTGAGTGTGTGTAGGCGAGTGAGTGACTGAGTGTGTGTAGGCGAGTGAGTGACTGAGTGTGTGTAGGGGAGTGAATGACTGAGTGTGTGTAGGGGAATGAGTGACTGAGTGTGTGTAGGGGAATGAGTGACTGAGTGTGTGTAGGGGAGTGAGTGACTGAGTGTGTGTAGGGGAATGATTGACTGTGTGTGTGTAGGCGAGTGAGTGACTGTGTGTGTAGGGGAGTGAGTGACTGAGTGTGTGTAGGCGAGTGAGTGACTGAGTGTGTGTAGGCGAGTGAGTGACCGAGTGTGTGTAGGGGAGTGAGTGACTGAGTGTGTGTAGGGGAGTGAGTGACTGAGTGTGTGTAGGCGAGTGAGCGACTGAGTGTGTGTAGGGGAGTGAATGACTGAGTGTGTGTAGGCGAGTAAGTGACTGAGTGTGTGTAGGGGAGTGAGTGACTGAGTGTGTGTTGGGGAGTGAATGACTGAGTGTGTGTAGGCGAGTGAGTGACTGAGTGTGTGGAGGCGAGTGAGTGACTGAGTGTGTGTAGGGGAGTGAGTGACTGTGTGTGTGTAGGGGAGTGAGCGACTGAGTGTGTGTAGGGGAGTGAGTGACTGAGTGTGTGTAGGCGAGTGAGTGACTGTGTGTGTGTAGGGGAGTGAGTGACTGAGTGTGTGTAGGGGAGTGAATGACTGAGTGTGTGTAGGGGAGTGAGTGACTGAGTGTGTGTAGGGGAGTGAATGACTGAGTGTGTGTAGGGGAGTGAGTGACTGAGTGTGTGTAGGGGAGTGAATGACTGAGTGTGTGTAGGGGAGTGAGCGACTGAGTGTGTGTCGGGGAGTGAGTGACTGAGTGTGTGTAGGGGAGTGAGGGACTGTGTGTGTGTAGGGGAGTGAGCGACTGAGTGTGTGTAGGGGAGTGAGCGACTGAGTGTGTGTAGGGGAGTGAGTGACTGAGCGTGTGTAGGCGAGTGAGTGACTGAGTGTGTGTAGGGGAGTGAGCGACTGAGTGTGTGTAGGCGAGTGAGTGACTGAGTGTGTGTAGGGGAGTGAATGACTGAGTGTGTGTAGGCGAGTGAGTGACTGAATGTGTGTAGGGGAGTGAGTGACTGAGTGTGTGTAGGGGAGTGAGTGACTGAGTGTGTGTAGGCGAGTGAGTGACTGAGTGTGTGTAGGCGAGTGAGTGACTGTGTGTGTGTAGGGGAGTGAGTGACTGAGTGTGTGTAGGGGAGTGAGTGACTGAGTGTGTGTAGGGGAGTGAGCGACTGAGTGTGTGTAGGGGAATGAGTGACTGAGTGTGTGTAGGGGAATGAGTGACTGAGTGTGTGTAGGGGAGTGAGTGACTGAGTGTGTGTAGGGGAATGAGTGACTGAGTGTGTGTAGGCGAGTGAGTGACTGAATGTGTGTGTAGGGGAGTGAGTGACTGAGTGTGTGTAGGCGAGTGAGTGACTGAGTGTGTGTAGGCGAGTGAGTGACTGTGTGTGTGTAGGGGAGTGAGTGACTGAGTGTGTGTAGGGGAGTGAGTGACTGAGTGTGTGTAGGGGAGTGAGCGACTGAGTGTGTGTAGGGGAATGAGTGACTGAGTGTGTGTAGGGGAGTGAGTGACTGAGTGTGTGTAGGGGAGTGAGCGACTGAGTGTGTGTAGGGGAGTGAGTGACTGAGTGTGTGTAGGGGAGTGAGTGACTGAGTGTGTGTAGGGGAGTGAGTGACTGAGTGTGTGTAGGGGAGTGAATGACTGAGTGTGTGTAGGCGAGTGAGTGACTGAGTGTGTGTAGGTGAGTGAGTGACTGAGTGTGTGTAGGGGAGTGAGCGACTGAGTGTGTGTAGGGGAGTGAGTGACTGAGTGTGTGTAGGCGAGTGAGTGACTGAGTGTGTCTAGGCGAGTGAGTGACTGAGTGTGTGTAGGGGAGTGAGTGACTGAGTGTGTGTAGGCGAGTGAGTGACTGAGTGTGTGTAGGGGAGTGAGTGACTGAGTGTGTGTAGGGGAATGAGTGACTGAGTGTGTGTAGGGGAGTGAGTGACTGAGTGTGTGTAGGCGAGTGAGTGACTGAGTGTGTGTAGGGGAGTGAGTGACTGAGTGTGTGTAGGGGAGTGAGTGACTGAGTGTGTGTAGGCGAGTGAGTGACTGAGTGTGTGTAGGGGAGTGAGTGACTGAGTGTGTGTAGGGGAGTGAATGACTGAGTGTGTGTCGGCGAGTGAGTGACTGAGTGTGTGTAGGGGAGTGAGTGACTGAGTGTGTGTCGGGGAATGAGTGACTGAGTGTGTGTAGGCGAGTGAGTGACTGAGTGTGTGTAGGGGAATGAGTGACTGAGTGTGTGTAGGGGAGTGAATGACTGAGTGTCTGTAGGCGAGTGAGTGACTGAGTGTGTGTAGGGGAATGAGTGACTGAGTGTGTGTAGGGGAGTGAATGACTGAGTGTGTGTAGGGGAATGAGTGACTGAGTGTGTGTTGGGGCGTGAGTGACTGAGTGTGTGTAGGGGAGTGAGTGACTGAGTGTGTGTAGGGGAGTGAGTGACTGAGTGTGTGTAGGGGAGTGAGTGACTGAGTGTGTGTAGGGGAGTGAGTGACTGAGTGTGTGTAGGGGAGTGAGCGACTGAGTGTGTGTAGGGGAGTGAGTGACTGAGTGTGTGTAGGGGAGTGAGCGACTGAGTGTGTGTAGGCGAGTGAGTGACTGAGTGTGTGTAGGGGAGTGAGTGACTGAGTGTGTGTAGGGGAGTGAATGACTGAGTGTGTGTAGGCGAGTAAGTGACTGAGTGTGTGTAGGCGAGTGAGTGACTGAGTGTGTGTAGGGGAGTGAGTGACTGAGTGTGTGTAGGCGAGTGAGTGACTGAGTGTGTGTAGGGGAGTGAGTGACTGAGTGTGTGTTGGGGAGTGAATGACTGAGTGTGTGTAGGCGAGTGAGTGACTGAGTGTGTGTAGGCGAGTGAGTGACTGAGTGTGTGTAGGGGAGTGAGTGACTGTGTGTGTGTAGGGGAGTGAGCGACTGAGTGTGTGTAGGGGAGTGAGTGACTGAGTGTGTGTAGGCGAGTGAGTGACTGTGTGTGTGTAGGGGAGTGAGTGACTGAGTGTGTGTAGGGGAGGGAATGATTGAGTGTGTGTAGGGGAGTGAGTGACTGAGTGTGTGTAGGGGAGTGAATGACTGAGTGTGTGTAGGGGAGTGAGTGACTGAGTGTGTGTAGGGGAGTGAATGACTGAGTGTGTGTAGGGGAGTGAGCGACTGAGTGTGTGTCGGGGAGTGAGTGACTGAGTGTGTGTAGGGGAGTGAGGGACTGTGTGTGTGTAGGGGAGTGAGCGACTGAGTGTGTATAGGGGAGTGAGCGACTGAGTGTGTGTAGGGGAGTGAGTGACTGAGCGTGTGTAGGCGAGTGAGTGACTGAGTGTGTGTAGGGGAGTGAGCGACTGAGTGTGTGTAGGGGAGTGAGTGACTGAGTGTGTGTAGGGGAGTGAGTGACTGAGTGTGTGTAGGGGAGTGAGGGACTGTGTGTGTGTAGGGGAGTGAGCGACTGAGTGTGTGTAGGGGAGTGAGCGACTGAGTGTGTGTAGGCGAGTGAGTGACTGAGTCTGTGTAGGGGAGTGAGTGACTGAGTGTGTGTAGGGGAATGAGTGACTGAGCGTGTAGGGGAGTGAGTGACTGAGTGTGTGTAGGCGAGTGAGTGACTGAGTGTGTGTAGGGGAGTGAGTGACTGAGTGTGTGTAGGGGAGTGAGTGACTGAGTGTGTGTAGGCGAGTGAGTGACTGAGTGTGTGTAGGGGAGTGAGTGACTGAGTGTGTGTAGGCGAGTGAGTGACTGAGTGTGTGTAGGGGAGTGAGTGACTGAGTGTGTGTAGGGGAATGAGTGACTGAGTGTGTGTAGGCGAGTGAGTGACTGAGTGTGTGTAGGGGAATGAGTGACTGAGTGTGTGTAGGGGAGTGAGTGACTGAGTGTGTGTAGGCGAGTGAGAGACTGAGTGTGTGTAGGGGAGTGAGTGACTGAGTGTGTGTTGGGGAGAGAATGACTGAGTGTGTGTAGGCGAGTGAGTGACTGAGTGTGTGTAGGGGAGTGAGTGACTGAGTGTGTGTAGGGGAGTGAGTGTCTGTGTGTGTGTAGGCGAGTGAGCGACTGAGTGTGTGTAGGGGAGTGAGTGACTGAGTGTGTGTAGGCGAGTGAGTGACTGTGTGTGTGTAGGGGAGTGAGTGACTGAGTGTGTGTAGGGGAGTGAATGACTGAGTGTGTGTAGGGGAGTGAGTGACTGAGTGTGTGTAGGGGAGTGAATGACTGAGTGTGTGTAGGGGAGTGAGTGACTGAGTGTGTGTAGGGGAATGAATGACTGAGTGTGTGTAGGGGAGTGAGCGACTGAGTATGTGTAGGGGAGTGAGTGACTGAGTGTGTGTAGGGGAGTGAGGGACTGTGTGTGTGTAGGGGAGTGAGCGACTGAGTGTGTGTAGGGGAGTGAGCGACTGAGTGTGTGTAGGGGAGTGAGTGACTGAGCGTGTGTAGGCGAGTGAGTGACTGAGTGTGTGTAGGGGAGTGAGTGACTGAGTGTGTGTAGGGGAGTGAGTGACTGAGTGTGTGTAGGCGAGTGAATGACTGAGTGTGTGTAGGGGAGTGAGTGACTGAGTGTGTGTAGGGGAATGAGTGACTGAGTGTGTGTAGGGAAGTGAATGACTGAGTGTGTGTAGGCGAGTGAGTGACTGAGTGTGTGTAGGCGAGTGAGTGACTGAGTGTGTGTCGGCGAGTGAGTGACTGAGTGTGTCTAGGGGAGTGAATGACTGAGTGTGTGTAGGCGAGTGAGTGACTGAGTGTGTGTAGGCGAGTGAGTGACTGAGTGTGTGTAGGGGAGTGAGTGACTGAGTGTGTGTAGGGGAATGAGTGACTGAGTTTGTGTAGGGGAATGTGTGACTGAGTGTGTGTAGGGGAGTGAGTGACTGAGTGTGTGTAGGGGAATGAGTGACTGTGTGTGTGTAGGCGAGTGAGTGACTGTGTGTGTGTAGGGGAGTGAGTGACTGAGTGTGTGTAGGCGAGTGAGTGACTGAGTGTGTGTAGGGGAGTGAGTGACTGAGTGTGTGTAGGCGAGTGAGTGACTGAGTGTGTGTAGGGGAGTGAATGACTGAGTGTGTGTAGGCGAGTGAGTGACTGAGTGTGTGTAGGGGAGTGAGTGACTGAGTGTGTGTAGGGGAGTGAGTGACTGTGTGTGTGTAGGGGAGTGAGCGACTGAGTGTGTGTAGGGGAGTGAGTGACTGAGTGTGTGTAGGCGAGTGAGTGACTGTGTGTGTGTAGGGGAGTGAGTGACTGAGTGTGTGTAGGGGAGTGAATGACTGAGTGTGTGTAGGGGAGTGAGCGACTGAGTGTGTGTAGGGGAGTGAGTGACTGAGTGTGTGTAGGGGAGTGAGGGACTGTGTGTGTGTAGGGGAGTGAGCGACTGAGTGTGTGTAGGGGAGTGAGCGACTGAGTGTGTGTAGGGGAGTGAGTGACTGAGCGTTTGTAGGCGAGTGAGTGACTGAGTGTGTGTAGGGGAGTGAGCGACTGAGTGTGTGTAGGGGAGTGAGTGACTGAGTGTGTGTAGGGGAGTGAGTGACTGAGTGTGTGTAGGGGAGTGAGGGACTGTGTGTGTGTCGGGGAGTGAGCGACTGAGTGTGTGTAGGGGAGTGAGCGACTGAGTGTGTGTAGGCGAGTGAGTGACTGAGTGTGTGTAGGGGAGTGAGTGACTGAGTGTGTGTAGGCGAGTGAGTGACTGTGTGTGTGTAGGGGAGTGAGTGACTGAGTGTGTGTAGGCGAGTGAGTGACTGAGTGTGTGTAGGCGAGTGAGTGACTGAGTGTGTGTAGGGGAGTGAATGACTGAGTGTGTGTAGGGGAGTGAGCGACTGAGTGTGTAGGGGAATGAGTGACTGAGTGCGAGTGTGTGTGTAAGGGAGTGAGTGACAGTGTAAGTGTGTTTGGTGAGTGAGTGAGTGTGTGTAAAGGGGTGTGAGTGACTGAGTGTGAGTGTGTGTGTAAGGGAATGAGTGACAGTGTGTGTGTGTTGGGGAGTGAGTGAGTGTGTGTAGGGGAGTGAGTGACTGAGTGTGTGTAGGCGAGTGAATGACTGAGTGTGTGTAGGCGAGTGAGTGACTGAGTGTGTGTAGGGGAGTGAATGACTGAGTGTGTGTAGGCGAGTGAGTGACTGAATGTGTGTAGGGGAGTGAGTGACTGAGTGTGTGTAGGGGAGTGAGTGACTGAGTGTGTGTAGGCGAGTGAGTGACTGAGTGTGTGTAGGCGAGTGAGTGACTGTGTGTGTGTAGGGGAGTGAGTGACTGAGTGTGTGTAGGGGAGTGAGTGACTGAGTGTGTGTAGGGGAGTGAGCGACTGAGTGTGTGTAGGGGAATGAGTGACTGAGTGTGTGTAGGGGAGTGAGTGACTGAGTGTGTGTA
Source organism: Mustelus asterias (assembly GCF_964213995.1). NCBI lineage: Eukaryota > Metazoa > Chordata > Chondrichthyes > Carcharhiniformes > Triakidae > Mustelus > Mustelus asterias. Next base: position 64,319,388 of record NC_135808.1, read on the forward strand.
GGGGAATGAGTGACTGAGTGTGTGTAGGCGAGTGAGTGACTGAATGTGTGTGTAGGGGAGTGAGTGACTGAGTGTGTGTAGGCGAGTGAGTGACTGAGTGTGTGTAGGCGAGTGAGTGACTGTGTGTGTGTAGGGGAGTGAGTGACTGAGTGTGTGTAGGGGAGTGAGTGACTGAGTGTGTGTAGGGGAGTGAGCGACTGAGTGTGTGTAGGGGAATGAGTGACTGAGTGTGTGTAGGGGAGTGAGTGACTGAGTGGGTGTAGGGGAGTGAGTGACTGAGTGTGTGTAGCGGAGTGAATGACTGAGTGTGTGTAGGGGAGTGAGCGACTGAGTGTGTGTCGGGGAGTGAGTGACTGAGTGTGTGTAGGGGAGTGAGTGACTGAGTGTGTGTAGGGGAGTGAGTGACTGAGTGTGTGTAGGGGAGTGAGTGACTGAGTGTGTGTAGGGGAGTGAGCGACTGAGTGTGTGTAGGGGAGTGAGTGACTGAGTGTGTGTAGGGGAGTGAGCGACTGAGTGTGTGTAGGCGAGTGAGTGACTGAGTGTGTGTAGGGGAGTGAGTGACTGAGTGTGTGTAGGGGAGTGAATGACTGAGTGTGTGTAGGCGAGTGAGTGACTGAGTGTGTGTAGGTGAGTGAGTGACTGAGTGTGTGTAGGGGAGTGAGCGACTGAGTGTGTGTAGGGGAGTGAGTGACTGAGTGTGTGTAGGCGAGTGAGTGACTGAGTGTGTCTAGGCGAGTGAGTGACTGAGTGTGCGTAGGGGAGTGAGTGACTGAGTGTGTGTAGGCGAGTGAGTGACTGAGTGTGTGTAGGGGAGTGAGTGACTGAGTGTGTGTAGGGGAATGAGTGACTGAGTGTGTGTAGGGGAGTGAGTGACTGAGTGTGTGTAGGCGAGTGAGTGACTGAGTGTGTGTAGGGGAGTGAGTGACTGAGTGTGTGTAGGGGAGTGAGTGACTGAGTGTGTGTAGGCGAGTGAGTGACTGAGTGTGTGTAGGGGAGTGAGTGACTGAGTGTGTGTAGGGGAGTGAATGACTGAGTGTGTGTAGGCGAGTGAGTGACTGAGTGTGTGTAGGGGAGTGAGTGACTGAGTGTGTGTAGGGGAATGAGTGACTGAGTGTGTGTAGGCGAGTGAATGACTGAGTGTGTGTAGGGGAATGAGTGACTGAGTGTGTGTAGGGGAATGAGTGACTGAGTGTGTGTAGGGGAGTGAGTGACTGAGTGTGTGTAGGGGAATGAGTGACTGTGTGTGTGTAGGCGAGTGAGTGACTGTGTGTGTAGGGGAGTGAGTGACTGAGTGTGTGTAGGCGAGTGAGTGACTGAGTGTGTGTAGGCGAGTGAGTGACCGAGTGTGTGTAGGGGAGTGAGTGACTGAGTGTGTGTAGGGGAGTGAGTGACTGAGTGTGTGTAGGTGAGTGAGCGACTGAGTGTGTGTAGGGGAGTGAATGACTGAGTGTGTGTAGGCGAGTAAGTGACTGAGTGTGTGTAGGGGAGTGAGTGACTGAGTGTGTGTTGGGGAGTGAATGACTGAGTGTGTGTAGGCGAGTGAGTGACTGAGTGTGTGGAGGCGAGTGAGTGACTGAGTGTGTGTAGGGGAGTGAGTGACTGTGTGTGTGTAGGGGAGTGAGCGACTGAGTGTGTGTAGGGGAGTGAGTGACTGAGTGTGTGTAGGCGAGTGAGTGACTGTGTGTGTGTAGGGGAGTGAGTGACTGAGTGTGTGTAGGGGAGTGAATGACTGAGTGTGTGTAGGGGAGTGAGTGACTGAGTGTGTGTAGGGGAGTGAATGACTGAGTGTGTGTAGGGGAGTGAGTGACTGAGTGTGTGTAGGGGAGTGAATGACTGAGTGTGTGTAGGGGAGTGAGCGACTGAGTGTGTGTCGGGGAGTGAGTGACTGAGTGTGTGTAGGGGAGTGAGGGACTGTGTGTGTGTAGGGGAGTGAGTGACTGAGTGTGTGTAGGGGAGTGAGCGACTGAGTGTGTGTAGGGGAGTGAGTGACTGAGTGTGTGTAGGGGAGTGAGCGACTGAGTGTGTGTAGGCGAGTGAGTGACTGAGTGTGTGTAGGGGAGTGAGTGACTGAGTGTGTGTAGGGGAGTGAATGACTGAGTGTGTGTAGGCGAGTGAGTGACTGAGTGTGTGTAGGTGAGTGAGTGACTGAGTGTGTGTAGGGGAGTGAGCGACTGAGTGTGTGTAGGGGAGTGAGTGACTGAGTGTGTGTAGGCGAGTGAGTGACTGAGTGTGTCTAGGCGAGTGAGTGACTGAGTGTGTGTAGGGGAGTGAGTGACTGAGTGTGTGTAGGCGAGTGAGTGACTGAGTGTGTGTAGGGGAGTGAGTGACTGAGTGTGTGTAGGGGAATGAGTGACTGAGTGTGTGTAGGGGAGTGAGTGATTGAGTGTGTGTAGGCGAGTGAGTGACTGAGTGTGTGTAGGGGAGTGAGTGACTGAGTGTGTGTAGGGGAGTGAGTGACTGAGTGTGTGTAGGCGAGTGAGTGACTGAGTGTGTGTAGGGGAGTGAGTGACTGAGTGTGTGTAGGGGAGTGAATGACTGAGTGTGTGTAGGCGAGTGAGTGACTGAGTGTGTGTAGGGGAGTGAGTGACTGAGTGTGTGTAGGGGAATGAGTGACTGAGTGTGTGTAGGCGAGTGAGTGACTGAGTGTGTGTAGGGGAATGAGTGACTGAGTGTGTGTAGGGGAGTGAATGACTGAGTGTGTGTAGGCGAGTGAGTGACTGAGTGTGTGTAGGGGAATGAGTGACTGAGTGTGTGTAGGGGAGTGAATGACTGAGTGTGTGTAGGGGAATGAGTGACTGAGTGTGTGTAGGGGAGTGAGTGACTGAGTGTGTGTAGGGGAGTGAGTGACTGAGTGTGTGTAGGCGAGTGAATGACTGAGTGTGTGTAGGGGAGTGAGTGACTGAGTGTGTGTAGGGGAATGAGTGACTGAGTGTGTGTAGGGAAGTGAATGACTGAGTGTGTGTAGGCGAGTGAGTGACTGAGTGTGTGTAGGCGAGTGAGTGACTGAGTGTGTGTAGGCGAGTGAGTGACTGAGTGTGTGTAGGGGAGTGAATGACTGAGTGTGTGTAGGCGAGTGAGTGACTGAGTGTGTGTAGGCGAGTGAGTGACTGAGTGTGTGTAGGGGAGTGAATGACTGAGTGTGTGTAGGGGAATGAGTGACTGAGTGTGTGTAGGGGAATGAGTGACTGAGTGTGTGTAGGGGAGTGAGTGACTGAGTGTGTGTAGGGGAATGATTGACTGTGTGTGTGTAGGCGAGTGAGTGACTGTGTGTGTAGGGGAGTGAGTGACTGAGTGTGTGTAGGCGAGTGAGTGACTGAGTGTGTGTAGGCGAGTGAGTGACCGAGTGTGTGTAGGGGAGTGAGTGACTGAGTGTGTGTAGGGGAGTGAGTGACTGAGTGTGTGTAGGCGAGTGAGCGACTGAGTGTGTGTAGGGGAGTGAATGACTGAGTGTGTGTAGGCGAGTAAGTGACTGAGTGTGTGTAGGGGAGTGAGTGACTGAGTGTGTGTTGGGGAGTGAATGACTGAGTGTGTGTAGGCGAGTGAGTGACTGAGTGTGTGGAGGCGAGTGAGTGACTGAGTGTGTGTAGGGGAGTGAGTGACTGTGTGTGTGTAGGGGAGTGAGCGACTGAGTGTGTGTAGGGGAGTGAGTGACTGAGTGTGTGTAGGCGAGTGAGTGACTGTGTGTGTGTAGGGGAGTGAGTGACTGAGTGTGTGTAGGGGAGTGAATGACTGAGTGTGTGTAGGGGAGTGAGTGACTGAGTGTGTGTAGGGGAGTGAATGACTGAGTGTGTGTAGGGGAGTGAGTGACTGAGTGTGTGTAGGGGAGTGAATGACTGAGTGTGTGTAGGGGAGTGAGCGACTGAGTGTGTGTCGGGGAGTGAGTGACTGAGTGTGTGTAGGGGAGTGAGGGACTGTGTGTGTGTAGGGGAGTGAGCGACTGAGTGTGTGTAGGGGAGTGAGCGACTGAGTGTGTGTAGGGGAGTGAGTGACTGAGCGTGTGTAGGCGAGTGAGTGACTGAGTGTGTGTAGGGGAGTGAGCGACTGAGTGTGTGTAGGCGAGTGAGTGACTGAGTGTGTGTAGGGGAGTGAATGACTGAGTGTGTGTAGGCGAGTGAGTGACTGAATGTGTGTAGGGGAGTGAGTGACTGAGTGTGTGTAGGGGAGTGAGTGACTGAGTGTGTGTAGGCGAGTGAGTGACTGAGTGTGTGTAGGCGAGTGAGTGACTGTGTGTGTGTAGGGGAGTGAGTGACTGAGTGTGTGTAGGGGAGTGAGTGACTGAGTGTGTGTAGGGGAGTGAGCGACTGAGTGTGTGTAGGGGAATGAGTGACTGAGTGTGTGTAGGGGAATGAGTGACTGAGTGTGTGTAGGGGAGTGAGTGACTGAGTGTGTGTAGGGGAATGAGTGACTGAGTGTGTGTAGGCGAGTGAGTGACTGAATGTGTGTGTAGGGGAGTGAGTGACTGAGTGTGTGTAGGCGAGTGAGTGACTGAGTGTGTGTAGGCGAGTGAGTGACTGTGTGTGTGTAGGGGAGTGAGTGACTGAGTGTGTGTAGGGGAGTGAGTGACTGAGTGTGTGTAGGGGAGTGAGCGACTGAGTGTGTGTAGGGGAATGAGTGACTGAGTGTGTGTAGGGGAGTGAGTGACTGAGTGTGTGTAGGGGAGTGAGCGACTGAGTGTGTGTAGGGGAGTGAGTGACTGAGTGTGTGTAGGGGAGTGAGTGACTGAGTGTGTGTAGGGGAGTGAGTGACTGAGTGTGTGTAGGGGAGTGAATGACTGAGTGTGTGTAGGCGAGTGAGTGACTGAGTGTGTGTAGGTGAGTGAGTGACTGAGTGTGTGTAGGGGAGTGAGCGACTGAGTGTGTGTAGGGGAGTGAGTGACTGAGTGTGTGTAGGCGAGTGAGTGACTGAGTGTGTCTAGGCGAGTGAGTGACTGAGTGTGTGTAGGGGAGTGAGTGACTGAGTGTGTGTAGGCGAGTGAGTGACTGAGTGTGTGTAGGGGAGTGAGTGACTGAGTGTGTGTAGGGGAATGAGTGACTGAGTGTGTGTAGGGGAGTGAGTGACTGAGTGTGTGTAGGCGAGTGAGTGACTGAGTGTGTGTAGGGGAGTGAGTGACTGAGTGTGTGTAGGGGAGTGAGTGACTGAGTGTGTGTAGGCGAGTGAGTGACTGAGTGTGTGTAGGGGAGTGAGTGACTGAGTGTGTGTAGGGGAGTGAATGACTGAGTGTGTGTCGGCGAGTGAGTGACTGAGTGTGTGTAGGGGAGTGAGTGACTGAGTGTGTGTCGGGGAATGAGTGACTGAGTGTGTGTAGGCGAGTGAGTGACTGAGTGTGTGTAGGGGAATGAGTGACTGAGTGTGTGTAGGGGAGTGAATGACTGAGTGTCTGTAGGCGAGTGAGTGACTGAGTGTGTGTAGGGGAATGAGTGACTGAGTGTGTGTAGGGGAGTGAATGACTGAGTGTGTGTAGGGGAATGAGTGACTGAGTGTGTGTTGGGGCGTGAGTGACTGAGTGTGTGTAGGGGAGTGAGTGACTGAGTGTGTGTAGGGGAGTGAGTGACTGAGTGTGTGTAGGGGAGTGAGTGACTGAGTGTGTGTAGGGGAGTGAGTGACTGAGTGTGTGTAGGGGAGTGAGCGACTGAGTGTGTGTAGGGGAGTGAGTGACTGAGTGTGTGTAGGGGAGTGAGCGACTGAGTGTGTGTAGGCGAGTGAGTGACTGAGTGTGTGTAGGGGAGTGAGTGACTGAGTGTGTGTAGGGGAGTGAATGACTGAGTGTGTGTAGGCGAGTAAGTGACTGAGTGTGTGTAGGCGAGTGAGTGACTGAGTGTGTGTAGGGGAGTGAGTGACTGAGTGTGTGTAGGCGAGTGAGTGACTGAGTGTGTGTAGGGGAGTGAGTGACTGAGTGTGTGTTGGGGAGTGAATGACTGAGTGTGTGTAGGCGAGTGAGTGACTGAGTGTGTGTAGGCGAGTGAGTGACTGAGTGTGTGTAGGGGAGTGAGTGACTGTGTGTGTGTAGGGGAGTGAGCGACTGAGTGTGTGTAGGGGAGTGAGTGACTGAGTGTGTGTAGGCGAGTGAGTGACTGTGTGTGTGTAGGGGAGTGAGTGACTGAGTGTGTGTAGGGGAGGGAATGATTGAGTGTGTGTAGGGGAGTGAGTGACTGAGTGTGTGTAGGGGAGTGAATGACTGAGTGTGTGTAGGGGAGTGAGTGACTGAGTGTGTGTAGGGGAGTGAATGACTGAGTGTGTGTAGGGGAGTGAGCGACTGAGTGTGTGTCGGGGAGTGAGTGACTGAGTGTGTGTAGGGGAGTGAGGGACTGTGTGTGTGTAGGGGAGTGAGCGACTGAGTGTGTATAGGGGAGTGAGCGACTGAGTGTGTGTAGGGGAGTGAGTGACTGAGCGTGTGTAGGCGAGTGAGTGACTGAGTGTGTGTAGGGGAGTGAGCGACTGAGTGTGTGTAGGGGAGTGAGTGACTGAGTGTGTGTAGGGGAGTGAGTGACTGAGTGTGTGTAGGGGAGTGAGGGACTGTGTGTGTGTAGGGGAGTGAGCGACTGAGTGTGTGTAGGGGAGTGAGCGACTGAGTGTGTGTAGGCGAGTGAGTGACTGAGTCTGTGTAGGGGAGTGAGTGACTGAGTGTGTGTAGGGGAATGAGTGACTGAGCGTGTAGGGGAGTGAGTGACTGAGTGTGTGTAGGCGAGTGAGTGACTGAGTGTGTGTAGGGGAGTGAGTGACTGAGTGTGTGTAGGGGAGTGAGTGACTGAGTGTGTGTAGGCGAGTGAGTGACTGAGTGTGTGTAGGGGAGTGAGTGACTGAGTGTGTGTAGGCGAGTGAGTGACTGAGTGTGTGTAGGGGAGTGAGTGACTGAGTGTGTGTAGGGGAATGAGTGACTGAGTGTGTGTAGGCGAGTGAGTGACTGAGTGTGTGTAGGGGAATGAGTGACTGAGTGTGTGTAGGGGAGTGAGTGACTGAGTGTGTGTAGGCGAGTGAGAGACTGAGTGTGTGTAGGGGAGTGAGTGACTGAGTGTGTGTTGGGGAGAGAATGACTGAGTGTGTGTAGGCGAGTGAGTGACTGAGTGTGTGTAGGGGAGTGAGTGACTGAGTGTGTGTAGGGGAGTGAGTGTCTGTGTGTGTGTAGGCGAGTGAGCGACTGAGTGTGTGTAGGGGAGTGAGTGACTGAGTGTGTGTAGGCGAGTGAGTGACTGTGTGTGTGTAGGGGAGTGAGTGACTGAGTGTGTGTAGGGGAGTGAATGACTGAGTGTGTGTAGGGGAGTGAGTGACTGAGTGTGTGTAGGGGAGTGAATGACTGAGTGTGTGTAGGGGAGTGAGTGACTGAGTGTGTGTAGGGGAATGAATGACTGAGTGTGTGTAGGGGAGTGAGCGACTGAGTATGTGTAGGGGAGTGAGTGACTGAGTGTGTGTAGGGGAGTGAGGGACTGTGTGTGTGTAGGGGAGTGAGCGACTGAGTGTGTGTAGGGGAGTGAGCGACTGAGTGTGTGTAGGGGAGTGAGTGACTGAGCGTGTGTAGGCGAGTGAGTGACTGAGTGTGTGTAGGGGAGTGAGTGACTGAGTGTGTGTAGGGGAGTGAGTGACTGAGTGTGTGTAGGCGAGTGAATGACTGAGTGTGTGTAGGGGAGTGAGTGACTGAGTGTGTGTAGGGGAATGAGTGACTGAGTGTGTGTAGGGAAGTGAATGACTGAGTGTGTGTAGGCGAGTGAGTGACTGAGTGTGTGTAGGCGAGTGAGTGACTGAGTGTGTGTCGGCGAGTGAGTGACTGAGTGTGTCTAGGGGAGTGAATGACTGAGTGTGTGTAGGCGAGTGAGTGACTGAGTGTGTGTAGGCGAGTGAGTGACTGAGTGTGTGTAGGGGAGTGAGTGACTGAGTGTGTGTAGGGGAATGAGTGACTGAGTTTGTGTAGGGGAATGTGTGACTGAGTGTGTGTAGGGGAGTGAGTGACTGAGTGTGTGTAGGGGAATGAGTGACTGTGTGTGTGTAGGCGAGTGAGTGACTGTGTGTGTGTAGGGGAGTGAGTGACTGAGTGTGTGTAGGCGAGTGAGTGACTGAGTGTGTGTAGGGGAGTGAGTGACTGAGTGTGTGTAGGCGAGTGAGTGACTGAGTGTGTGTAGGGGAGTGAATGACTGAGTGTGTGTAGGCGAGTGAGTGACTGAGTGTGTGTAGGGGAGTGAGTGACTGAGTGTGTGTAGGGGAGTGAGTGACTGTGTGTGTGTAGGGGAGTGAGCGACTGAGTGTGTGTAGGGGAGTGAGTGACTGAGTGTGTGTAGGCGAGTGAGTGACTGTGTGTGTGTAGGGGAGTGAGTGACTGAGTGTGTGTAGGGGAGTGAATGACTGAGTGTGTGTAGGGGAGTGAGCGACTGAGTGTGTGTAGGGGAGTGAGTGACTGAGTGTGTGTAGGGGAGTGAGGGACTGTGTGTGTGTAGGGGAGTGAGCGACTGAGTGTGTGTAGGGGAGTGAGCGACTGAGTGTGTGTAGGGGAGTGAGTGACTGAGCGTTTGTAGGCGAGTGAGTGACTGAGTGTGTGTAGGGGAGTGAGCGACTGAGTGTGTGTAGGGGAGTGAGTGACTGAGTGTGTGTAGGGGAGTGAGTGACTGAGTGTGTGTAGGGGAGTGAGGGACTGTGTGTGTGTCGGGGAGTGAGCGACTGAGTGTGTGTAGGGGAGTGAGCGACTGAGTGTGTGTAGGCGAGTGAGTGACTGAGTGTGTGTAGGGGAGTGAGTGACTGAGTGTGTGTAGGCGAGTGAGTGACTGTGTGTGTGTAGGGGAGTGAGTGACTGAGTGTGTGTAGGCGAGTGAGTGACTGAGTGTGTGTAGGCGAGTGAGTGACTGAGTGTGTGTAGGGGAGTGAATGACTGAGTGTGTGTAGGGGAGTGAGCGACTGAGTGTGTAGGGGAATGAGTGACTGAGTGCGAGTGTGTGTGTAAGGGAGTGAGTGACAGTGTAAGTGTGTTTGGTGAGTGAGTGAGTGTGTGTAAAGGGGTGTGAGTGACTGAGTGTGAGTGTGTGTGTAAGGGAATGAGTGACAGTGTGTGTGTGTTGGGGAGTGAGTGAGTGTGTGTACAGGGGTGTGAGTGACTGAGTGTGAGTGTGTGTGTAAGGGAGTGAGTGACTGAGTGTGTGTAGGCGAGTGAGTGACTGAATGTTTGTGTGTAGGGGAGTGAGCGACTGAGTGTGTGTAGGGGAATGAGTGACTGAGTGCGAGTGTGTGTGTAAGGGAGTGAATGACCGTGTAAGGGTGTTTGGTGAGTGAGTGAGTGTGTGTAAAGGGGTGTGAGTGACTGAGTGTGAGTGTGTGTGTAAGGGAATGAGTGACAGTGTGTGTGTGTTGGGGAGTGAGTGAGTGTGTGTATAGGGGTGTGAGTGACTGAGTGTGAGTGTGTGTGTAAGGGAGTGAGTGACAGTGTATGTGTGTTGAGGAGTGAGTGAGCGTGTGTATAGGGATGTGAGTGACTGAGTGCGAGTGTGTGTGTAAGGGAGTGAGTGACAGTGTGTGTGTGTTTGGTGAGTGAGTGTGTATATAGGGGTGTGAGTGACTGAGTGCGAGTGTGTGTTAAGTGAGTGAGTGACAGTGTGTGTGTATTGGAGAGTGAGTGAGTGCGTGTAGGGGTGTGAGTGACTGAGTGCGAGTGTGTGTTAAGTGAGTGAGTGACAGTGTGTGTGTATTGGAGAGTGAGTGACTGTGTGTGTGGGGGTGTGAGTGACTGAGTGTGAGTGTGTGTAAGGGAATGAGTGACAGTGTGTGTATAGGGGAATGAGTGAATGCGTGTGGTGTGTGTGTGTATGTGTAAGGAAGTGAGTGATTGTGCTTGTGTAGGGGAGTGTGTGAATGAGTGTGACTCCTAGGTCCACTCTGGCCTCCCATGTGTCCACTTCACCCCCCCCCCATGCCCCCACTTTACCCCCATGCCCCCACTTTGTCCTCCATGCCCCCACTTTGCCCCCATGCCCCAATTTTGCCCCGCATGCCCCCATTTTCCCCCCATGGCCCCACTTTACCCCCATGCCCCCACTTCACCCCCCCCATGCCCCTTCCCATCACTCCACTCTCCAAGCTCATCCAATCAGAAGCAGCCCTGCAGCATTAGTGATCTTTTATAAATGTGCCTGCCCTGCCAAGGAGCCACTGGGCACCGCAGACCTCAGTTTGGGGATCTCTGTTTTAAATTATAAGATTCAAGTTGAGATTTCTGGCCCAAAAAACACAACTCAAATGCATTCCTTTGATCTCCTTCGATACAGGTTTGAAAAAAGACAGTTTTTGCACCCACCCTCTTAATTCATTCCACCTCCAGCAGAAGCGATCTTTGTGCTTCTGTTTATAGGTAACTGCAAATCTGACATGATTTTTAATAGCTTCAATAATCTGAGAATTTATCCATAGACAGACAGGACAGTGGCACAGTGGCTAGCACTGTTGCTTCACAGGTCAGAGACCTGGGTTTGATTCTTGGCTTGAGTCACCGTCTGTGTGGAGTCTGAAAGTTTTCCCTGTGTCTGCATCGGTTTCTTCTGGGTGCTCTGGTTTCCTCTCACAGTCCGAAAGACGTGCTAGTTAGATGCATTGGCCATGCTAAATTCTCCCTCAATGTACCCAAACAGCCGCTGGAGTATGGTGACTAGGGGAATTTCACAGTAACTTCATTGCAGTGTTAATGTAAGCCTACTTGTGACTAATAAATAAACTTCACTTTAGATTTTCAGTGGCACAGAATTGTTATTGTCTAGAGGTTCAATTTTCCATTTTTTTAACTTTAAAAAGAACTTAGATTCTGTTATTACTGTTTTGGTACTAAATGATCCTTATCTTTATTTGAACAGCATTTCAGTCGAACCATCCTTTAATTAAAATTGTAACTGGTTTAGTTAAAGTTCCCGGTTGGTTGAATAAAATAAGTTGTTAATTATTCACTTAAAGCCACCTTTAGGAAGGAGCACTGTGTACAGTTCTGGCCACCCTATCGTAGAAAGGATATTATTAAACTAGGAAGAGTGCAGGAAAGATTTACTAGGATGCTACCGGGACTTGATGGATTGAGATATAAGGAGAGGCTGGAGAGACTGGGACTTTTTTCTCTGGAGCGTAAGAGGCTGAGGGGTGATCTTATAGAGGTCTATAAAATAATGGGGGGCACAGATCAGGTAGATAGTCAATATCTTTTCCCAAAGGTAGGGGAGTCTAAAACTAGAGGGCATAGGTTTAAGGTGAGAGTGAAGAAATACAAAAGTGTCCAGAGGGGCAATTTTTTCACGCACAGGGTAGTGAGTGTCTGGAACAAGCTGCCAGATGTAGTAGTAGAGGCGGGTACAATTTTGTCTTTTAAAAAACTGTTTAGACAGTTACATGGGTACGATAGGTATAGAGGGATATGGGCCAATGCGGGCAATTGGGACTAGCTTAGTGGTTTAAAAAAAGGCCGGCATGGACAAGTTGAAGTTTCCATGCTGTAAACCTCTATGACTATGACTCCATAACTTAACCCATCGAGGCCAATTGCACCTTTATCTTGAGAAGAGGAAATCTGATATAAACACACTGTAAGAGGTTTAACAACACCAGGTTAAAGTCCAACAGGTTTATTTGGTACCAAAAGCCACACAAGCTTTCGGAGCTCCAAGCCCCTTCTTCAGGTGAGTGGGAATTCTGTTCACAAACAGGGCATATAAAGACACAGACTTAATTTACATGAATAATGGTTGGAATGCGAATACTTACAGCTAATCTAGTCTTTAAGAAACAAAACAACGTGTCCACTCACATTGTTTTGTTTCTTAAAGACTAGATTAGCTGTAAGTATTCGCATTCCAACCATTATTCATGTAAATTAAGTCTGTGTCTTTATATGCCCTGTTTGTGAACAGAATTCCCACTCACCTGAAGAAGGGGCTTGGAGCTCCGAAAGCTTGTGTGGCTTTTGCTACCAAATAAACCTGTTGGACTTTAACCTGGTGTTGTTAAACTTCTTACTGTGTTTACCCCAGTCCAACGCCGGCATCTCCACATCATAAACACACTGGCCAATGAATATCAGAGATTTTAACAAGTTATTTTTGAAAAACTATGATGTAATTTAAGATAAAGAATTTGTGTTAATAAACACTTTTTAATTTGGAAACAAACTCACCCACCTGTTGTTTAATTCTGATGGTATAAATTGCAATTTTGAAATAACTGACCCCAAGTTAGATTGATGTTGGGTTGGACATTTGTATTTTTTTTACAAAATTTAAAGATTTGGGGTGTTAATTTCCTGACAAAGTTCTCCAAGAGAAAAGAAAACATTTCAAAGGTTTGAATAATTGATGTTAATTCAAAATGCTGCAAGCTTCGGTGCTGAAAAAAAATGTTCAAAATGTCATTGCAAGCCTGTTCCCAAAATATACTGATGGGCCTGAAGCCTTGAAGAAGTTTGGTAGAAAACCAATTTGTGGGAGGGTTTAAGAGGGACTGTTCTTGGAAGGAGTAAACTGAATACGAACAAAATCTGTCAGCTCAACAATGCTACTATTTGAATTTGGGAGAAATTTTAACACGCTTGTCGGTGGCTCAGTGGTCAGCACTGCGGCCTTGGGTGACTGTCTGTGTGGAGTTTGCACATTCTCCCTGTGCCTGCGTGGGTTTCTTCCGGTTCCTTCCAACAGTCCAAAGATGTACGGGTTAGGTTGATTGGCCAGGCTAAGTTGCCCTAATGTCAGGGGATTGCGTGGGATTACGGGGGATAGGCCCTGGGTGGGATTGTGGTCGGTACAGCCTTGATGGGTCGAATGGCCTCTTTCTGCACTGTAGGGATTCTATGAAAAAAGTCAGGCACAATCTAGTGAGTTGCCTCTGAGAAAAGAAATTGCTATATAAGGGCAGCAGAGAAAGAAGCAAAATTTGTCAATGCCTGCAATCAAATAGAAATGTTTGATTTTGTTTTTAAAGTTATGAGAAAATTATTTTGATTGTAAGGTCTCTCCAGACAAACTGTACAAAATAAGATGGTAATCATTGCATTCAGGAAAAAGGACAGAACTCCTGAACTTAAGAGAGCTGCATTTGATAAACTGGCATCAACTGAGACATTGAAACTGTTCAGTGGGGGATAAACAAAGACTGCGAGACAGAGACCCCTGTTTTGATATGAAATGGCAAATAAGACCTAAAGAGTAAGGAAAAACACTAAGGAAACTGCCTTTAAGAGAATCTTATCATGATCATGACTAGAGTGAGTTAAAAAGAAACTAAAGTAAAAGAACAAGGAAATTTTGGATGAGACAATTGAAGGATAAGGAGAAATAATACTTAATAACAATTATCTACAAGATAGATACAGGTAAAAGGAGAGCGGGGATGGGTTGGATGGACCATATTTATGCACCTGTGAGTTATGCCCAATAGGATCTAGAAGGCAAATTGGATGTTGGCCTATATCGCAAGGGGGGTTAGAATATAAAAGCAGAGATATCTTGCTGCATCTGTACAGGGCATTGGTGAGGCCGCAGCTGGAATACTGTGTGCAGTTTTGGTCCCCTTATTTGCGGAAGGATATATTGGCCTTGGAGGGAGTGCAGAGAAGGTTCACCAGGTTGATACCAGAGATGAAGGGTGTTGATTATGAGGAGAGACTGAGCAGATTGGGTTTGTACTCGTTGGAATTTAGAAGGCTGAGGGGGGGATCTTATAGAGACCTATAAGATAATGAAGGGGCTGGATAGGGTAGAGGTGGAGTGATTCTTTCCACTTAGAAAGGAAGCTAGAACTAGAGGGCGCAGCCTCAAAATAAAGGGGGGTCAGTTTAGGACAGAGTTGAGGAGGAACTTCTTCTCTCAGAGGGTGGTGAATCTCTGGAATTCTCTGTCCACTGAAGTGGTGGAGGCTACTTCGTTGAATATGTTTAAATCACGGATAGATGGATTCCTGATCGGTAAGGGAATTAGGGGTTATAGGGATCAGGCGGGTAAGTGGAACTGATCCACTTCAGATCAGCCATGATCTTATTGAATGGCGGGGCAGGCTCGAGGGGCTAGATGGCCTACTCCTGCTCCTATTTCTTATGTTCTTATGTTCTTATGATCACAGGACTACCGCCATGATACTGCAGAGCTATGCAGATTCCAGACGGAACCACCTTTGGAAGTGAAGATACTGGGCTATTGAAGGATAGGATAAGAATGCTCATTGGAGGGTTAAGGATACAGCTTAAGGAAATGAAGTCCGAGATAAGACAACAGCAGGAGGGACAGAAGTGAGGGGGAGTGGTTCTCTCAGGAGACATGCCAAAATTAGGGTGTAAAAATCATGAGTTGTGTTTTTTCCACACTGTAGTGACCTTAACGAGACCCATGACATTGGCCTTTTGGAGTATGAGTTCCCTGATTGAGGTAAGGACTGTCGGCCCAATCAGGGAACCTCACCTGCAGTATATATATTGAGGAGTGTCAGGGCTACTGACACTCCGGATTTGTACTTTGTAGCTGAAACACTCTTTGGAGTGGATTTGAGTTTGTAAATAAAGGGAATCTGGTGAAGAGACACCACCTCTGAGGAGTCGTTTCACAGGCATAAATCAATGTAGATTGACAATTGATTTATAATCCACACTACAGACTGATTTAATCTCTCACGGGTCATATAAAGCTACACTTTCTCCTGGGGTTTATCTGTGGTTACAGAGCAAACACAGAGTGTGGTGCTCTCAAAGATCCTTGCCCTCAGCCCAGCTCTGTCCCCATTTAGTTTTCTTCCTGTTTCTATTGCAAATTAAGACTGATGAATCATTCCACAAGGAAGGAAATTGAGTTTCATGCTTTTGTATTTGTTAGTTCTACAGTTTTGGTCACTGGAGAGTTAACTCTGTAGATTGGCTCCTTAGGTAAACATTGCAAAATCGCTTCCTTATCCTGTCAACTAATTTGTACATGGACCCCATGATGCAATTGTTGGGATATCGTACTTTATATTAGGTAAACACAGGAAGTCAAGATGCAACTGTCATTTTCCCATCACGAGAGTTACAAAAGCACCAAATATAATGGCATGTTTAGTTGTAAATGAAAGCTCAGCACAAACTTGCTCTTCCACCTTATTAGCTCTCCCGACTATGGACGGGATTTTGTAGCCCCTCCTGCAGGCAAGATTTTCCGATCCTGCCGAAGTCAGTGGACTTTTGAACAGCTCGCTGCATTTTACAGCCCCACCCCGCCACGCTACAGTGGAGGTCATAAAGTTCCACCCAATGTGTCATACGAAAACGCCATTGATGACGCTCCTTCCACATTCATAAAATTTTAACGAACAGAAAGCCATCTGAGGTTTCTGTTTGGTTTGCTGTATGCTACACTGAAAAATGAGATTAATCCAGAATCTAAATCCACAAACAGTCCCACTTGTATTGATATTTGAACAGTTCTGACTATAATATTATTACTATGCTGGACCAAATTACAAATTACTGCTACTCTCTGAGCATACATACCATGACTTACTGTTCTGCCCCAAGGATTGCCCATTATTCCAAGCCTTTGGCTTAATGCTGTCATGATGTGGAGATGCCGGCGTTGGACTGGGGTAAACACAGTATCCGTGGGCTTGTGGTATAGTGAGGTGCTGAGGTGACCGTCCTTAATGGAGATGCGTGTGTCCAAGAATGTAACCGATTCCAGAGAGTAGTCCATGGTGAGTCTGATGGTGGGATGGAACTTGTTGATGTCATCATATAGTTGTTTCAGTGATTGTTCACCATGAGTCCAAAGGAAGAAAATGTCATCGATGTATCTAGTGTATAGCATCGGTTGAAGGTCCTGTGCGGTGAGGAAGTCTTGTTCGAACCTGTGCATGAAGATGTTGGCATCTTCTGAGCACTGACAGTGCTCAGCGCCGACAACTGCCAGTTTCCAAATGCAATTTTACAACTCATCCGCTTCATCCTGGACCAGTCTTCACCTTCAACAACCAGTTCTTCATCCAGACACACGGAACAGCCATGGGAACCAAATTCGCACCTCAATATGCCAACATTTTCATGCAAAGATTGCATGAATCGGTTACATTCTTGGACACACGCATCTCCATTAAGGACGGACACCTCAGCACCTCACTATACCGCAAGCCCACGGATAACCTCACGATGCTCCACTTCTCCAGCTTCCACCCTAAACACGTTAAAGAAGCCATCCCCTACGGACAAGCCCTCCGTATACCCAGGATCTGCTCAGATGAGGAGGATCGCAACAGACACCTCCAGATGCTGAAAGATGCCCTCATAAGAACAGAATATGGCACTCGACTCATCGATCAACAGTTCCGACGCGCCACAGCGAAAAACCGCACCAACCTCCTCAGAAGACAAACACGGGACAAGGTGGACAGAGTACCCTTCGTCGTCCAGTACTTCCCCGGAGCGGAGAAGCTACGGCATCTCCTCCGGAGCCTTCAACATGTCATCGATGAAGACGACCATCTCGCCAAGGCCATCCCCACACCCCCACTTCTTGCCTTCAAACAACCGCACAACCTCAAACAGACCATTGTCCGCAGCAAACTACCCAGCCTTCAGGAGTACAGTGATCACGACACCACACAACCCTGCCACAGCAACCTCTGCAAGACATGCCAGATCATTGACACAGATGCCATCATCTCACGTGAGAACACCATCCACCAGGTACACGGTACATACTCTTGCAACTCGGCCAAGTTGTCTACTTGATACGCTGCAGGAAAGGATATCCCGAGGCATGGTACATTGGGGAAACCATGCAGACGCTTACAACAACAGATGAATGAACACTGCTCGACAATCACCAGGCAAGACTGTTCTCTTCCTGTTGGGGAGCACTTCAGCAGTCACGGGCATTTGGCCTCTGATCTTCGCGTAAGCGTTCTCCAAGGTGGC
Organism: Mustelus asterias; assembly: GCF_964213995.1. Lineage (NCBI taxonomy): Eukaryota > Metazoa > Chordata > Chondrichthyes > Carcharhiniformes > Triakidae > Mustelus > Mustelus asterias. The sequence continues at coordinate 64,336,261 of NC_135808.1, forward strand.
CTTCACGACACATGACAGCGCAGAGTCGCTGAGCAGAAACTGATAGCCAAGTTCCGCACACATGAGGACGGCCTCAACCGGGATGTTGGGTTCATGTCACATTATCACTAACTCCCACAGCTTGCCTGGACTTGCAGAATCTAACTGGCTGCCCTGTCTGGAGACAATACACATCTCTTTAACCTGTGCTTAGTGCTCTCTCCACTCGCATTGTTTGTACCTTTAAGACTTGATTATCTGTAAAGACTGCATTCCAATCATTATTCTGTAAGTTGAGTTTGTGTCTCTGTATGCCCTGTTTGTGAGCAGATTTCCACTCCACCTGACGAAGGGACAGCGCTCCAAAAGCTCGTGGCATTTGCTACCAAATAAACCTGTTGGACTTTAACCTGGTGTTGTTCAACTTCTTAATGCTGTCATAACAGACACAATCAGCCATTAGCTCTGAGTCCCCGTGCTTTCCGTGAAAGAGCCCACTGTTAACTCCCTTAGAACAGAGGGAGCTCCAGCAGCCCAATCCCTTCTGAATGGCCTGATAGATTCGCTAGATGTGTGGGTTAGGTTGATTGGCCATGCTAAATTGGCCCTAGATGTCAAGGGATTAGCAGGGTAAATATGCGGAATTACGGGAATAGGGCCTGGGTGGGATTGCTGTGGGTGCAGGCTCGATGGTCTGAATGCCTCCTGTAGGGCGGCACAGTAGCACAGTGGTTAGCACTGCTGCTTCACAGCTCCAGGGTCCCGGGTTCGATTCCTGGCTCGGGTCACTGTCTGTGTGGAGTTTGCACATTCTCCTCGTGTCTGCGTGGGTTTCCTCCGGGTGCTCCGGTTTCCTCCCACAGTCCAAAGATGTGCGGGTTAGGTTGATTAGCCAGGTTAAAAATTGCCCCTGAGATGTGTAGGTTAGAGGGATTAGCGGGTAAATATGTGGGGGTAGGGCCTGGGTGGGATCGTGGTCAGTGCAGACTCGATGGGCCGAATGGCCTCCTTCTGCACTGTAGGGTTTCTATGATTTAGGGATTCTACTGTGTTCTATGAATTTTCAATTTAAAGTGGTGTGTCTGGGAGTTGAATAAATATTCCCCAGGAGGTCTCCTGCCTGAAAGCAGTTAGTTATTCACATTTGTGTGTGGTGGAGAGGATAGTCACATTGAAATCATGTGAGTAAAACCAATCCCTGCCCTTTACAACAAATGGTTTGAAGAATTGCATGATCAGGTACGCAGCACAATATAAGTCTGCCCAGACTTGATACTACCAAGTATATCAGTGGTGTTTAAGAAAAGCACAGCTTCTAATTGCTAACTCAAACAAGTTCCTTTTACATTTTAAGGGGGCTCATTGACCTTTTAAGGTTTTGTTTTATCTCTATCCACTCACTATTTCTGACCTTCATTTGACATATGAAATATTTTGAAAACATTTGAATCACATGTTCCATGACATTATACGATCGGTTGCAATAGGCAATGAAGGGGCAGGGAAATGTACTTTAGCGGCAATCCATAGAATGCAGGTCCAAATCCAATCATGGCAGAATTTGACTGAGTGTGACATCAAGGAGCCCTAGCAAAACTCAAGATTCCACCAGAAACAAGGCTGGAGCAGGTCCAGATCAGCTGTCAGTATGTCCAGGGAGGGAGGATGGAGCTTAGGCAAATTAATGTGACTGCCCACTCCCCTCCCTCCCTCATTCCCTTCGACGACTCTCCAAATATGAAACAATGTGAGCTGCAGCCTGGAGATGGTTTTTTCAGAAACATAGAAGATAGGAGCAGGAGGAGGCCATTTGGTCCTTCAAGCCTGCTCCGCCATTCATCACGATCATGGCTGATCGTCCAACTCAATAGCCTAATCCTGCTTTCTCCCCATAACCTTTGATCCCATTCGCCCCAAGTGCTATATTGAGCCGCCTCTTGAATACATTCAATGTTTTGGCATCAACTACTTACTGTGGTAATGAATTCCACAGGCTCCCCACTCTTTGGGTGAAGAAATGTCTCCTCATCTCTGTCCTAAATGGTCTACCCTGTATCCTCAGACTGTGACCCCTAGTTCTGGACACTCCCACCATTGGGAACATTCTCCCTGCATCTACCCTGCCTAATCCTGTTAGAATTTTATAAGTCTATGAGATCCCCTCCCTCATTTGTCTGAACTCCAGCGAAAACAATCCAACCTAGTCAATCTCTTCTCATACATCAGTCTCGCCATCTCCAGAATCACCCTGGTAAATCTTCGCTGCACTCCCTCGAGAGCAAGAACATCTTTCCTCAGAAAAGGAGACCAAGACTGCACACAATATTCTAGGCGTGGCCTCACCAAGGCCTTGTATAATTGCAACAATGCATCCCTGCACCTGTACACGAAACCTCTCACAATGAAGACCAACATACCACTTCCCTTCTTTACTGCCTGCTGCACTTACATGCTAACCTTCAGCGACCTTTTCTTCTTTATCCAGAACAGGTAGTTGAAACTAAACCTGAATGCAACCGGGGTTGTCAGTATTGGATCTTACTCCCAGATATGAATTTACTGCCACCATGTCCCCATGATGCACAGTGCAGAACATGTTAATAAAGGTTGAGGCAGTTACCAAAATCAGTGCTATCATCTGCACAGTGTTGTTAAATAATTAATGAGATGCTTTCCTGTCAAATTAACAACATTGCACAATACTGCTAAAATAAAATTAGTACTCTTTGGTTTTTGTGAAATAGTTGTGATGGGATCACTTACACTGTGTTATATCTTTACATTCATGACCTATGCTGCATAGATAATCAAATTATATTTGTTACCAAATACCAATAATGGGCATTGTATTTGAATGAGCATCTTTCCGTGATTGTTTGGTGAATTTATTGTGAATCTTGAAAAATAACATGCATGTTATTTTTAAGGGAGAGGTTTTGGGAGGAGATTAAGGGGCCAAAACACAGGAAAAGAATTGGGGCCTAAGGTTTCTCTTCCTGGCCTGTGGTAAACCCACTGACTCCTACTGATTAAATTTCCTCCCACCTTATTTCTTCTAAAGAATCAACTTCATTTACAGATTTGCCCTCTTATTGCATTGGTCCTGATAAAGTCACCTGACATCCAGTGTTTCCGATATCCCTTTTCCTACAAATGAGGATGATCCCCATGTCTGACAGGGTCCTCAACTGTGCTTGTCCCATTTGTGCTCCCATTCCTTCCCCTCTCTCCCAGAATCACAATAGGGTTTCCGTTGACTTAAACTTTCACCTTACCGCAAGCCCCCCCCATCCCCCCCTCCCATTCAGTGGATCATCCTTCACTATTTCTGCCATCTCCAAAGACATACACCCTTCCCCACCCCTCTCAGCCCTCCCCCAACAGATTTGTGCTCTCTGTAGTATTGTGGCCCAGCCCCTCAATTGCTCCCAACACGCTCTTCCCTCCCATGACATCTTGCTGTGACTCTTTTACCCCCAAAACCTCCTACCATCCTGGAGCCCAAGTACTTCCAGGTGCTACAACCGTTTTACTGGCACCTCTCAATTTCCTAAAGTGTATTCAGTGCTCTGTGATGTGGCCTCCTCTACACTCGGGAGACCAAATGCTGATTGGACATTCGCTTTTTAGTGTGCCTTGATATGTCCTTTAACATGAGCCCCAAGCCTCTTGTTTTTTAAATTCTTTCATGGGATGTGGCCATCACTGACAAGATTAGCATCTATTGTCCATCTCCAATGCTTGAACTTAGTGGCTTGCTAGGTAATTTCCTTGCAGGGCAGTTAAGAGTGAATCACATTGCTGTGGGTTTGGAGTCATATGTAGGCCAGACTGAGCAAAGGGTACGAGTGAACCAGAGGGGTTTTTAATGACAATTGTTTCATGGTCAATCTTACCAAGACTGGATTTCTGATTTATTAATTGAATATAAGTTCTGATTTATTCATCAAATTTAAGTTCCACCATCATGGGATTTGAACTAATGGGCCTGATTTTACCATTTTCATTCGAAGTGCTGAATCTGGGCGTAATGCAGATCCGACTTAGAAATCTGCTTTCAGGCGCCCCCATACGCTCTCAGCCATCTCCAGTCCCATTCGCGCTGTGGGCGGGGCTTAGCGCGGCCGAAATGATCGGAGCTCTGAACTGCGCATGCGCAGTTAGAAAAAAATTTGAAAAAGCCCGCCCGTGTCAGACCGCATCCGCGCAGATTGCCACTTTACCAAAACCCAGGAATGGCGGCGATTCGATTTGCGCCCAAAACGGGCGCAACGGCGATTTAAATGCATCTGCATGCCGTAATGGACCTGCTAAATAAAAGTCTGAGTCGGGCGCTCCAGCTGCTGAAGGGCGCGTTCAGTGTTTCCAATGGCTCCCTGACTCAGATCAGTGGTGGGGGGGAGGAGGGAGGTGGGTCAGATCATTCTCTGGTTGGGGGAGGGGAGGGGAGCGAGGCCAGATCATTGTCTGGTTGGGGTGGGGGAGGAGGAGGCGGGTCAGGTATATTTCTGGTGGGGATGGGGGGGGGGGCGGAGAGGGCCGATCGTTGTCTGGTGGGGCGGGAGGAGGGTGAGGAGATGGATCTGACGAACGAGCAGCGCTCCGAAAGCTAATAGTATTCGCTACCAAATAAACCTGTTGGACTTTAACCTGGTGTTGTTAAAACTCTTACTGTGTTTACCCCAGTCCAACACCGGCATCTCCACATCATGACTGCCATGTTTCAAAGTCACAGCACACTCCTCCTTCACATTTCTTTTCTCTTCCCCCAAGCTAACCTGCTAAATCCCAAACTTGACCTCGCCTGTCACTGTCTTGCCTGCATTTTGGACAATAATCCGACCAGGTTATTTCCGAAGTAGAAGAATACCATGCGTTGTGCTGGGATTTACATAACTGTGGAGGGAAAATGCCATTTGCATTTCACCTACACAGAAAGAATCAGCATACTTGTTCTCACTACAAGCCAGAAGCTGGTTCCGCGAGTTCCCTGAAAGACAGAATAAAAAAGTATTTAACCTGTTGGTCACCTCCTACTAGGTGAGACTTTCTGGGACATGAATCGAAACACGAACCGGGACGAAACTGCCATCTCAAACAAATATCACAAACAGAAATCAGGAAGTCCGCCAGCGTGGTTTCACTCTGAAGTCACTTGAACGTCTACAAGGAACCTGTGCCCACGCCAGGTTTCCCAATTTTTATTGTATCTATTCCACGATGGCAGTAGAAGGGCGATTTATCATTGGCGTGCACTAGGTTTACCTGCTGCTTTCGTCCAGCACCTTAAGCTCTTATTGGTGCTTGCTACCCTGTGTGAAAGGTGACCCCATTTTTAGTTTCAGCTGGCACGCAAATATGTGCAAGTGTACAGACACCCTGTCGATCAATTTGAGAATCAATTACTGCGTAAAAAACAATGTAATTTTGCAAAGACCAGCAACACAGCTGATTTATGCGTGAAAAGGCTTAGCGTAATCAGGTTTCTTTTTTTTCCTCCCCAAACATACTCAGTACGGTGACACAGTAGTTAGCACTGCTACCTCACAGCGCCAGGGACTGGGTTCAATTCCCAGCTTGGGAGACTATCTGTGTGGAGTCTGTACGTTCTCCCCGTGGCTGTGTGGGTTTCCTCCGAGTGCTCTGGTTTCCTCCCACAGTCCGAAAGGCGTGCTGGTTGGGCGCATTTGCGATGCTAAATTCTCCCTCAGTGTACCTGAATAGGCACCGGAGTGAGGCGACTGGGTATTTTCACAGTAACTTCATTGCAGTGTTAATGTGACACAAGTAAACTGTTCATTAATTTTTTAAAATAAAAGTGTAATAATTCTTGTTCACCGGTTTAGGAAAAACAACAACACATTTATTTGCACATAAAGGTGATACAGGGGCTCGCAGTCTCACGGCTGCAGTCAGTTCCTGAGAAGGTTCTGGAACAGATACCCAAGCTCACCAGGGTGACCCTCACCCTATTCCCAGATTGGTTCCCTGGGACATGTGACCCCTATTGTGCAGATTGATCCCTGAAGGGACAATCACCACATCCCTCCCCCTTCAAGTCCTTTTATACAAATGTCAATGCTCAAATTACACAGTTTACGATAATTAAACAATTAGAAGATGAATTTTATCAGTTCTAAATTAAATCTTCCAGGGGGTTTACGAATCCAGTAGAGCGGCGTGACTCCTATGTTTGGGGTGCTTCCGAAGGATTACTGTCACCCGAAGCCAAATGACAGGTGCCTTCTCAGGCACAGGCAGTTCAGTGCTATCTGTTTCCATGGAGGTGTCATTGTGCCTGCCACAGGATGAGCAGCTACTTAAGTGCTTTGATAGTCGACAACATTCCCAGATGGTAATATAGCACTGGCTGCTGGGACAACTCTCATTCTTTCAAATGGTCTACATATTTCCGGACGATCCTCCCTTCTATGTCCACTTGATAAGATAGGAGTCCAGTTTTAGATACAACGACTCCAGGGACCCAACTCGACCCATTTTCAAAATTCCTCACAGACATGGCCACATCCACAGAAAAAAACTGTTGCTTGACATGAATCATGACTTGCCTTCTGACTACTTTGGTTGGCCTCTTCTCTCCCTGGCAAATTTGGGAACAAGAGGCTCAGTCTTACTCTGAGATGGCAGTTCATTAACAACTCTGCTGGCGGGATTCCCATTGTTGCATATGGAGTGGTCCTATAGCCCAGAAGGAATCATAAGATTCTGGTCTCCAGGGGTCCGCCTGGCTGCTCGTTTAGGCCAGACTTAAAGATATGGATGCTCATTCAGCTAGTCCGTTGGACGCTGGGTAGTAAGGTGCAGTCCTAATGTTCTTCATGCTATTAAGGAAGTTCTCAAACTCAGTAAACGTGAAGGCTGTTCCATTATCAGACACCAGGACTTCAGCTATTCAGTGGCTGAAAGAAATTGATGTAATTTTTCAAGTGTAGTGTACGATGTCAGAAACTTCACTTCAAACATTTCCATTCACTTTGAATGTGTATCGACAAGCAGAAAAATCATTGTACCCATGAATGGATCAACATAACCAATATGGACTCATACCCATGGCAAATTGATCCTGTAAGGGACAGTCACCGAATAAAATAAAGCAAATCAGATGGTTTCAATACTGTATGTGGCACCTTGAGGTGTCTCACCACATTTACAATTACAGTTTGTGAGCAACCAGATCAGAAATTCCAAGATATATCATGGAGTTAGACTAGACTCCAACTATTATTGATTTTGGCATTAATTTGAGGATAAGGTGTTTCGCTCCAGGTGTGATGCTATTGACCCACTAGGAAATTTTTATGAAAACAAACTTTATTTAACAGTACAGTTTAACTATAACAAAATGAATTTGCATAACGTTTACCAATTGAAATACTTAAACATGACAAGATACAATTCTTAACTGCTGATCTACCTTTATTAGTTCCAATTTAAGCAATATTCTTCATAGATATAAACTCCTCTTTAAAATCAGTCAGGTTTGCATGCTCTTATGCAGCTGTTAGTCCTCAAACCTCCAGAATACCACTGGAGAGAGATACCTATTTTCTAGTAGGCCCCAAATTACAGTCTCCGGACAGAGAGAGAAAAAATAACTCCTGTTCCTTGCAGACCCAAGCAGAAAACTGCCTTCTTATCTCTGTAAGCATTGTTCCACCCATTAGCACATGACTTGGCCTTTGTCAATCAACCTAATAAAACCCTACTCAGAAAACCCAGGGGACAACCCAAAAAATAAACCAAACAGCATTAACTCAGATTAAAACAAACACCCCAATATCTAGGATCAATTATTCTTCTACATCCTCAGCATGTTGGCTGCCTAGAGCAGACAGAGAGGCACCGTAAATCAGAGTTAAATTTTAAACATAACTTCCACAAGAAACATGCCACGAATACATTTCTTAAAGGCACAATATCATCACAAGTTAATATTTACAATAGTAACAGCCCGCAGGAGTTTTACAGTTTCCAGGCCCACAATGTAATATGGTAGGAGGACCTTGGTCAGTGGTCTTTTTCCCACTGTGCCTCTGCGGTGGTACCCCAAGTTTTAATGCATCCCTCAACATGTAGTTCTGGACCTTGGAATGTGCCAGTCTGCAACATTCAGTCGTTGACAGTTCCCCTCACTGGCAGATCAATATGTTTTGGCAGATCAAATGGTGTCTTTTACCGAGTTAATGGTCCTCCAGCATCAGTTCATGTTGACCTCAAGTGTGCATCTTTGAGAACAACCTGGAAAGCACAGAGTACTGCATTACAGAGCTTCCAGGCGTGAACCTCAGCTAAAGGCTTTTTTCTATTTTTCACCTGTTGTCAGATTTTGCTTCATGCGGAGTCATCCTGGATTAATTACACAATTACTTACACAATGAATTACTTAATTATACAATTAATTAATTAATTACACAATTAGATGACACAAACAAGAGGGAGACGGTGGTGTGGTGGCATTGTCACAGGACTAATAATCCAGGGAACGAGGGTAATGTTCTAGGGATGCAGGTTCGAATCCCATTGATGAAGAAATTTGAGTTCAATCAAAATTTGGAATTAAAAGTCTAATGATGACCATGAAACCATTGTCGATTGACGTAAAAACCCATCCTGTTCACTAATGTCTATTAAGAAGGAAAATGGGGAGGTGATGGCTTAGTGGTATTATCACTACACTATTAATTGAGAAGCTCAGCTAATGTTCTGGGGACCCGGGTTTGAATCCTGCCATGGCAGATGGTGGAATTTGAATTCAATAAAAATTATCGGGATTTCAGAATCTATTGATGACCACGAACCCATTGTCGATTGTCAAAAAAACCCATCTAGTTCACTAATGTCCCTTTAGGGAAGGAAATCTGCTGACCTTATCTGGTCTGGTCTACATGTGACTGCAGACCCACAGCAATGTGGTTGGCTCTCAACTGCCATCGGGTAACTAGGGATGGGCAATAAATGCTGGCCAGCCAGCGACGCCAATGTCCCACAAATGAATAAAAAAAAATCTGCCATCTTTACCTGGTTTGGGCTACATGTGACTCCAGGTCCATAGTGATATGGTTGACTTTTAAATGTCCTCTGAAATGGTCTAGCAAACCACTCAGTTCAAGGGCAATTTAGAATGGGCAATAAATGCAGGCCTAGTCAATGATATCCACATTTCCAGAACCAATTTTAAAAAAAATTACTTTCAAGAAAGGGATTTAGGACTGATCATTGGCCACTTACTAAAGTCATGTCACATTATGATTAACTTTCAGGCACCATTATAATGCAGGTTGATGGTTTCTTGCAGGGTGGCATGACGGAGTTCAAGAAATGTGCTATTTATAAGATTAAAGTGGAATTTATGATTGAAAGTCAGGCTTCAGGAGCTTCTAAATATATTCGTTCAGACATTAAGCAGAATGGGCTTGGAGTAACTCTGCTTAAATCATCAACCCTATTTAGGGAGTGATGTGCTTATCCAAGTTCATCACAAAATATCCTGTCATGCCCAACAATAAACAGAACAGTTACAAAGCCTGATTGGTCAGTTGAATTGATTTAAGCACTTAGACAAGACTGGATGCTAGTTTTGATGGGTTGGAACTGTGTACAAAGATGAAGCAGCCTAAAGTAGAGAATATTTTAATGGCAAAATAAATATTTAAAAATGATATATGGAGAATCGCGACTTAGATCTCATCCTTGGGTGGTTCTAGTAACACCTAATTGGACATTTTTATCAATGTTTCTTATATCATTCTTCCTGGTAAATTTTGAATGCAGTTGGTTTCATAATATTTTTGGTGGGTGAAAATGGGAAGTGTTGCCCTTTAGACTGAGAAGCTGAGAGAATGATTGTGAAAAATATTTTAACTGCAGAAACTCAGGCTCTTGCAGATGCAGTGTTTTTTTAAAATCCAATTCAATCCAATCAAGTCCAATTCAGAGTCTCAACAAGTGAGACATTCCTGATCCAAGCTGACAAGTCCAACGCCGGCATCTCCACACCAAGCTGACAAGACAGGGCTCTCATCTCCTGTCTTGGGCTTGATCTACATGATCCAAGCTGATTGGAGTAGGCATTGCACCTACTCCAAGGCTTGATCTCATTTGCATCTTAGCCAAAAGGCCAAAAGTCAAAAGAGATGCTGCTTTTAAAAATTGCTTCAAATGAAGCTAAAATGTAACCTAATGACTTCAACCAAGTACAGCATGTCGATACTACACTTGATCTCAGCCAAAAGGCCGAGAAGCGAGTGGCTAGGGAATGCTATTTTTCAAATATTTTAGGAGATATTTTATGCAGGCGGTGTACTGAAAATGTTGAAATGTTATGTAGGTAATTGTATCTTGTGGTACAATATCCATTCTACATGAAGTGTAAGTGGCAAAAAAGGATTGATCTTGCTAGCATGAGACAAATGTTAGAGAAAAGGAGATCTCCAGAATCAAATGGATTGATGCAAGGCATCAATGGCCTGGCTATTTCATGAAAAGAAGCGCTTGTACCAAAGTATTATCGGGTGGCCTTTGAAGGGAGGTGGATTAGAATCATGGAATCATAAAATCCCTACAGTACAAAAGGAGGCCATTCAGCCCATCGAGCCCGCACTAACCACAATCCCACCCAGGCCCTATTCCCGTAACCTCATGTATTTACCCTGCTAATCTCCTTGACACAAGGGTCAATTTGGCACGGCCAATCCACCTAGCCCGCACATCTTTGGAGTGTGGGAGGAAACCGAAGCACCCGGAGGAAACCCACGCAAACACGGGGAGAAAGTTCATTACAGTCCATGGGCGGCATGGTGGCGCAGTGGTTAGCACTGCTGCCTCACAGCACCAGGGACCCGGGTTCAATTCCGGCCTTGTTTCATTGTCTGTGTGGAGTTTACACATTCTCCCCCGTGTCTGTGTGGGTTTCCTCCGGGTGCTCTGTTTTTCTCCCACAGTCCAATGATGTGCGGGTCAGGTTGATTGGCCATGCTAAATTGACCCTAGTGTCAGGGAATTAGCAGGGTAAATATGTGCATACTCGATGGGCCGAATGGCCTCCTTCTGCACTGAAGGGATTCTATGATTCAAGGCTTTGATACTACTTTGAAAATTGATGCTGGATCATCTGTTAACATATTAGCAGATACCTCGACTGGCTTCAATCAATGACCCTTATCAATCAGACATCATGTTGCAAGGTCCAGGCAGCATAGACCTTCTAAGCAAAGGCAGGATTATTGCTGCTATCAGCCATAACGGGTGACAGATCATTGATTCTCTCTATGTTTTTCACATTCAACATAAATCCCTACTGCATGTTGGTGTTGGCATCCTTGTATGAATCTAAGAAAAAACAGATAAGCTGAACATTTGAATGACTCACTATCTTTCATGCAACAACCTTCAATCTTTTATTTAGAAACTGAGGAACACTCAGCAATAAGTTCCTTCCTTTGCAGAAACAGCATCCACTAAAAGTTTATTTATTGGTGTCACAAGTAGGCTTACATTAACATTGTAATGAAATTACTGTGAAAATCCCCTAGTCACCACACTCCGGTGCCTGTTCAGGTACACTGAGGGAGAATTTAGCATGGCCAATGCACCTAACAAGTACGTCTTTCAGAATGTGGGAGGAAACTGAAGCACTCAGAGGAAACCACACAAACACGAGGAGAATGTACAGACTCCGCACAGACAGTGACCCAAGCCGAGATTTGAGCCCGGGTCCCTGGCGCTGTGAGGCACCAGTGCTAATCATTGTGCCACTGTGCTGCACTAGTAAGGTGCAACATACAACAATCAATGTGTTAAATGAGATTAAATGGTTTATTTTTGGTTTGGAAATGCATTGTCTGGATTAAGAATTCCCAAATTGTGGGTCATTCTTGAGTCATGTCAATGTAAAAGCATTAAAATGGGGTCACAGTGGGAAAAGCCTCGGTCCAAATTAGCCTGTTAGTCCCATGATTGAAGCATTCCAATCTACCCACCATCCATGCCTTTTCATGTTCCTTTTGTGCGTTTCTGGTAACTTTCACTTTGTTTGAAGGAATGGCTATTGTGAAACATAAGTTGACTGCTGACAGCAATTACAGTCATTCAGGTTGCATCACGAAATGTTACAGCTAGGGAGGCAATGCATTCCATCACATTTAGGTGGAAGCTGTAAAATGTCCATTTACCATAAAACAAATTGGCCACATAGATCAAGTTACATTTGACGTAAATTTGACATTTCTTCCAAGGAAATCATAGGGTACAGTAAAGTTAAGAGATAAAGTATAAGGTTATGTGGAATAATAAGGATTATAACATAAATTACGTGCAGCATAAATTCCTGGCCTTATGATCACTTAAGAGAAATGGAAAGGAATTCTATGGAGACAGGGAGGAATTTTCCAGAAATGTCTTTCCCTCTTAACTAACTTTGGATTTTGATTTTTTTTTGCCAATCCCAGAAAAACAAAGGACAGCAGCTGAGTGATATATTTTTAAAAAATATTTGTGATTCTTACGGTAACATGACTGAGAAGGGGAGTGCAGTGAAGGTTTATCAGACTGATTCCTGGGATGGCAGCTCTGTCATATGAGGAGAGACTAGTTAGGTTAGGATTATATTCACCTGAGTTTAGAAGAGTGAGAAGGGATCTCGTTGAAATTTATAAAATTCTAACAGGATGGATTCGGAAGGAATGTTCGAGATGGTGGGTGAAGTCCAGATTCATAGTTTGAGGATAATGGGCAAACCTTTTAGGACTGAGATGAGGAGAATTTTCTTCACCCAGAGAGTGGTGAATGTGTGCAATCCATTCTCACAGAAAGTAGTTGAGGCCAAAATGTGTCATTTCAAGAAGAAATTAGATATAGCTCTTGGGACTAAAGGGATTTTGATTTGATTTATTATTGTCACATGTATTAGAATACAATGGAAAGTATTGTTTCTTGTGCTCTACAGACAAAACATAGCATTCATAGAGTACATAGGAGAGAAGGAAAGGATATGGGTGCATAATATAGTGTTGCAGTTACAGATAAGGCGAAGAGAAAAATCAGCTTAATATATGATAGGGCTATTAAAAAGTCTGATGGCAGCAGCGAAGGAGCTGTTCTTGAATCGGTTGGAACATGATTTCAGACTTTTGTATCTTTATCCTAACAGAAGAAGGTGGAAGAGACTATCTCCGAGTTATATGGGGTCCTTGATTATGCTGGCTGCTTTTCTGAGGCAGCGAGAAGTGTGGACAAAGTAATGGGAGGCTTATTTGTATGATGGACTGGGTTCACAACCCATTGTAGTTTCTTGCGGTCTTGGTCAGAGCAGGAGCCACACCAAGCTCTGATACATCCAGAAAGGATGCTTTCTATGGTGCATCTGAAAAAATTGGTGTAAGTCATAGTGCACATGCCGAATTTCCTTATCCTTCAGAGAAAGTAGAGGCATTGGTGGGCTTCCTTAGTTATAGTGCCATCGGCATGGAGGGACCAGGACAGATTGTTGGTGATCTTGAGATATTAAAGGGTTAATGTCCACTGTAGAGGGCAAGGTGAACTATTGGGCTTGCAAGAACGGCAGCGAAACAGCTCATGGGAGCAAACTGACAAAACAGGTTAACCACAGGCTCCAGCTTGCTGAGCCTGGCTGGGGTGCGAGTCTAGCTGAGTACATGATAATGTTCTCTTTTGTGCTAACAAATGGCATATCCTAAAGACATTATGCTTATGTTCTGATGGGTGGGGGTTGTAAGTAGTAAATGCGTATTTTAATAGAATGTTCTTTCTTATGCAGTAATTCCTGTAACTACTCGTTTTTGATTGAATCTGGTGGTGTGCTTAAGTCCAGACATTTTTGATTGAATCAGATGATGTGTGTTTAAGTCTTGTTTGAAATCACAGCTACCTGATGGGATTGTAAACTATATAAAAGGGGTCAGCCTTGTTGCTCCATGTGCTTTTTACTAACTGACTTCCAGCACTGAGTGGAGGTTAAGTAGTAAAGGTTAGCCAGCCTACATATGTAGGACAAATAAAGAACTTTGATTCTGACAACGGTTGGTGTTTGCTTTTGTATTAAGGACAGAAGAGTCTCGCGAAAAACGTACTTAAGAATCTGAACACAACGAAACTTGAACCTCTTGACCATCTCCACTTCATCACCGTTGATGTAGACAGGGGCATATCCTCCACTACATTTCCTGAAGTCAATTACTAGCTTCTTCATTTTATTGACATTGAGGAAGAGATTATTGCCATCGCACCATTCCACCAGATTCTCTATCTCTTTCCTATACTCTGTCTTTACATTGTTTGAGATCCGACCCACTACAGTGGCGTCATCAGCAAATTTGAAGATGGAGTTGGAGTGGAATTTGGCCACACAGTTATAAGTGTATAAGACTATAGTAAGGGTCTGAGGACACAGCCTTGTGGGGCACTGGTGTGGAGGATAATCGTGGAAGAGGTGTCGTTATCTATCCTTACAGATTGTGGTCTATGTGTTAGGAAATCAATGATCCAGTCACAGAGGGAGGAGCTGAGCCCTCGGCCATAGAATTTGGAGATGAGTTTTGTTGGGATAATGGCGTTGAAGGCTAAGCTGTCGCCAATAAATATGAGTCTGACATAAGTGTCCTTGTTATCCAGGTACTCCAGAGTTGAGTGTAGGGGCAGGGAGATGGCATCTGCTGTGAACCTGTTGTGGCAGCGATAGGTGAACTGGATCAAGGGATATGAGGGGAAGGCGGGATCAGGATATTGAATTTGATGATCAACCATGATCAAAATGAATGGGGGGGCAGGTTCGACTAGCCGAATGGCCTACTCCTCCTTTTAGTTTCTATGTTTCGATGAGTCAGCTGGTCATTTTCTGCATTGCATCTTTCATATTCTATGCCTCTGGTGATTGGCTTACTCATGCCCCAATCCGATCTCCTTTTTGTTTCATGCAAGAAGCCCTGTTTCTTTAGTGTATCTGCATTACCATGGCCTCTCATGACTGGGATGAGCTTTGGAATTCTGCTTGGCAGCCTCTCCAGATGCCTTGATACCAATACTAAACTGATGTTATTTTGTGGTTACAAGCAGAGCGGACTGCTGTTCTTGAAGAATGCTGGTACAAAGACCTAATCCTTTTTGTTTCCACATTCCAAATGGCGGTTTAAATAAAGGACATCTTTTGATGTGCAACACCGGTGATGCCAGCAAGCAAGTGTGTAACATTTTGACTGTTTCAAATGCCTTTGAATTAGTTTGAAGAATCATCTATTTGAGACATGAAAGGACTGGCAATAGTAATAGGCAAAATTACATTTCATTCAGACTGAGTCATAGAATCTTACAGAACACTTTGCCAGGCAGACCATTCCACCTACAGATTAGGAAGGAAAGATGGAAAGAACATGCAAGTCAGAGTGAGTGTATGTCTGTGTGCATAAGTGAGAAAGAGAAAGAGAGTCTTTTATGTGAAAGAAAAGCACGAGAACAACTCCTGGCCCAGAATTTTACATATAAGGTGGGATTTTATGGCCTCGCTCATCCCGAAACCGTAAAATCCTGCCCATGGTCAACGGACCTTCCCATTGTCCGCCCCTCGCCGGCTCCGATTCCTGAGGCGGGTGGGGCGGTAAAATTCCAGCGATAAAGTTTGGGGGCATGCCCAACCGGAAGCATGTAAAATAGCACAAGGAGACATCAGAAGTGCAACTGTCTGACAATCAAGAAGCCAATTGAAAATGATTCAACAACAATTGACTGGGGGTCACGTGGCCCTTTAGCCTTTACGGTTGGTGAGCGGGTCGATTGGCACAGTGGCCTTTATGTTTGCACTGCAGCATCGATCTTGGGTGGGATGAAAAATCTGGGCTCAAATAAACTTAACAAATGTGTCTGGGGTCTGAGGGCTGTATATGATTGTGCTGCCTAGTGACATAGTTTTAATATCAGTATTTATTTTTCACTGGTCAGCAGCTGCTATCTCCTTGAGGGAATATCCTGGAAGCTTTGATTCATATGCTTCCTTTTCTCATGCTCTCTTCCCATCCTCCCTGGTAATGCTAGTGTAGTGTAATGCTAGCTAGTGTAAAACTATGCTCTGCAGTTGGGACTGAGTTTGACTCCTGCTTCCATGCCTGCCAAGTGTACTTACGTGCCCAATGGGCAAAAAATTCAGGACTAGGTTGATTCTGACCTGGTCTTTTAGACCGTTCTCAGGCCTTTCCTTTCTACCTTTTACAATTTTTCACTTATGTATCAACTTTACGAAACCATTCTCGCCACTGTGGATTTGTTGTTTCAGGTAGAATATTCACTACGTTGAAAAAGGTGCACTTGAAATTTTCACAGATGGTAAACAAAGAAGTTAAAAAGCCTTAAAATCTTTTGTTTTTAAATCAAATTTGAGGGCGCTATGTTGGCACAGTGGTTTGCACAACTGTCTCACAGGGACCTGAGTTCAATCCGTCCTCGGGTCACTGTCTGTGCAGAGTTTGCACGTTCTTCCCATGTCTGTGTGGGTTTCCTCCGGGTGCTCCGGTTTCCTCCCACAGTCCAAAGATGTGCGGGTTAGGTTAATTGGAGTTTAATTTAGATAAATGCAAGGTGATGCCTTTTGGTACATTGAACCAGGGCAGGACTTACTCAGTTAATGGTAGGGCATTGGGAAAAGTTACAGAACAAAGAGATCTAGGGGTACAGATTCATAGCTCCTTGAAAGTGCTGTCACGGGTGGACAGAGTGGTGAAGAAGGCATTCAGCATGCTTGGTTTCATTGGTCAGAACATTGAATACCGGAGTTGGGATGTTTTGTTGAAGTTGTACAAGACATTGGTAAGACCACACTTGGAATACTGTGTACAGTTCTGGTCACCCTATTATAGAAAGGATATTATTAAACTTGAAAGAGTGCAGTAGAGATTTACTAGGATGCTACCGAGACTTGATGATTTGAGTTATGAGAAGAGGCTGGATAGGCTGGGACTTTTTTCTCTGAAGCGTAGAAGGCTGAGGGGTGATCTTATAGAGGTCTATAAAATAATGAGGGGCATAAATCAGCTAGATAGTCAATATCTTTTCCCAAATGTAGAAGAATCTAAAACTAGGGGGCATAGGTTTAAGGTGAGAGGGGAGAGATACAAAAGGGTCCAGATGGGCAGTTTTTTCACGCAGTGGGTGATGAGTGTCTGGAACAAGCTGCCAGAGGTAGTAGTAGAGCCGGGTACAATTTTCTCTTTTAAAAAGCGTTTAGACAGTTACTTGGGTTAGATGGGTATAGAGGGATATGGGCCAAATGCGAGCAATTGGGACTAGCTTAGGGGTTTAAAAAAAGGGGCAGCATAGACAAGTTGGGCTGAAGGGCCTGTTTCTATGCTGTAAACATCTATGACTATGACTCTATGACTCTATGGCTGTGATTAAATTGCCTCTTAAGTGTCAGAGGGATTAGCAGGGTAAATGCGTGGGGTTACGGGGACACAGCCTGGATGGGACTGTTGTCAGTGCAGGCTCGATGGGTCAAATGGCCTCCTTCACTATAGGGATTCTCGGAAAGTGAAATACATATATGGCCATATTAAGAAATAAATTAGAATAAAGATAAACAGATATGTTTATAACATGTTTTTGAAAATATGTGGAAATCTTTCTATGATATTTGAGAAATTTGACATTCCAAATATAAAAATACTGGAATGCAGCAGTAATTATAAAGTTGGCATGCGATCACAAGCAGTTTTGCCTCATTTCAAAAGGGTGTGATATTTTCCTGGGAATTTACAGATAGACCAAATTATGAGTGTACAGTACATCATATGGAGGAGCAGAGAATCCCCCTCGATTTCCACCATATTCTGTGACCATCTGAACTTCTGACTTCTGGTGAGTTTCAATAGAATAATGTTGGTGAGCGGTGACAGCAAAATAGAGGCCATTATTCCAACTGCAAACTAAAGTAATGTCTTGTACGGGTTTATCCATACCGTTGTACTTTGTAGCTCTATTTGTAGCTGCTTTCTCTATTTGAAACATTTTTGAAGCATATGCAATGGTGACCGCCAGTTTTAAAATTTATAATATCACACATTGTTCCCGTTAAGTTTAATCAGGATTTAATAGTTTCCTCATGTTGCTTACAATCCCTTACAAAATTAATTATGTTTCCTTACTATGTATTGTCTGCAAATGTTTCCCTTGTACTCCTTAGCCCAAATTATCAACAGCAGTTTAACTTTCATGGCACCATTCATAGAAAAAAAAGTCCCAAGGTTCTTTACAGGACTATTACGAAGCAAAATTTGATACCAAACCACATAAGGCAATATGGTAATTGGGTAGATGACTAAAATCTTAATCACAGAGATAAATTGTCAGGAACATTATATGGAGGAAAGAGAAATCAAGAGATAGAAAGATCTCACTGAAGGACATTCCAGAATGTCAGGACTTCTCTGGTTAAGGCATAGCCATCTTTGGCAGAGCAATTAAATGATGTGGAGATGCCGGCGTTGGACTGGGGTAAACACAGTAAGAAGTTTAACAACACCAGGTTAAAGTCCAACAGGTTTATTTGGTAGCAAAAGCCACACTTTTGCTTTTGCTACCAAATAAACCTGTTGGACTTTAACCTGGTGTTGTTAAACTTCTTACAGAGCAATTAAAATCAGGGATGTTCTGGAGGGAAGGTCTTGTGGCGCAATGGGTAGTGTCCCTGTCTCTGAGCCAGAAGCTCCTGTTCAAGTCCCACACCAGAACTTGATGGCCAAGGAAGGTGAGCTCATAACACGGCCAAACAGGTTGAGTGTCAACCTGCAAATTCTTTGAAACACGCCAATGTCTTGCGGTAAAGGTGGGAGAGGCTCTTGGTCAGCCATGCTTGATGTGGAGTGGAGCCCCTCAAGCTATAAGCTCCTGGCAACAAAGCAGCGACCTGTTCTGGGAATCTCTAGCTGTGGAAACAGATGAAAGTCTGCCTTAGTGCACCACTAGGTGCGGGAATGGAGTTGGACAGAATGAGATGAGCACAGATATCTCAGTGGGCTATGGGGCTGGAGGTGATGACAAAGATGGGGAGGGATGAAGCCACAGAGGGGTTTGAAAATAAGGATGAGAATTATAAAATTCAAATGCCACTGACTGGGAAGCAATGAAGGTTAGTGAGTGCAGGTGTATTCATGTTGCCCCCTGTAAACAGGACTTGGTGTGGTGTAGGACATGGACATCCGAGTTGTTGGATTACCTCAAATTCCTGAAAGGTAGAATTTGAGAGGCTGGTTAGGAGGGTGTTGGAATAGTTAAATCTAAAGGCAAAGAAGTGAGTTCCAGGTGTACAGAGGCAGAGTTACATAGTGCCACAGAGGTGAAAATAGGCAATCTTAGTGATGGCTATGTGGTCAGAAGTTCATCTTGGGGTCAAATATGATACCAGGTTATGAAAAGTCTGTTTTAAGCTCAGATATTTGCCAGGGACAGGTATGGAGTCAATAGCTGGGGAACAGAGTTTGTTGAAGGGACCAAAGAGAACAGCTTTAGTCTTTCCAACATTTAACTCGGGGAACCACTATACCCAACACCTCTCCTGTCACTCATGGCACCTTCCCATGCAATTGCAGAAGAGGTAACACCTGCCCCTTCACCTTGTCCATGCTCACCATTCAAGGTCCAAAACATTCATTCCAGGTTAAGCAGTGTTTCACTTGCACCTCTTTCAATTTGGTCTATTGCATTCGCTGCTCCCAATGTGGTCTCCTCTATATCAGAAAGACCAAGCGTAGACTGGGTGATCGCTTTGCTGAGCACCTTCGGTCTGTTGTGCAATCAGGACCCTGACCTTCCGGTTGCTTGCCATTTTAACACATGATCCTGCTCCCATGCCCACATGTCTGTCCTTGGCTTGCTGCAATGTTCCAGTGAAGCTCAATGCAAACTGGAGGAACAGCATCTCATCTTCCCGTTAGGCATGTTACAACCTTCCGGTCTCAACATCGAATTCAACAACTTCAGATGATTAGCTCTACCCCACCTCGATCCCTTTGCTTTCTTTTTATTTAATTCTTTTACTGTTCTCTATCTTTTATTTCTTTATTGTCTTTCTTTAATTTTCTTTTCCCCAGTCTTTCCCCTACTTTATCCCCCTTCCCTTACCTTTTCTTCCTCTTTGCTTTCCCCCTCCCCCTTTTTCCCAATGTTACCTCTTTCCCACCCATTCCACCCACCACCCTCACATCTTTGTCTGTCACAGCTTATCCTCTGATTTCAGTTTCTCTGCCGTTCGGCCATTCACACACTTTATTCAGTCTATGGACTGACATTAGCAGTCTTTTCCCCTGGTTTCTGTGGCTATGACTCATCTTTCGTTCCCTCACTCTGCAGTATAAATATCTCCCACTTTCTATGCCTTTTAGCTTTGACGAAGGGTCACCTGGACTCAAAACACCAGCTCTTTTCTCTCCTTACAGATGCTGCCAGACCTGCTGAGATTATCCAGCATTTTCTCTTTTGGTTTCAGATTCCAGCATTCGTAGTAATTTGCTTTTAACTTGGGGAGGTTTTGCTGATCTGGAAGCAATCTGATAATGCAGCAAGAGTTGAGGGTTTCAGAGAGGTGGTGTGAGTAAAACGTAGTGTCATCGACATACTTGTGGAAACCAATGTTGTGTTTCCTGCTGATGTCACTGAGGGTCAGCATGGCAATGAGAAACAGGATAATCCGTGTATAGATCGTTAGAAGATACAAGTGGTAATGGTGCAGGAGGGGAACAGAAAAGCCATTGCAGGCAATACTTTAGTTATGATGCAATAGATAAGAGTGGAACCAGGTGAGAGTAGAGAGCAATGGAGACGCTTTGGAGGAGGATAGTGCGATCAACTGTGTCAAAGGCTGAAGACAGGTTGAGAAGGATGAGGATGATACAAGCTACTATTTGTATTCTCTAACCATCTGTACTTGGACATCAGCAGAAAACACAACATTGGTTTCCACAAGTATGTTGATGACACCAAGGGGAGTTTGCCTTAGTTATAATCACAGACAATGGCGCATGTTAACTTTGATAAGAGTGAGACTGGTGCTGTGGTAGGTACTGATCTAAAGATGATATTCTGAGAAAGATGGATGGGAAGTGGGCACACATTTAAGGAATTAGAGAATCAAATATGTGTATACATATATGTCTTTGCGCATGTATATGTATATATGAACATAGGTCTATACCTTATGTACACTGTTAATGCAGTGGTGACGATCGCATTGATGTATGTCTATGTATATAACATATAGGAACATTACCAGCCCCTGGGGAATGCCAATGTAATCATCCCTCCAGTCTATTAACCCTCACTTAATGTTCTACCCTCTACCCCGTGTGCTGCTGAATTCATCAGAGGGCTGGAACACTGCTGGACCGGAAACTACAAAGGGTTGTGAACGTAGCCCCGTCCATCACACAAACCAGCCTCCCATCCAGTGACCCCATCCACACTTCCCACTGCCTTGGAAAAGCAGCCAGCATAATCAAGGACCCCAGGATATACTCTCTTCCACCTTCTTCCCTCAGGAAAAAAGATGAAAAAGTCTAAGATGTGGAAGGGGATTTCTAACCAGTTAATAAATTTATAGGCAGAATGTAGTCTTTCAGACGGCAAAGTATCAATAAAGAGTTAAATGATTATTGGGTAAGTTAACACAAACAGCTTACATATGTGGATCCAGTAAGTGAATCAAAACAAATAATTATGATTTTAAAACATATAGCTGATAGTTTAAATGTATTTCAATGTATTGTACACTTTAGTCAAGTAAAGTAGCCAAATGTTTGGAAACAGTTCAATCAGCAAGTCTTATCAGGTGACATTCCTAAGAAGGGACGCATGATGCAACATTATGAAAAGTTCTATTCATTACTCAGACACGAAATGGATAGGAATCTGGATGCAGGAACACATGTCCATTCAACTTGGCAGTGAGCCAGTGGGAACAGCATCTGCTGTTACCAAGCAATAGAGAGAGTTAGTTAGTGCCAAGGGGAGACTACATCTGGAATCAACTGGACGAATAAAATATCACCATGCTATTAAGTATCTTATGATTGGCTGAGGTACCTGACAGAAAATTGTACTGATGTGTAACTATTAAATGGAATTGATTTTAATCTAATGAAAGGTGGAATTATTGATTATAAAAAAGTATAATTGATCTGTATTTGACTCTGTAAGTTAGTTCTTTCGGAGAGTTTCCGTCACTCTGTGCTAAGAGCTATCTAACCCTTCCTGAGACTCCGGTCAGCTGTACATTTATATTGTATTGTCCTATGTTTCATGTTTAATAAATTTTTTATGTCTTTTCTACAGAAATATTTGCTTTGCGAGAATTGTCTTAGTTTAAGACACAATTGGCCACCTCTTGAAATTTCTCCACAACAGGTACCAATTGACTCAAGAACAGCTTCTTCCCTGCTGCCATCAGATCTTTGAATGGACCTGCCATATATTAAGCTGATCTTTCTCTACACCCTATAATGCTACAACACTATGTTCTACATCTTCTTTCCTTATCCCCTATGTACTCTATAAATGGTATGCTTTGTATAGTGCGCAAGAAACAATACTTTTCACTGTATCCCAATACATGTGACAATAATAAATCAAATCAAATAAAAAAACCTGCTGGACTCTTTTCACTCAATTCCCGTGTACACATCAATAGTCTGGGGGGGGTGGGGAGTGGGACGGGACGGACGAACATACCAATGTTTAGTGTGCCCAGTGACAGTATCCACCATCCCCACCGCCCAAACAACTTGGCACATTGTGTGTTTGTGTAACTTTCGCCTGGGCTTTTGATGTGTGGGGATTTGGTTTGAATACTTATATTGTTCACCAGCCTTTTTACTGTGAATTATGAATGGATTCAAGGACTGCCTTTGGAATATTCCTTCTGCTGGCCGATTGCTGCTACTTACGCCTTCAGACAAGTGGAAAGCTGCCAAGTGAGTTAATATTGGAATTCAGAGTTTCACTGGCAAAGGGATACGGAGACGGCAGACGGTTTGCCGGTGAGTGGGAAGTGTGGTAAATCGCACCATGTTGAAACAATTTGCATAGAGTGGGGTGGCGGGGGGGGGGGGGGGGGATGCCAAGAGACACACGAATATATAAGATGGGTGCTCCTCATCCACTACAATTACGTTGCAGGCAGCCTAGCTATCATGAATGTCTCCTTGCCAACATCAGGCGAAGTGACCGTGGAAGTGACTGCGCCTTTGACACTGTCGGAAGCCCCACAGAGGAGCCGTGAGAAGTGCCCCAGATCACTGTTCTGTTGGTCTCTGATTATAATGATAACCATGGTTGAGGTTCTGGCAATAAGTTGTCTCTCCTTTCTCCTCAGAAAGTATCTGGAGCCGAGCGCGGTATGTTTTTTAAAATTATTTTAAGGGATACCATTCTGTGTGATAATCAGCACCTTGGACCGATTGATTCTAATGGCTCTGTTTCTCTCAACAGAAAGAGACATGTGTAACTCACTGGGCAGCTGGTAAGGATATATATATATGTGTGTGTGTGTATATATATATATACAACAAATGTATGTATAAATTGATATTATGTTTGTTCAACTCTGGCGCTGTTTGTGTCACCTCACTCACCACTGTTTAATATTTGGTATTCTGGTGCCAACAGCATGGTTAACACGTTTGAAGTGCTAGAGATAACTCCGGAACGTTAGCTCCGTTTTTCTCTGCCCAGCTACACTGAGTTTTCCCAATCTGTTTGTGCCAGGGATGCCCACCAGCGTCTGGCAGCGTCTCTGCGGAGGGGAAACCGAGCTCTTGATGAGAAAGGGACTCTTGTGTGGAGTTGAGTGTGCTGTATGGGGAGGAAGCTGGGATGCACAGTGGGCTGGGCTATCTGCCGGGGCTACCGCAGCACTTTCCTGACCACTTTTAGGAGGACAATGCCTTCTTCACAGGATACCGCAGGGATGATGGAGAAAAAGGTGTGTGTGTGGGGGGGGCGGGGGGGGGGGGGGGGTTAGCCCCTGCGCCGTGGGCCGAATTGCCTCATTCTGTGTAGTGGGGTTACAGGATGCTGCTACCTCGCTCTCTCAGTGACCAGTAGCCCAGAAGTGACCTCCGCCCCAGATTACTGGGTGGACCAATTTGGCCATGGCTGCTGCATTTCAGTTTCTAGCAGAAATGCTAAGCCATTGATAACTAAACGGGCTGAAAGCTAGGAGAGCCACGCCAATACATGTCAAGCATGATGTGGGTCAACGCCAAATTTTGCAGGCAGCCGAGAGAGCTGATGGTGGTTTTAATTTCCCAGTGGGTGCTGTCAGGCTCCGCTTATCCCACTGGAGCTGCGCTGAGTCACAGCAATGACAGCTGGCTTCGAGCGGGGTAAATCATCGCCTGCATTGTATACTGCAGAATGACATCAATGGGAGTTACACTGCTAACAGTGAATAAGCTTCGACCACCCTGCAGGTTGTAAGTCCAAAATATTCTCAGCGGCTTGCGATGTTTAGCAAAGAAGAGTTTTCTTTTGGAGGGTTTGGATGGTTTTAATTTTGAATTATACAAGCAGATTGGATGGGTGCAGGTAATCACATTTTGGCGTGTGCTTTATTTCCCATTACAACTTTGTGGCAAAGTTTCTTCCAATATTACTTTTTTTAAAAACCAGGAAATGCTGGAAATGCTCAGTAGGTCAGGCAGCGTCGGCGGAGAGGGAACCCACTCTAAGGTTGAAGATTGAAATATCTTCTTTTCTCCCCCGAGCACAGGGAGCTGTTTCAATCTTCTCCCTCCGCCGCTGCTGCCTGACCTGTGCTCAGTGGAGCTCCAAAAGCTTGTGTGGCTTTTGCTACCAAATAAACCTGTTGGACTTTAACCTGGTGTTGTTAAACTTCTTACTCAGTGTGTCCCCCAGTCTTGCATGTGTTCAAATTGCTAATGTCAGCCGCGTCTTATTTTTGTTGGAAACTTTCCCGAGATCATTTCCCCAGGCGCAGTTATAAACATATTAAAGATGTGATCTGGAATGGCGAAAGATTTACTGGAGGGGGGCGGGGGTGGGGTGCTTCCAGTGTGAAACCCACACTGGCGTATGGCTGGAGAGCTTAAAGGGCAGCGCTCCAAAAGCTTGTGGCTTGTGCTACCAAATAAACCTGTTGGACTTTAACCTGGTGTTGTGAGACTTCTTACTGTGCCCACCCCAGTCCAACGCCGGCATCTCCACATCAGAGCTTAAATAAAAGCTGATTGGTTGTAGGGCTTAAACACAGGGCGATAAAAATGCTGGATAAACCCAGCAAGTCTGGCACCTGTGGAGAGAGCAACACTGTTAATGTTTGGAGTCCGTCTGACCTTTCTACAATTCAGAGTTAGCTGTGTTTTTCTCACCACAGATGTTGCCAGACCTGCTGTGCTTATCCAAACATTTCCTGTTTTTATGTTAGGTTCAGTAAGAAGTCTCACAACACCAGGTTAAAGTCCAACAGGTTTATTTGGTAGCAAATACCATAAGCTTTCGGAGCGCTGCCCCCTCGTCAGATGGAGTGGATATCTGTTCTCCAACAGTGCACAGAGACACAGAAATCAAGTTACAGAATACTAATTAGAATGCAAATCTCTACAGCCAGCCAGGTCTTAAAGGTACAGATAATGTGGGTGGAGGGAACATTAAACACAGGTTAAAGAGATGTGTATTGTCTCCAGACAGAACAGCTAGTAAGATTCTGCAAGATCAGGGGGAAAGCTGTTTTAGGTTCCCATGCAGCGTGTTGCTTTTATTTTGCTTTTATTTTGGCCGCAGGGGCTTTGTTTGTTGTTACACGACGACCTAGCTGCTGTCATGCAATAGCTTTCCCTGGCACATGAGTGTGGTTACTGACAAGAGAGAGGGAGAGAAAGAACAGTGCCCACGCCTTACCACCTCACATAAATCAAATAGCACACACTGATGTTTACATAAGGTATGAGTCACCTGAACATATTCTGTTGTGCAATCGCTGTGTCCCAAACATTATTTGTATTTAAAACTACAAAAAACATTGCACTAGAATCTATTGCACCAGCTAAAATAATCTTTTTTTCCCCCTTTCTCTCAGTAAAGTTACAATCATTTATTTTGGACGTTGTGATTATCCTGTATACGTCAAGTGTGACCATCTCTCATGTTTTGTGTTGAAATAGCGTCCAAAGAGCAACAGCCAGAGGGCGAGAATCAGGCACTCGCTTGGGAGGTTACCAAGGGCGATGTTCACACCGGAAGCTGCACAAGGTACAACGGTCACGAGAACTCACTGGAAATACAGAGCTCTGGCGTTTACTTCATTTACGTGCAGGTGATGTTGTTTAATAACTGGAAAAACGTGACATTCAACATCAACGGGCGAAAGATCATCCACAATCCAGGCACCGCGGGAAATTCGAACACTCTATACTTTGGGAGCACATGTAACGTGCGAGAAGGGGCAAAGATCTGGGTCAGACTCAACCCCGATTGCGTCCGACATGGCGAGACAGAAACATTCATCAGCCTGTTTAGGCTATAGAAAAGCCTACGCCATTATTCCGCCCCAGACCAGCACCAGTTAAGTGGAAGAGGAGTGCGAAACTCGGAGCGAATCTGCCCTTAAGTCACTCCTGTACTGTATCAGTCAATGTCAATTTTTCTTTACTGTAATGTATCACGTGCAACAACAGAGTATTGGCTTTGTTGAGAAGCAATCCTTGTGAAAATCAGTCTCAAATCACCTCTTTTTATAAGAACTGTAAATATTTTCTATAAATAAAAGCTTAGAAATAAATATTTTAAGATAATATTGCTGTTAGCATTTGTTTCTTTTTAAACATCACCAAACTCAGCACGTCAAACACCACACCAATGTCATTCAATTAATTCAAATTTATTTTAAAAAGCCCCTTGCTATAGATATATAACATTATTAAACCGATATGTGCTAATAAGGATGTGGTGATGGGATATTATTTGATATAGAAAAGGTACTAACATGACTATCGTAGGAACAAGGGCCTGAATCTTCCATTCTGGAGTCTAAGTTCAGTGGCGGGGACAGAAGTGGGAGCAATTTCCACTGGAGGGCAGAAGGGCTGACCACATGCAATCTTGCACTGTTCAGCTTATTGCAGGCATGCCTGTGAGGAGCTCTCAGATTCTCATGTGGAGGTAGGTGTCGGCAGAAAGTTTCCATCTCCATACCTCATGGGGTCAAAAGTCTGTGTGCCATATTTCGGAGGCACTAGTCAGCCTGCACTGTCCCTACCATCATTATCTGACCTCTCATCCACCCCCGCCAACACATTCCTCCACTCCATGATCATCTTCCACATAACTTGCACTTTCACCACCTAGTCTCAAACATAGGTTTGCATTTACAGACGCTCCCCAAAGAGGAGAATGTAGCAGAAGCTCAGCATTAATCATGGAAGAAGTAACATTGCCAAGCCTACATGATCTACACACAATCAGAAAGTAAATGATCTAACTTCTTGCAAGTGGTGAACTTAATTCTCTGAACTGGCCTTTGAATGAGCATACACAGTTTGCGAGAGCACGCAGAAGAACTTCCTGGCATTGTTCATCAGGAGATTTGACCTTCCTTTAATCCATCAGGTGGCAGTGGTTAGCACTGCTGCCTCACAGCGCCAGGGACCGGGGTTCGATTCCCGGCTTGGGTCACTGTCTGTGCGGAGTCTGGATGTTCTCCCCGTGTCTGCGTGGGTTTCCCCTGGGTGCTCTGGTTTCCTCCTACAGTCCGAAAGACGTGCTGGTTAGGTGTGTTGGCCATGCTGAAATCTCCCTCACTGTACCCGAACAGGGGGGATTCACAGTAAGTTCATTGTGGTTTTAATGTAAGTTTACTTGTGGCATTAATTAAACTTTAAAGACTTTATTTTTTATGTCCCATGAACCAAACTGGCAAAGTTCATCCCGTGTCAGGAAGCTGATTTTTGGCCTCATGCCAATATAAGTTTGACTGGCAAACTTCCCACTGCTGGCAGGGTTTCCACTGTTTGTTTGTTAGTGGCTTTATAAATAACTTCATTATACAGACTTTATACAGGAGGGATGGAGTGTGAGAAAATTAACCATCGAGCAGTTGGGTCCTTTCTACTTAAAAATCATAAAATCACACACATCACCTTGCGATCTTTGCAGCAAACTATGCCTTTGCTGACACTTTGACGTAGTTAGCCAATCAATCCCGATCCCTTACACTTCCATCATTGTCCTACATCGGTTTCCTTTTCAAGTGGAGGTCCAATTCCCTTTTATGGATTATGGCACCGCTGGAGAAACAAACAAAATGCGAAGGTTATGTTGAAGCATCGTGTGCTTGTTTCCCAGGAGTGTGGCAGTGGAAATAGAAAGGCTTTTGGTAATTTCTAATCGGTCTGCACAATCACATCTTCAAGCACTGACTTTGATGTCCTTATCAACATTAACATCATTGTCCATCTCACCCTGGTTACCCACCGCCCCTTAAGTCCAAGGGATGCAGACTTGAATGGGTGGCTTTGGTGGGTGGTGTGGAGAGGGGGAGGAGGGAGAACCTGCCATTTGCAACATAATCCTTCAGGCATCACCTACCCCACATGTGGCAGAGTCTGCCAGTCACACCCTGGGCATCTCGGAACACATCAGACTAGGGTGGAAGCAAATCATCCTCGATCCTAAGGGGCTGCCTGAAAAGAAGACAGATCTAATAAGTACATGTATACAAAAGTGTGTATGGGATTATTGCCAGACACTAGATTTGCATAACTTTTAAACATGGAAAGCATTTTAAAAAATTTAAAAATAAATATTCTCTCATGAAAATCTCCATTCTCACTGTGTATCATGAAGTTAATGATGTCATCGATTAAATCACTGTTATCTGCCTTACCAACGAGTAAAGAATGTCCTGACAAAGTCTGACTGGGAAAGATATGAGCTCTATCTGATTATAAGTTTATACACACGACAATTTCTCCTTTAACTTGTCTCACTTCCTCCAGATAAAAAGGGTGGCTATGGGTACTTGCATGGGTCCCAGTTATGTCTATCTCTTTATGGTGTGGCCAAACGGGCCATCTAAAATAGCGATTT
The DNA here is from genome assembly GCF_964213995.1 of Mustelus asterias. Taxonomy (NCBI): domain Eukaryota; kingdom Metazoa; phylum Chordata; class Chondrichthyes; order Carcharhiniformes; family Triakidae; genus Mustelus; species Mustelus asterias. The sequence goes on from NC_135808.1 coordinate 64,365,355, forward strand.
GTAAAGCACTCTGGGATAATTGGGCAAGAACTAAAATGACAGGCTGCAGTTTAAAAGACAGAGACAAACAGGCTGCAATCCTGACGTGTGAATCCACAGGATATGGGTCATCTCTAGGGTCAAAGAGACTTTCTGGTCACACTGGGTTGTTTACCAGACATAAGGGCACTGTGACCCCTTATTTGGGAGGGAGGTATGTGACCTATGTGCCTCCAGTACCTACAGACATGGTCGTTGGGTACACACCCAGAGATCGGTGTGGCAGCACCTGATTGGACTCTTATCGATCAGGGTGATCAAGTCCTGATCGATTGATTGGCAATGGCCAAAAGGGGCGTGAAACCTAACGGGGTATAAAGGGTGCTGCGTAACCAGGAACCTCTCTCTCTCTCGCGCGCTCTCTCTCTCGCTTTCTCTCTCGCTTTCTCTCTCGCTCTCTAACCCCACGAACGAGCTACAACAACGGTGACCATCGCCAGCGACGACCAGCACGAGGAGAGCCACCACACTCGAGACGGAAGGAAGACCTGAGCCAAAGTGCCAGACCAGACCAAAGGACCAGACTATGCAAAGGATGACCGAGACTAACGCACAGATAAAGGCCAAGATCTGCTTGGGTACTTGCCAGTCATGCAAAGTTAAGTTAAGGTATTATAGTGGACTTGAACTTTAGTATTTTCCTGTAAGATAACTTATCGTTGGTTGGGTGGGTGATTATTGATTGTGTGGGTTTAAATAAATATTGGTTGTATGAATAAGACATCTACTCGTACTTATTTGTGCACCGTATAAGGGTTAAAACAGATGTGCGGCAGATAAGAGGCAACAATGGGTTATGTGGAACACTCCCTGTGCCAGTCCTACTCCAGCCCTCTCCCACAACTTCTTTATCGGTACATTGATGACTATTCTGCTGCCACTTCATGCTCCCGTCTGGACCTGGAAAAATTTTATCAATTTTGCTTCCAATTTCTATCTCTCTGTCACCTTCACATGGTTCATCTCAGACACTTCCCTTCCTTTCCTTGACCTCTCTGTCTCCATTTCAGCCAATAAACTGTCCACTAGTATCCACTACAAACCCACCAACTCCCACAACTACCTTGACTACAGCTCTTCACACCCCACACCCTGTAAGGACTCCATTCCATTCTCTCAGTTCCTTCGCCTCCGCTGCATCTGTTCTGATGATGTCACTTTCCAAACTAGCGCGGCTGATGTGTCTTCCTTCTTCCTCAATTGTGGTTTTTCCACCCACTGTGGTTACCAGGGCCTTCAACCGCGTCCAATCCATCCCCCGGGCCACTTCTCTCACCCCCTCACCTCCCTCCCAGAACCAGGATAGGGTCCCCCTTGTCCTCACATTTCACCCCACCAGTCTCCGCATTCAAAGGATCATCCTCCGTCATTTCCGCCAACTCCAGCACGATGCCACTACTCAACACATCTTGCCCTCACCCCCCGCCAGCATTTTGCAGGGACCGTTCTCTCCGGGACACCCTGGTCCACTCCTCCATCACACCCAATACCTCACCCCGTGCCCACAGCACCTTCCCATGCAATCGTAGAAGGTGTAACACCTGCTCCTTTACCTCCTCCCTGCTCACCGACCCAGGTCCTAAATACCCCTTTCAGGTGAAGCAGCGCTACACGTGCACCTCCTTCAGTCTGGTCTATTGCATTCACTGCTCCCAATGCGGCCTACTCTACATCGGAGAGACCAAACACAGGCTGAGTGACCACTATGCTGAACACCTTCGGTTGACTGCAAGCAGAACCCTGACCTTCTTGTCGCTTCAACAAACCACCCTGCTCTCCTGTCCACATCTCCATCCTTGGCCTTTTGCAATGTTCTAGTGAACCCCAGTGCAAACTGGAGGAACAAGCACCTCATCTTCCGATTGGGCACTTTACAACCCTCCGGACTGAGCATTGAGTTTAACAACTTCAGATAATGAACTCTCCCCTCAACATTCACCCCATTTCCATTTATTTTGTTTGATTTCATTTCATCTCATTCTCCATTTTATCGCTCTCCTTTCCACCACCACCCCCCCCCCCCCCCCCCGCCCCCCCGCCCCCCATCCCCCTTCTTCAGGCCAACTGCCACATTCTTCAAGCAGCCCTTTACCAAACTGTATATTTGTTTTGCAATTCACGCATTCTGATCATTTAATAGATAATTTCAACACCTTCTTAGCCTTCTGCAGGCTCATTAACATTCCCGTTGTCCAATTCCACCATCCCTCCCTACGCTCCTAGTATAAATCTCTGCTGACTCTTTCTCCTCTCAGCTCTGAGGAAGGGTCATCTCGACTCGAACAGTTGGCTTTACTCTCTCCACAGATGCTGTCAGACCTGCTGAGACTTTTCAGCGTTTCTCTGTTTTGGATAAGATTTTACAGTTGAGTTTCGGTCTCCACTGGGATTAAGACCTGAATGTCTAGGGAAGCCTCCATGTGCACACAGGGTGATGAGGGAGTTGTGAGCTTTGACACATGGTGCTTGTTCTGACCTTGAACGGAAAGAGAAGTGTAAAGCATATCACAGAACCTTTCGTCTGATTAAGTACCAGAATTGAAGGAGAACTTTTGAATCCGTTATTAGCTTTGATGTTTCATATCAATAGGGTGTCAGTCATTGCCGTTCACCAAGAAAGCAATGACAGCCAGCATTTCTATAGTGCTTTTAATAAGATAAACATCCCAGAAAGCTTGTGGACTAGGGCACTCAAGCAAACCCTGGCACCTGAGCTCTGCCAACAGCAGTGAAAGTGGAATTTCTGTGGCCTATTTGGCTCACTATCACATCAGGAGAATCAGTGAGAGCAACAGAGGAATTGCTGGGCAGTAAAAAAACAAGGTCCATCCATCCAAATAGTTGCATGACAAAATCATGAAGGAGTTGCTGACTAACAATAACAATCGATCTCTATCAATCAGTCTGCTACAGACCCAAGCAAGTAATGAGGAAAAACCCCAGTGGAGGAGAGATTTGGAACTATAGATCTCTTTGTTTCTCTAAGAGGTCTACTGAGCTATTTGAGAGCTTCACCTTTATTTATGTAGAGGGCAAGACACAATCCTGTTTACTTCAAAGATCTTGCCAATTGAAACCAGCCAAACAAGTGCAGGGATCAACAATATTAAAGAAGAAGAGTTCAAATTGCATTGATGGATGCAATAAGTGTATCCATTATTGCATTGGGGAAAGATGGTGATGTTGTGGTGGACTTCTTCCAACTAACCACAGGAGACCCAGGGACAGGTTACAATAGTTTATTCATGACCCAAGCATGGAGGGAACTACCCCAGAGAAACCTCTGGAGGAGTACCCTCCTGTCTAACAGCCCTAACAAAACTCTAACCCAGCTCTCTAACACAGTAACCACAAGGACAGCATTCTAATACAACTCTCAGCTCCCAATCACAGGTACAGACTGCTCACATCACACAGTTATTCAATATACTGAGCACTGTTGTAAAATTCCGATCTTGCCTATGTTGGTTTATTATTAAACTTTCACCTAAAAGCTTGTTTGTAATCTAGCTAGAAAACAGTCTATTCTTCTAAAAAGTAAACAATCTTGCCGACAAGTTCTGCTGATGCCAGGACTTTGCTTTTACTCCAATGCAGGCATGTTAAATCTATCCACCCTTTTACTAAATCCATTAATTCCATTAATTCACTCTTACAGTGGCTTAGTGGTAATGTTGCTGGGCATTGGAGGTCCAGGCAAAGGCTCTGGGGACATAGGTCAAATCCAACATTGGCAGCTGGTGGAATTTAAATTCAATTGATGCCATGTGGAATCGATGGTTGGTCCTAGTAATGATGACCACAAAACCATAATTGATTGTTGTAAAAACTCATCTGATTCACTAATATCCTTTCGAGAAAGAACTCTCCCTTGCTTACCTGGTCTGGCCTATATATGTCTCCAGATCCACAGTAATGTGGTTGACTCTTAAATGCCCTTTGAAGTGACCTAGCAAACCGCTCAGTTCAAGAGCAATTTAAAATATAATTTACTGGATGTGGCTGTCGCTGGCTAGGCCAGCATTTAATGCCCATCCCTAATTTCCCTTGAGAAGAATGAAAGAATAAATTTCTTGTTGAAATAATAAGTGAATAAGAAAACATTTTCTTTCTTATTTATTCTTTGATGCAATGTTGTCATCACTGGCAAGGCCAGCCTTTTTTGGCCCATTTTTGCTCTTGAACTGAATGGCTTGCTAGGTCATTGCAGAAGGGGCAGTCAACGTGCTATTCAGTCAAAGAATGCCCCACGCCCAACCTTCATTCCCTCTCCAAAGTCCTTTAAGATGTGTTGTCTCCCAAATCTTTGCCCATTTTTCCTGGAACTCAAGGTTTAGACTAGGTTTAAAGCCCAGAAACCATAGTGACACAGCTCTTATTCAAGTCACAAAAGACATCCTATGTGACTCTGACAAAGGTAAGCTATCCCTCCTCGATCTTCTCAGACAATTTGCAGCCTTTCAAATGACCACATCCGTCCACCTTCAATGTCCCTCTGCTGTCCAGCTGGGTGGGACTGCACCCATTTTATTTATCTAATTGCAGGCAGGGAATTATCTGCAATGATTTCTCTTCCAGTTTCCGCACTCATTGTCCCCCAAGGATCTCTTTTTGGCGCCCTCCTATTTCTCATCTCCATGCTGAAACATTGGTGACACCATTCAAAAGTACATCAGTTTCCACTTGTCTGCTGAACAAGCCCAACTTTATCTTACTGTTAACATTCAAAGAATAGCCTCCATCCTTCCTTCCCTGATTGGCAACATTGTGCTTTGAGCAAGAATAGCATATTGCAAAATATAAAGAACAGACCTATTCATATACTTCATGGATCCATACTGTAAACATAAAGTAACGCTTGATTCCTGATTCAATCTTTCAAGTCTTCCAAAGAACTGTTGAAAACAAGGCTCCTTTGCATACCTGATCTTGTCTTCATCAAGGGTACATGACACAGAGTCAAATATAATAGCGTATCTGATCCTGAATCCTTTGAAGATAATCTTTTCGTGTAAATTGTTATAATTGTTTGTAAAGAATGTCTCTCTCGATCAAGTCTCCCTGAATTAATTGTTCCCAAATCCTTTAAACAGCAGGATTGTAATCCTCATCTTACCATACAACAATTAATAGATCCCTTGGCCTTTGTACTATTACACTAGCCACTGTGCATATACTTTAAAGACTCATTTTTAATGTTATTACTGTCGCTCATTTCCTTGAAGGGGAATTTCTCATGGAAAATACTCAGATATTAAAGCAGAAGATGAACTATATTTTCTCCTATGGTAGTCGAAGCTATCTCTGTGCATCTTGAAAAGCCAGGTCCTTCAATTTATGAGGAAGTTGAATTATTAACACGATTCCTCAAGATTTCCGACATCCAGAATGTTCAACATCACCCATCAGCCTTCTCAACCCCTCCACTATCTCTGATCTGCCTTGCTTATTGGCTTAATATCAGTATTATTATGAGCAGATATTTTTTCTATGTAATAATGGGAAGGTTGAAGATTGTTTTTCTGTCACTGCCATAAATCTTGTTCTTTAATTACTGTCTCTATTCCTCCCCTGGTGACTGTCTGAGGATGAGTCAGGCTCTTTGTAAACTTGGAGGCATTTTTGATCCTGAGATGGATATCTGACCATGTATCAATGAGAGCACCAAGACCATTTCCATCTCCATAACATCATCTGACTCCACCACAGTCTTAGCTCAACTGCTGCTGAAACTCTCATCCATGCCTTTGTACTCTTAGCCTTATAGCTCGTCAAGTTGATTTCTAATCTTCCACCCTCTGTAACCTTGAGCTTATTGAAAGCTCTGAAACCCATATCCTGATTTGCACCAAATTCCATTCATTCATCACTCCAGTGCTTGCTATCCTATGTGGGATTGAGGTATGGCAATGCCTTGATTTTAAAAGTCTCATGTTTCTAGTCAAATCACTCCATGTCCTTGTCCCTCTCGATCTCTGTATTCTCCTCCAACCTCACAACCCTCCGAGATCTCTGCACTATTCCAACTCTTCACGTCTGCATGTGCCTGATTTCATTCCCTTCACTAATGGCAGCTGTGCTTCAGCTGCCTAAGTTTTAAGTTCTCGAATTCCCTTAATAAACCTCTCCAACTCTATACTCTTTCCTCCTTCAAGACACTTTTTCCAATCAAACCTTTGACCAAGCTTTTGGTCATCTGTCCTAATATAGCCTTATGTCTTGCTGTCAAACGCTGTTTGGTAATATTCCTGTGAAGCATATTGGGCCATTTTACACAGTTGAAGATGCTAAATGAATGCAATACGTTGTTGCATTTATGACCCAATGGAGTGCAAGTCTGTAGGTTACATCATAGCATCTCGTGAAATAGAATTTATAATTGCAAAAGTTAATGATAGTAAGCACCATGTGTGAAATGACTTTGGCCAATCTTGACCCAGCTACAAGTAGGTGTGGGCCACAGCACACAATATCCCCAATGCAATAATCTGACCAAGAGATGCTATGGGATAGAAGATGCAGGAAATGTGGGAATTATCACACTGGTGCAGTTGGATGTTCTCTATGAATGGATCTAAGGCACATTGTTGGGTAAAGGAGATGCAGTATTATTCTGCAGTTAATTAATCTCTCAGCGAGGTAAGATACTTAAAGTTGTCTCTGTGTGGTGTTGATAACACATCCCATGAAACAGGCATGAAGGCTGGAGAGCCACAATGCAATGGTAATGCCCGATGCATCAGAGTGTGGACAAATGCAAAAGCATTGGCTATCTGTATATAATTTGCACATCAGACTCATTAGGCTCTGGTCTTTTATATCAAATCAGGCAGCTGTATAACATGACAAAGTTTGTGCATGTCCCACACCTCAAGGAGTGGAACAGTTCAATAATGTAGCTCACCACCACCTTCTCAAGGGCAACTAGTGATGGGCAATAAATGCTGGCCTAGCCAGCAATGCCTGCACCCCATAAAATTCATTTAAAAGAAGTTTGCATGTTGTCAGTACATCCACCATGTCATTAGGCAAGTAGTTTCAGGTTTTTTGGCGCAGCGACAGTGAAGCAACGGCGATATATTTCCAATTGTGACTCGACGGGGAACTTACAGGTGGTGGTGGTGTTCCCATGCATTTGTTGCTCGTGTCTTTCAGGTGGTAAAGATCACAGGTTTAATAAGAACATAAGAAACAGGAGCAGGAGCAGGCCATCTAGCCCCTCAAGCCTGCTCCGCCATCCAATAAGATCATGGCTGAGGTTTGGAATGCGCTCTTGAAGTAAACTTGGTGAGTTGTTGCAGTGTATCTTGTAAATGGTAACTGCTGTCACTGTGATGCGCTATCAATTAGGCAAAAGACTACTTGTGTGCCAATACAACTGTAGGCTTTTATCCATAACAGAATCAGGAGCACATCCCAACAGGTAACCGACCCGAACTGAACCAAGGGGGAGGAAACAGCCACCTTTATACTAGGTGACAAGGGGAGGAACTGAGCCGGCAGGGGATGTGTCCAGGCATAACAAACACACAACTGAAGTCCACCACATTCACCCCTCCTTTAAAAAAACAACACGGGGTGAAGCGGAAACAATATCACAAGTCCAGACGAACCGGTGGCTTGATCCTCCCTTGCGATAGTCGTAGTGCAGGTCGCAGAGTCGTCCGAGCAGGGAGCGGAGTCAGCCCAGGCTCCATGCAGTGAGCGTTGAGAGGAGGCGCCAGGTGGTGTGAGGTGGACCCATCCGTCGTCCTGTCCAGTAGTCGGGTACTGCGTGGCGACGGCACCGGCGATCAAGCGAGCTGTGCATAGGGGTGAGAGGAGTGAGCTGTGGCCCTGGTGGTGTATGGAGAACAGAGGGAACTGGGGCTGGGGGGGTGGAGGGGCGTAGTGGGCTCTGGGCGCACAATATGGGAGACTGGGACTGAAGGGGGGAGGGGCATAGCGGTCTCTGGGTGCACAACACAAGGGACAGTGGGGTGGAGGGAAGTGGTGGCCTCAGGGCACCGGCGGGTGCCAAGTCACGGACAGAGACGGTGTCCTCCCGCCCGTCAGGGTACGCTACATAAGCGTATTGAGGATTAGCGTGGAGCAATTGGACCTCCTCGACCAAGGGATCTGCCTTATGGGTCCGGACATGCTTCCGAAGCAGAACGGGCCCGGGGACATCAGCCAAGCTGGGAGCGAAGTACCCGAGGAGGACTTTCTGGGGAAAGTGAACATCCGCTCGTGAGGGGTCGTATTGGTCGCTGTACACAAGAGTGACCTAATTGAATGTAATGCGTCCGGGAGGACGTCTTGCCAACGGCTGACTGGAAGGCCCCTAGACTGTAGCGCTAATAGAACAGCCTTCCAGACAGTTGCGTTCTCCCGCTCTACTTGACCATTACCCCTGGTGTTATAGCTAATGGTGCGGCTGGAGGCAATGCCTTTGGCGAGCAGGTACTGCCGCAGCCCGTCACTCATGAATGAGGACCCACAGTCGCTATGAATATAGGATGGAAAGCCGAACAGGGTGAAGAGCGTGTTCAGGGTCCGAATCACCGTAGCCGTGGTCATGTCCGGGCAGGGGAAGGCAAAAGGGAAACGCGAGTATTCATCGATGACATTCAGAAAATAAATATTGCGGTTAGAGGAAGGGAAGGGGCCTTTAAAATCAATGTTGAGGCGCTCAAACGCAAGAGTGGCCTTTATAAGGTGCGCCCCACCTGGCCGGTAGAACTGCGGTTTGCACTCTGCGCAGACCCTGCATTGCCTGGTAACCGACCGGACTTCCTCGAGGGAGTAGGGCAGGTTACCAGCTTTGAAAAAGTGGAAAAATCTGGTGACACCCGGGTGAAAAAGATCGTTATGGAGGGACTGTAGCTGGTCCAGTTGGGCACTGGAACATGTTCCGTGGGACAGAGCGTCTAGGGGCTCATTGAGCTTCCCAGGCCGGTACATGATGTCATATCTGTAGGTGGAGAGCTCAATCCTCCACCGCAAGATCTTCTCATTCTTAATCTTGCCCTTTTGCCTGGTGTTAAACAGGAAGGCAACTGACCGCTGGTCCGTAATTAAAGTGAACCGTTGGCCCGCAAGATAATGGCGCCAGTGCCGGACGGCTTCCACGATGGCCTGGGCCTCCTTCTCAATTGAGGAGTGTCGAATCTCAGGGCCTTGTAGGGTCCGGGAAAAAAAGGCCACCGGACGGCCCCTTTGGTTAAGGGTGGCGGCTAGGGCAAAGTCAGACGCATCACTTTCCACTTGGAATGGGATGGATTCATCCACAGCATGCATCGCGGCCTTCGCGATGTCCGCTTTGATGTCGTCGAAGGCCTGACGGGCCTCCTCCGCCAGGGGAAAAGAGGTCGATTTTAGGAGTGGACAGGCTTTATCCGCGTAATGGGGAACCCACTGGGCATAGTAGGAGAAGAAGCCCAGGCATCTCCTCAGTGCTTTGAGAGTAGTAGGGAGGGGAAGCTGCATAAGGGGACGCAGACGGGCTGGGTCGGGACCAAGGGCACCATTTTCTATCATGTACCCAAGGATGGCGAGGTGGCGTGTCCGAAAGACACACTTCGCCTCATTATATGTGAGGTTCAGGAGAGTGGCCGTACGGAGGAATTTTTGTAGGTTGGCATCATGGTCCTGCAGGGCATGGCCGCAGATGGTGATGTTATCCAGTTACGGGAAAGTGGCCCGTAGCCCGTGCTGGCCCACCATTTTATCCATGGCCCGCTGGAAAACTGAGACCCCATTGGTGACACCAAAGGGGACTTGGAGGAACTGGTAGAGGCGGCCGTCCGCCTCAAAGGCAGTATATGGGCGATCCTCCGAGCGGATAGGGAGCTGGTGGTAAGCCGATTTTAAATCAATCGTAGAGAAAACCCTATAGTGCGCGATGCGGTTGACTATGTCCGCGATGCGGGGAAGTGGATACGCATCTAGTTGCGTATACCCTGTTTATGGTCTGGCTATAGTCAATCACCATGCGGTGTTTCTCCCCCGATTTAACTACGATCACCTGCGCCCTCCAGGGGCTGGTGCTGGTCTGGATAATCCCTTCCTTGAGCAAGCATTGTACTTCGGACTGAATGAAGGCCCAGTCTTCCGCACTATAGCGCCTACTTTTGGTGGCTATAGGCCTGCGATGCGGGGTGAGATTATCGAATAAAGGGGGGGGGGGTAATCTTGAGGGTCGAGAGACTGCAGGTGGTGCGCGGGGGGTGCTGCAGCGACGGCGCCTTGCAGACAGAGAGCGGGGGATAAGGGCCATCATACTGCAGGGTGACGCTCCTATGATGGGTGAGTCGCGGCAGCACGAGGAGCCGAAAACGCTCGTAGACTGTGCCCTGTACCGTCAGCGTCACCAAACAGCACCCGAGGACCTCCACTGAGTGGGAATTCGAAGCCATGGAGATAGTCTGGCTCCAGGGCGGCACAGGAAGGGCATATCAATGCACTGTGCGAGGGTGTATAAAACTTTCTGTGCCCCCGCAGTCGAACAGGCAGTTTTCTGCATGGTCATTTACCTTGATCTCCATTATTGACTTGGAGAGTTGGTGAGGCTGCGACTGGTCCAGGCAAATCGATGCCACCGTCGAATCCAGTAAGAATCAATTTTCGTCCGTGTCTGATGACGTCACGGATAAAGTTTCCCGCTCGGCGCACCTTGATGACGGCATCAAAGATGGCGATTCCCCCGCATCTACTGACTGCATCAAAGATGGTGACTCCCGCGCATCCGGCGACTGCGTCAAAGATGGCGATTCACGCGCAGCCACTGACTGCATTAAAGATGGCTGCGCCCGCGGAACACACATGGCACCACGAGGCTTCGCGATCGGCTTCGCCCGGCAGACTTTGACGAAGTGGCCTAGCTTACCGCATCTGGAGCAGATTGCATCCTTCGCTGGGCAGCGACGCCGAGGATGCTTGGATAGGCTGCAAAAGTCGCATTTGGGCCCCGCTGGAACAGCCATCGCGGTGGAACCGTCGCCCGAACGGGATGCGGGGTAGGCCCCGAGATTGCGGGAGGCCGCTTCTCGCGATTCAGCCATCGTGGCCGTTTTCTAGAGATCCAGGCCACCCTGTTCAAGCAGACGCTGCCGGATGTAAGTAGACTCAACACCCGCGACGTAGGCGTCGCGGATCAGGTCTTCTGTGTTCTGAGCTGCTGAAACAGTCTTACAGTCGCAAGCTCGAGCTAGGACCCGCAGGGCGCGCAGAAATTGGGCGCACGATTCTCCTGGCTGCTGCTTGCGAGTAGCCAGGAGATGTCTGGCGTAGAACACGTTAGGGCTCTTTCGAAACTGCCCTTTTAAGAGTTCTATAGCATCCACATATATAGTAGCGTCCCAGAAGATACCGTAGACTACATCGCTTACCCGGACGCAGAGCACGTGGAGCTTATCACCGTCGGAGTCGACGACCGCAGCGGCGTCGATGAATGCTTCAAAGCAGTCCAGCCAATGGTCAAATGTATCAGAGACTCCGACCTCTCGAGGGTCTAATGTTGACTTGTCGGGTTTTAAAAGCTGCTCCATGTCGGTCAAATGTTATGAATAAAATTGATGCGCTATCAATTAGGCAAAAGACTACTTGTGTGCCAATACAACTGTAGACTTTTATTCATAATAGAATCAGGAGCACATCCCAACAGGTAACCGACCCGAACTGAACAAGGGGGAGGAGACAGCCACCTTTAGACTAGGTGACAAGGGGAGGAGCCGAGCCAGCAGGGGATGTGTCCAGGCATAACAAACACACAACTGAAGTCCACCACACACTGTACGCCAGTGGTAGAGGGATTGAATGCTTAAGTTGGTGGGTAGGGTGCTGGTCAAGTGGGCTGCTTCATCCTGGATTGTGTTAAGCTTCTTCAATGTTGTTGGAGCGGCACTTATCCAGGAAAATTCCATCACACTACTCCTTGTATAGATGGTGGATAGGCTTTGGGGAGTCAGGAGTTGAGGTACTCACTACAGAATTCTCAGCATTTGCCAGTTCTTGTAGCCACAGTATTTATATAGCTGGGTCAGTTCAGTTTCTGGTCAATAGTAACCCCCAGGAATTGATGGTGGAGCATACCATTGAATAGCAAGGAAAGACGGTTAGATTTTCTGCTGTTTGAGATGACACTTATATGACACAAATGCTACTTGCCACTTCTCATCCCAAATGGTGGCACACAAGTGTTAGCATTGCTAGCAAAATTTTGCCTTCATCAATGTTTTAATTTCTCTGTAGTGAATAAATATCCCAGTCTACAAAGACTAACGATTGGAAGGGAATAATTAGTGCCATTTACAGGGTTTCGGATGAAGAATTTCTGTGGGAGGGCTTTCCTGCTCCACCCTTTACACAGACCTACACTTCACTCCCGGGTAGCTATGGCTCGGAAGTGGGTGGGAAGAAGAGTTACCTGTGGTTTGCAGTCATCCAGTTTGGAGTCTTGACTAATAGGTACTTTTTCATTTTGAGACCGCCTCTCTGACATTATTCATTTCAACATGTTGCAAGCTATATGTGGTATGTTTATTTTAAAAGGGGGAGACTGTGAAAACATGAAGATTTTATCACCTTAATAATAGATTATTTTATATAGCTCCCTGGATGACTAAAGGTATAGAGATTAAAATGAGGCAGAAAAAAAAGGAGGGTTATGACAAATGTAAGATTCGTGATAGAGAATCAAGCTACAATGGAAAGTACAGGGGAAATGAGAAAAAAGGAAATAGAAGGAGTTATGAGAGAAGCAGCCAATATATAGGGAACCCAAAATAGAATTTATAAACACCTAAAGGGTGGCATGGTGGCACACTGTTAACAGCGGTTAGCACCGCTGCCTCATAGCACCAGGGATCCAGGTTCGATTCCCGGCTTGGGTCACTGTCTGTGTGGAGTTTGCACATTCTTCCTGTGTCTGTGTGGGTTTCCTCCATGTGCTCTGGTTTCCTCCCACAGTTCAGAGATGTGGGGGTTAGGTGGATTGACCATGCTAAATTGCCCCTTAGTGTCAGGGGGACCAGCTAGGGTAAATGTATGGGTTGTGGGGATAGGCCCTGGGTGGGATTGTGTTTGGTGTAGATGCAATGGGCCGAATGGCCTCCTCCTGCACTGTAGGGATTCTATGACTATGACTAAATAGTAAATAGGTAGTCAAAGAAATGGTGGGCTGTTTAGGAACCAACAGGAGATCTTTGTATGGAGGCAGAGGGCAGAGCACAGCACTAAATTAATATTTAGAGGCTATGATCCTAGGGCACAGCCTCAGAGTAAAGGGACCACCCTTTAGAACCGAGATGAGGAGGAGTTTCTTCAGCCAGAGGGTGGCGAATCTGTGGAATTCATTGCCACAGAAGTCTGTGGAGGCCAAGTCATTGAGTGTATTTAAGACAGGGATAGAAAGATTCTTGATTGGTAAGGGGGTCAAAGGTTATGGGGAAAGGTGGGACAATGGGGTTGAGAAACTTATCAGCCATGATTGAATGGCAGAGCGGACTTGATGGGCTGAATAACCTAATTGTGCTCCGAGAGAAGGATGCTGTCAGTGAAAGAGGGGTAGCACTGACATTGGAAAGGATACAAATAAAGAGGAGATACTTAAAAGGTTGGCAGCCCTCAATACTGTCACCTTGTTGGGGTGGGATGTGTCCTAGGATTACTGAGGGAAGTAAGAGTGTAAATTCTGGAGTCTTTGGCCACAATCTTCCAATCCTCCTTTGATATCGGGTTGGTGGCAGAGGAGTGGAGGATTGTAAATGTTACACCCTCATTCACAAAATATAGGGAAAGGATAAATATGGTAACTACAGCCTAACATTACTAGTGGGGAAGCTTTTAGAGACAATAATTGGCATTTGAAAATGTATGGGCTCATGAGTGAAATTCAGGACAGATTTATTAAAGGCAAATCATTTATTTTTTGCACATGTTTTTCCAAATTCCTATTAATTCTGTTCCTGATTATTGACTAGCTTGGACAAGTTATTAGGTGAAGTAATGGAGAGATTTGATGAGGGTAGAGCAGTTGATGCCATATATACAGACTTCGGAAAAGCATTCTTCAAGTATGATTCCTTCTCCCTTCAAATTTGCCATCGTCACCCCTTTCATTAAAAAAAAAACAACCTTTAATCCTCCACTATCTTTGTAAACTACTGCCCCATCTCCAGTCTCCCTTTCCTCTGGAAAGTTCTTGAACTGTTGCTTTCTTTACTTTCATTTTCCAGAATTCCATGTTCGAATCCCTTCAATCAGGTTTGCAACCCAGCACAGTAACAAAACAGCACTTGTCCAAGTTCGAGTTCCATTCCAGTTGACTGCGACAAAGGTAAACCTTAACTTTCTCACCTGCCATGACTGTCTACAGCCATTGAACCTGTTGATTGCCTCATTCTTTTGCAATGCCTTTCTACCATTGCTCAGCTGGGTGGGACTGCTTTCGCCTGGTTTCATACTTACCTGACTAATCAAAGCCACAAACTCTGTTCACTAGTTACAACTTTGCATCCCTTGCCCCCACAGCTTTCTGAGGCTGAACCAGACTGTTTACTAACCCGGGTATCAGATTTTGCCCCAAGATAATACAGAAATATAGATTATCATGATGACTGCTTCCTTCTACTTCATCAATGTTGCCTGACTCTTCCTGCCAGGTCCATTGTTGAAAACCTCATCCATGCCTTTATTACCTCCAAACCTGAATATTTCAATCCACTCGTGGTTTTCCATTTTCTATCCTCCCTAAACTTGAGATCACATCCTTACTCACACCAAATCCCATTTATCTACTACTCTTGTGATCTCTGGCCTAAACTGGCTTCCAGTTTAGCAATGTCTTGATTTGAAAATTCTCATCCTTGCTTTTAATCCCCTCCGTTGCCTCATCCCTCCTATCACTACAATCTCTTCCAGTCCCAGCACTCTTTGAGATATCTGCACTTCTCAAGCTCTGACCTCCTGAGCAACCTTGATTTTAATTACTCCACCATTGATGGCTGTGGTATTGGCTGACAAGATCCTAAGCTTTGGAATTTGGCCTCCAAACTTTCCTCAAATCGACCTCCCTTTCCTACTTTAAGAGATGTCTTAAAAGCCATCATTTTGACCAAGCTTTGGCCATCTGCCCTAATATCACTTTAAGCGGCTTGGTGTCAAACATGCTTCATTACCCTCCTGTGACATGCCTCAGGATGTCTCATTATATTAAAGGTACTCTATAAAGAAAAGCTGTTATTGCTTGACTAAGTACCACATCATAGACTTGTTAACCAAATAAAGACCTATAGGATTAAAGGAACAATTTTATATCAATACAAGATCCTGGAATTTCCCAACAGCATTTAGCTACACTACAGAGACTGCAGTTGTTCAAGAAAGTGAGTCCCCACCACCTCCTCAGCAATTAGGGACAGGCAATGAATAGTCGGCGACACCCATATCCCATGAAATAATTTTTAAGAAGGCCAAGGGACAGTGAGCAGAGTTCAGTGGTGCATGGTTGTTTTTGAATTGGAGGGATGTATACAGTGTTGGCATGACGATTTGCTTTTACTTATAATAGACTTTTGTATATAGAGCTTAACTACAAAAGATATTTGAATCATCGGCAGCCACAGGTGAGGTGCCTGAAGATTGGAGGGTGGCAAATGTTGTGCCTTTGCTTAAGAAGGGCTGCAGGGAAAGGCCTGGGAACTACAGGCCAGTGAGCCTAACATCTGTAGTGGGTAAGATATGAGAAGGTATTTTGAGAGTTAGGATTTAGAGAGGCAAGGACTGATTAGGGACAGTCAGCATGGTTTTGTGAATGGAAAATCATGTCTCACAAATTTGATTTGAGTTTTTTGAAGGGGTAACCAAGAAGGTAGATGATGGCACTGCAGTTGATGTTGTCTACATGGACTTTGACAAGGCTTTTGACAAGGTACCACATGGTAGGTTGTTGCATAAGGTTAAATCTCACAGGATCCAGGGTGAGGTAGCCTATTCCCGCCAAATGGCTACAAAATTGGCTTGATGACAGAAGACAGAGGGTGGTTGTAGAGGGTTGTTTTTTAAACTGGACCAGCGGTGTGCCTCAGGGATCGGTGCTGGGTCCACTGAAATTTGTTGTTTATATTAATGATTTGGATGAGAATGTAGGAGGCATGGTTAATAAGTTTGCAGATGACACAAGATTGGTGGCATAGTGGACAGTGAAGAAGGTTATCTAGGATTGCAATGGGATCTTGATCAATTGAGCCAGTGGGTTGATGAATGGTAGATGGAGTTTAATTTAGATGAATGCGAGGTGATGCATTTTGGTAGATCGAACCAGGGCAGGACTTACTATGATAATGGTAGGGCATTGAGGAGAGTTATTGAACAGAGAGATCTAGGGATACAGATTCAGAGCTCCTTGAAAGTGGAGTCATAGGTGGACAGGATGGTGAAGAAGGCATTTGGCATGCTTGGTTTCATTGATCAGAACATTGAATACAGGAGTTGGGGCATCTTGTTGAAGTTGTACAAGACCTTGGAAGGCCACACTTGGAATACTGTGTACGGTTCTGGTCACCCTATTATAGAAAGGATATTATTAAACTAGAAAGCGTACAGAAGAGATTTACTAGGATGCTACCGGGACTTGATGGTTTGAGTTATAAGGAGAGGCTGGATAGACTGGGACTTTTTTCTCTGGAGTGTAGGAGGCTGATGGGTGATCTTATAGAGGTCTACAAAATAATGAGGGGCAAAGATAAGGTAGATAGTCAACATCTTTTCCCAAATGTAGGGGAGTCTAAAATTAGAGGGCATAGGTTTAAGGTGAGAGGGGAGAGATACAAAAGGGTCCAGAGGGGCAATTTTTTTCACACAGAGAAAAGGCAACATAAATTAAATGGGAGCAGGAGCAGAGACACTTGCACACAAATTCTTGAAGGTAGTAGGGCATATTGAGAGAGGAGTTGGCAAAGCATAAGGGATTTTGGCCTTCATAAATAGAGGTATTGAATACAAAATCAGAGAAGTTGTGCTGTACCTTTGTAAAGCTGTGGTTAGATCACTAGAATACTGCATGCAGTTCTCGTCACCACACTTGAGGAGGGATGTGAAGTGCCTTGAGAGAGTGCAGAGATTTACCAGTATGGTACCAGGAATTAGCAAATTTAATTATAAGGTCTGATTGGAGAAGTTGGAGTTGTTCTCCTTGGAGCAAAGCAGGTCTGGGGAGATCTGTTTGGGGTGTACAAAATCATGTCTGCTTTGGATAAGATAGTCATGATGTGGAGATGCCGGCGTTGGACTGGGGTAAGCACAGTAAGAAATCTCACAACACCAGGTTAAAGTCCAACAGGTTTATTTGGTGGCAAATACCATAAGCTTTCGGAGCGCTGCCCCTTCGTCAGATGGAGTGGATATCTGATATCCACTCCATCTGACAAAGGGGCAGCGCTCCGAAAGCTTATGGTATTTGCCACCAAATAAACCTGTTGGACTTTAACCTGGTGTTGTGAGACTTCTTACTTTGATAAGATAGACACTGTTCCCCTTAGCTGATCATACAAGATTTATGGGACATAGATTTAAGATTTTGGGTAAGTAATATGGAGGGAATGTGAGGAAGAACTTTTTCACACAGCAAGTGGCAATGACTCGAAACTGACTGCCCACATGGGTGGCGAAAGCGGAGACAATCAAGGATTTCAAAAGGAAATTGGATAAGCATTTAAGGGAAATAAACTTGCAGGGCTCCAGGGACAGAGTGCGGCAAAGATTGGTTTGCACTAGAGTGAGCTGGCATGGGTGTACTTGGTGGTCGCCCATCAGTGCAAGATACTAGAAGATATTACATCAATGCTGGTAGAAATCCCCCACAGATACTCAGACTGATCAACAAAGTTCACCTGGTGTATTTGTTTTTTTAAAGTGCCCAGCACTGTTCCCCCTATTCTGTGTGTGGAATTAATTTTGTAATGTGCATCAATATCAAAGTCATGCACGCCACCAGACAAACAAGTCTGGAGTCGTAGAGTATGGTGGCTTTTATACCGCTCTCTGTACATAGTTACTTACCTTAATAAACCATTCATTCATTATCCTACTTGGTGGTCAATCATCAGTGCAAGATACTAGAAGATATTACATCAATGCTGGTAGAATCCCCCACAGGCACTCACACTGATACAGGTCAACAAAATTCACCTGGTGTATTTGTTTTTTAAAGCGCCCACCACTGTTATTTCCCCTATTGTGTGTGGGGAATTAATTTTGTAATGTGCACCAATATCAAAGTCAAGTACGCCACCAGTACAACTTCAAATCATTTCCACTGACTGAGGATTGGTAACCAGTGGACACAAATTTAAGTACCACAGGTAAAATGAGGAAACATTCTATCTACGTAGTGAGTTGCTCTGATCTGGAAAGCACTGCCTGAAAGATAGATTCAATACTAAACATTCGAAAGGGAACTAAGATTATCAGGAAGCAGCAGAGGAGTGGGTTTAAAGCTCTAGCCAGGAGCTGGCAGAGGCATAATGGGCTGAATGGCTTCTTTCTGTGTTGTATGATTCTATCACTATAGATTTAGACAACTACCTGAAGCACAAGAATGAAAAGACAAATTTCATCATATACTCCAAGAGCCAACTTCCCCATTGAATTTAGTCAGCCATAGCTTATGATTAATTTACTTTATATGGTATGTGTTGCAAATGAAGGTTAAATCAGTTTTACGTTAAAGGATTGCACTGTATCAATCATTTTATTTCTTGACTTTGAACAGGATCTGTTTTGGTAATGCAGTATGAAGAATGGCATTTAGATGTTAGCGAATCAAAGGTATATGAACCAAGAAAACAGAAACCATACAGGATGGTGGGTTGGTAAATAGACCGAACCTTTGTCAGATTACACAAGATCTGCAGATAAACCCAACAAAGTGTAGGTTGAAGTGCTGACACAGACACTTGTGAATTTGTAGTAAGCGCATTACGTAACAAATGCCATTCGAATGCTGGAATTAAGTTTCGTTTTGAATGATTCACAAGAAGCAGCCAAGAAACTGACAATTATTCTTAGTTGACCAACAAACACTCAAAGGGAAAAGTCACTGTTTAAACATTACACAGTAACAGCAAATTTAGATCACTGTTGCCCAACAGAAATAGCTCACTAGTCACAGGCATGGCTGGATAAAACTGCTTTCGATATGTAGTAGCATGCCCTTTTAAGGGGTAGCATGCCCTTTTAAGGGGTAAACTCTCGGAGGGTCATCTGACCCATTTGACCATTCGGGTCGGAGCGCGTAAATTCTGGAGCTGAGCACGGGTCTTCCTTGCCGTTAGGAATCTGGAGTCGTAGAGTATGTTGGCTTTTATACCGCTCTCTGTACATAGTTACTTACCTTAATAAACCATTCATTCATTAACCTACTTGGTGGTCGCCCATCAGTGCAAGATACTAGAAGATATTACATCAATGCTGGTTGAAATCCCCCACGGATACTCACACTGATACAGGTCAATAAAATTCACCTGGTGTATTTGTTTTTTAAAGCGCTCACCACTGTTGTTCCCCCTATTCTGCGTGTGGAATTAACCAATGTGCACCAATATCAAAGTCATGCACGCCACCAGTACAAAAAAGAAGCCTCTTTGCTTTTGATCTGATACAGCTGTTAAAAGGGAAAGCTGGTAGTAACCTTCCCAGTAACCTTCCTCACAACACCAGGTTAAAGTCCAACAGGTTTATTTGGTAGCAAATATTTGCTACCAAATTTGGTACAAATATTTGCTACCAAATAAACCTGTTGGACTTTAACCTGGTGTTGTGAGACTTCTTACTGTGTACACCCCAGTCCAACGCCGGCATCTCCACATCATGTAACCTTCCCATGCCAACCTCAAGCAACAAAATTCCCCTATGCCCAGCTGAAACACAATCGGGCTTCACTGAATCTAAATTTACTAATGAGTTCACAAATTGATAATCGACTGCAGCATTTTGATGATTAATATGTCCATATAAAAGAAAGACTTTCAGTTTATGTGTCCACTGTTACCACCTCAAGATGTTCTAAGGTACATTACAGCCAATGAAGTACAGCTATCCTTCATCTAATGTTCCTGATGTGTTCCTAAAAAACAGCATGCTCAACAAAATAGTGCTAAATAAATATCATTTTCCCATAAGACCTGCAATTTTTACATTAAAAATCTGTTGGCTACTTTGAATCTAATTGGCCCCAAAAATCCTCTTACTAACTTGTGATACTTTAGCAGCTCTAAATAAAGAACCAACACTTAATCACTTGCCTGCTGCTTGCCACTTCCTGCCTCCTGCATCCCACTTCCAATTCGCCTCCTTTCTAGCTCACTGCCAATCCTGACTCGCCGACCCTCTCATTAGTTGCTTCCCTCCCACTTGTGGCCTGTCCCACTTGCCATTTCTCTCCTGGACCCTTCTGCTCACCGCCTCCCCTGAACGCAGCTGATTCTGTAAATCATTGCATCTCAGCTGGGATAACATTAGTCAAATTGCATCGTTATCCCATTTGCATCCACAGAGCTCATGGCCCCTCAGAAATTACTCACTGGTGTATGCAGCAAGTTAGACAAACTCCACAACTCTTCAAATGCCCACTCTTTACCATCTCTCACTTCTAGTACCCTCTCTTTCTCTTCCTGCACTGTGCCCTGTCCAGAAGACAGGAAGGAAAATGCATATCTATGCCAACTCTGGCTGCTTTATAACATTTGTAACATTATGATTTTACTTTTTAAATGGATAAAAACTTCACCCTGTGTAGCGGGACCCCTCTTTTTAACTCCACTGGGTTTATTTTAGGTTTGGTTCTCCGTCACCCAAACCCCACCAATGCCCGAGTGATTCTCTCTCTTGCCGATGGAACAACGGCCACCTTGCGTCTACTTCACTAGAGTAGCGCTCCCAAGAGAGAGAAAAGGAAACTGCTGCCTATCCACTACCTGGCAGCCTTTCCTGAGTGGGCGGTTTCGAAGCGCCCAGGGTACCCTCAGTTCTAGACTCCGGAATTATGGTAAGGAATATTTATATTGTGACTTAGTCAGAGATCATTGGTGAGAAATTGAAAAGATCAAAACGGACTCCAACGGAAGCCAAAGATATATATATAAAAACATCAAGGTCAAAGGTCACCAAACACCAGGAAAACAACACACCATGCCTTATGCTCTATAAGATATAGCTATGGAAGGAATACTAAAACGGACGCAATGGAATTCTTACTTTATACAAGTTTACCAGTGTCTTAAACTATGAAAGATGCATGCAAAAGCCCCCCCCCCGACTCTCCCCAAAGCCTCATCCACTATGATGATCTTGGGAACTTCGCGAATTCGTGGGACCAGTACAAATCAGACGGTCTGCACCTCCCCCAGAACTGGTTCCAATGTCCCGGAATTTGAATCCCTCCCTCTTGCACCATCCCTTAAGCCATGCATTCATCGGGTATGAGTCATGGCTAGTCAGCCATGCCAGGTGTAAGTTTTTCGGGCAACTCGGGCTTTTTTTATGAGCTGGGAAAAGGACTTGAACCCTAAAGAACTGTGAAAGTGGCCACACTTGGCTGTAGGACTTGACCAAAAATGTCCCAGGGAGCCCAGCCAGCCTGTGTGTGTGTGTGTGTGTGTGTGTGTGTGTGTGAAGGGGCCCAGTCCAAAAATTGCAAGCAGCCAGAAACCAGACAGACTGCTGATTAGGTTATCAGCAGCACAAAAGGACCTGACGACATCACCAGACTAGGCCGGCAGCAAGACAATGCACCTGGTCTGGACTCAATACAGGTGATAATGGCCTTGTCCCAGGGCGAGTGTTTGCTAGTGCTGTTGGGGAGGGTTTAAACTAACGTGGCAGGGGGATGGGAACCGATGCTGGAAGTCAGAGGGAAGTAAAGTGGGGACAGAAACAGAAGGTAAGTAAGGGGAAAAGGAGAAGGCAGAGAAACCAAAGATAAAAATCAAAAAGGGCCACAGTACAGAGTACAGAGACTGTTGAGAATTCAGTGAATGGTCCAGTAAGGCTAAGCGAAATAAAACACAGGGAGAGTATATGAAACATGACAGGACAGATAGTCTTTTTGCTTTAATGTAAGGTATATGACAATTAAGGCGAATGAACTTAAAGCTTGGATTACTACATGGATCTATGATGTTGTGGCAATTACAAAGACTTGGATGAAAGAAGGGCAGGACTGGCAGCTTAGCATTCCAGGATTTAGATGCTTCAGGCGAGATAGAGAGGGTGACAAAATAAGTGGGAGTGTTGCTTTACTGATTAGGGAGAATGTCACAGCTATACAGAGGGAGGACACCTTGGTGGGATCATGCAGTGAGGCCATATGAGTATGGTGGTGCAATCACACTGTTGGGATTGTACTACAGACCTCCCAACAGCTAGCATGAAGTGAAGTGATATGTCAGCAGATTATGGGAAGATGTAAAAACAATAGGGTTGTTGTGATGGGCAATTTTAACTTCCCCAATATAGACTGGGATTCCTTTAGTGCCAGGGGCTTGGATGGGGCAGAGTTTGTTCAGTGTGTCCAAGAGTGCTTCTTGAGGCAATATGTAGATAGTCCAACTCGGGAAGGGGCTATCTTTGACATGGTTCTGGGAAACAAGCCTGGACAGATGATTGATGTCTCAGTGGGGGACCATTTTGCAAACAATGATCACAATTCTATAAGTTTCAAGATACTTGTAGAAAAGGATAGAAGAAGTCCCAGAGTGAAAGTACTAAACTGGTGAAAGGCTAATTACAACAGTATTAGACAGGAGCTAGGAAATGTAGATTGGAAGTGGCTGTTTGTAGATAAATCCACATCTGATATGTGGGAGTCTTTTAACAGTCAGTTGTTAACAATTCAGGAAAAGTATGTCCCTGTAAAAATGAAGGATAAAGATAGCAAGATTTGGGAACCCTGGATGACAAGAGAGATTGTGAGTTAGTGAAAAAAAAAGGAGGCATACATAACTTTCAGGAAATTGAAAACAGATAAGGCTCTTGAGAAATACAAAGACAGCAAGAAAGAGCTTAAGCAGGGACTTAGGAAAGCAAAAAGGGGTCGTGAAATCTCCCTGGCAGGCAGGATTAAGGAGAATCCCAAGGCTTTTTATGTGTATATAAGGAGGAAGAGCATAGCTAAGGAAAGGGTAGGTCCACGCCAGGACAGTGGAGGGAGTTTGTGTGTGGAGCCACATGAGGTGGGTGAGGTCTTTAACGAGTACTTTGCATCAGTATTCATAAAGGAGAAGGATGCGATGGATGGTGAGTGTAGAAAGGATGTTGACATTCTAGGACATGTTGAGATAAAAAGAGAGGAGGTATAGGAAGTTTGAAAAACATTAAGGTGGACAAGTCCCCAGGGCCAGATAAGGGCTATCCCAGAATATTGAGAGAGGCGAGGGAAGAAATTGCTGAGGCCTTGGCCAAAATCTTTGTATCCTCTTTAGTCATGTGCAAGATACCAGAGGATTGGAGAGTAGCTAACATTGTCCCTCTGTTTAAAAAGGGCAGAAGAGACAATCCGGGAAATTACAGGCCTGTGAGCCTTATATCTGTAGTGGGAAAATTATTGCAGAAGATTCTTAGGGGCAAGATGTACTCACATCTGGCTTATTTAGCGATAGGCAACATGGTTTTGTGAAGGGGAGATTGTGTCTCACAAACTTGATTTAATTATTTGAGGAAGCAACAAGATAAATTGACCAGGGCAGAGCTATGGATGTTGTATACATGGACTTTAATAAAGCCTTCGATAAGGTTCCTCATGGCAGGCTGATGCAGAAGGTGGAGTCATATGGGTTCCAAGGTGAGCTAGTAAGATGGATACAAAACTGGCTTGGGCATAGAAAGCGGAGACTAGCAGTGAAAGGGTACTTTTCTAACTTGAGGTCTGTGACAAGCGGTGTCCCACAAGGATCAATGCTGGGGGCCTTTGTTGTTTGTAATATATATAAATGATTTGAGGAAAATGTAGGTGGTCTGAACAGTAAATTTGCAGATGATACAAACATTGGGGGAGTAGCAGATAGTGAGGAGGATTGTCAGGAGATACAGCAGGATATAAATCAGCTGGAGAACTGGGCTGAAAGATGGCAGATGGAAGTTAACCTGGACAAATGTGAGGTGATGTGATTTGGAAGGTCTACTGTAGAAAGAAAGTATACAGTAAATGATAGCGCCCTTAGAAATATTAACATAGAGGGATCTGGCGTGCAGATCCACAGTTCCCTGAAAGTGGCAACACACGTGGATAAGGTGCTCAAGAAGGCGTATGGCATGCTGGCCTTCATTGGTCGGGGCGTTGAGTATAGGAGTTGGAAAATCATGTTGCAGGTATATAAGAATTTGGTTAGACCACATTTGGAGTATTGTGTACAATTCTGGTCGCCATGCTACTGGAAGGATATTGATGCATTGGAAAGGGTGCAGAAGAGATTTGCCAGGACGTTGTCTGGTTTGGGGGAATGGACTATGAAGAAAGGTTGAACAAATTTAGATTGTTTTAATTGGAGCCTTGGAGGATGAGGGGGGACCTGATAGAAGTTTACAAGATTATGACAGGAAAGGATAGAGTGGATAGTCAGAGTCTTTTTCCCACGGTTGAAGGGTCAATTACTTGGGGGTATAGGAAGTGAGAAGGGGAAAGTTTAAAAGAGATATAAGGGACAAATTTTTCACATAGAGGGTGGTGAATGCTTGGAATGCACAGCCAGAGGACGTGGTGGAAGCAGATTGTATAACAACCTTCAAGAGGCATCTGGATAGATACATGAATAGGCAGGGAATAGAGGGATATGGACCACATAGAGGCAAAAAAAATTAGATTAGAGAGGCATCTGTGTTGGCACAGACTTGGTGGGCCAAAGGGCCTGTTCCTGTGCTGTACTGTTCTTTGTTCTTTAACCTTCATAGGCCAGCAAGGAGCTTTTTAATTTTAAAGATGCACTAATGCTCCCTGCAACTGCAGAAAATCAAGTTCCAAAGAAAGGTACCAACACCCTTTATATTTTTAAGGCAGAGCACTGGCCATGGAGATGTTGACTGGAAATTTCCTATCCCACCCACCACAGGAATCATAGCGGGTGGGAGGCTGACCAGGCAAAGGTCCATTAACCTTGGGTGGGATTATCTGGTTTTGGGGTGAGCCCATCTGCAAGGAATGTCTGCAAGGACAAAAGAGCCCTGAATCCTCTCTTTATGCCTCAAGATTTCAGACCTGGGAAAATACATCCTTTATCCAAAACCCAGGAGAAGAAGTGCAGGTATTTTACTTGAACTCCCCCCAGCTGCTCAAACCTGTAGTATTGCCATGTGGAGCTTAATCAGGCAGTCTACCATTTTACCACCTAACAGGTAGCAGCAGAAAGATCTCTGTTCGGGTAATGTGCCTGCCTCATCTACACTGTGTATGACTAGAACATTGGAACTCCTGTATCGCTGTCTATAGGGCTAATTCATCTCCACGTGCTTTTTTCCATCATTGAAGTCCTCACTTCTGAAAAGGTGGATCATCCTGCAACAATTTCAATCTGTTAGCCTCTGAAGGAATATACCATTGGACAATCCATTCTGGACTCTGGACTCAAGTGAAACCATATTTTTAACATGCGCAGTTCTCCCCCTCTTTCCCTTATCCTTCTTTTATTGTACAAGTGAAAAAAGGGGCAGAAGTTGTGAGTTCCCTTCCTACATTTTGTGAGTGTAAAATAAACCAACTCTCTTATTTGACTCTAACTTGAGTTTGATGTGGGGTTATTAATAGAAGATTGGATCACTCCAAACTGAAGGGTTGGAAAATTATGCCACTACTTCTAAAGGGGGAAATCAAAAAACAAAAGACACCTTTTCCATTCTCCCTTCAGAGTGATCCAATCCCTTAAACAGCCAATCAGCTGTTGCTCAGCAGGGTCAGGCCCCATGCGAAATCTGGCCATTTGTGGTCTCGCCAAGCTTTGCTTGGCGAAGCAGCAGGATAATCTTCAAATGTCACGTGCACCATTTAAAAATATCAAGTGCATGGCACTTGTTGGACCTTCTCTCTGAGCAGCACCAACATGCAGCTTAGAGAGAACGTAGCCCACCACCAATCAAATTGTGCAGTCTTCCTCTTTTACCAACATCATTGAGTCAGACATCAATTCAGCCAATGCAGCACATCGCAGTCTTGTTTATGTCCAGTGATTACTAGGAATAATTGACTTGCTTGGCGAAGTTGGAATACAACAAGTGGTGACAATTCTCAGAACTGGATATTCGCTGTTAATTCCCTGTGCTCATAATTGAGTCATGATGTGGAGATGCCGGCGTTGGACTGGGGTGAACACAGTAAGAAGTCTCACAACACCAGGTTAAAGTCCAACAGGCTTATTTGGTAGCAAAAGCCACTAGCTTTCGGAGCGCTGCTCCTTCGTCAGGTGAGTGGGAGTTCTATTCACAAACAGGGCATATAAAGACACAAACTCAATTTACAAAATAATGGTTGGAATGCGAGTCTTTACAGGTAATCAAGTCTCAAATTTGGAATATTTGGAATATTGTGTGCAGTTCTGGTCACCTCACTATAAGAAGGATGTGGAAGCGCTGGAAAGAGTGCAGAGGAGATTTACCAGGATGCTGCCTGGTTTGGAGGGTAGGTCTTATGAGGAAAGGTTGAGGGAGCTAGGGCTGTTCTCTCTGGAGCGGAGGAGGCTGAGGGGAGACTTAATAGAGGTTTATAAAATGATGAAGGGGATAGATAGAGTGAACGTTCAAAGACTATTTCCTCGGGTGGATGGAGCTATTACAAGGGGGCATAACTATAGGGTTCATGGTGGGAGATATAGGAAGGATATCAGAGGTAGGTTCTTTACGCAGAGAGTGGTTGGAATGGACTGCCTGCAGTGATAGTGGAGTCAGACACTTTAGGAACATTTAAGCGGTTATTTGATAGGCACATGGAGCACACCAGGATGATAGGGAGTGGGATAGCTTGATCTTGGTTTCAGATGAAGCTCGGCACAACATCGTGGGCCGAAGGGCCTGTTCTGTGCTGTACTGTTCTATGTTCTATGTTCTATCAAAGGTACAGACAATGTGAATGGAGAGAGCGTTAAGCACAGGTTAAAGAGATGTGTATTGTCTCCAGACAGGACAGTTAGTGAGATTTTGCAAGCCCAGGCAAGTCATGGGGGTTACAGATAGTGTGACATGAACCCAAGATCCCGGTTGAGGCCGTCCTCATGTGTGCGGAACTTGGCTATCAGTCTCTGCTCAGCGACTCTGCGCTGTCGTGTGTCGTGAAGGCCGACTTGGAGAATGCTTACTCGAAGATCAGAGGCCGAATGCCCGTGACCGCTGAAGTGTTCCCCAACAGGAACAGAACACTCTTGCCTGGTGATTGTCGAGCGGTGTTCATTCATCTGCTATCATAGTGTCTGCATGGTCTCCCCAATGTACCATGCCTTGGGACATCCTTTCGTGCATTGTATTAGGTAAACAATGTTGGCCGAGTTGCAAGAGTATGTACCGTGTACCTGGTGGATGGTGTTCTCACGTGAGATGATGGCATCCGTGTCGATGATCTGGCACGTCTTGCAGAGGTTGCTGTGGCAGGGTTGTGTGGTGTCGTGGTCACTGTTCTCCTGAAGGCTGGGTAGTTTGCTGCGGACAATAGTCTGTTTGAGGTTGTGCGGTTGTTTGAAGGCAAGAAGTGGAGGTGTGGGGATGGCCTTGGCGAGATGTTCGTCTTCATCAATGACGTATTGAAGGCTCTGGAGAAGATGTCGTAGCTTCTCCGCTCCGGGGAAGTACTGGACGACGAAGGGTACTCTGTCCGCTGTGTCCCGTGTTTGTCTTCTGAGGAGGTCAGTGCGGTTTTTCTCTGTGGCGCGTCGGAACTGTCGATCGATGAGTCGAGCGCCATATCCTGTTCTTATGAGGGCACCTTTCAGCGTCTGGAGGTGTCTGTTGCGATCCTCCTCATCTGAGCAGATCCTGTGTATACGGAGGGCTTGTCCGTAGGGGATGGCTTCTTTAACGCGTTTAGGGTGGAAGCTGGAGAAGTGAAGCATCGTGAGGTTTCCCGTGGGTTTGTGGTACAGTGAGGTGCTGAGGTGACCGTCCCTGATAGAGATGTGTGTGTCCAAGAATGCAATCGATTCCGCAGGAATAGTCCATGGTGAGTCTGATGGTGGGATCGAACCTGTTGATGTCATCATCGTGTTGTTTCAATGATTGTTCACCATGAGTCCAAAGAAAGAAAATGTCATCGATGTATTAGTGTATAGCATTGGTTGAAGGTCCTGTGCGGTGAAGAGGTCTTGTTCGAACCTGTGCATGAAGATGTTGGCATATGTTGGCATGTTGGACTCATAATGGAGCACAGAGCTGGCATCAGTCAAGCATTCACTTTGGAACATCTACAGTCCACGTCTGTCCAAAGAAAGTGGCTCCACTAATACCTGCCAGGCAAAGGGATTAGATTCCTGGTGAATGATAGACCAGGCTTGTGGAAATCAGCGCTGGAATGGTCCCATCCCGCTGGGCACTGTAATTTTAGCGGGCAGGTTGCGGACAATGTGAAACCCCATTGACAGCCAGATGGGAATTTCTGGCTTTTAGACCAGCGCGGCCGGCCCTTTGCAAATGTCTTTGGAAAACGTTGAAGCCAAGGAGTATGATGATGGCATTCAAAGCCCTGGCCAGATGCCCACAGCTGGAAATCCAACAACTGAGTCAGCTTTTCCTAGGACATAGCGCCAGAAAGGTAACAAACCATTTCTCCTTCTCCCTGTGGTTTCTCGTTCTGTTCACGCAGTTGGTTATTGGCATTGATGGAAAGTAAGAAGTTTAACAACACCAGGTTAAAGTCCAACAGGTTTATTTGGTAGCAAAAGCCACACAAGCTTTCGAGGCTCTGAGCCCCTTCTTCAGGTGAGTGGGAATTCCCACTCACCTGAAGAAGGGGCTCAGAGCCTCGAAAGCTTGTGTGGCTTTTGCTACCAAATAAACCTGTTGGACTTTAACCTGGTGTTGTTAAACTTCTTACTGTGTTTACCCCAGTCCAACGCCGGCATCTCCACATCATTGATGGAAAGAACAGGGGTTTGTCTTGAGACATTAGGTCATGGTCACGTTTGCCTTGCCAGATGGATATAAAAGATCTCCTGTTTTTTTTGATAAAGAGCAGGAAAGTTTTCTTGTACAAACACTTAAACTTCCACTAATGCCACTAAGACGAGATTAGGTACATTGGTGTTTGTGGGAGCTTGTTGTAGGCAAACTGACTGTCACATTCCTCACATTACAACAGTGGCTACAACTGGGAAAGTACTCCATTGGCTTTGGAGAGATTGAGGACATCCTGACTAGTATGCAGAAGTTGCTATTTAATCCATGTTTTTTTTTCCCCTGGCCTGTGATTTGAAAGGGTTGCTTCGGTTGAAGGAACTAATCATTGGTGATGAAGTTCCGGGGGATTTTCCTTCACTGTACCAGTGACAAGTTCTTGAGTTAGATTCTAAATATCTCTGGGCTTTCATCTTTCCTCTTTGAAACAGATACCCAGGGACTCCAGGAAAGGTGTGGCTAAACTCTAACATGTTGGAGATCTGCCACCTCGTGGCAAAGATAAAAATTCATTTTTTAACTGCTCGGGTGCAGAAATCTGTTCATGGCCCTTTGGATGCAGTCTAAAATACTACAAATTCTCCAGACAGGTAATAAACATGCTCATTGTTTAGATTGGGCTGACAACTGTGAGTCAAAGTAGAAAATTAAAGGCATAGGCATAGCTACACAGGTCGAGATGACCACCTCAATCCTCTACTCCGAACGTTCAAAATCAATGCAATGAAAACCACAACTTCAAGCAAAGAGGCCAAATGTACCCAGGTGTTAGTTTTACTTTATTCATTCATGGGACATGGGCATCACTGGCTGGTCAGCCTTTATTCACAGTAAGGAGTCTACCAACACCAGGTTCAAGTCCAACAGGTTTATTAACTGTTGGACTTTAACCTGGTGTTGTTAGACTCCTTACTGTGTTTACCCCAGTCCAACGCCGGCATCTCCACATCAGCCTTTATTCCCCATCCTTTTTTGCCCTTGTAAGAGAGGAGGGGGAGTTGCGTTTTGATTAGGGAGAACATCACGGCAGCACTGAGAGAGGACATTTCTGAGGCTTTGCCCACTGAGTCTATATGAGTAGAAGGGGGAGGTCACTTTGATAGGATTGTACTATAGGCCCCAAATAGTCAGCAGGAAATTTAGGAGTAAATATGTAAGGAGATTACAGATCGCTCCAAGAAAAATAGTAGGGGACGTTAATAGTAGGGGACTAGTAATAGACTTTAATAGTAGGGGACTTTAACTTTCCCAACATTGACTGGGACAGCCATAGTGTTAGAGGCTTGGATGGAGAGAAATTTGTTCAGAGTATTCAGGAGGAATTTCTCATTCAGTATGTGGATGGTCCGACGAGAGAGGGGGCAAAACTTGACCTTCTCTTGGCAAATAAGGAAGGGCAGGTGACAGAAGTGTTAGTGTGGGATCACTTTGGGACCAATGACCATAATTCCATTAGTTTTAAGATAGCTATGGAGAATGATAGGTCTGGCCCAAAAGTTAAAATTCTAAATTGGGGCAAGGCCAATTTTGATGGTATTAGACAGGAACTTTCAAAAGTTGATTGGGGGAACCTGTTGGCAGGCAAAGGGATGCCTGGTAAATGGGAGGTTTTCAAAAATGTGTTAACCAGGGTTCAGGGTAAGCACATTTCTCTTAGAGTGAAGGGCAGGTAGAAGTAGGGAACCCTGAATGACTTGGGATATTGAGGCTCTGGTCAAGAAGAAGAAGGGGGCATATGACATGCATAGGCAGCTGGGATCAAGTGGATACTTGAAGAGTATAGAGGGGATCGGAGTAGAGTTAAGAGAGAAATCAGGAGGGGAAAAAGGGAACACGAGATTGCTTTGGCAGATAAGGCAAAGGAGAATTCAAAGAGCTTCTACAAATACATAAAGGGCAAAATAGTAACTAGGGAGAGAATAGAGCTTCCTGAGCATCAACAAGATCATCTATATGTGGATCCACAAGATATGGATGAGATCCTAAATGGATATTTCTCATCAGTATTTATTGTTGAGAAAGGCATGGATGTTAGGGAACTTAGGGAAATAAACAGTCATGAGGAGTGTACTTATTACAGGAAAGCAGGTGCCGGAAGCCTTAAAGCACACCAAGGTAGATAAATCCCCAGGACCTGATGAAATGTATCCCAGGATGTTGTGGGAAGCTGGGGAATAAATTGTGGGTCTCCTAGCAAAGATATTTGAATCATCGACAGCCACAGGTGTGGTGCCTGAAGATTGGAGAGTGGCTAATGTTGTGTTTTTGTTTAAGAAGGGCTGCAGGGAAATACTTGGGAACTACAGGCAGGTGAGCCCAATGTCTGTAGTGGGTAAGTTGTTAGAAAATATTCTGAGAGACAGGATCTACAGGCATTTAGAGAGCAAGAACTAATTAGAGACAGTCAGCATGGCTCTATGAGTGGAACATCATGTCTCATGAATTTGACTGAGTTTTTTGAAGGGGTAACCAAAAATGATGGCAGTGCAGTTGACTTTGTCTACATGGACTTTAGCTAGGCCTTTGATAAGTTACCGCATGGTAGCTGGTTGCATAAGGTCAAATGTCACAGGATCCAGGGTGAGGGAGCCCACTGGATACAAAATTGGCTTGATGACAGTTGCAGAGGGTTGCTTTTCAAACTGGAGACCAGTGGTGTGCCTCAGGGATTAATACGGGAGAAAGGGAAAAAAGGAAGGGATATAAGAATTCAACTCTATTTTCCAGTCAACTCCATCCCTTTTGAATGACAAATTGCAGGCCAATCCAGAAAATACATGTTCATGAAACAGTTAATGTACTAGAAAAAAATGAATAAGTAATCTGGTGTCCAAGGTAATAAAAAAAATCATTTATAATTGCTTTGTAACACGGGATTACGGTTTATGTGGGGAACTTATGAGTTACAGGCTGTCCTCGGTTTATGAAAACTGCGTCTTAAATCGGAACAAGCTAAGTCAGAACTGATTTTCCCAGAAAATCAATGTGAGAAAAGGGAGATTGATTCCTAAACCCAGGCCTGATACCCTATTTTCAACAAAGTAACTCAGAATTTTGTACTCAATCAATCATAAGCAAGTAATATAGCAATGAATTAATCTTATAAAATATACATTTTAAGCAAAAGTTTGGAAACATAAAAATTGACCAAGTAAAAACCCATCGAAACAGCAACCGAGCACCTTGAGTTAGGGAGATGGACAGTGCAGAACATCAATGTGCACTGAGGGGGAAAGTTTAAGGGAGATGTGCGGGAGAAGTTTTTCATGCAGCGAGTGGTTGGTGCCTGGAAAGCGCTGCCAGAGGAGGTGGTGGAAGCAGGCACATTAGCAACATTTAAGAGGCATCTTGATGGGTACATGAACAGGGAGGGAATAGATATATACAGTTCGAGTAATGGCAGAAGGTTTTGTTTCCAGTTTAGTCAGGGCATCACCATAGGCAGGGGCTTGGAGGGTTGAAGTGCCTGTTCCTGTGCTGTACTTTTCTTTGTTCTTCATACATATGAATGTTTGAATTGTTCACTGGCGTGGCATTGTAAAGTCAAAAATAATGTTGTAAATTCAAAGCAGAGTGTTAATTTATAAATGTTGTAAGTGCCATAACTTGAATGTCGCAAAGTCAATCAATGCCTG
The DNA here is from genome assembly GCF_964213995.1 of Mustelus asterias. Classification (NCBI taxonomy): domain Eukaryota; kingdom Metazoa; phylum Chordata; class Chondrichthyes; order Carcharhiniformes; family Triakidae; genus Mustelus; species Mustelus asterias. Next base: position 64,398,147 of record NC_135808.1, read on the forward strand.
TGTTCAATGTTATCATAAGCTCTGCAAAAGGTCATCCAGACTCAAAACACTGGCTCTATTCTCTCTCGATGTGGAGATGCCGGCGTTGGACTTGGGTGAACACAGTAAGAAGTCTAACAACACCAGGTTAAAATCCAACAGGTTTATTTGGTAGCAAACGCCACTAGCTTTCGGAGCGCTGCTCCTTCGTCAGGTGGAATGAGAGATCTGCTCACAAACAGGGCATACAGAGACACAAACTCAATTTACAGAAGAATGATTGAAATGCGAGTCTTTACAGCTAATCAAGTCTTAAAGGTACAGACAATGTGAGTGGAGAGAGCATTAAGCACAGGCTAAAGAGATGTGTGTTGTCTCCAGACAGGACAGCTAGTGAGATTTTGCAAATCCAGGCAAGTTGTGGGGGTTACAGATAGTGTGACATGAACCCAAGATCCCGGTTTAGGCCGTCCTCATGTGTGCAGAACTTGGCTATCAGTCTCTGCTCAGTGACTCTGCGCTGTCGTGTGTCGCGAAGGCCGCCTTTGAGAACGCTTACCCGAAGATCAGAGGCCAAATGCCCGTGACCGCTGACCCCAACAGGAAGAGAACAGTCTTGCCTGGTGATTGTCGAACGGTGTTCATTCATCCGTTGTCGTAGCGTCTGCATGGTTTCCCCAATGTACCATTCATGGTACATTGGGGAAACCATGCAGACGCTACGACAACTTGCCTGGACTTGCAAAATCTCACTAGCTGTCCTGTCTGGCGACAACACACATCTCTTTAACCTGTGCTTAATGCTCTCTCCACTCACATTGTCTGTACCTTTAAGACTTGATTAGCTGTAAAGACTCGCATTCCAATCATTATTCTGTAAATTGAGTTTGTGTCTCTGTATGCCCTGTTTGTGAGCAGATCTCCCACTCTCCTGACGAAGGAGCAGCGCTCCGAAAGCTGGTGGCGTTTGCTACCAAATAAACCTGTTGGGCTTTAACCTGGTGTTGTTAGGCTTCTTACTCTATTCTCTCTCCACAGATGCTGTCAAATCTGCTGAGATTTTTTAGCATTTTCTGTTTTTGTTTCAGATTCCAGCATCCACAGCAATTTGCTTTTTTAGTAAGGATGACGAATTGATACCTTGAGCTAAAATTGGATAAGATCCATTATTGAGCGTGGGGATCGTGACGAGTCATTACCCTGCGTCTGATGGATGGGAAAACTTTGTGTTGCTGCTTCTCCCCATGATGGTGGTGTGCAGCCCAGTGTTGACTGCCTGCACTCTCAGCAGGTTTGAGAGAGATTAGCACCAATAAAACTAGTCCATACCCCTTAAAGGGAAGGTGCAGTCTGGCTGCAGACAGCGCTGGAAAGTGGGTATTAAAACCTTTCTCATTAGGCGCTGCATTTTCTGCCAAAGCCGTGTATGCACATTTTGAATGTTACTGTGTCACATCTCTGCGAGTGACAGAGTAAAGGCAATGGCCAGGACCAAGGATGGCACAGCTCAACTCTTCACAGCTCTCTGTTACAGGCAGCAGAATCCTTTTATCAGTACTTATGGTGTCATTAATGGCTCCATAAGATGAACAGTTCATAATGCACTTAACCATAGGAATTGATATTCAACCAATTATTTAAAATTATGGCGTTACATATTAATCCTCCAGAAGGACAGAAGTGGAATAAATAGGGTGGCACAGTGGCACAGGGTGGGACAGTGGCACAGTGGCTAGCACTGCTGCATCACAGCACCAGGGATCCAAGTTTGTTTCCTGGCTTGGTTCACTGACTGTGCAGAGTTTTCACGTTCTCGCCGTGTCTGCATGGGTCTCCTCTGGGTGCTCTGGTTTCCTCCCACAGTCCGAAAGACGTGCTGGTTTGGTGCATTGACCATGCTAAATTCTCCCTCAGTGTACTCAAACAGGCACCGGAGTGTGGCAACCAGGGGATTTTCACAGTAACTTCATTGCAGTGTTAATGTAAGCCTACTTGTGACTAATAAATAAACTTTAAAAACTTTAAATAGGCTATTTGGAGAAAAGTCCCATTCATTAAATGTCCCACATTTCATTAAATGTGTTACTTTTCCTACATATTCGTTTCTCCAGTTGCAAAATGTATGTGCAGTATTTATAGTTTCACTGTGTCCCTGAGGACGACAGCATGACGGTGCACTGACATCACTGCACATGCACAGAGGAGTACTGGTAGGCTGATGCTGGGCACATTATTGGTTTACTGCACATGTGCGGACCAATGCCTGTACATAGATGGGTAACGGTGGCCATCTTGCGCTGGCAGTTGACACACAGTATAATGGAGAATCAGGCCAGGAAAAGGCCTCCCACATTCTCAGATGCAGGCATTAGCTTGAGAGTTGGAAGAGAGGAGAGAGGATATCTTTCCACTTAGGGCAAGGAGGTTCTATAGCCAATGCACTGTGAAGGCAGTGTGGGCAGTTAGCCATGGAATCAAAGCTGGGTGTCTTTACCTGATGACCTGAATACAGTGTCGAAAGAGTTCAATAACCTCACATGAGTCAGTGAATATATCTTCATATCCATTTCCTACCAACAGGACCACCAACCTCATAGTCTATTCAAGACACCAAAACCACAATCACTCACCCAGCAGCAACCTCCAGCAATGAAGACTCATACCTAACATTTGCTCTACTTGTACACACTCATACCACATCTCACTGCTTCCATATCCTGAGCTTATTAAGCTATGACAGGCAAATCACCTAAGCTCTTTGCAGCATGCTCACTGTCACTAGAGAACCTAGGATGGCAGTCACGTTCCTAATTAAAGCACCTTCTTAGATCACACTTCACCCTCAACCTCAAATCTGGTATGAAGTCCAAGTTGTAGATGGTGCAACCATGTACCTCTTGATCTCACCATCACCTGGGACCCTTGTTTTTCCTGATATATAATTTATGATCTAGATCTCAGTGTGCAGGAGACAATGCTAACATTTGTGGATCACACAAAACCTGGAAGCATACCAAACGGTGAGAAGGACAGTATAGAACTTCAAAGGGGTGTAGACAAGTTGATGGAGTGAGCAGATAGGTGGCAGATTAAGTTCAATGTGGAGAAATGTGAAGTGATGCATTTTGGTAGGAAGAACATGAAAAGATAACATGAAATAAGGGGTAAAATTCTTAAGGAGTGCAGGAGTAGAGGAACCTGGGGTGTATAAGTGCATCGTTCATTAAAGGTGACAGGCTAGATGGAGATAGCAGTTGATAAACTATATAATATTCTGGGCTTTATTAATAAGGACATAGAATGCAATAAGCTCATGTGGGGAAGCAGTGGTGTAGTGGTATTATCACTGGGCTAGTAATCCAGAGACCCAGGGCAAGGTCTGGTGACTATGATGTGGAGATGCCTGCGTTGGACTGGGGTAAGCACAGTAAGAAGTCTCACAACACCAGGTTAAAGTCCAACAGGTTTATTTGGTAGCACAAGCTTTCAGAGAGTTGCTCCTTCTTCAGGTGAGTGAGGAGTTGTGTTCACAAACAGGGCATATATAGACACAAACTCAATTTACAAGATAATGGTTGGAATGTGAGTCTTTACAGAAAAACAAGTCTTAAAGGTACAGACAATGTGAGTGGAGAGAGGGTTAAGCATAGGTTAAAAAGGTGTGTACTGTCTCCAGCCAGGATAGTTAGTGGGATTTTGCAAACCCAGGCAAGTCGTGGGGGTTACAGATAGTGTGACATGAACCCAAGATCCCGGTTGAGGCCGTTCTCATGTGTGCGGAACTTGGCTATCAGTTTCTGCTCAGTGATTCTGCGTTGTCGTGTATCATGAAGGCCGCCTTGGAGAACGCTTACCCAAAGATCAGAGGCTGAATGCCCGTGACTGCTGAAGTGTTCCCCGACAGGAAGAGAACACTCTTGCCTGGTGATTGTCAAGCGGTGTTCATTCATTCATCTGTTGTCGTAGCGTCTGCATGGTCTCGCCAATGTACTATGCCTCAGCGTATCAGGTAGACAACGTTGGCCGAGTCACGAGAATATGTATCGTGTACCTGGTGGATGGTGTTCTCACGTGAGATGATAGCATCCATGTCAATGATTCGACACGTCTTGCAGAGGTTGCTGTGACAATGTTGTGTGGTGTTGTGGTCACTGTTCTCCTGAAGGCTGGGTAGTTTGCTGCGGACAATGGTCTGTTTGAGGTTGTGCGGTTGTTTGAAGGCAAGAAGTGGGGGTGTGGGGATGGCCTTGGCGAGATGTTCGTCTTCATCAATGGTAAGAGAATGCAGAGCTCTGATGTTCAGAGGGATCTGCATGTCCTAGCGCATACATTACAAAAGGTTAGAATGCAGTACAGCAAGTAATTAGGAAAGCTACTAGAATGTTATTGTTTACTGTGAGGGAAATTGATGACAAAAGTAAGGAGATTACGCTTCAGTTGTTCAAGACGTTGGTGAGACCATATCTGGAGTAATCTGTACAGTAATGGTTTCCTTACGTAAGGGAAGATTTTAAATGCATTAGAAACAGTTCAAGGTTCACTTGACTAATACCTGGAATGGATGGGTTGTCTTATGAGGAAAGATTGGGCAGGCTAGACTTGTATCCACTAGCGGTTAGAGGAGTAAGCGACGACTTGATTGAAATGTATAAGATCCTGAGGGGTATTGGCAAGGTGCATTTGATTTGATTTGATTTATTATTGTCACATATATTAATATACAGTGAAAAGTATTGTTTCTTGCGCACTATACAGACAAAGCATGCCATACATAGAGAAGTAAATGAGAGAGTGCAGAATGTAGTGTTACAGTCATAGGTAGGGTGTAAAGAAAGATCAACTTAATGCATGGTTGGTCCAGTCAAAAGTCTGACAGCAGCCGGGAAGAAGCTGTTCTTGAGTCGGTTGGTATGTGTCCTCAGACTTTTTCCCAACGGAAGAAGGTGGAAGAGGGTATGCCTGGGGTGCATGGGGTCCTTAATTATGCTGGCTGCTTTTCCAAGGCAGTGGGAAGTGTAGACAGTGTCAATGGATGAGAGGCTGGTTTGTGTGATGCGCTGGGCTTCGTTCACCACCCTTTGTAGTTCCTTGCGGCCTTGGGCAGAGCAGGAGCCATACCAAACTGTGATACAACCAGAAAGAATGCTTGTTATGGTACATCTGTAAAAGTTGATGAGAGTTGTAGCAGACATGCCAAATTTCCTTCATCCTCTGAGAAAGTCGAGGTGTTGGTGGGCTTTCTTAACTATAGTGTTGGTATGGAGGGGCCAGGACAGGTTGTTGGTGATCTGGATTCCGAGAAACGTGAAGCTCTCGACTATTTCTACTTCGTCACCATTGATATAGACAGGGTCATGTCCTCCATATGCTTCCTGAAGTCGATGACAATCTCCTTTTTGTTGACATTAAGAGAGAGGTTATTGTTGTTGCACCAGTTCACCAGATTCTCTATCTCTTTCCTGTACTCTGATGTGAAGAGTATGAATCCTCTTGTGGGAGAATCTAGAACTAGAGGGTCACGGTTTAAACATAAAGGGTTACCCATTTAAAAAGGAGATGAGAAGAAACTTTTTCTTTGAGGGTAGTGAGTCCTTGGCGCTTCCTTCCCCAACAGGCAGTGGAAGCAGAGTCTGAGGCTGTTTTCAAGGCAGAGGTAGATTCTTGATATGCAAAAGGGGTGAAAGGTAGACAGAAATGTGGAGTTGAGGTTACAGTCAGATCAGCCTGATCTTATTGAATGGGAGAGCAGACTCGAAGGGACGAGTAACCTTCTGTTCCTAGTTCGTATTTTGTATGTTCGTATGGAGACATGATTTTCACGACTTGGGAGAAAAGTGCTTGTTTCTGATTACGTAAATCAATCTAATCCATATTGCTAGGATTCAAGAATGGGTGGTGTAGCAAAATTCACATATGTCTGATTCCTGCGTGACAAGCATGTCTGCAGGATTGTGTCAATTAAAGGAGAGCATTAAGAAGTTTGATCCCAAGACCCACCTTGAGTCCAAGGTACACAAAATAAGGTGAATTCCATGCAAACATTGCACCTTGATTAGCTACAACTAGAGGAAGGAGAAGCTAATGCAGGACAAGGGGCGGCAACGCTCGCCTCAAGGTCGGAAAATCCCATCCGAGGTCAACATGGTCCGTGTCCCACCAGTTACAATTCCCGTGGCGGGCAGGATGGTAAAATTCCGCACAATGTCTTTCAGAAGACACAGAGCATTTTGCTTGGAAGTAAATCTCAATTTACCTCCAAGTAAACCTTTGTGCCTTCTGAATCTTTGTGCATATGCCCTTTGCAAACCAAGTGTGCATCTTTGAGACATGCTGTGGTTTTTCTGTCTCTGTCCAAAAGTCCTGCAAGGACTTCAAGGAGAAGAAAGATTTACTCACACAGCTAGTGCAAGCACTTGTGCAGAGATGCTTTATAGACGGGAAGGCATGATTTTCTGCATGTTCTGGATCAAACCTGTGCTGATTGACACACAAGGCATATCCCTAACGGTGATGGAAATCACAGGGGGGTGATCTATCTTATGTGATTCATGCATTTGTACATGCACTGTAATTTATTCTGTATTACAGAACTTGCACGCAAACCACTGATATGTTTCCTTTTATTCCTCGGTAGGTTCTTTTGCAGGGAGCCCCCTGAGCAGCAGTAAGCGAGCATGACAAGCGAAAGGACAAACTTGCTGTTTGTTTAACTTTAGCAGTTTCAGTGAGTTATCACTTTTTTTCTTCCTTTCCCAAATGCAGCAAGTTTCACTCATTATTTGGAGAAGAAGGGGCTTTTTTTATTCATTCGTGGGATGTGGGTGTCACTGGCTGGCCAGCATTTGTTGCCCATTCCTAATTGCCTTTGGAGGGCAGTTGAGAGTCAACCACATTGCTGCGGCTCTGGAGTCACATGTAGGCCAGACCGCGTAAGGACGGCAGATTTCCTTCCCTAAAGGACATTAGTGAACCAGGTGGGTTTTTCCAACAATCGACAATGGTTTCATCATCATCAGTAGATCCTTAATTCCAGATTTTTTTATTGAATTCAAATCCACCATCTGCCGTGGCGAGATTCAAACCCGGGTCCTCAGACCAGTTTCTGGATGAATAATCTAGTGATAATACCACTGGGCCATCACATCCCCGAGGATGAGGATGAGGTCTTAAAGGAGAAAAGCAAGCTGATCAGTTAAAGAACAGAGGAAATACTGGGCCAGAACGGTGAGTGATTTCAGCCCGAAACCAATCAGCATTATATTTGTATTTTTTCACTTTGTTTTTAACCAGGAATAAAGTTGTTGACCCTTTACTCAAACCTTGGGCCTGATTCTCCCATCACGAGTCGCAACTTTTCTGGCAGGTCCAGTCGGGAGAATCGCATGTCGGCCTTCTTTGGGTCGGGAACGCACGCGTGTCTCCCAGAACCGGAGAACAGTCGCAGTCGAGACCGCACTGGAGAGAAGAGAGGTAAGTCATTTGAATCTCTTTTTAATGTATTTTAAATATATTTTATATGTCATTATCAGGCCCGGCACAGAACTTGCCGGGCCTGATAGCATCTTGCACCCCGCCGGAGTATTTCATTCCGGTGGGGTTTACAATAGCTCCCCATGTTTGGGGAACTAGCGGGAGACCCTGCTGGAATGAAGGGGGGCAATCGAGGCCCCCGTGGGGGTCGGGCAGCGGGGGGTGGTGCCCCCTGGGCATGGGCACCCTGACAGTGCCAGCCTGTTCCCCCGGCACTGCCCAAGGGGCAAAGTGCCCATGCCTAGGTGGTACTTAGGCACGGCCCACCGGACATTGGGCAGTGCCAAAGGGGTGGTGCCTATTGTTGGCGGGGACTGGGGGCGATTGGTGGGGTTGGGGACCCCATTGCCATTCAGCAATGGGATTGATCTGGGCTGGAGGGAGGCCAGCGATTGGGGCGGGCTGGGGGGGGTTGGTCTGCCAGGGTGGAGGGGGGGGGCCTGCCTCCCAGGGGGGAAGTCTGACCTCGGAGGGAGTCAGCAGGGGGGAGGTCTGCTGGGGTGATGGGGGTGGGAGATCGCCACTGCTGGAGGGGTGGGCTGGACATCAGGACACTCCAGGATGGATGGGGTCAGGGCTGGCTCGGGAATTGTTGTGGGGGCCGCGATCGGGCCATGGGGGGTGGGGGTGCTGGAGGGGCAGCACTGTGGGGTTCCTGGGCTGGCCAGCGATCGAGCTGGCCAGCAAATGGGGAGTCTGACAGATCGGGGTCACTGTGCATGCGCAGAGTTCCAGAACTGTCAAACTCCGGCGCAAATAGGCCCCGCCCTCCTGGATTTTTAATGAGATTCCCGATTGTGACCTCTTCAGTGCACAGAGTGCAGAGATTCGAGTGTGAAGCTGAACTGACAAAACAATCGTGATCTACACCAGTTTTCTCACCAATTCAGCACTTTTGGGAGAATCGCCCCCCTTATTTCTGTGTTTATTTTTGACCTGTGAGCAAAGAGAAATTTTACCCTTGTATCCTTGACATTTTTCACCATAAAATTTGCACTGTTTTTGCCCAGAATCAATTCTGGGTGTTTTGTCTGCAGATTCACGCTGATTAATCTTGAGCATTTTTGTCCACAAACATACACATTGGAAGGGGCAATTATTGGCATCAGTTGATGCTCGAGTCTGCACCAACAGTAAAAGGTGATAAATGCATCTATGTAAGCAATTAAAAAACTGAAATATAAAGAAGAGTGGATAAACTGGAAAAATAACCAGTTTGGACCAAGTACTAGTTATGCTACTATTATGAATGGCACCACCATCTGACTTATTGGTGCCATCACCAGTATTAATTGGCAATTTCCACTGGGATACCAGCTCTGATTTTGCTGTTCAAAGAACGTCTTCCAGCTGGTACCAGTATTATCGGAACTTCCTTTGGGACAAGAAGGTACAGTTTCTTGATGGCCTCCTTTGTGAAACATAGCTACAGCAGGCACTGCTTCAGGCTGACATGGAGAAGGAGAAATGCTCTCTGAAGACCCGAGGTGGGTACAAACTCCCATTGAGATCCCTTCTCTTCCTCCCTTCGCAGACACCTTCTCCTCGCATTAGACTCATCAGTAGGAGCATGGTTTCTGCTCAGAGGTCTTTGAAATTCAGCACTGACTGAAAGAACTTCCTTCAACTCCTCCAGCAGAACAGTATACAGTACTTCCACTAACTCCACAACAGCAGGAGAAAGCCAAATGCACATCACCTGAAAGTAGCATGGGAACTCCAATAAATAATGCTAGTGGGCAGGGGTTCCGCATGCGGCTGAATTGATGTTTTAGTCACATGTGCATGTAAGAGAGGGCATCGACAGGATTTATCAGCTCTAAAATGGCACATCCGGTGCCAAATCAGTGTTTGACACTGACCTCACCGTCCTGACCAGCATGGAGTGCATGCATGGGATACCCACACAAGAGATGTTGAAAATGTGGCGATTGGCAAGGGGTATACTGAAAGTTGTCGGAACTGGATCTCATGCTCTATTTTCCATCTCCGCGTTGAACCTAGTGGGATTAGAGTTGAGTTTTGCAAACCTCAAATTGTGTTTAGTGAAGAGGTCCATGTTTTGAGGAGGGATTAACTTCTGAATGAAGTGCTTGACAAGACCAGGTCCTAAGACCATAAGCATAGTTACACAGGCTAGCAATACCTGTACAGAATGATGCTTTCATGCAACTACAAAGAAAATGAAGTCAAAACACTTCACAATGTCATCCCACCCCTGACATTTCCAAGGGCAGCACGGTGGCACAGTGGTTAGCACTGCTGCTTCATTGCGCCAGGGACCCGGGTTCGATTCCTGGCTTGAGTCACTATGGAGTTTGCACTTACTCCCCGTGTCTGAGTGGGTTTCCTCTGGGTGCTCCGGTTTCCTCCCACAGCCCAAAGATTGGCCGTGCTAAATTGCCCCTTAGTGTCAGGGGCACCAGCTATGGTAAATGTAAGGGGGATAGGGTCTGAATGGGATTGTAATCAGTGCAAACTCGATGGGCCAAATGGCCTCCTTCTATGCTATAGGATTCTATGATTCTATGATTAATACTTAATGACTATAGGCTTTGTTGGTGCTCCAATACTCACTTCCTCCATCAATGATCTGTAGGGGTGGGTATTGACTTTCCTCCAGAGCAGATAGGAAGTCTCCTTGCCACAACACTGGGAATAGCAGAGGCAGGGAAATCTCCAGAGGTTTGGGATTATATTCATCCCGCATTCAAATGTACCAAACAGATCTGGTTATTTAACTCATTGCTTGATGTCTAATATCTTTCATTGGATATGAGGCAAGTTGGGATGTCCTGAAGCTAGGGAAGGAGCTATATAAATGCAAGTTCTTTCCTCCTTAGTGAGACAATCACTATACCGGCAGTACCAACCATATATTCTACAGGTTGATGGCTTTGAAATGTATGAGCAAATGAAAAATGATCAAGGTACATAAAGCAGGTAGAGAAGAAGAAAGTTTGGTCTTCGACTTACGAAAAGGATGGTTGAATGTTCTTTTGAAATTTAACTAAATTTAAAAGCATGAGTAAATTGTGACCAATGACTAACATGTGATCTAAAAGTAAAAATATTACCCCAGGTTTAATGTGCAGATTGAAATGCACTAATTGTGCATTTGGTCCTGCTCATGACCAAAACTGATATTATCAGTTTGGATAAATGAATGTTCATGTTATTTCAAACTTAGTGATGTGTTCAGGCACTTGGCAGATCTTGATAAAACTTCAGATTACAGGAAATATGTAATAAATACCACAGGTGTGAAGCTAAAAGGCATTTCTAATTTTACACATAATTGGTTTCAGTGTTAGTTTCGTCTCTTGATTAACTGCCACACAATTGCTTTTTAACTTGATGTGTAAATTCCCTTTTAAGTAATAAAGACTTAAATTTGGATTGACCTTTGACAACCTATTGACTCCATTTTGTGTTAGCTAAATAGCAGGGTGGCCAAGTGTGCTAGAAAGACAGATGCTCTGCGTATTGACATGCTAGGTCATCAGCTGGTATGAAATGGTCTCTTCATTGCGATTCCTCGAGCTACCAGTTTCCGATTGTTGTTGGGTTACCTGGGGATGCAAAAGAGGTGGTTCCCCTGTGTGGGAGGGAAGTACACAACATCCGTCAGTCGGGGATTCCAAAGAACATTTGCAAAACATAATGTACTTTGACACAAGTAATAGCATGTGTTAAAATTAAGTGTGCGTCGATATTAAACATGAATTAAGACTTAAACTTAGCAATGTTTGTTGTTTTGCATTGTCATTCCGTAATTTCAACCTGAATCTCATTCCTCTGCTGGCTGTCCTCTGGTTTTCCTGGTCTCCTGTGCTCTGTCAATGTTCTTTACTTCTTCATATGCACTGACACCTATGACTACCTCCATGGCCACATCATTACATGAGGTCTCACCATCTCCATTGTCTTAGTTATCGGATTCATTCTTAGGATGTTGGTGTCGTTGGCTAGACCAGTATTTTTTGCCCATCCCGTTTGCCCTTGAGAAGATGAGTTCCTGAAGCACTGTAGTTGTGCTGGTTTAGATACAGCCACAATGCTGGATTTGGACCCAGCAACAGTGAAAAAATGGCAGTTCCAAGCCGGGATGGCGTGTGGCTTGGAGGGGGACTTGCAGGTGATAGTGTTCCCATGCATCTGCTGCCCTTGTCTTTCTAGATGTTGCAAATAATGGATTTAGAAGATGTTGTCAAAGGACCCTTGGTGAGTTGCTGCAGTGCATCTTGTAGATGGTGCACATTATGCACTGGTGGTGGAGGGAGTGAATGTTTATGATGGTGGATAGGGGTTCCAATCAAGGAAACTGCTTTGCTCTGGATGGTTATGAGCTTCCTGCATGTTGTTACAGCTGTATCCATCCACAAGTATGGACATATTCTATCATTCCCTTTATTCTTTCTTCTAGAAGGCAGAGGCTTTGAAGAGTCAGGAAGGTTGCTGCAAAATGCTCAGTGCCTGCTGACAGGGATTTGTAGATTTGAAATGCAACAAAGCAAAGGTTTGAACATATGAACATTCAACTTTGGAGCAGGAGTAGGCCATTCAGCCCCACTCTGTCATTTAATAAGACCTTGGCTCATCTGATTGTGGTCTAAAATCCACAAACCAGCCACCCCTGAAACCTTTGACTCCCTTGTTAGTTAAAAATCTATCAACCTCTGTCTTAAAAATATTCATTGACCCTGCCTCCAGCACTCTCTGGGGAATAGAGTTCCAAAGTCTCATGACTCTCTCCCAAAGGGAAACATCCTTTTAACATTCATCCTGTTGAGTCCCCTCAGGATGAGATCTCATCTCAATCTTCTAAACTCCAATAGGTACAAGCCCAACCTGTCCTCATAAGATATCCCTCCCCCACCCCGCCATCCCAGGTATCAGGCAAGGGGGCCTTCTCTGAACTGCTTCTAGTGCATTTCTCTCCCTTTTTAAATGTACAAATATACACATTAAGAGCAGGAGCAGGCCACTCAGCCCCTTGAGCCTGTTCCATCATTCAGTAAGATCACGGTTGATCTGATTGTAACCTCAACCCCACATTCCTGCCCATCCTCAATAAGCTTTCACCCCCTTGTTAATAAAGAATCTCAACATTGAGACCAAAATTGTACATGTATTCGAGATGTGATCTCACCAATGTCCTATACAACTTGCCATGAAGATGGAGAAAGAAAACATGCGATAATACACATAAGTATTGGATTTTAAAAAGACCTGAGTTTTATATTTTGACATGGACACAAACCCCAAAGATGGTTGAGAATGCATAGTTAATCTCTGACAGGATTTCTCCAAGGGACAATGGAATCATTCCTTGTTACCAGGCAACATCAAAAAGCACAATGGACATGATCTTCAGTGTACAACAAGTCCAGGAAAAGTGCAGAGAGCAGCATCATCCTCTATACATGGCCTTCTTTGGTCTCGCAAAGGCCTTTGACTCTGTCAACTGTGAGAGATTGTGAAACATTCTCCTCAAATTCGGCTGTCCGCAGAAATTCATCACCATTCTCCGCCTGCTCCACAATGATGTGCATGCTGTGATCTTCATCACCACAGACCCAATACGTTTACAAACTGGGGTCAAACATCGCACCAATGCTCTTCTCCATCTTCCTCACAGCAATACTGCATCCCATCACCTTGGAGCTCCCTCTGGAGTGGAGCTAACCTACTGGACAAGCGGGAAACTGTTCAACCTCCGACACCTCCAGGGCAGAAGCAAGGCCACTCCAACTTCTGTCATCGAGCTTCAGTTTGCAGACAATGCCTGTGTGTGTGCACACTCAGAGGCTGAGCTACAAACCATCGTCAATGCATTTAATGAGGTTATGAGAGAATGGGCCTCACACCAAACATCCATAAAGCAAAGGTTCTCTACCAGCCCGCTCCTGCCACACAGAACAGTCCCATCCTGATCATCCAGATCCACGGTGAGCCCTTGCCCATAAAAGTCTCCTCTCGGCGCGGGCAGACATCAACAATGAAATCCAACAGTGACTTCAATGCTCCAGTGGAGTCTTCGGGCAGCTGTGAAACAGAGTGTTCGATGCCCGAGACCTCAATTCCAGCACCAAGTTCATGGTCTACAGAGCAGCCGTGGTCCCGCCCTCCTGTATGCATCAGAAATATGGACAATGTACAGCAGACACCTCAAATCCCTGGATATCACCAACATTGCATTCGCAAAATCCTGCAAATCCACTGGTAGGATAGGTGTATCAACGTAAGCGTCCTCTCCCAGTATCAAGGCACTGATCACCCTCGACCGACTGTGATGGGCGGGCCACATTGTCCGCATGCCCGACACAAGACTCCCGAAACAAATGCTCTACTCCGAGCTCCGCAATGGCAAGTGATCACGATGAGGGCAGAGGAAATGCTACAAGGACACTCAAACCGCCCTATATAAATGCAACATCTGCATCAACATGTGGGAATCGCTTGCCTTGGAATGGGCAAACTGGAGAAGAAGCATTCGCAAAGATGCCAATCACCTTGAGCATCACCGGGTGAAGCATGTGGAGGCCAAGTGTAAACAGTGGAAAGAGCGTCTCACCCACCTCATCACACACCACCTGCCAGAACTGTGCCAGAGTCTGCGGCTCCAGGATTGGACTAGTCAGCCAGCGCAGGACCCACCTCCCCTGAGTGGGAGCAAGTCAGCCTCGACCCTGAGGGACTGCCAAAGAAGAAGGAGCTGGAAAAGGACTAAACTTTGTTTACCAAACCGTAAAAGACTGAAATCAAAGAATGATCTATTTGCCTGCAGAGGTCAACTCTAGCATAACTTCAAAACTACATCCACCTACCAGAGTCAACTTTGCTGGACTAAAACCATAATGGCCACCCGCTTTATCATCTATTCCTCACAAGTCAAGGACTGTTGTGTTTATCTTTTTACTTATATTTACTTGCAAAACAAGTCTACTTTTGCAATCCATTCCCCTTGTTATAAACAACAATATTCAATCTGCCTTCCCAAGCACTTACTGTATATGCATACTGATTATTCCTGAACCATGTACAAAGGCACCCAGATTTTTCTGTACCTGACTTCTGCAATCTCTCTACCTCTAAATAATATTCCATTTTTCTATTCTACCTGCCAAAGTGGATTGTTGGATGGTATAGGATCATACGATTTTATGGCCTCACTCGAGCGAGACCGGAAATTCCTGCCCAAGGTGAATGGAAATTTCCATTGTCCGCCCCTCACCCGCTCTGATTCCATGTGGGCGGGGTGGTAGAATTCTGGTGATAGAATCCCTTCAGTTCAGAAGGCCACCACTCAGCCCACTAAGGCTGGACCAACTCTCCAAAGAGAATTGTTACTCAGCAACAAACGTTGTTAAATAACTCCTTCATTAGCTTGGTTGTTGCCAGCTGGGTTGCCCTCACTGCTGTGCAGCCAACTCCTATAAAAGCATGAGGAGGTGGCACGTCTGGGATTTCACCTGATGCCTTTTAATGCAATTCTCTTGAATGCCCTTCTGCCTCCAAAATTGCTTCCAAAAGAGTGGGAAAAATCCTGCTTTATATTTCATATCAATGACCTTTCATCGGAACTTGAAAAAGTTTGAAGTATAATTGTTTTTAAAGCAATGAAAGGGAGGTGGGGGGCTGGAGAAAGTGTAAAAAAGAACAAAAAGGAGGGTTGGTCTGTGATAGGGTGAACACAGGAGAGATTAAGTGAAAGGGTTGGTGGTGCAAGGCCAAAGGAAGTGGTAATGGGACTTGGAAAGAAACTGAAGATGTGGCTAGAAGAGGTGTGAATGACAGGACCATGACCATCTGCTGGGCAAAAGCAGAATAAAGGGGGAAAATGAAGTTGGAACAATCAGCACAAACATGAAGTAAATGACATACTAGCAAATATTGCAAAATTAAAAGGATAGTTCCTGTATTATCAGTGATGTTATAACAAAACAACGTTGACCAAATTAACATGAAGTGAGGAATTGTTGTGGGGCACGGGTGTCGCTGGCTGGCCAGCGTTGACTGCCCATCCCTAGTTGCCAGAGGGTAGTTAAGAGTCAACCACATTGCTGTGGCTCTGGAGTGGAATTTGCTTCTGCAGTGACTGCACTTCCAAAATAAATCTTTGTTAGAATTATCTGTCCCTTCTTCTGAAGTTTGCCATATGTCCACACATGAAGCAGGCTTGTTATAAGGAGCAGGGACCTGGACAGTTTGCTTTTTTGCCCTAACATGGACATCATTGTGCGCCATGACCACTTCCACAACCAAGATCAGTCAATAGTGAACAGACTGTGGATTGAACACTGGGACTTTCCTGGTCAGTACCACATCACATTGAGCATTAGATCCACTGGAACATTGGGACTGTCCCCCCAGTTAGGATTTTTTTGTTTTAATCGGTCTAAAATAAAACCTATCAACCCCAGCACAAGCAGACAGGTTTGAAATGACCAACACCAGGGATGAAGTGGGCCAAAAAAATTCTCTGAACTGTAAAAAAGGATTTCCAATAAATTTACCCCAGTAATGTCATAATCAGAAAACCTAACAATAACATTTTATACCATTGCATCTATTTCCTCCCCATTGCCTTCTCCCCTACAACAACAACTTGCATTTTACAACATCTTTAGTGTATTCAAACATCTCAAAGTGCTTCACGGGCACACATTCAGGCAACATTTGACACATGGGTGGGATTATCCACCCCCGACCCCGCAGTTCTTTTTCTGGCAGAGGAGGCAACTCGCCATTGGCCGGTGGTGTATCCTCCGGTCCCGGCTAAGCCAACAACAGTTTGTGTTGTTCACCGGCCGTGCTGCCGGGGAACCCACTGCTGTTGGGTGTGTGTGTGTGTGGGGTGGGGGGGGGGGGGGGGGGTGGGGGGCGGGGAGGGAGGGAGAGAAGTGGGGGGGTGGAGGGTATGGAAGTTCACCACTGGCGGGGCTGGAAAATCCCGCCAGTGAGATGGGCCAAAAAAGTGAGCCCCATATTCTAGGAGATTGGGGAAGTGTATCTGCAAACCTGCTCAAGGAGGTAGGTTTATTTTGAAGGCACTGAATGGGGGCTGAGAGAGAGATAGAGAGCCAGAGAGATTCAGGAAGGGAACTCTTAAGCTTAGGACCTTGGCTGCTGAAGGCAATGGTGAAGCGATTAAAACTGGAGATGCTCAAGAGACCAACTTTGGAGAAATGCAACAGACTTGGAGGGTTGCACGGCTGGAGGAGTTTACAGAGATGGGGAGCTTGAGCCCATGGAAGAACTTGAACCAGATGGTGAGAATTTGATATATGTGGTGCTGTCAGATCAGGAGTCAATGTATGTCAGCGAGCATAGGGGTGATGGGTGAATGAGTCTCACACAACCTCTGATGGCTGGAGTGGCAGTTTGCTCCATGCATTCTTCAACATGCTGCTTGAAGTTTCCTGGGCAGTGATGAAACAACTGACTTCCTTCTTATCTCATAGGCAGGTCCCCTCCTTACATTTGAACTACTCAGCTAAATTCAGGGAAAAAATTGTTGTCATAGTTCTTCCTCCCACTTAGTGATGTAATAAACTGATACTTGTAACTGAGACAACAGCACCTTAAACAAGTGTCTTTTCCTGACTTGTTACAGGTGCCACTGGAATAAAATTCCACTTGTTAGGCTATTGTAACAGATGCAAATGTCCCTCGACATTAAATATATTGGGGTTTTTTTAAAACTCACTTACACTCCATCAGTGAATTTCGACACACATCAAAACCACTTTCTGTTTATTTACATTGATGCAAATCTGCCTCTCCTCCATCTTAATGCTTACTGATCCTTATCATGATTTGACACGTAACCACTCCTTCCTCCTCCATCTCTCAACTGTTTTTTTCTCTCCTTTATCGGTTTTGAACAACAGAAATTGTTGCACAGTTTTGAATTTAGGTATCGGTCCTGTACGTATATGTCAGTCACCTTATTGTAGTCAAAAATGAATACGCTTAATGCCAGGTCAGCCCTCGATAGCCCAGTGGAGAAATGCATTGCTGGCCTAATTTTGAATGTTGAGCCAGCCCCTGGAAGGCATCTAGGATTAGTCCCCAATCTGGGCTGGGTTGGTTAGTTCCAGACTGTGATTGGGGTCCTCGTTCAGAAAAATCAAATGTTAAGTATTGACTGTGTTCTCATCTCATGCGGCTGAATTTTGCAAAGGGGCATAATCACCACTGGCCCACTACCCTCCCCCCACCCACAACCCCCCCCCCCCCCCCCTCCACCTCCCCCCCCCACCCCCCACCCCATTCCCCCACCCCAACTGGAAGAAATGTTGGTCCCGAACCTAATGCCAATAGGCAAGGCCACCTAACAGATATAAAGTTTAAAGTTTATTTATTAGTGTCACAAATAGGCTTACATTAACACTGCAAGTTAAGGGGCGGCACGGTAGCATAGTGGTTAGCACTGCTGCTTCACAGCTCCAGGGACCTGGGTTCGATTCCCGGCTTGGGTCACTGTCTGTGTGGAGTTTGCACATTCTCCTCGTGTCTGCGTGGGTTTCCTCCGGGTGCTCCGGTTTCCTCCCACAGTCCAAAGATGTGTGGGTTAGGTTGATTGGCCATGCTAAAAATTGCCCTTAGTGTCCTGAGATGCGTAGGTTGGAGGGATTAGTGGGTAAATATGTAGGGATATGGGGGTAGGGCCTGGGTGGGATTGTGGTCAGTGCAGACTCGATGGGCCGAATGGCGTCTTTCTGTACTGTAGGGTTTCTATGATTTCTATGAAGTTACTGTGAAAATCCCCTAGTCGCCACACTCTGGTGCCTGTTCGGGGACACTGAGGGAGAATTTAGCATGGCCAATGCACCTAATCAGCTCGTCTTCCCGACTGTGGATGGAAACTAGAGCACCCGGAGGAAACCCACGCAGACACGGAGAAAATGTGCAAATTCCACACAGACAGTGATGCAAGCCAGAAATCGCACCTGGGTCCCTGGCGCTGTGAGGCAGCAGTGCTAACCATTGTACCACCATGCTGCAAGGAGATTCTGACGATCATTTTCCAATCCTCTGTTCCGCAACCACACATCCCCTCTCCCCCCCTTCCCCCCACCCTCTCACCCCACGGTGTGCTTTCAGGTGGCTTGCCATTAGGTGCCATTAGTGGGATCTTCCTGTCTCGCTGAAGTCTACAGCGTTTTGTATTGGTCGTCCTGGAAACCTGTCACATGGGACCAGAAAATCCCATTGGCAGGAAGGACCGGAAAACGCCAACCATTGTATTGTGTGAAATATTGCGAAATACTGGATAGACTAAACAGAGAGGAAATACTAAGCAGATTAATCTCTGTGAAAATAAATTATCTGGTTGGAATGAAATCCAGCAGAAGTGAGGGAGGAAATAGGGAGACAAAGAACATAGAAAAGTACAGCACAGGAACAGGCCCTTCGGCCCTCCAAGCCTGTGTCATTCATGATGCCCTAACTAAAGAAAAAACTTTCTGCCCTAACTCAGTCTGTATCCCTCAGTCTGTGTGGGGATGGCCTTGGCGAATGTTCGTCTTCATTGCTGACATGTTGAAAGGATGTCCCCGAGGCATGGTGCATTGGCGAGACCATGCAGATGCTACGACAACGGATGAATGAACACTGCTCAACGATCACCAGGCAGGAATGTTCCCTTCCTGTCGGGGAACACTTCAGCAGTCAAGGGCATTCAGCCTCTCATCTTCGGGTAAGCATTCTCCAAGGCGGCCTTCATGACACACAACAACGCAGAATCGCTGAGCAGAAACTGATAGCCAAGTTCCGCACACATGAGGGCGTGCTCAACCGGGATCTTGGGTTCATGTCACACTATCTGTAACCCCCACGATTTGCCTGGGTTTGCAAAATCTCACTAATTGTCCTGGCTGGAGACAATACACATCTCTTCAACCTGTGCTTAACCTTCTCTTCACTCACATTGTCTGAATCTGTAAAGACTTGATTACCTGTTAAGACTTGCATTCCAACCATTATCTTGTAATTGAGTTTGTGTCTATACATGCTCTGTTTGTGAACTGAACTCTTCACTCACCTGATGAAGGGGCAACGCTCCAAAATGTTGTGCTACCAAATAAACCTGTTGGACTTTACCCTGGTGATGTGAGGCTACTTACTGTGCCTACCTCAGTCAACGCCGACAACTCCATATCATAGATGAGACCAGGTAACATTCTGGTGAACCTTCTTTGCGCTCTCTCTAAAGCTTCCACATCCTTCTGGTAGTGTGGTGACCAGAACTACACACAATACTCCAAATGCGGCCTAACCAAGGTTATGATTTACCAAATCGTGTGCTCAATGTCCTGGCTGATGAAGGCAAGCATAACATATGCTTTCTTAATCACCTTGGCCACCTGTGTTGCCACTTTTAGGGAATTATGGATCTGCATACCCCAGATCCCTCTGTATATTAATGTTCCTAAGGGTTCTGGCATTTACAGTATAATTCACACCTCAATTTAATCTTCCAAAATGCATCACTTTGCATTTGTCCGGATTAAACTCCATCTGTCATTTCTGTGCCGAAGCCTCTATCTATATCCTGTTGTATCCGTTGACAATCTCCGGCACTATCAGCAACTCCTCTAATTTTTGCATCATCCTGACTCTGACCATTAGTTTCCAATCCTCTGTGGCTATAGATGTGGTGCTGGAGGACTGGTAGTAATGTTGTATTATCACTTCAAAAGGTAGGAAATGATAGACTGAATAAACCAGTCATCCTTATAGGCCAGCCAGCCTAACCTCTGTGGGATGTAAAGTATTGGAAAAATTTTTTGATGGACACAATAAATTATTACTTAGAAAGGGATGGATTAACTAAGGATTGTTGGCATGTACTTGTCAAGGGGAGGTCGTGCCTGACTGGCTTGATTACATTTTTTGAGCAGATAAGAAGGATTGCTCATAAAGGTGGCGTTTTTGATGCATGGAATTTAGTAAGGCTTTTGATAAAGCCCACCTTCAGAGAAGTCAAAGTCCAAGACACAGAGGCATGCTGGATTTTGACTTTGCTGAGTGACAGGAAGCTTGGGTAATGTTCAAAGGCTTCTTTTGTGACTGGAATTCTGTTTACAATGAGGCTCTACAAGGCACAGTACTGGGTCCATTGTCTTTTGTGGCATATAACCAAAGGTTTTGGGTGGGGTTTTCTGGCCGTGCTCGCCCCAAGACCTGAAATTCCCACCCTAGGTCAACGGATCTTTGCATGGTCCTGTCCTGCCTGCTACGATTCCTGTGGCGGGCGGGTGGGAAAATTCCGCCCTTTGACTTAAATGCAGGAGGCCTGATTAGAAGTTTCTAATTGGCATTGTAGTTGATAGTGAGGAAGAGCGTTGTAGACTCCAGGGAGATATCAATGGATCAGTCAGGTGGGCAGCAAAACAGAAAGTGGAATTTAAAACAGAGAAGTGTGAGGTAAAGCATTTTGCAGGGACAAACAAGGCAAGCGAATACACACGGGCATCATGGCGGTACAGTGGTTAGCACTGCTGTCTCACAGCTCCAGGGACCTGGCCTCGATTCCCAGCTTGGGTCACTATCTGTGTGGAGTTTGCACATTCTCCCTGTGTCTACATGGGTTTCCTCCAGGTGCTCTGATTTCCTCCCACAGTCCAAAGATATGCGGGTTAGGTGCATTGGCCATGCTAAGTTGACCCTTAGTGTCTTAGGATGTGTAGGTTTGAAGGATTAGTGGGGTACATGTGTGGGGTTACAGAGATAGAGCCCGGGTGGTATTGTAGTTGGTGCAGACTCGATGGGACAAATGGCCTCCTTCTGCACTGTAGGGATTCGGTGATGAATGTTAGGAAGCAGAGAAATGTAAAGCTCAGAGAGACTTTGAAGTGCATGTGCACAGATTCCTTAAGGTATCAGGACAGGTAGGTAAGTAGTTAAGCAAATACACTTCCCTTTCATTAGCTGAGGCATTAAATATAAGAGCAGACAGGTATGTCAGAAATGCAAAAAATGTTTGTCAGACCACAGCTGGATGACTACATACAGTTCTGGTCTCTGCTTTGTAGGCAGGATGTATTTGCAGCAGACAGAAGATTCAGCAGGTTGTTGTCTGGATTGGAGAGTTTTAGCTATGAAGGAAGATTGGATAGGTGGTGATTGTGTTTTTTTTGCAACTCTGCTCAGCGGAGATCTGAGATGTATAAAATTATGAGGGATGTAGATAGAATGGATGGTAGGCGCGTATTTCCGTTCGAGCAGATGTCAATAAAGAAGGAGCTTAGATTTAATTAGAGAGAGTTTGAATTTTTTTCACCCAGAAAGTAGTGAGGGCAGACAGTGCTTGAAAGGATTGTTAAAGCAGAAATCCTCATTGTATTTAAAAAAATGCTTGGATATGCACTTGAAGTGTTGTAACCTACAGGGCTGTGCAGCAAGAGCTGGAAAGTGGGTTTAGGCTGAGTTGCTTTTTATATATTCATTCGTGGGACATGAGTGCCGGCTGGCCGTGACTAGTTGCATTTGGAAGGCTATTGGAGTCAATCACATTGCAGTGGCTCTGGAGTCACATGTAGGCCAGGCCAGGTAGGGACGGCAGATTTCCTTCCCTAAAGGACATTAGTGAACCGGATGAGTTTTTCTGACAATCGACAATGGTTTCATTTGATGTGATTTATTATTGGTATTATTATTATTGGTATTATTATTCAATGGTCATCAGGAGATTCTTAATTCCAAATTTTAATTGAATTCAAATTCCACCATCTGCCGTGGCGAGATTTGAACCCAGTGTGGTGAACCATAGATGGTTACCACTATGGGTACTGAACCATAGATGGTTAGCACTATGGGTACTTGTACATATGTTACTGTTGTCACTGTTGGGGTTAGGGTTGGGGTGTTCTACCTGTTGGTATTGTTCTGTGGTACACTCCGGTTGGCTCCGCCTACCTGTAGGAGTATAAAGGTCACTGCACTGCCTGGTGACCCTTTAGTCTGGGATTGTATTGTTATGCAGTATGCTCCATTCTTGTTACTAATAAAAGCCTTTATTTCCCGGGCACGATCCAGCCTCCCGAGTGATTTAATCGCGCATCACCCAGGTCCCCAGAATATTAGCTGAATTTCTGGATTAATAGTCTAGCAATAATACCATTAGGCTATTGCTTCCCCATATCATATTGTTATCAGCCGGTACAGAATTAAGGGCAAAATGGCCTCCTTCAATACAGTAAATGACAATGAAAATCACCCCGTGTCTTCATTACAGGAACTAGTTTTCATGTGGTGCTGGAATGGATCATAATCGTAAATTTACACATGATGTTGATCTTCAGGTTTATAACCGGCTCCAAGTTGACAAAAGCCAAAAAGTGAAATGTTTTATTACAAAACAATTTGCAAGTAGAAGTGAAGATGGTTAACACCCTATGGGGAATCTCCCACCTCAGTCCCTTCTCATGAATACATGGGTTTAGGTGTGAAAATTAGAAATGGTTATTTCTCGCATGTGCAATGGGTGAAAGATGTTCACAGGAGAATAGAGCTAAAAAATGCACATATATATTTTTCTGGGCACACCATTTCGATTACTTTCCGGGGGCTTTTTTACACTCAATATTTGAAATGGCATCTATTAATAAAGTAAAGACCAGGAATTACTTTTGCTGTCACCAAATAAATTTATTTCAAATTGTGGGAACTCCTCTGCTAAAATGACAAACAGAATCACCAGTCACTCAAATGTGTTAAATGCTTAGAAATTGATGTTGGCAACTGTAACTTCATTTCCAGCTATTCATGCTTGCGGTTAAAATTGTCAGTATTTGAACGAACTACCTGCAATTGTGACCCCACAAGATTATTCCTACTCTTTCTTAACTAATACAAAGCAAGTTACTCTTTAGTGCTGTACCAAGGGGAGGCCTAGAGGTATTATCGCTAGACTATTAATCCAGAAACTCAGCTAATGTTCTGGGGACCCAGGATTGAATCTCGCCAGGATAGATGTGGAATTTGAATTCAATTTTAAAAAATCTGGAATTAAGAATCTATTGATGACCATGAAACCATTGTTGATTGTCAGAAAAATCCATCTGGTTCACTAATGTCCTTTAGGGAATGAAATCTGCCGTCTTTACCTGGTCTGGCCTACATGTGACTCCAGAGCCATAGCAATGTGGTTGATTCTCAACTGTTCTCTGAACAAGGGCAACTAGGGATGGGCAATAAATGCTGGCCAGCCAACGCCACCCATGACCCACGAATGAAAAAAATAGCCGCAAGAAATATTTCCACATCATACCAGCAAGCGGATTGTCGAAAAGGAAAAGAAGGACTTGCATTTCATAAAATCATAGAGTCCCTACATGTAGAAGGAGGCCATTCGACTCATAGAGCCTGCACCGACAACAAACCCACCCAGTCCCTATCCCCATAACCCCACATATTTACCCTGCTAATCCCCCTGAAACGAAGGGTCAATTTAACATGGCCAATCCATCTAACCAGCACATCTTTGGAGTGTGGGAGGAAACCGGAGCACCGGAGGGAAACCCACGCAGATGCGTGGAGAATGTGCAAACTCCATACAGTCACCCAAGACTGGAATTGAACCCAGGTTCCTGGCGCTAGGAGGCTGCAGTGCTAACCATTGTGCCCTGTCGTGCCTTATACAATCACAGGAGACACCGACATACTTCATAGCCGATGAAGTGTTTTTGAAATGTAGTCACTGCTGTAATGTAGGAAACGCGACAGCCAATTTGTTGCACAGCAAGCTTCCACAAACAACAATGTGATCCTGATAATCTGCTGTAGTGATGTTGTTGGTTGAGGGAAATACCTAGGCCACGACAATAGAGATAACTCTCCTCCAAAATATTGTCATGGGATCTTTTACATCCATCTGAGAGGACAAATGGGTCTTGTTTTAAGATCTGACCAAAAGGTGGTACCTTTGACAGTGCAGCATTCCCTCAGTACTGTACTGTGAGTACCAGCCTTGATTTTTATACTCAGATCCTGGAATGAAACAGGGAAGAGGTGAGAATCTTATCGTGAAGGGGCTGAATTGAGATTTAGTATATTCAGTGAATGATTTCTTGGAATGGTTAATTGAAAAACAGCACTAAAATGCCCCATTATAAGAGAAACATCCATGTGAATTAAAGAATGCCAACATTAATAAGGTGAATAGTTTAAGAAAGTTTAAAGGCTTAATATGAACAAATTCTTGGAGGCAGATGGTCGCTCTGCAACAGAGCTAAGAGAGTGATTTGGGAAATGTTGACAATCACTGTGAATGTTTACAAGCTGCACGGAATTTGAAAATAAGTTGTTCATATTTAAGAAAGGGAGTAAATCTATTTAACACGAGACGCACAGTGTGGATTACAAAAGAGTTTGATAGGGTGGTGGTAGAAAAGTTTTATCCACTTGTAGTCTAAACCTAGGGATACTGAGCACCTCAGGGTGGTGTCCGAGCTCCAACCATCTTCAGCTGCTTCATCAGTGACTTTCCTTCCATCATAAGGTCAAAATTGGGGAAATTCAATGAAGACTACACAGTGTTCAGTTCAATTTGTAGTCCCTTAGACTACATGGCCCATGTCCAAATGGACAACATTCAGGCTTGAGCTGATTTGTGAAACACAAGTTCTGGACAGTGGCCATCGCCTGATAACCAATTCCATAATTTTAGCAGATTATCCATGCTAGACTGAAGCTTCTGCAGATTTGTTTTTTCTTTCTTGCATACAGAACATAAGAGCGTAGGAATTGGGGGCAGGAGTAGGCCATACAATCCCACAAATTCGTAAGATCATGGCTGATCTTCCACATTAAGTCCACTTTTTTCCCGATCCCCATTTCCCTCAATTTCCTTTGTGCACAGAATTAATCTCAATTTTGGATATACCAGACAATTGATTATCAGCAGCCCCTGGGTGGAGAATTCCAACAATTGCCAAGTGAAGAAATGTTTCCCCCTCTCAGTCTTAAATGGTCGACCCCTTATCCTGAGATCACAACTCGTGGTTCTAGATTAGCTAACGGGGGGCTGGGGGGAGGGGGGGTCGTGCCCTCATAGGTATTATATTCGGTTGTTTGCATTCTAAAGTACCTCCACAAGCATAAGTGGCTTGTTCTATTGCCAACTTCCAACTGTATTTCCAACAATTTACAAATATCTTCCCATGGCTTTCTTGGTGATAGGACATTCATTTAGTCAGTCCCAAGTATTAGTTATTATTGAGCCCCTTACGCTCCTCTTGTTGACGTTAAAGTCTGTAAACCTACATCAAGAATCTCCATTTAAACAGGATATTCTGCATACAGTTCTGGTAATCACTTCACCAACAGACATAAAAGCAATGGAAAAGGGGCAGGAATCAGTAACAAAGATGTTATCAGAACTATCAAATCTTCTTTACTCAATAGATAACAGTAGGTTAGCACTGCTGCCTCACAGCGTGAGGGACCTGTGTTCAATTCCAGCCTCGGGTCACTGTCTGTGTGGAGTTTGCACATTCTCCCCATGTCTGTGTGGGTTTCCTGTGGGTGCTCTGGTTTCCTCCCACAGTCCAGAGGTGTGCAGGTTAAGGGGGATTGGCCATACTAAATTGCCCCTTAGTGTCAGGGGGATTAGCAGGGTATATATGTGAGGTTACAGGGATAGGGCTTGGGTGGGATTGTTGTCAGTGCAGGCTTAATGGCCTGAATGGCCTCTTTCTGCACTGCAGGGATTCTATGATTCTATAATTCTTCTATAACAATCCCAATTTCATATAACATTAGCATAACTGCCTGGCGGTCATACCTAAAGCCTCCAATTATAAAGCCCCGAACTCCAAAAGTTTAATTAATTGCTTTGTTAACCTATCCTGCCAACTTCAAATATTTGTCCACAAATCTCGCTACAGGCCCCCTGCTATTGCCTCCCGGCCCAGCTTTTTATTCTTGTAATTTTCAGGTCTTAAAAACTAAATTCCAATTCCCAAACTGTCATAATGGAATGAGTCCTTGCAGTCTTTGCATTATTAGTCCGTGTCTTTGGACTGTAATGATCTGTTTGAAAGCTTATAGCCTAAGCTAGGCTGTGCTGCCACACTTATTTTCCTGCTTACCAAAGTCAAATAAACCATCTAAAGGCCTGCTATTTACCTGTCAGAATAGAGCGAGAAGGGGCTTTTGTTTAACCTCTGATACTGGGTAGGTAAAAATGCACTCTGCTTCATTATGAACATGGATTCATTTGAGGAATCTATCTGAGCTGCAAGAAGAAACATCCAGGACATAAAAATGCACAAAAGGAGGTGAATCTTCCGGAAAATGAACACATGGTGCCAGGAGACAGAAAGCCTTCATTGCAGTTTCAGATAAGAACAAATTGCCCAGCAAGTACTAAAGTGCAACCAGTAGAGTGGACATGGGTGAACCAGTGGATGTTGTGTATCTGGACTTTCAAAAGGCTTTTGCCAAAGTCCCACACAAGAGATTAGTGAGCAAAATCAAAGTTCATGATATTGGGGGTAATGTATTGACGTGGATAGAGAACTGGTTGGCAGACAGGAAGCAGAGAGTGGGAATAAATGGATCTTTTTCAGAGCGGCAGGCAGTGACTAGTGGGGTACCACAGGGTTCAGTGCTGGGACCCCCAGCTGTTCACAATATACATTACTGATTTGGATGAAGGAATTGAATGCAATATCTCCAAATTTGCAGACGACACTAAATTGGTTGCAGTGTGTGCTGTGAGGAGGATGCTAAGAGGCTGCAGGGTGACTTCGATAGCTGATTGAGTGGGCAAATACTTGGCAAATGCAATACAACGTGGATAAATGTGAGGTTATTCATTTTGGTGGCAAAAACAGGAAGACGATTATTATCTGAATGGTGGCAGTTTAGGAAAAGGGGAAGTGCAACGTGACCTGAGTGTCATGGTGGATCACTCACTGAAGGTTGGCATGCAGGTACAGCAGGCTGTGAGGAAAACTACTGGCATGCTGGCCTTCATAACAAGAGGATTTGAGTATAGGAGTAAGGATGTATTGTTGCAGTCATACAGAGCCTTGGTGAGACTACACCTTGAATATTGTGTACAATTTTGATTCACTTAAACTGAGGTATGACATTCTTGCTATTGAAAGAGTTCAGCAAAGTTTCACCAGACTGATTCCTGGAATAGCAGGACTGACATACGAAGAAAGACTGGATTGACTGGGCTTGTTCTGACTGGAACTTAGAAGAATGATCTCATTGAAACATGTGAAATCCTGATGGGACAGGACAGGCTAGATGTGAGAAGAGTGTTCCTGATGTTGGGAAGTCTAGAACCACGGATCAGAGTCTAAGAATAAGGGGTAAACCATTCACGACTGAGATGAGGAAGAACTTCTTCCCTCAGAGAGTTGTGAACCTGTGGAATTCTCTACCACGGAAAGCTGTTGGGCCACTTCATTTGATATGTTCAAGAGGAAGCTGGACGTGACCCTTATGGCTAACGGATCAAGGAGTATGGAAAGAAAATGGGAGTGAGATACTGAAAGTGCATGATCAGCCATGATCATATTGAATGGTGGTGCAAGCTTGAAGGGCCGAATGGCCTATTCCTGCACCTATTTTCGATGTTTCTATACCATGACATCATGGAAAGGAGTGGCAAAATTATGGTTTTCAAATACTCACTTGCAAATGATAATGCTTGTAAAATATCATGCCCTATACAGTTGAACTGGGACATGCAGTAAATTTTAACACAAGCAATTTGGCATCATTTAATAGCATTCCTTATCGTGAGAGAGAAACAAACCATTAAGTATCTTCTCAATGTGAATACAAGGCTTTTTTATTTTTCTGATATTTTCTCTGCATCTTTCTTTTCTGCTCCTTGGCAGTGCTAAGGTTGATTTTGTGCAGCATGTTTAGGCAATCTGCTTCCACCCTAATTGACCTAAGACTCTCTTAAAGTGGCCATTGGGAAATGGAGGGGAGCAAATAGATGATCGCTTCCCCACTTGCTTTGTTCAATGGCTTTCTGTAGAAACATGGGGCAGGATTTTCCAGCCCTGCCTGCTACTGGGATTGTCCAGTCCTGCCAAAAATCAATGGACATTTGATTGAGTTGCCAAATCTCCCACAGTGGGTCCTGCCAGAGTCGGATCATAAAATCCTGGCCATCATTGAGATTGGAAATTCTGGATTTGCTGAGCCTCAAACTCACATTTACAATTTTAAGCTTGGTTGTTCTCTGTCATTATAGTAATAAAGAAGGTTTATATTTTTGCGGATGCACAATATTAAAACATTTTAACGCTTGAGGTTTATGGTGGAGCTTAAAAATCTTCCATTGGTTCAACATGGGAAAACCCAAAGACCGACAGTTAAAGAATGTCATACAATGGGTGGAATTTTCCCATCCCGCCCGCCACAGGAATCGTAGCAGGTGGGGAGCGGACCTTTGACCTCGGGCGGGATTTTCCGGTTTTGGAGTGAGCAAGGCCAGAAAATCCCATCCAGTATATTCACCTGAAGAAATGAACCAATGGACCTGTCACAAGTCATTTCAGAATTTTGCAAGGGACTGTATTCTTACTTAAAATGGGAGATTATGTTTGCAAATGAAAAGACTCCTTTTAACCTAGTGTTTGAAGGTGTGAATCATAGCTTCTGTATTTTAATGGTACAACAAAATGAATATATAATGAAATATGAAAACAGTAAATGTTGGAAAATACACAGTTGGATCAAAATCCTGGAACATCCTTCCTAACAGCACAGTGGGTGTACCTACACCACATGGACTGCAGCAGTTCAAGAAGACAGCTCACCATCAAGTTCTCAAGGACAATTAGGGATGGGCAATTTTTGCTGGCCTTGCCCTCCCATGAACAGGTAAAAGGAAGGGTCAGGCTGTATCTGTGGAAGAATGCTTCCTGTCAATGAATTATTGTCGAAGCTGGAATAAGTTGGAGATGGAGCAGGCGCCCCGGTGAAACAGTGGTTAGCACTGCTGCCTCACAGCACCAGGGACCCAGGTGCGATTCCCGACTTGGGTCACTGTCTGTGCGGAGTCTGCACGTTCTCCCCGTGTCTGCATGGGTTCCCTCCGGGTGCTCTGGTTTCCTCCCACAGTCTGAAAGATGTGCTGGTTAGGTGCATTGACCATGCTAAATTCTCCTTTAGTGTACCCGAACAGGCACTGGAGTATGGCAACTAGGGAATTTTCACAGTAACTTCATTGCAGTGTTAATGCAAGCCTATTTATGACACTAATAAATAACCTTTAAACTTAGTTCCTCAGCAAGTACAGGAGTAGGGAAAGGGATTGGGTGAATGGGGGAGAACAATGAGGAAAGTCTGTTATCGGCAGAAGTGAATAAATGGCGAGAAAGATCTTGACAAATGGTGGCTTTGAGGGGGGGAGGGGTGGGGGGGGGGGGGGCTGTGAATCCCACCCAATGGAAATGGAAGCTGGTATTGTCAGTACAGATGTGGCAGAGTTGGGGTAACTTTGAGAATGGAATGGTGTCCTTAGAGGAATGGTGTGTGTTGGTGGGGGGAGGAGGGGGTGGGAAGGTGATGAAACCAAATCTATACAGATTTGGGAATCAAGTGCTTTTATTAGATATTATTTGTCTGTCTCAGAAACGGAAATAATGGGCCTGATTCGACCATTTTCATTCTAAGTGCTGAATCTGGGAGCAATTCAGATCCGACTTGGAAATCTGCTTTCAGGCGCCCCCATACGCAATCAACCTGAAAAAAAAATCGCGAGTCCAATTCGCGCTGTGGGCGGGGCTTAGCTTGCTTGAAATGATCGGAGCTCTGAACTGCGCATGGGCAGTTAGAAAAAAATTTGAAAAAGCATGCCCGTGTCAGATCGCTCCCGGGCCGGAGAAAGCGGCCCGGGTGCGAAAAGCGGGAGCGATGGCCCCCACAGACATCGCCCCCACCACATAACTGTCCCCCTTATCCACCCGCCCCCCCGCTACCTAGACCAATCATAACCCCCTGCCACCTTCCCCCCCACCAATCACCTGCAGAGTAGCAGCGGATCCCCCTGCCCCCCCCTGTCCTCTCCCACCCCCCCCTCAGAGATACATCCTACCCGCTTCCCTCACCCCCCTCCCCCCAGAGAACAATCTGGCCTCACTCCTGCCCAACCCCCCAGAGAATGATCTGGCCTCACTCCCCCCGCTGCCACCCCCCCTCCACAGAATGATCTGGCCTCACTCTCCCCCTCCCCAGAGAATGATCTGGCCTCACTCCCCTCCCCCAGAGAATGATCTGGTCTCACTCTCCCCTCCCCCCTCCTCCAGAGAATGATCTGACCCGCCTCCTTCCTCCCCCCCCGACCACCGATCTGAGTCAGAGAGCCGTTGGAAGCGCTGAACTCCCCTCTTCAGCAGCTGGAGCGTCCAATTCAGACTTTTATTCAGCATTTCCATTTCGGCGCGATTCCGGATTGTCGAACGCGGTGTTAAAGGGGGAAATGCTGATAAAGTTGGGCGGGCAGTTCATTAATTCAATTGAAATGCGTGCAAATACATTTAAATTACCGTTGCGCCCGTTTCGGGCGCGAATCGGATCGCAGCTATTCCCGGGTCTCGGTAAAGTGGCCATCTGCGCGGACACGGGCGCAGATCCAGTTAATGGCCTCACACCCGACTTTACCACGTTTTTGTACCCGAAAACGGGTGTGACACAATGGTAAAATCGGGCCCAATGAAGTTAAGAAAGGGAAGGGAAGAGTCAGAGCCACAATTTATGAAGGTGAGAGAAGAGCAACAATTGGAAACAAAATTGCTGTAATTTTCTGGTTCAAGGTAACATGAGATGACAGGAACCAGCACTGATACAGTCACCAATGTGCCACTTCCCATTTTAATTCTCTGCCAAATTCTCACTGTGAACTCCCACAGTTACCAATTATACTTCAACACACCCTGTTTCCACTCCACTTTCCCAATTTCTGTTGGATCTGTTCCAATGGTGCAACCTCCCATATCGGCCCTTCTGACATTTCCTCTTTTGTTCCTCAACCGAGGATTCCCCTCCACTGCGGTTGAAAGGACCCTCAACCAGGCGCAGCCATTTTCCTATCCTCACTCCTTCCCCCACTCCCAGAACCATGACAGGGTTTCCCTATATCTTCACCTTCCACTGCACAAGCTTCCACATTCAACGGACCATCCTATGCTATTCCCTCTACCTCCAGCATGATGCAACCACTAAGCACATCTTTCCCCCCCTTTCCCTGTCGGCATTCCAAAAGGACCAGTCCCTTGGCGACAACCCCGATACCTCATTCCCTTCCCATGGCACCTTCCCATGCCACTGCAGGAGAAGCAAAACCTTGCCCTTTTAGCACCTCTCCCCTCACCACCCTCGGCCCCAAACAATCCTTCCAGGTGAAGCTTAGGTTTAATATGTACCTCTATCAATTTAGTATGCTGTACTTGTTGTTCACAATCCAGTGCAGATTCGGCCCAATAAGTCTACACTGACTCTCCAATAGAGCATCTGAACCAGACCGGAACCCCGTAACCCCATGTATGTATCCCGCTAATTCTCCTGACCTACACATCTTGGAACATCAAGGGGCAATTTCGCATGGCCAATTAACCCAACCTGCATATCTTTGAACTGGGGGAGGAAACTGGAGCATCCAGAGAAAATCCACGCAAACCATGGGTGGAATGTGCCCACTCCACACAGACAGTCACGCGAGGCTGAAATCAAACCCAGGTCCCTGACTGTGCCACCGTGCCGCCCATGAACAACAGCACTTCGCCGATCAGTAAAGTCCTCTCACAGTCCTCTGGACTCAACATTGAGTTCAAGAATTGAAGACCATAAATTATGTGCTCCACCCCCTTCCCCCTCCCCCCTTCCCCCCCTCACTGCCCCCCCCCCCCCTCCCCACTCCCCCACTTCCCCTTCCCCCACTGGCCATTTCACTTCTTTGTATTTTTTGCATGTGCTGGTTTGATCTTGTTTTTCAAGATTTTGCTTTTAATTCATTATTTTGTCATTCACACCTAGAACAAAGAACAAAGAAAATTACAGCACAGGAACAGGCCCTTTGGCCCTCCAAGCCTGCACCGACCATACTGCCTGGCTTAACTAAAACCCCCTGCGCTTCCGGGGACAATATCCCTCTATTCCCATCTCATTCATGTACTTATCAAGACGCTCCTTAAAAATCACCACCGTATCCGCTTCCACTACCTCCCCCGGCAACGAGTTCCAGGCACCCATAACTCTCTGTGTAAAAAATCTGCCTCGTTCATCTCTTTTAAAACTTGCCCTTCGCACCTTAAACCTATGCCCCCTGGTAATTGACTCTTCCACCCTGGGAAAAAGCTTCTGACTTTTCCTACTCTGGACAAATGCTTTGTTTCTTTACTAGAACCATTACCCCTCCATCTGCCTATTGTGACATAGAATTTTACCGCCCTGCCCAGCCACGGGAATCGGAGTGGGCAAGGGGTGGACAATGGAAAGGTCCGTTGACCTCAGTCAGGATTTTACGGTTTCAGGATGAGTAATGCCCATAGACTTTTGTTATTTAATCACTCCTGCCTTCCTCCCTACAACAGACCTTCCCTTTTATTCTCTCTCCCTCTTTCACTTGCATAAATTCATTTTGATTTATATCTTCCTTTGATTCTGACCTAAAACATTAATTCTGTTTCTAACCCCACAGATCATAGAAATCATAGAAATCATAGAAATCATAGAAACTCTACAGTGCAGAAGGAGGCCATTCGGCCCATCGAGTCTGCACCGACCACAATCCCACCCAGGCCCTACCTCCACATATTTTACCCACTAATCCCTCTAACCTACGCATCTCAGGACTCTAATGAGCAATTTTTTTAACCTGGCCAATTAACCTAACCCGCACATCTTTGGAATACCAAATCTGTTGCTACCAGATCTGTTGAGTGTTTCCATCTTGTTCTGTTTTTTTCCAACTGTGACCCTCTCTGGCCTCGACTTCATTCGCTCTTCCAATGAAGTTCAACAGAGATTTCAGAAACAGCATCTAATTTTGCAACTCAGCAATTTGCAGCCTCCCAGACTGAACAATGAGTTGTGCATTGAGTTCAACAGTTTCAGATCATAATCCCTGCTCCCATTGTTTCAGACTGCAGATTCTGATATTGGTTCTGCTATTGCCATTTACACGTCCTCCAGAACCACCCTTTACTTCTTTACTTGTCCCATTATCATCGGCCATTGATTTGGACAATCTTTTTTCTGATTACTTAATAATCTCACATGTTTTTTGCCTTTTCACAGACCTTCACCTTTGCTCTTTACTCTCTTCTTCCAATCTTTGCCTTTGTACCTGTTCAAAATCCTGTGATATTTCAAATGTCTTCTTGATTTGATGAGTCATTGACCTGAAACAGTGGGCTGAGTTATGCTGGATCTGTGGTGACAGGAATGAAGAAGGGATTGGGGAAAAGAGTGTGTTTGTGAAGTCCGGGGCAATCGGCATCAGGGTGGTAGCTCAATGCATTCCTGGGGTTGGCAGTAAACCGAGTCAAGCTGTGAGCTAAGGAAGGCAACCACTGTGGGCAGCACGGTGTCACAGTGGCTAACACTGCTGCCTCACAACACCAGGAACCCAAGTTCAATTCTGGCCTTGGGTCACTGTGCGGAGTTTGCACGTTCTCCCCATGTCTGTGTGGGTTTCCTCCGGGTGCTCCAGTTTCCTCCCACAGTCTGAAGATGTGCGAATTAGGTTGATTGGCTGTGCTAAAATTACCCCTTAGTGTCCCAAGATGTGTATAGTAGCGGGAATTATTAGGATGCGGCGGGGATGGGGTCAGCCTGTCGAAGAGTTGGTGCAGACTCGATGGACTGATTGGCCTCTTTCGGCACGATAAGGATTCTATGAAAAAGGGCAATTAAGGCCTTGTTTAAAGGCCATTTTGGTACAGCGCTGATAAAGTTTAAAGTTTATTTATTAATGTCACAAATAGGCTTTCTTTAACACTGTAATGAAGTTACTGCGAAAATCCCCTAGTCACCACACTCTGGCACCTGTTCAGGTCACTGAGGGAAAATTTGGCATGGCCAATGCACCTAACCAGCACATCTTTCGGACTGTGGGAGGAAACCAGAACGCCTGGAGGAAACCCACGCAGACATGAGGAGTATGTGCAGATTCCGCACAGACAGTCGCTCAAGCCAAAATTAAACCTGGGTCCTGGCGCTGTGCAGCATCAGTGCTAACCACTGTGCCACCGTGCCATCTGCAAATTGCACATATGTCAGAGTGGCCTCTGCCATGTGAAGAAGATGCCAGCTGAATTGAAGTGTTCCACCGGCGACAGATCTCGTGACTGTTGCAGCCGGAGGCTCCAAGCCACAATGATTGGAAATGAAAAGACTCAACCATATCCATCAGTATTCCTGGAGAGGAGCTTCCCTTCCACTCCCTACTGGCTTTTGGTCTATTAATCTGAATATTTCAAATCAAACAACTGAGTGTGCTTCCATGTTGAGGGATTCTTATGCTTCCTGGTCTGTCTCAGTGACACCAATCTTTCCCAGTGGATCTGCCAGGTGACATCACAGTAGGCCCTCTGGTTGAGACTCCAGTCTTCAGAAACTCCAGCCTCCTAATTCTGGCGTGCTTCAGATGACATGGCTGGCGCAAACTCACATATGGGCCCAATGCCTATAATGCTCAGCTGTTCTATTTTTGATAATGTTAACCTGTTTGCCATCGATGCTCACTGTGCTTGACTGGTTAAGCCAGGGGAGGAACTCAGAGATGAGTAAAGAAAGCTGTTGAAAGATCATTGCGGCACGGTAGCACAGTGGTTAGCACTGCTGCTTCACAGCTCCAGGGTCCCGGGTTCGATTTCCGGCTCGGGTCACTGTCTGTGTGGAGTTTGCACATTCTCCTCGTGTCTGCGTGGGTTTCCTCCGGGTGCTCCGGTTTCCTCCCACAGTCCAAAGATGTGCGGGTTAGGTTGATTGGCCAGGTTAAAAATTGCCCCTTAGAGTTCTGGGATGTGTAGGTTGGAGGGATTAGTGGGTAAATATGTGGGGGTAGGGCCTGGGTGGGATTGTGGTCGGTGCAGACTCGATGGGCCGAATGGCCTCCTTCTGCACTGTAGGGTTTCTATGATTTCTATGATTTCTATGACCTGGAAGACAGAGCACAAGCATGGAGTGGACATTTAAAAGCACTGTGAATGAAACACACATAGAGACACCTCTTCATAGATCCGAGATATAAGGTATACAATACCTGTCAGAAAATTCAGCCGGTTAACTCTACTTCTCTCTCCAGAGATGCTGTCTGATTGGCTGAGTGTTTCCAGAATTTTCTGCCTTTTTTCAGAATTTTAGCATCTGCAGTATTTTGCTTTTGTTTTAGAGAATGTGCACAAGGAATATATTTTGTGGTTTCACAACTATCTTAACAGAAGATACAGCAAACGTCAAGTGCCAACTATGATGGAAACACTGGACAGATGAGAAAGGCTGAGTGCAAAGAAACAGAAGCATTTTTGTTCTCTGATAAGATGTGAAAAGTCTATTTTTATTAATTAATGGTTAGCGAACAATTAGGTTCTTCCTTTTAGCAGGTTTCTCTCGATTACTTCTTGCTTAATCTTTAATGTGTGGGTTTTTATTGAAATGTAATTGATGAGGAGACTTACAAGGCTATTTCTCCCTCCCCCTCCTCTGTGAAAAGTTCCTGGGCCCAATATAGCAGTAAGAAGTTTAACAACACCAGGTTAAAGTCCAACAGGTTTATTTTTTCTTACTGTGTTTACCCCAGTCCAACGCCGGCATCTCCACATCCCAATATAGCAGGCAGGGATCAATTTATAGTGCCAGGACTTCTAATAAACAACTTTAAGCATCAAAGGTCAAATTATGAGGACAGATTGCATGAATTTGGCTTGTGGGAGATGGAATCTTAATCTCATCAAAGTGCGTCTGAGGATGAGTTATACGGACTCGAAACGTTGGGCGTGATCTTACTGGCCGTTCACACCTCACTGCCGCTGCAAGTGAGGATGGGGAATTTGGAGCTCAGCCAAATCTCCGTTCACTGCAGCGGGACCAGAAAATCCCACCGGCTCGAACAGCCATAAGGTTCCACCTGTTAACTCTGTTTCTCTCTCTGTAGATGATGCCAGGCCTGCTGAGCTTTTCCAGCATTTTCTGTTTTTATTTTCAGCATCCACAGTATTTTGTTTTTCAGTGTGTAAAATATTAACTGCACAGTGACGACGGATTGCAGTAATTGAAGTGATGATGGCACAGTGTTCTTTACCATTCACAACTCCTCAGATAGTAAAGCAGTCTGTGTCCACGTGCAGCAAGACATGGACAATACTCAGCCTTCAGCCGATAAGTGACAAGTAACATTGATGTCAAACGGGTACCAGGCAATGCCCAACTCCAACAAAAAATCTAGCCATCTCCCTTTGATATTCAACAGTATTACTATTGTGAATCCCTCACCATCAACATCCTGAGGTTTACCATTGCCCAGAAATTGAACTGGACCAGCCATATAAATGTTGTGGCTACAAGAGCAAGTCAGAGGTTGGAAATTCTGTAGCAGACAATTTGCCTAGTGACTCCCCAATGCCTCTCCACCCTCTACAAGGCACATAAGAACATAAGAACATAAGAAATAGGAGCAGGAGTAGGCCATCTAGTCCCTCGAGCCTGCCCCGCCATTCAATAAGATCATGGCTGATCTGAAGTGGATCAGTTCCACTTACCCGACTGATCCCCATAACCCCTAATTCCCTTACCGATCAGGAATCCATCTATCCGTGATTTAAACATATTCAACGAGGTAGCCTCCACCACTTCAGTGGGCAGAGAATTCCAGATATTCACCACCCTCTGAGAGAAGAAGTTCCTCCTCAACTCTGTCCTAAACTGACCCCCCTTTATTTTGAGGCTGTGCCCTCTAGTTCTAGTTTCCTTTCTAAGTGGAAAGAATCTCTCCACCTCTACCCTATCCAGCCCCTTCATTATCTTATAGGCCTCTATAAGATCCCCCCTCAGCCTTCTAAATTCCAACGAGTACAAACCCAATCTGCTCAGTCTCTCCTCATAATCAACACTCCTCATCTCTGGTATCAACCTGGTGAACCTTCTCTGCACTCCCTCCAAGGCCAATATATCCTTCCGCAAATAAGGGGACCAATACTGCACACAGTATTCCAGCTGCGGCCTCACCAATGCCCTGTACAGATGCAGCAAGACATCTCTGCTTTTATATTCTATCCCCCTTGCGATATAGGCCAACATCCCATTTGCCTTCTTGATCACCTGTTGCACCTGCAGACTGGGTTTTTGTGTCTCATGCACAAGTCAGGACTGTAATGGAATACTCCTCACTTACTTGGATGAGTGCAGCTTCAACAACTTTTGACATCATCATGGACAAAGCACTTGATTGACACCCCGTACCCAACTTAAACATTCACTCCTTCCATCACCAGCACACCACGGTTACCACTTGCACCATCTACAAGTTGCATGTAGGAACTTGCCAAGGTTCCTTCAACAGCACCTTTCAAACCTGCAACCTGTACCACTGAGATGAACAGTAAGCATACGGTATCACCACCACTGCAGAGAGTGAATATTGAAGGCAGGTGATGGAGTGTCAATCAAGCGGGTTGCTTTAACCTGGATGGAGTTGAGCATCTGGAGCACTGTTAGAGATGCATGTCAGCTGCTAAGGAGTAACTGTGTCAATTTGCTGGTTTCATTTGACCTGCAAGGAGATGGGCAAGGGATGGCCCTTCTGCACAATTAATGTACTCATTGACTGTTGCATTTGCGGACAATCATAGAACCATTGAATTCCTACAGTACACAAGGAGGCTATTCGGCCCATCGAGCCTGCACCGACAACAATCCCATCCATGCCCTATCCTCGTAACCCCACATATTTATCCTGCTACTGCCTCTGACACTAAGGGGCAATTTAGCATGGCCAATTAACCTAACCTGCACATCTTTGGAGTGTGGGAGGAAACCAGAGCACCCAAAGGAAACCCACACCACAGGCACGGGGAGAACAAAAAGTCACCCAAAGCTCAAGTTGAACCCGAGTCCCTGGTGCCGTGAGGCAGCAGTGCTAACCACTGTGCAACCATGCTGCTCTTTGATTGATAATGTAGAGGAACTTCATGCCAGTTCAAAGTAACGGTGGCAGTGTCACTCTTGTGACACAGATTATCTGTGAGCATCTTTACAGAAAGTGGCACTATTTGGCAATTACCTCTCAGAACCTTTCAGAGGCAAGTTCCCCTTGACAGACACTTATGGTTGTGGGCACAGATTTCCCTGGCATGCCACCTTTGACCTATTCAAGCCATCGAAAACTGCTCTGGCCACTTGATGAGCAGTTCCCTTATTTAACACCCATTTGCTTCCATTTCTGCATTAAAAAATCTTTTTACATACTTGCATTTCCTCACACTAGACAACACCCCGAGTGAATCACTACATTACCCTTTCCATGACCTCAACATCTTCCCCATAATATGAAGGTGACAATTAGAGTGCTCCAATTGTGTTCCAGAAGTTTTATATAGATTCACTAATATTTCTCAAATTTCATCCTGGAACCTCTTACCACAAAATCCAATGACTCAAAGATCTTTTCTTATCCAAGGCCTGATTCACTTGAGATGCTTCTTGTAACGTCTTGTGACCCTGAGTCCCAAAATCACTCCTTTTCTTCCTGTCTGACAGGCTCCCCTCCTTCAAGCTATAATTATTACTTCTATTTTCTACAAATAAAAATAAAAATAAAACAAGCCCTACCTCATGAATAAGGAATTCCACGCGCCACTTTGTTGCTCATTCCACCTCCTTTATTCATGGTGTTGCCAGCCATCAGCCTCATTGACACTGCTTCTAATTTTAGCAGCAAGTTTGAATATGGCACTTGCATTAGGCCTGTATTTAATCCATTGATGTACACGCAGGATTGAAGTGGACCTAGAATGGAACTCTGTGAGACACCACTACCCATCTCCAATGGGTCTGAGAAATCATACTCCGCTCAAACTCTTTGCTCACCCCCACACCACCTCCATCCCACCCCCTCCCCATCGCCCCCATCTTCCAAGTAGTTCTTAAGCAAATTGGCTCCCCTCATTCCATAAACTTTGATCTGCTTTAATAGTCTCCTGCGTGATACCTCGTCAAAAGTTTTCTGAAAGCCCAAGAACACCACATCCATTGCCTTCCTCCCAGACCAGTGACCTCCTCATGGCACTGGATCGGGCTGGTCAAAGACAATCTTCCTTTCTGAAATTGGTGGTTCAGTCAGCTATTTGCGACCATCCTTGTCCTGCCCGTAGTTTCAGGACAGCTTACAGAAGTTTTTGGCAACCTTCATTTCAGAAGTCAGAGCAGCAAGGGTAGAGAGTGGCCCTCCAGCTCATTTCCTCCACCCACTGGGGAAAAGTTCTGACAAGCGCATGGTTAGGAAGTAGAAGACATGCTGTCACATAGAGGAAGAAAATATACATGAGGCACCCACACCACTTACTATTGGAGTAAACAATATTTGACGTAATTAGTGTCTTAATGCGCCATGAGAGTACATTTCAGATCAGCCAGACTAAAATAGTTGAGGAAAAATCTGCCACTCATGGATCTTGAAATAAAACTTGGGGTATTAGCAGTGATTGACATTTGCCAGGGTATTGGGAATGCACTGTTTTAATTTGTTCTTGGGATGTGACAAGCATTTGTTTCCCCATCTTGAGTAGGCGGAGATGAGCTGCCTTCTTGAACCACAGCAGTCCAAGGTGTAGTTACACCCACAGTGCTGTTAGACAGGGAGTTCCAGGATTTTGACCCAGTGACAGCGAAGGAACAGTGATATATTTCCAAGTCAGGGTGGTGTGTGATTCAAAATCCATGTACACCACATCCATTACATTTTCCCCAGTGACCTCCTCTGGATTGGGCTGGTCAATCACAATCTTCCTTTCTGAAATTGGTTGTTCAGTCAGCTATTTGTGACCATCCTTATCCTACCTGTAGTTTCAGGATGGTGCGTGACTTGGAGGGGAACTGGCGGGTGGTGGTGTTCCCATGCATTTACTGCCCTTGCCTTTTTAGGTAGTAACTGCTGAGAGTTTGGAAGGAGTTGTTGAAGAATTACTGTTGCAGATTGGTTAGTATAGGAACTTGCTACACTTTCTGCGTGAGTGGTTGATTTTTCCCGATCTCACATCAGAGTATTCTATTGCCTTTGGTTGAAGTAGGCTCCAGAGCTTTCCACAGATATTTCACAGAATCATAGAATACCTACAGTGCAGAAGAAGGCCATTTGGCCCATCGAGACTGCACCAACCACAATCCCAGCTAAGCCCTATCCCTGTAACCCGACATATTTACCCTGCCAATCCCCCTGACACTAGGGTCAATTAACATGGCCAGTCAACCTAGCCCACACATCTTTGGACTGTGGGAGGAAACCGGAGCACCCAGAGGAAACCCAGAATGTGCAAATGCCACACAGACAGTGATCCGAGGTTGGAATTGAACCTAGGTCCCTGGCACTGTGAGGCAGCTAATTGTTATGCCACCATGCCATCCGTGCTAAAAAAAATGGTTCTTTTCAGGATGGCTTGAAATACAGAAGTTCACAATTACCTGCATTACAGCAAAATTCAACCAAATGGGTTGACGTATGGGTTTCATTTCAACATATTGATGCTGTTGATGTCCACAGCAAGATCCTGACTGCTACCTGCTCCCCAGTGTATCACTCATCAGGCATAGGCATCCCAGACAGATAATGGGCCAGTACTCCAATGGTAGGAGCAATAAACTCACTGACCTCGCAAATGTATCTGCTACGTTATAGAGCTGTGGAATGTAGATTGTGTGATTCATCTCCTCTTGGTATGGAAATAGCTGGCAGGTTCAAGGCAGAAGTCAGTATGACAATTGATAAAATTAGCACTGCACTGAAGTAGTTTCAAGGTGTGACTGGAAAAGAATACAGTCCTCTCTACCACATCCTTTCTGGAATATCCCCCACATGCCAAACTCAGATAGCTGCAAGATGTGACCTGCAAATTGAAATTATCACTTATTTTTGCATGGGAACTGGTAGGATTGGCTTAGTGTAAACTCATCAGAATTCAACTACCCTGTACAGAAGAGAATATACCTGATGGATACCCATATTTCACAACAGGTTCAACATTGATAAAACAATTTAAAGTTTATTTATTAGTGTCACAAATAGGCTTACATTCACACTGCAATGAAGTTACTGTGAAAATCCCCTAGTCGCCACACTCTGGCGCCTGTTCGGGTACACTGAGGGAGAATTTAGCATGGTCAATGGGCCAGTATTCCAAGGGCGGCACGGTAGCACAGTGGTTAGCACTGCTGCTTCACAGCTCCAAGGTCCCGGGTTCGATTCCTGGCTCGGGTCACTGTCTGTGTGGAGTTTGCATATTCTCCTCGTGTCTGTGTGGGTTTCCTCCGGGTGCTCCGGTTTCCTCCCACAGTCCAAAGATGTGCGGGTTAGGTTGATTGGCCAGGTTAAAAATTGCCCCTTAGAGTCCTGAGATGCGTAGGTTAGAGGGATTAGTGGGTAAAATATGTGGGGGTAGGGCCTGGGTGGGATTGTGGTCGGTGCAGACTCGATGGGCCGAATGGCCTCCTTCTGCACTGTAGGGTTTCTATGATTTCAATGCACATAACCAACACATCTTTCGGACTGTGGAAGGAAACCTGGCCATCCAGAAGAAACCGACGCAGACACGGGGAGAACATACAGACTCCGCACAGATAGTGATCTAAGCCGGGAATTGAACCTAGGTCCCTGGCACTGTGAGGCAGCAGTGCTAACCACTGTGCCACTGTGCTGGCCGTGTTGATTCCATGTTTCAGGAACTTTTCTTTCATTTTTGTTTTCTTTTTAGCCAGTTCATTGGATGGACTTATGGGGCGGGATTTAACGCGTTCGTTTGTCCTGAAACCATAAAATCTTGCCTGAGGTCAATGGACCGTTCCATGGTCCGCCCTTCACCCCCTCCAATTCCTGTGGCAAACGGGATAAAATTCTGGCCATGGTCCGAAATGGC
This sequence comes from Mustelus asterias, assembly GCF_964213995.1. Lineage (NCBI taxonomy): Eukaryota > Metazoa > Chordata > Chondrichthyes > Carcharhiniformes > Triakidae > Mustelus > Mustelus asterias. The sequence goes on from NC_135808.1 coordinate 64,440,770, forward strand.
ATGAAATAAAATGTGATAAAAGCAAAATACTGCAGATGCTGCAATCTGAAACAAATGCTGGGCTATCTCAACAGGCTTGCCAACATCCGTGGAGAGAGAATAGAACCAACGTTTTGAGTCTGGATGACCATTTGTCAGAGGTGAGGGCAAAGAAAATCAGAAAAGATTTATACTATGAGGGTGGGGGGAGAGAGCGGTAAAAGGACAAAGGGAATGTAAATGAGGATAAAGTCGGCTGAGAGAGGTGCTTAAAGTGTCCATTAAAAGATCAGAATGTGTGAATGGCAGAACGGAGGTACAGATAGTTAATGCAGTTGGACTGGAATGGGTGCGGGTGGGGGGGGGGTTGGGGGGGTATGGGATGGGTGGTGGGGAGTTTGGTGGAGGGAGGAGAGCGGGAATGGAGAAGTGGCAAAATGGAAGAATGGAAAAATGGAAAAATGTCCATTTTCATCATCCTTCTTTCTCTCTTCCATTTTACCACTTCGCCATTCCCACTCTTCTCTCCACCCCCCCCCCTCCCCCACCCCCGCCCCCACCCCCGACCCTCCCGCCCCCGCCTTTCAGGCCAGTTGCCTTAACCTCAATCTTGTGCCCCAATCTTTCAGAATGGCCACAAATTCTCCATCAAGGTTCATCATGCTTTGAATCCCAACTCCTTAATATTGATGGGACAGAGTAGAGTTAGAGACGGAGAGAAAGGAAGCAAACCCTGCACTCTGGAGCTCATTAGCTTGCGGGACATCCGGCCCCATGTGCTCAAAGATTTCCGGGCCATATCAGCCACTTGAAGACTCCGGCACAAGCCTGCAACCACGAGTAGATGTTATCCTTGAATCAAGGGACAGCCATCGATGAGTGGTTGCATAGCTGCTGATAATGCATTATGGAATCAGATCAGGATATTGTTAAAATCGTTTTTGATCCCTTCATGAGCCTTAGTGCTCTGGCACTCTCCTATACTGCTTTAGATTGCACCAAGCACACAGCAGGACATAAGCCTCAGCACATGTTTAAGTGTTTTAGTTGCTTTTGGTACAATCAACAGTACAGGAGCTGGGGATCCCAGTAAAGGCAAAAATCTCATTGATCTAGATTTACAGCACTGGGAGAAAGCTGGTATTTGTCTTCTGAGGTTAAGTGATCTCAGGAAGGAGTTGATGGAAAGTAAGCGGGCTGAGCATTTTGATGGTGGACTCAGATTACCACCGGCGTCATGAAAGGGGGGAAAATTCAGAAAACCCATTGAAAGCTTTGACGTCAGTTTCTGAACTTGGAAAGGCATCACTGGCACAGCAAAGCTGCAAATTCCATCCCCAAAGAATAACACATACAGTGGGTCTAAAGAGGTCATCAGATAATGATCATTGTTTTTTGCCTCTTGGACTGCCGGCCACAAAATGTAGTGAGCTCACAGAAACAATGTGAAACACATGGGGGTGTTTCCAAGAAGAGACAGTGGGGTCCACTGTGAATGACGCAGTGTGCCAGTGCCTTATTCCTACTATGCATAGGTCAGTCAGATCATTATGAGATTATTTAGTCCTCACATTGGTCCCTCACCTCCAACTATTATGTGTGTGGAGCTCAACAGGAAAGTGTGGTTGCTGTAGTTCAATGTTTACATGAACAGATCGAGTCAGTTGATCCCACACCGGTGAGGACAGTTAAAATATTATTTTCCACTCATCACTGACTCACCCATCATAAACATTCAAACTCTTATAGGCATTTAAACTCAGGTGGCATTATATCCCCATTGGGAGAGGAAACAATGGAGGGAATCCACAAAGTAGTATTATATCCACAATATATAAATATTGTATTAACTTAGATAGGTAATGAGGGACTTCAGAATCAAGATACTTGAGATTCAATCCAAAGGCATAGTTTAAATTGAATGGACCACGCACCTCAGGTCACTGCTCAGAGTCGCAGTAAAGGCAACTTGAATTTGCAAGATTTAGAATGAAAGTCACATGGCATGTCTCAATAAAATGACTCATTCTTAAAATTGAAGTACAGACAGTTTAACCACACATCCTGCAACTAATTCCAAAACACTGTGATCCATCGCAATATGGAACATCTGATATCCCCATGATGTCAAAGTGACCAAGTGACAACATTCACAGGGACCGAGGAAATTGATGAGAGAGGTCCAAGTTGAGGAGCGGGCCATCAAACCAGTGAGTGGCAAATTATTTTAATGAGGCCTCATTTTTTTTTCTCTCCCTGCTGAAAGGAAGTGCCACAATATACGGGGTGCAGACAGTTTCTGAAATCGGAAAGGCATCACTGGCACAGCAAAGCTGCAGATTCCATCCCCAAAGAATACCACATACAGTGTGTCTAAAGAGGTCATCAGATAATGATCATTCTTTTTTGCCTCTTGGACTGCTGGCCACAAAGTGTAGTGAGCTCACAGAAACAATGTGAAACACATGGGGGTGTTTCCAAGAAGAGACAGTGGGGACCACTGTGAGTGGCTGCAACATCTTCCAACAAAAGAATGGAACAAATGGCCTTGGCCAATCAGGGCCAGAAAGGTTAAAAGTAGGATTCACTAAGGAAAAAGGCAAAAGGTAAAGAAATCGTTAAGGAGATTAAAAATGCGGTGCTTACGAAAAAATGTGTGAAAAGTTTCTAGCAGCATATTTGGGAAAGAGGAAGTAGAGGAAACTGTGGAGGCTATTGTTATGAAAGATTAAGGATATGCTGAAGTCCTTATGTTCTAATGACGTTTTTGTGCTAAAGCTCACAGTGTATTTGAGGACCTCCTTCTTTATTGGGATAGAACTTAAATAGATAAAAGGAAGAGAAAGTTCTACGTACATATAAAATGTGTAGATAGATCACCATTCCTAACAAGAACATGGAGACTCAGGGTGATGACGAACCTTTGTGGAAGCAGTCTGCTGACTCAGTCCAGTTTGTGAGCAATAGAGGCACCAAGTAATCATGGAATCCCAACAGTACAGAAGGTGGCCATTCAGCCCATTGAGCCTGCACCAACAACAATCCCACCCTATTCTCATAACCCCACATACTTACCCTTCTAATCCCCCCGAAACTAAGTCTATTTAGCATGGCCAATCAACAGAATCCACACATCTTTGGGTTGTGGGAGGAGACCGGAGCACTCGGAGGAAACCCACACAGACACGGGGAGAACGCGCAAACTCCACACAGACATTGACCCAAGCCAGGAATTGAAGTCAGGTCCCTGGCGCTGTGAGGCAGCAGTGCTAACCACAGTGCCACCATGCCGCCCATAGCAGACCCAGAACAAGAGAGAAACCAATTGTCACCCTGCTCCAATGCTCCCATTGTGGCATAAAAAAACCCCATAGGTGTGAAGACTGTCTGATCATAAGTGAGAAGTGTCATTCCTGCAGGAGACAGGACTATTTTAAACTGATATGCATCAATCAAAAACCTCTGCTCCAAAATTCCAAGGGAGCCCAATCAGACAAATCAAATAGCCAGGAAATAGAGAATACAAGGAACACAATGCCATTCTTGGTGAAGTTGTGAAATCCAAGGTAACCTTTAGCAGTGCTGATGTGATATTCAGTAGCCCTAAAGCTAATTTTAAGTTGCACTCAGGAGCAGTCTAAAGATGTGCGTGTTAGGTTGATTGGCCATGCTAAAATTGCCACTTAGTGTCCTGAGATGTGTAGGTTAGAGGGATTAGTGGGTAAATATGTAGGGATATGGGGGTAGGGCCTGGGAGGGATTGTGGTCGGTGCAGACTCGATGGGCTGAATGGCCTCTTTCTGCACTGTAGGGTTTCTATGATTTCTATGACTAGGTAATCCTATCATCCTAACTAGCCTTGTGATGTTCAAAAGCAAAATTCTGTGACATTCCATCTTTGATGCTCAGTCAATGTTTCCCAATCGGCTGCTTGGAGGTCTGATAGCTCAATTGGCTGGACGGCTGCTTTGTGACGCAGAGCGATACCAACAGCGTGGGTTCAATTCCCCGATTGGCTGTGGTTATTTATGAAGGCTATGCCTTCTCAGCCTTGTCTCTCAGCTCTGGTGTGATGACCCTCAGGTTAAATCACCAACAGACAGCCCTCCCCCTCAATCATAGAATCCTCATCGAATCCCTACAGTGCAGAGGGAAGCCTTTCGGGCCATTGAGTCTGCACCAACTTTATGACAGAGGGGAGAGCAGTGATGCCTAGATCGCACCAGGGCAGGACTTACTCAGTTAATGGTAGGGCGTTGGGGAGAGTTATAGAACAAAGAGATCTAGGAGTACAGGTTCATAGCTCCTTGAAAGTGGAGTAACAGGTGACAGAGTGGTGAAGAAGGCATTCGGCATGCTTGGTTTCATTAGTCAGAACATTGAATACAGGGGTTGGGGCATCTTGTTGAAGTTGTACAAGACTTTGGTAAGGCCACACTTGGAATACTGTGCACAGTTCTGGTTACCCTATTATAGAAAAGATATTATTAAACTAGAAAGAGTGCAGAAAGGATTTACTAGGATTCTACTGAAACTTGATGGTTTGAGTTGTAAAGAGAGGCTGGATAGATTGGGACCTTTTTCACTGGAGCGTAGGAGGCTTAGGGGTGATCTTATAGAGGTCTATAAAATAATGAAGGGTATAGATCAGCTAGATAGTCAATATCTTTTCCCAAAGTGGGGAGTCTAAAATTAGAGGGCATAGGTTTAAGGTGAGAGGGGAGAAATATAAAAGGGTCCAAAGACGCAATTTTTTCACACAGAGGGTGGTGAGTGTCTGGAACAAGCTACCAGAGGTAGTAGTAGAGGCGGGTACAATTTTGTCTTTTAAAAAGCGTTTAGGCAGTTACATGGGTAAGATGGGTATAGAGGGATATGGGCCAAACATGGGCAATTGGGGCTAACTTAGTGATTTAAAAAAAGGGGTGGCATGGACAAGTTGGGCCAAAGGGCTCGTTTACATGTTGTAAACCTCTATAACTCCATGACTCTATGGCTCTATGGTCATCTGGGACTATGGCGACTTTTTTACTGGCTGTATCTCAGATATATGGAGCATCTTCAACACTGCTGCATCAGAAAACTCAGCAATCCCAACCTAACTCTGTGGGAATACTTTCACCATATAGACTGCAGAAGCTCCATAAAAAAGATGCAGTAATGAGGGAAATAGGAATAGGCAATAAATGTTGGTCTTGCAAGTGACATTCAAAATTAATGTTAAAAAAGAGTTTCGCCTGAGCTCTATTTGTTTAAAGATTTCCAAATGCAGCTGTGCATTTTTGCGGGTAAATTGATTACAGATGTGGCTGCACAATTGACTTGATTTTGTTTATTATTGTCACATGTTTTAGTATACAGTGAAAAGTATTGTTTCTTGCACACTATACAGGCAAAGCATACGTCATAGAGAAGGAAAGGAGAGTGCGCAGAATGTAATGTTATAGTCATAGATACGATGTAAAAAAAGATCAACTTAATACAAGGTAGATCCATTCAAAAGTCTGATGGCAGCAGGGAAGAAGCTGTTCTTGAGTCGGTTGGTACGTGACTTCAGACTTTTGTACCTTTTTCCTGACGGAAGAAGGTGGAAGAGAATATGCCTAAGGTGCATGGGGGTCCTTAATTATGCTGGCTGATTTTCCGAGGCAGCGGGAAGTGTAGACAGTGTCAATGGATAGAAGGCTGGTTTGGGTGATGGACTGGGTTTCGTTCACGACCCTTTGTAGTTTCTTGCGGACTTGGGTAGAGCCATACCAAGCTGTGATACAATCAGCTTTCTATGGTGCATCTGTAAAGGTTGGTGAGAGTCGTAGAGGACATGCCAAATTTCCTTAGGCTACTGAGAAAGTAGAGGCGTTGGTGGGCTTTCTTAATTATAGCATCGGTATGGAGGGAACCAGGACAGGTTGTTGTGATCTGGACACTTTAAAACCTGAAGCTCTCGACCATTTCTACTTTTCTACTTCGTGCCCATTGACGTAGACAGGGGTAGGGTTATCCACTACGCTTTCTGAAGTTGATGACTATTTGTCTAATTAACATTTACCATCTGCATTGACCATTGCTTTCAGAAACAAATATTTGGAACATTTCCATCTCAGTTCCAATCATCTGAGTTACCCAAAATTAAACCAAATTGCTTCTTGCCTGTCATGCATTTGGCAGAAGAATTACTTTCAACTGCATACTTGTTTCATATGTTTCTTCGGGCTAAATGCCAATGCATTTCCCATTTTCTTTCGAAATCTAGTAGTCAGACAAATTATGTAGACTCAATTGTCTCCCAAACAGCAGAACTTGTTTTCCTGCTTCCTTTCGTCTGATTGTATGAAATGTTTCATTGTTCAGGAAATGTTTGAGTTCAGACAGTTATGCGTCTAGCTACATTTTCAATGCCAGGATCTTTCGAAATTGTGTTCTTTAACTCACCGGATTGTCTTTCTTGCCACCTCTGCCACGGCTGGCTGCTGACAGCAGCATGATTATTCACAAATCAGCATTCCCTTCAATTTGTCTAAACTGGTAATGATTGCAAGGTCTGATAGATTCATTCATTATCTGTTAGCTTTGACCTTTTTGAGATGTGCTGGGCAATCCAGCTGCTTTTTAAAATGTAAGTACTCCACGAATTGATTGCTGTGCCTGCTCCTGTTGATTTGACGTTTTATATTTCGAACTGTGCCTCATGGATTGTTCTCACGAATTCAGTGTGCCTATATTTATTCAGTGCTTTATGTTTATAACTGAAGAAGAATGGAACTGGTTGTGGTGTGGATCCTGTCTTTAGAATTCATCATCTGGTCGGGACATGGAGTTCAGAGGGCCTTGGGATAAAGGAGAAATATCCCCGACCGAAGGTATCATCACTTTGGGTGGGTTCATGTATTGGACTTTGTATTAATGAAAAAGGATCATGCAATGCCATGCGCTTTTACTACATAGCATCTGCCATGCGGGACTTTGTTGAAAGCCTTCTGAAAGTCTAAATAAACCACATCCACCAGTTCTCCCTGGTCAACTCTACTAGTTACATCCTTAAATAATTCCAATAGATTTTTCAAACATGATTTCCCTTTCGTAAATTCTTGTTGACTTTGTCTGATTATACCACAGCTTTCCAAATGCTGTGCTATGAAATCCTTGATGATGGACTCCAGCAACTTCCCTACTACTGACATTATGCTCACTATAGTTCTCTGTTTTCCCTCCACCTCCCTTTTTGAATCGTGGACTTACATTAGTTACCCTAATTAGGAACCATTCCAGGGTCCAAAGAGTTTTGGAAAATGACCACCAATTGATCTATTATTTCTAGGGTCATTTCCGTAAGTACTCTGGGATGAAGATCATCAGGCCCTGGAGATTTAGCCCCCTCCATCCCATTAATTTCCCCCAAACCATTTCTCTATTAATACTGATTTTCTTCAGCTCCTCACTAAAACTTGTATTTCTCAAAACTTCTGGTACATTATTCATGTCTTCCTTTTTGCATGGGCAACAAATGCTGGCCTTTGCCAGCAACAACCCACGTCCCATGAAAAAATATTTTAAAAAATTGTGGACAAGATGCTGCCACTGCCAGGGTCTTCCTGAAGTTGCACCTGGTGCTGTTTGAGGTCAATTCGCAGCATATACCTGGAGGTGACCTCTCAGAGCAGTTCAGTGATATGAAACATTTGAAAGATCAGCCCTCAATTTTAACTTTTGCACTCCTGGCAACATGTGATAGTGTTTCTTATCTGCAATTTCCGATTTGATGATTCCTTAACTTTTGCTTCACGAACCATGGAACCTCAATACAGGACCAGAGAATTGTTTCAAATTGAGTGAACATCCAATAATTTCTATAATTCTATAGCAAGATCCAATCTATTGCACACTGCAAAAAATCAATCTTGTCTGCTATGATGGCTCTCGGTTCATGTATATTCCAGGCGAGTAGTCATCGACTTCAGGAAGTGTAGTGGAGGACATGCCCCTGTCTACATCAAAGGTGATGAAGTGGAGATGGTCAATTAAGAGCTTCAAGTTTCTAGGTGTTCAGATCACCAACAATCTGTCCTGGCCTCTCCGCACCAACGCTATAGTTAAGAAAGCCCACCAATGCTTCTACTTTCTCTGAAGGCTAAGGGAATTCAGCATGTCCGCTATGACTCTTACCAATTTTTACAGATGCACCATAGAAAACATCCTTTCTGGATGTATCACAGCTTGGTATGGCTCCTGCTCTGACCAAGACCGGAAGAAACTACAACGGGTTGTCAATGTAGCCCAGTCCATCGCACAAACCAGCCCTCATCCATTGACTCCATCTACACTTTCCACTGCCTCGGGAAAGCAGCCAGCATAAACAGGGACCCCATGCACCCTGGACATACTCTCTTCCACCTTCTTCCATCGGGAACTAGATATAGAAGTCTGGAAGCAAAAACCAACCGACTCAAGAACAGCTTCTTCTCTGCTGCCATTAGATTTTTGCATGGACCTATCACATATTAAGCTGATCTTTCTCTTCACCCTATTGGTAACTGCAACACTATATTCAGAATCTACTCTTTTCCTTCTCCCCGATATACTCAATGAACGGTATGTTTTTGTCTGTAAAGTGCACAAGAAACAATACACCCAGTACATGTGACAATAATGAATCTATCCAATTCAGTGCATATAAAGTGGCACAGGTGCCAGGCCCCATCTCCTGCATGATATATTCATCAAGTTGAGTGCTTGTCGTCACCATTGGCAATGCAAAGATGGGAGTCCAATTTATACAGATCTGTGAGCATTTGTGATAATGTTCCATTTTTATTGTGATACTATTAATAAAACGTTAGCTTGGTATATGTTAGGAAAGACATTGAATACAAAAGCAAGGAGCTGGTACAAAATCTAGTTAAACCTTAAACTGGAATTAATGGCTGGAATTGTCCACCCACACTCCCTCCCCACCCACTACCCATGAAGGGTTTGACAGCAGTGGAGGAGGCTCACTGTTGGCTGCCAGCCCAGCTGTCCCACTGAAGGCAATGCCCCCCATTTGCGTTACTCGCCAACCAATGGCAACCCACCTCCGCTCCTGGAAAACCCGCCCTGTGGAGGGGCTGGAAATGTGTCTAATTCTGGGCACTATACTTAAGGCCAGACATCAAGGCGGTGCAGGAGATTTACAAGAATGAGGATGCTAGGAATCAGGAATTTTAATTAAGTGGAGAGGCCAGAGAAACGAGGACATTTTCCTGAGAGTGAAGACAGCCCTGGGGGGATTTGCTAGACGGGTTCAAAATTACGAAAGAGTATGATAGAATAAATAAAAAGAAACAGTTTCTACCAATAAAAGGATCAGAAAAAAGAGATGGAAGGCAAAATAACCAATGGACTGTGGAGGTGAGATGAATGGATGTTTTAAAAGGTGCAATAAGATATTTTGATCTGGAATGCACTGCATGAACAGCCAGTGGAAGCACATTTAATAGCAACTTTAAATAGTAAACTGGACACACATGGAAATAAAATAATTAAAGGACTATTTGGGGCAAGAACAGGGCAGTGGGATTAATTCATGAGCACTTTAAAAGATGTGGAGATGCCGGCGTTGGACTGGGGTAAAAACAGTAAGAAGTCTCACAACACCAGGTTAAAGTCCAACAGGTTTATTTGGTAGCAGAAGCCACTAGCTTTCGAAGCGCTGCTCCTTCATCAGGTGAGTGGGATTTCAGTTCACAAACAGGGCATATAAAGACACAAACTCAATTTACAAAATAATGGTTGGAATGCGACTCTTTACAGGTAATCAAGTCTTAAAGGTACAGACAATGTGAGTGGAGAGAGGGTTAAGCACAGGTTAAAGAGATGTGTATTGTCTCCAGCCAGGACAGTTAGTGAGATTTTGCAAGCCCAGACAAGTCGTGGGGGTTACAGATAGTGTGATATAAGCCCAAGATCCCAGTTGAGGACGGCCACCTTAACCTGGTTGTGGTCATTTGTTTTAATTCATTCGTGGGACATGGGCGCCACTGGCTGGCCAGCATTTATTGTCCTTCCCCATTTGCCCTTGAGAAGGTGGTGGTGAGCTTCCTTCTTGAATCGTTGCAGTTCACGAGCCGTGGATTGACCCACAATGCCATTAGGGAGAGAATTCCAGGATTTTGACCCAGTGACGGCAAAGGAACGGCGATATATTTCCAAGTCAAAATGGTGAGTGGCTTGGAGGGGAGCTTGCAGGTGGCGGTGTTCCCATGTATCTGCTGCCCTTGTCCTTCTAGATGGAAGTGGTCATGGGTTTGGAAGGTGCTGTCTAAGGATCTTTGGTGAATTGCTGCTGTGCATCTTATAGATGGTACACACTGCTGCTACTGAGCGTGGATGGAGGTGGAAGTGAATGTTTGTGGATGTGGTGCCAATCATGTGGGCTGCTTTGTCCTGAATGGTGTCAAGCTTCTTGAGTGTTGATGGAGCTGTACCCATCCAGGCAAGTGGGGAGTATTCCATCATGCTCCTGACTTGTGTCTTGTAGATGGTGGATAGGCTTTGGGGAGTCAGGAGGCGAGTTACTCGCTGCAATATTCCTAGCCTCTGACCTGCCCTTGTAGCCACGTTTTTTATGTGGCGATTCCAGTTGAGTTTCTGCCAATGTTAACCCCAAGGATATTGACAGTCGGGGGACAATATTTGCTCGATTTAGCTCATAGAGTTACTTGATATTGGATGTTGTTTAGGAAAAGGGGTGTCTCAGAGTTCAGATAAAGAATAGGTAGTTTTGAGGACCAAGGGATAGTTTCATGTAAAACTATGTGTGTATAGCCATCAGTATCCTTCAGTGTTGCAGAGTATTATAGTCCTGCTTGTCGTGTGTGTTATTGTTTGTTTTTAAGTTAATAAATATTCTTTGTTCATTGTTCACACAACGACTGAACTGTTTCCTCACTGGGTTCTACATCATTCCTCACATTATATAAAAAAAACATACTCTGCTACAAACTGGTGTTTCAAGTTAACCTTCTGGATTTTGGGATGTCCTCACATTTAACATCAGCGTGGTTCATAACATTCCATCCTTCTATATTTAAAGTGATGGAAGATGCCGTGGACAGTGCTAATGAGCAACACTAACACAGCCATAACCTGCTCACCAATACTCAGTTTGGGTTCTGCCAGGGCCACTCAACTCCTGAACTTGTTACAACCTTTGTCCAAACATGGCAAAACATTGAAATCCAGAGATGAGGTGAGAATGACTGCCCTTCTTCATCCAGTAACACTGGCCATGTGGCTGGCTCTGTTTAGAGAGAGACCTGCCATGGGGTGTCTGAAGCAACCACAGGGTACAGGCAGAGGCCCTCAGCTAGTGACTCAGTAAATAGGGAAACCCATGTCCTATGAGGTAATGAGGGGAGGTATACTGTAGTGGGGAGGTATCATGTAGTGCAGGAGGTGTAGTGCTATTGTCACTGGACTAAAAATCCAGAGACCCAGAGTAATGCTCTGGAGACTTGGGTATGAATCCCACCGTGGAAGATGGTAAAATTTGAATTCAATAAAAAAAAATTCTAATTAAAGGTGAAACGATATGACAGCACAGTGGCACAATGGTTAGCGCTGTGCCTCACAGCGCCAGGGACCCGGGTTCAATTCCGGCCTTGGGTGACTGTGTGTGTGGAGTTTGCATGTTCTCCCCGTGTCTGCATGGGTTTCCTCTGGGTGCTCCAGTTTCCTCCCATAATCCAAAGAGGTGCAGGCTGGGTGGATTTGCTGCAAAAAATTGGCCCTTCATGTTGCAAGCTGTGTAGGTTAGGGGGATTAGCCATGGTAAATGTGTGGGGTTATGGGGATAGGGTGGAAAAAAATGGCCTGGGTAATATACTCTATCAGAGTCGGTGCAGGCTTGATGGACTAAATGGCCTTCTTCCACACTGTAGGGATTCTATGAAGTACTTCATCTATAAAAACCCATCTGGTTCACTAACGCCCTTCAGGGAAGACCTTACCCAGTTGGGCCTAAGTTAAAGTTTAAATTTATTTATTAGTGTCACAAGTAGGCCTACATTAACACTACAATGAACTTTCTGTGAAAACCCCCTGTTCGCTACACTCTGGCACTGAGGGAGAATTTAGTATGGCCAATCCAGCACGTTTTTTGGTCTGTGGGGGGAAACCGGAGCACCCGGAGGAAACCCACACAGACACCGGGAGAATGTGCAGACTCCACACAGCCAGCGACTCAAGCTGGTAATGGAATCCGGGTCCCTGGCGCTGTGAGGCAGCAGTGCTAACCACTGTGCCACCGTGCCACCCCTACCTGTGACTCCAGACCCATAGAAATGTGGATGATTCTTTAATGCCCTCTGAAATGCCCTCAGTTCAAGGGTAATTAGGGATAGGCAATAAATGCTGGTGATGCGATGTCCACGCCCTATGAATGAACTAAAAGAAATCAGAACTCCAATTGTCATTTCAGATGTGCATTTCCCTGTGGGCAATAGAATACAGGCAGCCTGCAAAACCTAACCCCTCTTTGTGCAGGAGTGCATGCTGGGGCTGACAGAAAGAATCTGAGGCTGCCTCGGCCTCCAGACCGTCTACACTCTGCATTCATGACCTTACCCCAACCCTCCACTCGCCCCTCCACCCACTCCCCACCCCGCATCCCATAACCCACCTTTAGGCAGCAGTTCCAGCTCACTTTTCTGTTTTCAGTTCAGGGGATGGTGTCTAGATAATAACCTAGTGGCTTGCAGCCTGCCTGGCGAAATTAGGCAAAGCCACATAATCATGGGCTTTGGGGGTAGGGGCAGTGAGAAACCCTCTTTGACACTGAAATGGGTTGCCCACTAGCACTCTCCATTAGTTGGTCACACAAAAATAAAAATCATCCCCATCTGTTTCTCTCTCCCTCTCTCATTATTCACAGATATTGCCTAATTTGCTGAGTTAGTTTTGTTACTTAGTCACTTCCAGCTCTTTGGCAAATAAGGGCACATGCTATTTTTTTTTGGGTCACCCTGCATCTTGTGCCCCATCCCATCCTTGGGGTTTCCCTTTATCAGCACACAGGATGCTCTTTTTCGTTGAGAACGTTTGCATGGGCCAATAATTGGAAATGTCATCACCACAAAGCTTTTGCTGGGGTTACCCTCTTGTGGTCAGGTACAGTGGCAGTGGATTGTTCGAAGTGCATTCTCATGGGTTGTACCAGTCAGGTCTTACACGAGGAATCAACACTGAGCCTTATCTCGGTGCTTTCTGGCACATGGCCCTGATTTTAAAGAGGTTATCTGCGTTATACCCCATACCTACCTCCCGGAGGACAGTCGAGGGCAGAGTGGAGTGTCCTGTGATCAGACATGTTTGCAGCTTTTGGCAACTGATTGTGTCACCTCCACATTACAGTGACAGCCAATTCTGTGGGATAGGGATATCTGACTTTGGCACTTCACTGTAAGTGGGTCAACCAAGGATTAGAAAAGTGAAGAGCTCTCAGACTTCCAATTTGCATCTCTCTCGGTGGCAATCAACCACCCTGCTCTGTGACAGAGCGGATCTTTGGTCACTAATTGTGCCTCTGAGCCACGAGCTCCAAAGTCCAAATCCCACTCCAGACAACACAGATGAATGGAATGAAATTCCAGGTGATATCCAGCAGGATACTCACACCCGGTTAGGGTGGGTAACCTCCTAACCAACCTACCCTTTTTGAAATTAACTTGCGGGTAGTGGGCGTCGCTGGTGAGGCCACCATTTATTGCCCATCCCTAGCTGCCCTTGAGAATGTGAGGGTGAGGTGCATTCTTGAACCGCTGCAGTCCCTGAGTAGGTACACATACAGTAATGTTAGGGAGGAAATGCCAGGATGTGGACCCAGTAAAATTGAAGGAACGGTGACATACTTGTGGTGCCCCACAAGACTGTGTTCTCAGCCCCATACTATACTCCTTATACACCTATGACTGTATGGCTAAATTCCCCTCCAATTCAATTTTCAAGTTTGCTGCCAACACCACCATAGTGGGCCAGATATCAAACGATGACGAGACAGAGTACATGAATGAGATAGAGAATCTGGTGAACTGGTGCGGCAACAATAATCTCTCCCTCAATGTCAACAAAACAAAAGAGATTGTCATCGACTTCAGGGAGCGAAAAGGAGAGCATGCCCCTGTGTGGTGAACCATAGATGGTTATCACTATGGGTACTTGTACATATGTCACTCTTGTTACTGTTGGGGTTAGGGTTGGGGTGTTCCACCTGTTAGCATTGTTCTGTGGTACACTCCGGTTGGCTCCGCCTTCCTATAGGAGTATAAAGGTCACTGCACTTCCTAGTGACCCTTTAGTCTGGGATTGTATTGTTAAGCAGTATGCTCTATTCTTGTTGCGAATAAAAGCCTTTATTCCCGGGTACGATCTAGCCTCCCGAGTGGATTAATCGCACATCACCCTGTCTACATCAATGGGGATGAAGTAGAAAGGATCGAGAGCTTCAAGTTCTTAGGTGTCCAGATCACCAACAACCTGTCCTGGTCCCCCCATGATGACACTTTAGTTAAGAAAGCCCACCAATGCCTCTACTTTCTCAGAAGACTAAGGAAATTTGGCATGTCAGCTACAACTCTCACCAACTTTTACAGATGCACCATAGAAAGCATTCGTTCTGGTTGTATCACAGCTTGGTATGGCTCTTGCTCTGCCCAAGACCGCAAGGAACTACAAAAGGTCGTGAATGTAGCCCAATCCATCACGCAAACCAGCCTCCCATCCATTGACTTTGTCTACACTTCCCGTTGCCTCGGCAAAGCACCAGCATAATTAAGGACCCCACGCACCCCGGACATTCTCTCTTCCACCTTCTTCCATCGGAAAAAGGTACAAAAGTCTGAGGTCACGTACCAACTGACTCAAGAACAGCTTCTTCCCTGCTACTGTCAGACTTTTGAATGGACTTACCTTGCATTAAGTTGATCTTTCTCTACACCCTAGCTATGACTGTAACACTACATTCTGCACTCTCATTTCCTTCTTTATGAACGGTATGCTTTATCTGTATAGCCTGCAAGAAACAATACGTTTCACTGTAAGTTAATACATATGACAATAATAAATCAAATCAAATAAAAAAAAACATAATTCCAAGAGTGCATGAAGAGGAACTCCCAGGTGATGGTGTTTCCAGTTGTCTGCTGTTCTTGTCCTTCTTTGTTAGAGGTTGCAGCTTTGGAAGCTGCTGCCTAAGGAACCTTAGTGAGTTCCTGCAGTGTTGCTTGTCGATGGTAGACACTGCTGCCACTGTTCATCGGTGGTGGAGGGAGTGAGTGTTTGTGGAAGGGATAGCAATCAAACTGGCGACTTTGTCCTGGATGGCATCAAGCTTCTTGAGTGTCGTTGGAGCTGCACTCATCCAGGCATGTGGGGAGTATTCTATCATACTCTTGACTTGTGCCTTGTAGATGGTGAAGAGGCTTTGGGGAGTCAGGTGGCGAGTGACTCACAGTAAGTCAAGGGCAGTCACTCTCACCTCACCCCTGGAGTTTAACTCTTTTGTCCCTGTTTGAACTAAGACTGTAATGAGGTCAGGAGCTGAGTGATCCTGGCGGAATTCAAACTAAGCATCAGTAAGCAGGCTATTGCTAAGCAAATGCTATTTGATAGCACTGATGATGACCCCTTCCATCAAGGGGTGAGAGTAGACTGATGGGTGACATTTGTTGAGTTGGATTTTTCTTGTTTCTGTGTATAGGACATACCTGAGCAGTTGTCCACATTACCAGGTAGATGCCAGTGCTGTAGCTGTACTGGAACAGCTTGGCTAGGGGCACGGCAAGGTCTGAAGCACAAGCCTTCAGTATTATTGCCAGAACGTTGTCAGAGTCCATAACCTTCACAGTATCCAGTGTCTTCAGCCGTTTCTTGATATTACATGGAGTGAATCAGATTGGCTGAAGACTGACATCTGTGATGCTGGGGACCTCTGGAGGAGGTCGAGATGGAGCATCCACTCAGCACTTCTGGCTGAAGATTGTTTTGAATGCTTCAGTCTTATCTTTTGCATTGATGCACTGGGCTCCTCCATCATTGAGGATGGGGATATTTGTGGAGCCTCCTCCTCCAGTGAGTTGTCTAATTGTCCATCACTATTTACGACTGGATGTGGCAGGACTGCAGAGCTTAGATCTGACCCATTGGTTGTGAAATTGCTTATCACTACTTGCTGCTTATGTTGTTTGACATTTAAGTAATCCTTTGTTGTGGCTTCACCAGATTGACATCTCATTTTCAGGTATGCCTTGTGTTGCTCCTGGCATACAGACAAAGCATACCGTTCATAAAGAAAGAGTTCAGGATGATTTGATTTATTATTGTCACATGTATTAGTATATAGTGAAAAGTATTGTTTCTTGCGCGCTATACAAAGCATACCCTACAAAGAGAAGGAAAGGAGAGGATGCAGAATTGAGTGTTACAGTCATAGCTAGGGTGTGGAGAAAGATCAACTTGATGCAAGGTAAGTCCATTCAAAAGTTTGATGGCAGCAGGGAAGAAGCTGTTCTTGAATCTTCATTGAACCAGGACCAGGGTTGACCCTCTGCCTTGGTGGTAATGGTAGAATGGGGGATATGCCGGGCCATGAGTTTACAGATTGTGGTTGAGTACAATTCTGCTGCAACAATGGCCCACAGCAGCTCATGGATGCCCAGTCTTGAGTTGTTAGATCTGTTCAAAGTCTATCCCATTTAGCATGGTGATAGTGCCACACAACATAATGGAGAGTATTGAAGACAGGACTTTGTCTTCACAAGGATTGTGCATTGGTCATACTATTGATACTGTCACGGACAGATACATCTGCCACAGGCAGGTTGGCGAGGATGAGTTCAATATATTTTTCCCTCTTGTTGGTTCCCTCACACCTGCTGCAAACCCAGTCTCGCAGCTATGTTCTTTAGGATCCAGCAAGCCTGGTGCTACCAGACCACTTGTGGTGATGGACATTGAAGTCCCTCACCACCCTAACTAGCGCGTTACGTGCTAATCAGCAGGAGGTTGTCTTGCCCATGATTGACCTTGTGCCATGAGACTTCATGGGCTCAGAATCGATGTTCAGGATCCCCAGGGAAACTCCTTCCCAAATGTATGCCACTGTGCCACGCTGCCTCTGCTGGGTCTGTTCTACCGGTGGGATAGGACATACCCAGCAACAGTGCTGGTGTCTGGGACATTATCTGTAAGGTATGATACCATGAGTATGACTACGTAAAGAGAAAGGAGAAAAAAGAAATGTAGTGGTAATTGGGGATAGTATAGTTAGGGGCATTGACACTGTTCTCTGTGACCAGGATCGAGAATCCCGAAGGTTGTGTTGCCTGCCTGGTGTTTGGGTTTGGGATAACTCATCTGGGCTGGGAGGGTAAAGACCCAGTTGTCGTGGTCCATGTAGTCACCAATGACATAGGTAGAACAAGGACAAAGGTTCTGCTAAGGGAATATGAACAGCTAAAATTAAATTAAAAAGCTAAATTAAAAAGCAGAACCAAAAAGATAATAATCTCTGGATTACTACCTGAGCAACGAGCGAATTGGCACAGGGTCAATAAGATTAAGGAGGTAAATGCGTGACTCAAAGATTGGTGTGGGAGGAATGGGTTTGAATTCATGGGACCACGGAATTCATTGGCACCAGTATTGGGGAAGAGGGGACCTGTTCTGATGGGACGGTCTTCATCTGAATCATGCTGGGACCAGAGTCCTGGTGAATTGTATAACTAGGGCTGTAGATAAGGCTTTAAACTAAATAGTGGGGGGGAGGGTTCAGTTGTATGGAGAATTAGAAAATCAAAGTTAAAGGAGAGGGTAGAAGTGCAGGTTAATGGAGCTGGGGACTCAGGAGAGGTTAGTAAAGTTTCCAGACCACGTAATAGAACACAGAGTATGGAAGGTGCAGGAATCTAACCTCAGGCAGAGCAAAAAAGGTGACAAGTATGAGAAGGGAGGTGGTCAATGTAGGACTGAGAGTGTTGTACCTAAATGCGCGCAGAATACGGAACAAGGTAAATGAGTTTGTTGCGCACATTGAAATTGGCTGGTACAATCTCAGAGATATGGCTGTAAGGGGATCAGGGCTGGGATCTAAATATCCAAGGATATGTGTCCTATTGAAAGGACAGATAGATGGGCAAAGGGGGCAGGGTTCCATTGTTAGTAAGGAATGAAGTTAAATTGATAGCAAGAAGTGATATAGGATCAGAAGGCATAGAATCTCTGTGGGTAGAGTTGAGGAATTGCAAAGGTAAAAAGACCCTGATAGGAGTTATGAACAGATCCCCGAGCAGTAGTCAGGATGTGGGGCAGAAAATAAATCAGGAGATAGAAAAGACATATAAAAAAGGCAATATTACAATAATCATGGGAGACTTCAATATGCAGGTGAACAGGGAAAATCAGGTAGGTAGTGGACCCCAAGAAAAATAATTTGTGGGATGTCTAAGAGATGGTTTTTTGGAGCAGCTTGTGACAGAGCCTACTAGGGAACAGGCAATTCTGGATTTGGTGATGTGTAATGAGGCAGACTTAATTAGGGAACTTAAGGTGAAGGAACCCTTAGGGAGCAGTGACCACAATATGATAGAATTTACCCTGCAGTTTGAGAGGGAGAAGCTGGAATCAGATGTAATGGTATTACAATTAAATAAAGATAACTACAAAGACATGAGGGAGGAGCTGGCCAGAGTTGATTGGAAAGGGAGCCTAGCAGGGAAGGTAGTGGAAGAGCAATGGCAGGAATCTTTGAGAGTTATTCGGGAAGCAAAACAGAAATTCATCCCAAGGTGGGGAAACATGATAGGAGGACAAGGCATCCATGGCTGATGAGGAAAGTCAAGGACAGCATAAAAGCAAAAGAAAAAGCATACAAAGTGGCGAGGATTAGTGGGAAGGCAGAGGATTAGGAAGCCTTTAAAAGTGAGCAGAGGACAACTAAAAAAGAAATAAGGGGGGAGAAGATGAAATACGAGTGTAAGCTAGCTAGTAATATAAAAGAAGATAGAAAAAGTTTTTTTCAATATTTAAAAGGTAAGAGAGAGGCAAAAATAGCCATTGGACCGCTGGAAAATGAGGCTGGAGAAGTAATAATAGGAAACAAAGCACTGGCAGAGGAACTGAATAGTTACTTTGCATCAATCTTCACGGTGGAAATCACCATCGGGATTCCAGAGCTCCAGAAGAATCAGGGGGCACAGGTGAGTGTACTGGCCATCACTAAGGAGAAGGTTCTGGGGAAACTGAAAGGTCTGAAGGTAGATAAATCACCTGGACCGAATGGACTACACCCCAGCGTTTTAAAAGAGATAGCTGAGGAAATTGTGGAAGCATTGATGGTGATCTTTCAGGAATTATTGGAGGCAGGGAGGGTCCCAGAGGACTGGAAAGTAGCGAATGTAACATCGCTGTTTAAGAAGGGAGGGAGGCAGCAGATGGGAAATTATAGGCCAGTTAGCCTGACTTCAGTCATTGGCACGATTTTAGAGTCCATTATTAAAGATGAGACCGCAGGGTACTTGGAAGTGCATGATAAAGTAGGACTGAGTCAGCATGGCTTTTTCAAGGGGACGTCATGTCTGACAAATCTATTAGAGTTCTTTGAGGAGGTATCAAGGAAGTTAGATAAAGGAAAATCAGTGGACGTGATTTATTTAGATTTCCAAAAGGCCTTTGACAAGGCGCCGCATAGGAGACTGTTTAGTAAGTTAAGAGCCCATGGTGTTAATGGTAAGATCCTGGCCCTCGATAGAGGATTGGCTGACTGGCAGAAGGCAGAGAGTGGGGATAGAGGGATCTTTTTCAGGATCACTAGTGGTGTGCCTCAGGGATCAGTGCTGGGACCACAACTTTTCACAACATACATTAACGATTTGGAGGAAGGAACTGAAGGCGCTGTTGCTAAGTTTGCAGATGATCCAAAGATATGTAGAGGGACAGGTAGTATTGAGGAAGCAGGAGAACTTGGGCAGTTAGGAGAGTGGGTAAAGAAGTGGCAGATGGAATACAATGTGGAAAAGTGTGAGGTTATGCACTTTGGAAGGAGGAATGGAGGCATAGACTATTTTCTAAATGGAGAAATGCTTACGAAATCAGAAACACAAAGGGACTTGGGAGTCCTTGTTCAAGATGCTCTTAAGGTTAATGTGCAGGTTCAGTCAGCAGTTAGGAAGGCAAATGCAATGTTAGCATTCATGTCAAGAGGGCTAGAATACAAGAGCAGGGATGTACTTCTGAGGCTGTATAAGGCTCTGGTCAGACCCCATTTGGAGTATTGTGAGCAGTTTTGGGCCCCGTATCTAAGGAAGGATGTGCTGGCCTTGGAAAGGGTCCAGAAGAGGTTCACAAGAATGATCCTTGGAACAAAGTGTTTGTCTTATGAGGAACAGTTGAGGACTCTGGGTCTGTACTCATTGGAGTTTAGAAGGATGAGGGGGTATCTTACTGAAACTTACAGGATTCTGTGAGGCCTGGATAGAGTGGACATGGAGAGGATGTTTCCACTAGTAAGAAAACCTAGAACCAGAGGGCACAATCTCAGGCTAAAGGGACGATCCTTTAAAACAGAGAACAAAGAACAATACAGCACAGGAACAGGCCCTTCGGCCCTCCAAGCCCGCGCCGCTCCCTGGTCCAAACTAGACCATTCTTTTGTATCCCTCCATTCCCACTCCATTCATATGGCTGTCTAGATAAGTCTTAAACGTTCCCAGTGTGTCTGCCTCCACCACCTTGCCTGGCAGCGCATTCCACGCCCCCACCACCCTCTGTGTAAAATATGTCTGTCTGATATCTGTGTTAAACCTCCCCCCCTTCACCTTGAACCTATGACCCCTCGTGAACGTCACCACCGACCTGGGGAAAAGCTTCCCACTGTTCACCCTATCTATGCCTTTCATAATTTTGATAATGAGGAGGAATTTCTTCAGCCAGGGAGTCATACAGTCATAAAGGTTTACAGCATGGAAATAGGCCCTTTGGCCCAACTTGTCCTTGCCACCCTATTTTTTTAACCCCCAAGCTAGAACCAATTGCTCGCATTTGGCCCATATCCCTCTATACCCATCTTACCCATGTAATTGTCTAAACGCTTTTTAAAAGACAAAATTGTACCCGTCTCTACTACTACTTCTGGCAGCTTGGTCCACTCACTCACCATCCTCTGTGTGAAAAAATTGCTCCTCTGGACCCTTTTGTATCTCTCCCCTCTCACCTTAAACCTATGCCCTCTAGTTTTGGACTCCCCTACCTTTGGGAAAAGGTATTGACTATCTAGCTGATCTATGCCTCTCATTATTTTATAGACCTCTATAAGATCACCCCTCAGCCTTCTATGCTCCAGAGAAAAAAGTCCCAGTCTATCCAGCCTCTCCTTATAACTCAAACCATCAAGACCCGGTAGCATCCTAGTAAATCTCTTCTGCACTCTCTCTAGTTCAATAATATCCTTTCTATAATAGGGTGACCAGAACTGTACACAGTATGCCAAGTGTGGCCTTACCAATGTCTTGTACAACTTCAACAAGACGTCCCTATTCAATATTCTGACCAATGAAACCAAGCATGCTGAATGCCTTCTTCACCACTCTGTCCACCTGTGACTCCACTTTCAAGGAGCTATGAACCTGTACTCCTAGATCTCTTTGTTCTATAACTCTCCCCAATGTCCTACCATTAACTGAGTAAGTCCTGCCCTGGTTCAATCTACCAAAATGCATCACCTCGCACTTATCCAAATTAAACTCCATCTGCCATTCGTCAGGCCAGTGGCCCAATTGATCAAGATCCCTTTGCAATCCGAGATAACTTTCTTCACTGTCTACTATGCTACCAATCTTGGTGTCATCTGCAAACTTACTAACCATGCCTCCTACATTCTCATCCAAATCATTAATATAAATGACAAATCACAGTGGACCCAGCACCGATCCCTGAGGTATACCGCTGGTCACAGGCCTTCAGTTTGAAAACCAGCCCTCTACAACCACCCTCTGGCTTTTGTCATCAAGCTAATTTTGTATTGAGTGGTGAATCTGTGGAACTCTTTGCTACAGAAGACTGTGGAGGCCAGGTCTTTGAATGTATTTAAGACAGAGGTAGATAGGTTCTTGATTAACAAGAGGATCAGGGGAATGGGGATGAGAAAAATATCAGCCATGATTGAATGGGGGAGCAGACTCGATGGGCTGAGTGACCTAATTCTGCTCCTATGTCTTATCAGGCCATAAAGCTCTTCCATGGGACAGCTCTCCCAATTTTGGCACAAGCCCCCAGATGTTAGTAGAATCGGGTGGCAAAATCTTACAAAGCCAAAAATAAACGGTGCAGAGACTTAAACTCTGTCCAGGTTGTGGTCGGACATAAATCCTTAAGGTTTATATTTTTCAGAGAGTTGTATTCATTTTCCTCATCATACACTCTAACACCAACTGAGTTCTCCTGCCTACACAATCCACAAGTGAGATGTGCACGCTTCCCACACGGCACAACATGACTGGAAACTGATATCCACTTTGATATCTACCTGTTTCTTCCATCTGATCTTTCAATAGTTTATATTTTTAGCATTTTTCTTCCACACAATAGCTCATTACTGACAGCAGACCTAAGAAAATGTCTCTCAAAAGCTTTTCCAAACAGCTCACTTAAAAACAAACCCTCGGCCCATCAAAGCCTGTGCTACAGATTACCAATACGAGCGAGTGAACAAAAGTCGCCCACTCACTTTCCCTTCTGTCATTTTTTTAAGTACTCGAAGATGCACCTTTCTTTTGCTTTGTGGTCTGTGTCTTCCTCACTTTCTATTCCTCATCTCTCTCACCCCCACTTTCTTGCTCCCATTTTCTTTTGTTTTGTGACAGCTCTCTCTTCCCTCCCCTCCATTTATGATTTCTCCCCGTTTCAATACCTCTTCCAGTTCTCAGTTTTCTTGCCTTTCCTCGCTAGTTGCTCCCTCTCCTCCAGTGCCCTCACCCACCACCAGAATTCGACCGACAAGTCAGTCATTTTGTTGTTGTCTCTGGGATTCTGATGCACACAATGTGGCAACTGCATTAATCTGCACACCAGTGATTGCCCTTCAAACTTCTTTTTGTCTGAGTTCTTTGAGATGTTTTTCAACGATGTGAGAAGGTGCAATATAAAACAAATATTTCATTTCCATTATGCTTGGGTTGAATGGTATTGTTCTGCACTCTTCTATCCAATGTGATGGCCCATTGCGATTCAAGTGCCTTCCCTCTGAGCCTGCATAATCCAATTGGGTCAGTGTTAGAGAACACTGGTCAATACAATCTAAATGTAACTACTCAGGGAGTGCTGCATTGTCAGTGGTATTTGTCTTTCTGATGATATGACATGTAGAATGTAAAAGTAATTTTTTGACAAAGAGCAGGGGAGATCTCCCTGGAGTCCAGGCCACTAGTTAGACTGGACCAGCATTGTTAAACTAGATTTTCTGGTTGTTATCTCATTGTGGTTTGTGGGACCACCCTGTGCACAAATTGGTTGCCACTTTTGCTACATTACTGTGAGGAATTGTGGAACATCCTTCTCAAATTCGACTGCCCACAGAAATTCAGCCGTCTGCTCCACAATGACATACATGCAATGGTGCTCACCAACGGAACCACCACAGACCCAATACAGGTGCAAATTGGAGTCAAACAGGGCTGGGTCATCGCACCAATGCTCTTCTCCATCTTCCTCGTAGTAATACTGCATCCCATCACCTTGAAGCGCCCTGCTGGAGTGGAGCTAGCCCACTGGACAAACGGGAAACCGTTCAACCTCCAACGCCTCCAGGCCAGAAGTAAGACCACCCCAACTTCTGTCATCGAGCCGCAGTTTGCAGACAACGTCTCTGTGTGTGCGCACTCAGAGGCTGAGCTACAAACCATCGTCTATGGTCTATGAGGTTATGAGAGAATGGGCCTCACACTAAACATCCAGAAAACAAAGGTTCTCTACCAGCCCGCTCCTGCCACACAAAACTGCCCCCCTGATCATCAAGATCCCTGGTGAAAATGTGATTCATTTCCCATCCCTCGGGAGCCTCCTCTCGGCGCAGGCAGACATTGATGATGGAATCCAACATTGACTTCAATGCTCCAGTGCAGTCTTCAGACACCTGTGAAACAGAGTGTTCAAAGCCCGCGACCTCAAATCCAGTAGCAAGCTCATGATCTACACAGCACCCATGGTCCCGTCCCCCTGCATGCATCAGAAATATGGACAATGTACAGCAGACATCTCAAATCCCTGGAGTGATATCACCAATGTTGCCTCCACAAAATCCTGCAAATCCACTGATAGGATAGGCGTACCATCGTGAGCATCGCCTCCTAGGCTGTTATCCACAGTATCAAGGTATTGGTCACCCTTGACCGACTGTGATGAGCGGGCCACATTGTCCACATTCCCGACACAAGAACCCTGAAACAAGTGCTCTACACTGAGCTCTGTAACGGCAAGCGATCAGTAGGAGGGCAGAGGAAGTGCTACAGGGGCACTCCAAAAACCTCCCTAAATAAATGCAACATCCCTATTGACATGTGGGAATCGCTTGCCTTGGAACACACAAACTGAAGAAGCATTCACAAAGGCACCAATCATCTCGAATGTCACCAAGTGGAGCATGTGGAGGCCAAATGTAAACAGCGGAGAGTGCAGAATCCAGAGCGTCCCATGCACCACATCAAATAACACTTGCCAAACATGTGGCAGAGTCTAATAAATTAGCGCAGTGGGATGGGAGAATTGCCCCCAAGCTATTCTTGGCTGGTAGAGGAGGGTCAATTATCAGGCAGTTGGATTTGCCAGGCTAGGTTAGTGTCAATGATCAGGGTAGCTGTTGAGGTTTGACGGAAGCGCTGCCTAATGCAATTTTACAAAGCCATCTTGGCCTTCACAAGAATGATCCGGGGAATGAAAGGCTTGGCGTATGAGGAGCATTTGAGGACTCTGGGTCTGTACTCGATGGAGTTTAGAAGAATAGGGGGGGATCTCATTGAAACTTACAGAATACTGAAAGGCTTGGATAGAGTGGACATGGAGAAGATGTTTCCATTAGTAGAAAAGGCTAGCCTCAGAGTAAAGAGATGAAACTTTAGAACTGAGATGAGGAGGAATTTCTTCAGCCGGAGAGTGGCGAATCTGGAATTCATTGCCACAGAAGGCTTTGGAGGCCAGGTCATTAAGTGTATTTAAGACAGAGATAGATAGGTTCTTGATTGGTAAGGTGATCGAAGGTTACAGGAAAAACGCAGGAGAATGGGGTTGAGAAACATATCAGCCATGATCGAATGGCAGAGAAGACCCGATGAGCTGAATGGCCTAATTCTGCTCCTATATCTTATGGTCTTATGGTTTCGGCTAAGATGAAACATTATATCAACCTCAATGTAGGGTGCAATGCCTTATCTTGTCAGCTTGGCTCTTGTGGTCCCTGAATTGGATTCAACTTGAATTTCATTTTTGGAGCAAGGAAATGGATTCAGGTTTGCTGGGTCCACTCTGAGCAATGGCTTTGTAACTTTAAGAATGGAGTGAAAAAATAAAAAAAAGTACAAGCTGTTCTTTTTCGTTTAGTAGCATTAGAGCTCTTACCCAGGTGCCTCTATATTTAAATAAATGAGGAATATCACTTCTCGAAAGCATGTTTGATGGAAGCAGTCCACACAAAAGAAGAAACCTAATCAATATTGGTTTTTCGCTATGCCTCAGTGTAAATTTGCAATTCTTTTCTTCTCAAATTCAGTTCTAGTGCACCCGAGTGATCGAAAATAAGTTCTACAATCTTTTGTCTTGTAGTTTACATTGCATATCATTCAGTTATTACTGTCTGGAAATTGGGCAACAGTCTACTGTTAAAAAGGGAAAATAACAGTGTGTTCCTTGGTAACAAGGATTAGGCTTTTGCACTCAGCCAAATTGGAATCATTTGAAGTGACAGCATCTTGTAAGAAATTCAAGACCACAACAAGTTAGAGCACGACAAGTTTACATGTGTTGTAAATGATGTCTGCTCATGCATATGATATTCCTTTCAAAAGGTTTAACATGTTAGATTCTATTGACAGTACTCAGCAGAGTTCCTGGAAATCCAATCATGGTACAATGACCGCTCTTCCCAGAACTGTACTGGAATGTCAGCCTATACTTATACATGAAGCTCAGGTGTACTGATTGCATTACGAGAGGTTGCTTCATATGTTTACTTACTGTAAAATAAATGGGATCTGGCCTTTGCTTCTTTTGGTGTTTTCTTGGGTGCAGATTGGAAATAGAAGGGAGGCAATGGCATCGTGGCATTGTGACTGTGTGGGTTTTCCTCCGGATGCTCCGGCTTCCTCCCACATTCCAAAGATGTGCGGGTTAGGTGGATTGGACATGCTAAATTGACCCTTTCTGTCAGGGGAATAGCAGGGTGAATATGTGGGGTAACAGGGATAGGATCTGGGTGGGATTGTTGTCGGTGCAGGCTCGATGGGCCAAATGGCCTCCTTCTTCACTGTAGTGATTCTATGAAAGACTGGAGTACTTGGTATTGTGCACAAGGGAATGTTATTACTGCAGGCCTTGGCTGCTTTGCTGTATAGTTAGATTTTGGAAAGTGCAGGCACACTCCTAAGCATATAATGTTATAATTTCTAATGGGAATGACTGGTACTACTCTAGTGAAGAAAATATCCGAGTTAAGAGCCAACTATATAACCTGCATGAATGTTTTTTCTTCATCATTACATTCAGATCACCTTGATGGTAGACTTGATCTGAGACAAGTGTAAAAGGTCACCAAAGGATATGTTCAGCTCACTGTGGCATAGGTTTCAAATCCCTCCCATTTAAGAATGTCAGACAGAACTGTGAGCATTACTAATTGGCACAAGGAGTGGATTCCTGTCAAAATGAGACACTATTTATTTAGTAAAGGCACCCAGTGCTGGATTTCAAGAACTAATTTTTAAGTGTCAACATAATTACAGCGAGGAAGTAATCAGATTTATGTTTGACATTATGGCATAACTAACTGTGAAAAAGAAAAGTGAATTAAAGCAGTGCAGGGGTTATAATTATGAAAGGGAAACTTCTCAGGTACTGCCCGATGCTAATCTGTCAAGAGTATACTTGTAAACTGGCAGAGTAATGATGTCTGAATGGGTACAACCAACCTATATGTCTTTGGAAACATATAATCATATTGAAGTATATAAGCATATGAATTAGGAGCAGGAGTAGGCCACTTGGCCTTTCGAACCTGCTCTGATATTTAATGAGATTATGGCTAATCTGATTGTAACCTCAACCCCACATTCCTGCCTATCCCTGATAGCCTCTCATCCCCTTGTTATCAAGAATCTATCTAGCTCTGCTTTAAAACATTCAAAGACATTGCTTCCACCGCCTTTTGAGGAAGAGTTCTAGAGACTAAAAACCCTCTGAGAGAAAATAAATTCTGCTCATCTCTGTCGTAAATGGGCGACACCTTATTTTTAAATCTTAGTTCTAGATTCTCTCACAAGAAGAAACATCCTCTCCACATCGAATTGTCTCAGGATTTTATATGTTTCAATCAAGTTGTCCCTTACTCATCTAAACTCCAGCGGATACAATGCTAACCTCTCCAACCTTTCCTCAAAAGACAACTGGTATTAGTTTTGCAAACCTCCTCCGAACTGCTTTGAATGCATTTACATCCTTCCTTAAATAAGGAGACTAATATTGTACACAGTATTGAGTTATGGTCTTATATGTATAACTGGAGCATTAATGAGTACTGGAAAGATGGGCGAGCAGAACATTTGGAGCCAGTTAGGACACAGGCAGCAGCGAATTGAACAACCTCAGGTTTGTGGAGTTTTGAAGCAATGAGGTTGGCTAGGACTGCATTGGAATAGTTAACAGATGTAAAAGAGGCATGGATGAGGATTTCAGCAGCAAAGCATCTGGGGCTGGGGCAGAGGTGGACAACTTTATGAAGGTGGAAATAGGCAGGCTTCATGATTGTGGATATTGTTACGAAGGGGAGGTTGATCTCCTTTCTGAGAACTAACACTCAACCACTCAAAGGGAAGTGCCTCCCTTCATAATCTGTTAAATAGTTTATGAGAAAGGGGGTAATCTGCACTTCAACAGCTTTTAGTGGCTAAATCAAAATAATTGTCTGAGACTCTCTCTTTAAAAAACAAGTAACACTTTATTTATCTAACAGTGAACAGGTTAACTAAACTATTACCAAACCAAATAAAACATTATTCCAATGGAATGCTGTTTAGATAATTACAATTCCCACTTACTAACAAAAAAAAAAGAATTTCTTAGTCACACTCAAAATGGAGTCAGGTTTGTCGTCTTCCGGAGTGTTCTTTCTTCTTTGTTGATTTCTTCTGTTCTTCTGTTGTTCTTTTACGATTGAGATGAGGCTTTCTCTTAAGACATAAATATGGCTGTTACGCTGGCAGAGAATTGTCTGTGTGTCTCTCTCTATCTGAGAGCTGTGGCAGTAGGTGACAGGTGGTATTTCTGGGAATTTTCTGGAGCTGGGAGCTGGTTTGATACCCTCTATGACATACCAAAAACCCCACAATAGGATTGGTTTACAGGTTATCAAAACGGCAAAATTCAAATTTGAGAGGCCGCTGCTTTTCAAATGCCTATTTCAAATTGATTGGTTAAAATTCAAAAACATATTTTGATTCAAATGCCTAAAGCCTGTTGCCAAGGCAACCCTGTTGTTTTTGCCTGATGTGGAGATGCCGGCGTTGGACTGGGGTAAACACAGTAAGCAGTCTCACAACACCAGGTTAAAGTCCAAAAGGTTTATTTGGTAGCAAACGCCACTAGCTTTCGGAGCGCTGCTCCTTCGTCAGGTGAGTGGGAGATCTGTTCACAAACAGCAAACTGGGCCTACAAAGACACAAACTCAATTTACAGAATAATGATTGGAATGCGAGTCTTTACAGCTAATCAAGTCTTAAAGGTACAGACAATGTGAGTGGAGAGAGCATTGAGCACAGGTTAAAGAGATGTGTACTGTCTCCAGATTGGACAGTTAGTGAGATTTTGCAAACTGTCCTGTCTGGAGACAATACACATCTCTTTAACCTGTGCTCAATGCTCTCTCCACTCACATTGTCTGTACCTTTAAGACTTGATTAGCTGTAAAGACTCGCATTCCAATCATTATTCTGTAAATTGAGTTTGTGTCTTTGTATGCCCTGTTTGCTGTTTGTGAACAGATCTCCCACTCACCTGACGAAGGAGCAGCGCTCCGAAAACTAGTGGCGTTTTCTACCAAATAAACCTTTTGGACTTTAACCTGGTGTTGTGAGACTTCTTACTGTTTTTGCCTGACACATTGTTTCAGTCTATACTGGATTTTTGCACCAGCATCTCTTTTTACAGCAAAAAAAAAGCATCTTTTAAAACAGACCATGCAATGCTGTCTGCTCTTAGCATTTTTACAATTGTTTTATAATTTTCTAAACACTAACTTCATAACAATATGTGGCTGTGTTATAAAGGCAAGGTATTGGCTAGAATTCTCCAACATTGCTTCTCAGCCTTTTGGCTAAGATCAAGCATCAGATCAAGCCAAAGGTGAGGTGCAATGCCTCATCCTGTCAGCTTGGATCTTGCTTGCCTCCCTTATGGGGACCTTGAATTGGATTCAATTGGATTTTGAATTCGGTTTTAGGAGCAAACAAGGAATAGATTTGGGTTTGCCCAGTCTACTCTGAGCATTGGTTTTGTAACTTAAAGGATGGAATAAAAAAGATTTAAAAACAAAATTCTCCAATGTCGCATGCCCTGCCACCACTGCCAATGAGAACGGAGAATTTGACACTCAGCCAAATCTCCATTCATGTCAGCGGGACTGCAACTTCCTGGTTGTGGGCGAGGTCGGACAATCCCGGCTATTTCAGGCTGTGCCTTTAACTTAGAGTAAATTGGAGAAATGAATAGGGCCGTGTGACCTGTTCTGAACCCGTGGACAGAGCGCACCTAGGCAGGAGGCAGGGAGAGAAAGCTTGGACCTTGGTGCTTCCCCTGTTTCCAGGCTTACTGATAAATTTGACAATTCTGTTCTGGACTTTCCACAATACCAATTTTATTACAACTGAATATGCTAGGTATGTATTTGTATTAATTGGCAATGATTGAACAATCAGCTCATCAAAACACCCTGCAGTACATTCATTTTCATTCTGTTCAAAAGTCTTTCTGGGAATTGTTTGAACAATCTGTCACTTCATATCCTCTGACTCAGAGGATAGTGAATCAGTCATTTGTGAGATGTGACCTTCATAATTTGGAGTCAAGAACCATTCTTCCACACATGCATCTTGGAATCTAAAAGATGGATAGAATAGTAAGGTACAGAAGGAGGCCATTTGGATCATCGAATCTGGACAGCCTCGTTCAAAGAGCCAGCTAGTTAGTCCCCATCGCCCTGAAAATGTCATAAAGTTCATAGGGTGAGATCTTCGGGCTGTTCACCCTGACAGGATCTTCTGGCCCCATCGATGGCACACCCCTACCGTGGGTTTCCTGGCAACGGGATGTGGTTTCAGTGGAAAATCTCACTGAACAGCAATAGAACCAGAAGATGCCGCCTCTCAATGCTGAGGAATGCATCACGGGGGAGAGGTGCGGGGGGGGACAGAAAATCCCGGCCATAGGGTTTTACAGCACAGGAAGAGGCCATTCAGCCCATCGTGTTTTCACTAGCCATCAAGAACCAATGTAATCTAATACCATTTTCCAGCACTTGGTCCATAGCCTTTAATGCTTTGGCATTTCAAGTGCTCATCTAAATGCTTCTTAAGTGTTGTGAGGGATCCCACGTCTACCAACCATTCAGGCAGTGAGTTCCAGATTCCCACCACCCTCTGGGTGAAAAAGATTTTCCTCAGATCCCCTCTAAATCTCCTGCCTCTTACCTTCAATCCATGTTCCTTGGTTATTGACCCCTCTACTAAGCGGAACAGTTTCTCCCTATCTACCCTATCTATGACCTTCATAATTTTGTACATCTCAATCAGGTCCCCACTCAGCCTCCTCTGCTCTGAGGAAAGCAACCCCAGCTGTAAGGAAAACAACTCCTTCGACACACTTATCCAAAATCCCTTTTGAAAACTTCCAACGAACCTGTTTCCACCTGTCAGGTACAGCATTCCAACTATTCCTTGTAAACAAGAGGTTTTTCCTCATGTCATGTCTTGTTCTTTTGTCATAGAATCATAGAATCCCTACAGTGCAGAAGGGGGCCATTTGGCTCATTGAGTCTGCACCGACCACAATCCCACCCTATTCCCATAACCCGACATATTTACCCTGCTAATCCCCCTGACACTAAGGGGCAATTTATCATGGCCAATTAACCTAATCCGCACATCTTTGGACTGTGGGTGGAAACCGGAGCACCCAGAGGAAACCCACGCAGACACAGGGAGAATGTGCAAACTCCACACAGACAGTGACCTGAGACCGGAATCAAACCCGGGTCACTGGTGCTGTGAGGCAGCAGTGCTAACCACTGTGCCACTATGCCACCCTGTCAATCACCTTAAATTTGTGTCCTCTGGTTCCTGACCCTTCAGCCAATGGAAACACTGCCTCTTCATTTTTTTAATCTAAACCCTTTATGATTTTAAACACATCAGCCAAATCTCCTCCTATCCTGTTTGGCTCTAAGGAGAATAACCCCAGCTTCTGCATCCCTGGAATTATTCTCATAATCAGAACTATATCCGCTCAGAAATTATCACATCCTTCCTGAGGTGTGGTGCTCAGAATTGAGTGCAATACTCAATTGTGGTGAACTGGTGTTTTATACAAGTTTAGAGTAACTTGCTGACTTTTGCACACTACTCATCTCACTCCCACTAAACTGTCGACCACCTAACTGCCTTTCCTGCTCCCCATGCTAGCTGAAGTGGTTTAAAACTTTCACTATCCCTTTCACATTCAAAATTCCTTTCCTAAAGAGAACAACTCCTAGTCCTGCTTTCCTTGCAAATTACTGCTCCATCTGCAACATCACTGTCCTCTGAACACATTGTTGCCTCCAGTGCCCATCCTTCCTCCAATTTGAATCTCTCAAATCAGGATTTTGCTACTTCCACCACACTGAAATACCTCCCCGCCAAGTTGCAATGTTGTCCTCCGTAACAGTGACCGAGGTGCACATCTGGCCTTGACCTTCTTACTGCTTTTTATATCGTCTCACTAATAGATACTTTTTCTAGTTTGCTTTCGCTGCCATCCAGCTCAGTGAACTTTACATCACTGTCCCAGTGTTATTTATTTGATTGGAGCCAGGACTTCTCCAACAATGGTTTCTCCTCACACCCCGCACACCCTAGCTTTCACATGCATGCTGATTGAGCTCATCCAGCTCTACCCTCGCTACCAAATCTCACCACAGCTCCACCACCTCTGAATAGTCAGCTTCTTCATCCGAGATCCTGCCTTGAAGGAGCTATAATGTCCTCCAGTTATGTTAACAGAGCACCATTCCATCTTGCTCTCTACTCGCTGTCCTGAGCTGAACCAAATTGCAGTCTTGGTGTCCTATTCAACTCAGAGTTGAGCTTTCGAGCACAAAGTGCCAAATTGATAGTACATTGAATAAATTATACACCCCCCTCTCCCAGGTCCTAAGCCTAGGTAGCTTGAGTGCCAAAGATTAAGGGGGGAGGGCAGCTTCTTTTAGTGGCAAAAAGGTGAAAGGTGTTCACACCTGTAAACAATGGCTAAAACATTTGTTTTGACACCGGATAGAGTCTGATAAAGTAAAGTAGGTGTTAAGAAAGTTAGTTTTTTTGAATGGCTATATTTTAAACTGTCTACTTAGTTTCAAGATAGAATGAAGCTGGAAAATTAAAGGTTAGCCAATTAATATTTCTACCTAGATACAAGACTTAAGTGATTCTCATTGCCACGAAATGAGCTTTGAGTGGGGCAGAGTCCATCGGAAGTCAGTGTAGAATCAGGTTGCAGGTTTTCTTAAAACATCATTAATTTCACAGACATTGTCAGCCGAAGGGATCAGTGAAAGAGAGAGAGCAGGGAGATAAAAACATCCAGTCTTAATGGTTCACCACATTCATATTGAAGAAGTGGTGTTCTCAAGGATTTAAACAAGACTGGAAGATTCACCTGGCTTTAAGTAGAGAGGAGAATCTCTAATTCATTCTTCACTGTGAAAGTCAGTTCAGGATGTAGGAGCTACCTGAAAAAAGAAAAGAAAGGAAGAAAGTTTACGAGAGTTCAACATCACTTTGGTCTGGATCCGAGAAAATAGAGTTTCCACTTAAATTATAGAGTAAAGTTTAATCATGAAGGGAGATGTTTTAAAATTGTTAAATGAGCTGCCTTTTCCATATTTTAAAGTATGAGTTGCTGACTAAAATAGGGGTTAGGCATATACATTATATATATTTTAAATATATAAAAT
Organism: Mustelus asterias; assembly: GCF_964213995.1. Classification (NCBI taxonomy): domain Eukaryota; kingdom Metazoa; phylum Chordata; class Chondrichthyes; order Carcharhiniformes; family Triakidae; genus Mustelus; species Mustelus asterias. The sequence continues at coordinate 64,474,239 of NC_135808.1, forward strand.
ACAAATTAATTACTCACATTATAATTTTCCATCAGCAGTCTCAGTAAATGGCATCAAATTCAGAGCCCAATCAGCCTTAAATCTAACCAAGACTATTTTTATTTTAGTAGAATCAATTATAACATCACCTTTGGCTGTTACCAGCAGAGCAGTGAACATGAATTCAGAGGTTACATTCATCACCTCAGCTTTCCTGATGCTCAGGCCTAAACTGCCCTGCCGAATCCCTCAAAAAGAACAATGTAGTCCTTAATTATTTAATGGCTACTGACATAATCAAACAAATAGCCTCACGTTTACTGATGCAATTGTCCACAATCCTTTATGCCTTGTATCATTGCTAATAGTGATTTCAGTTATTTTCAGCAGTATTTTGCACCTATGTCCTTGGCCATAATTTGTTGCATACCAGTGAAGTGTTTGTTTTAGGTTGAATTTCTTAATCTGCTCTGTTTAGCATTTGCTTTAACTAGCCTTACCTTTTCAATTAAGAAACATGCCTGCCTCCCCTCCCCATCAGGACAGATTGCAATAAACACAATTCTTCCCATGTATCCCAGTTATTCTTGTCCAATATCATACTCCAGTCTACCCCCCACACTATCCGGAGGTGGTATTCTTATGCTGAGGTATGAGATCAGACAGCTGGGGGTGGCACTGTTTCAGAAAAGGATAGTTGAGTCCCACCCCGCTTCCTGGCCAATATTTATTTATCCCTTAGGCATAACATTAAAAAACAGATTATGTGGGCAATATCACATTGCTGTTTGTGAGAGTTTGCTCTTCGCAAATCAGCTATCGCGTTTTCAACTTTACAACAGGGGTTTCGCATTAAAAATGGTTATTTAGACCAGAAGATCATAAGACATAGGAGCAGAATTAGGCCACTCGGCTCTTCAAGTCTGCTCCACCATTCAATCATGGCTGATATTTTTCTCATCCCCATTCTCCTGCCTTTCCCCCATAACCCTTGATCTCCTTATTAATCAAGAACCTTTCTATCTCTGTCTTAAAGACAATCAATAACCTGGCCTCCACAGCCTTCTGCAGCAAAGAGTTCCACAGATTCACCACTCTCTGGCTGAAGAAATTCCTCCTCATCTCTGTTTTAAACGATTGTCCCTTTAGCCTGAGGTTGTGCCCTCTGATTCTAGTTTTTCCTACGAGTGGAAACATCCTCTCCATGTCCACTCTATTCAGGCCTCACAGTATCCCGTAAGTTTCAATAAGATCCCCCCTCATCCTTCTAAACTCCAACGAGTACAGACCGTTCCTCATACGACAAGCTCTTCATTCCAGAGATCATTCATGGAACCTCCTCTGGACCCTTTCCAAGGCCAGCACATCCTTCCTTAGATATGGGGCCCAAAACTGCTCACAATACTCCAAATGGGGCCTGACCAGAGCCTATAAGGATACAGCCTCAGAAGTTTGATCATAATGTGCTTTGGAATGTCCTGAGGTTGTAAAAAGCACTTTTTTTCTCTTTCTTTTAAGTTCATTTTTATTTTCAGATTGCCAACTGTGGAAATCCACACATTTTTCTTCGATGAGTTCAATGCTTGTCCTCAAACATTCTATCATCCCTAAATCCGATCCACTCAAAACCTCCACCAGTTCTGAATGGGCGGCATGGTGGCACAATGGTTAGCCCTGCTGCCTCACAACGCCAGGGACCCAGGTTCAATTCTAGCCTTGGATGACTGCCTTTGTGGAGTTTGCACGTTCTGCCCATGTCTGTGTGTGTTTCCTCCGGGTGCTCCGGTTTCCTCCCATACTTCCAAAGATGTGTGGGTTAGATTGTTTGGCCATGCTAAATTGTCTCTTAGTGTCAGGGGGAATTAGTGAATACATGGGGTTACGGGGATAGGGCTTGGGTGGGATTATTGGCGGTGCAGTCTCAATGGGCCAAATGGCCTCCTCCTGCACTGCAGGGACTCTGTGATTCTATTCTAAAACACAATTCACCTCATTCAATTCCCCACCCCTTCACAGAGATGCATTGTAATCCAACCCTCCCAATTTATACCTTTCCCACCATTTTCCCAACATTTCACATGGTTTTTCCTCTCAAAGTAACATTCCTTGCTTGCCCTCTCTTCCTTCATCAGATATCTTTAACAATTTCTTTTCCTTACATTACCATTCATTCCCCATTATTTATATTGTTGCCCTTTTTCCTCCCATTTATTTTCCTCTTCCATCTTCCCTCCACTCACCTGATAACTGACAACTCCCCCTATTCCTATAGGCGGCACGGTAGCACAGTGGTTAGCACTGCTGTTTCACAGCTCCAGGGACCTAGGTTCGATTCCCGGCTTGGGTCACTCTCTGTGTGGAGTTTGCACATTCTCCTCGTGTCTGCGTGGGTTTCCTCCGGGTGCTCCGGTTTCCTCCCACAGTCCAAAGATGTGCGAGTTAGGTTGATTGGCCATGCTAAAAATTGCTCCTGAGATGAGTAGGTTAGAGGGATTAGCGGGTAAATATGTAGGGATATGGGGGTAGGGCCTGGGTGGGATTGCGGTCGGTGCAGATTCGATGGGCCAAATGGCCTCTTTCTGCACTGTAGGGATTCTATCATTAGCCTCGACTCTTGCTCCCTTCCCACAACGCTGTTATGCATTCTTCCCTCCTTTCCCCTTGTCATCCATTTATTTCCTCCTTTTGCCAAGCATCTGCCCTCTGCCTTTAGGAACTGTTTCCCCCTCACCCTTGCCAGCCATTTTCCCCTTGCAAAACATTCCTCTCTTCCTTAGAGCAGAGAAGGCTAAGAGGATATTTCATAGACTTTCATAGAATCCCTACAGTGCAGAAGGGGGCCATTCAGCCTACTGAGTCTGCACCAACTCTCTGACAGAGTATCTTACCCAGGCCCTCTCCCCACTCTATCCCCATAACCCTGCACATTTACTATGGCTAATCCATCTAACCTACACATCTTGGGATGTTGAGGTGCAATTTAGCATGGCCTATCCACCTAACTGATCTTTGGAGTGTGAGAGGAAACCGGAGAACCCGGAGGAAACACACAGAGACAAGGGGAGAATGTGCAAACTCCATGATGCGCGTCTGGTAAATAGACAAAGCTGATGTTGCCAGAAACAGAAGGCTTTTATTCACTAAAAAAGGAACGATGTGGAACAGACAATAAACAGACAATACTGAGCATGTGGACCTCCTGACTGAAGGCCGGAGGGGGAGGGCTGCAGCCTTTATACCCTGAGGGCGGAGCCTCCAGTTAAGGGTGCAGCCGAATTAAAGGTGTCAGGGAGTGTCTCATATATGAACAGTAGTGGCAACAATATATACAGCTCAACCGTGCCGAAGGCACGACAGTGGTTTACCACACTCCACTCAGACAGTGACCCAAGGCTGGTATTGAGCATGGGTCCCTGGTGCTGTGAGGCAGCAGTGCTAACCACTGTGCCACCGTGCCGCCCTAATTGATGGAGATGTTTAAAGTTGTGAAGGGTTTAGATACAGTAAATAAAGATTGCAATCTGTTTCTGATGGCTATAGGGCTGATAATCAGATAATTAAGCTGTATGACAAAAAAAACCATGGACAACATAAGAGAAAAACTATCTGCACAATGAGTGGTTAGGGTTTGAAATGCACTGCTGATTGGGATATGGATTCAATATCACCTTTCAAAATGGATTTGGATCAGTACTTGATGAAGAAAACATTACATGGGTCTGAAAACATGGGGAAATGAGACTAAATGGACCATCCTTCAAAAGAGTTGATGGGCTGAATGGTTTCCATATGTGCCATACTATTCTCTTATTCTCTTCTCTTCCCAATCATTTTTGCCTTTCTGTTGCATCTACTCACCTCTACTTGTTCTCATCACAGGCTAATGGCTTATATACCAGGAAGGTCCTGCACCCTCAGGGCACAGGTAAGCTGTATTCTCTTTAGATTTTGTTCCTGAAATTTTTCTTCAAACATTAAGGCCGGAATTTTACCACCCCGCCTGCCACAGGAATCGGAGCAGGCAAGGGGTGGACAATGGAAAGGTCCGTTGTCCTCGGGCGGGATTTTAGGGTTTAGGGACGAGCTGGGCCGTAAAATCCCGCCCAAATTGTCAGCCTGAGTCCCTTTATTAAATGTCAAAATCCTGCAGAGAAATCTGAAGGTGTTCAGTTTTGTTTATTGTACTTAATAATGCTAAAAGATGAATTGTTTTAATATTGAGCCTCAACAACATCCTCCATAGCCAGATGCAGTACAGGGGAATAAATAGAATGATGTTACTAAAACTGTCAAGGTAAGAATCCCCTTAATATTGGGGCTGCAGGGGGCACAGTGGTTAGCACTGCTTGCTCACAGCGCCAAGGATCCGGGTTCAATTCGACCTCGGACCAGTTCTGCATGTTCTCCCTGTGTCAGGGTGAGTTTCCTCCGAGTGCTCTGGTTTCCTCCCACAGTCCAAAGATGTGCAGGTTAGGTTGAGGGGGCCAATAGTGATTGGCCATACTAAATTGCCCCTTTGTGTCCCATGATGTGTAGATTAGGGGGATTAGTGCGGTAAATACTAGGGTTTTACTAGGGTCTGGATAAGGTGCTCTATTGGAGCATGTCGGTGCAGACTCAATGGGCCAAATGGCCTGCTTCTGCACTGTAGTGATTCCATGATTCTATGATCTCTATTACTGTCCACACAGCACTGCATATCACAGGACCTACGTTAACCCCAACACAACCACCCTTCCATTTTGCAGTCCTCAAGCTCTTAGCCACAATTGCTGCTTCTTGCCGTATGCATCTTGAAAACCCATCAGCAGAGCACATACTAGCCCACCATCATTTACTTGAAGGGGGGCAGCGGCTGGCACACATCTAAAAGGGGAGGGGGAGAGAGAACAGGGAAACACCCCATCTCCAAACAGGCAGTGACAATAATGGAAGAGACTGCTATCAACATCACTGGCAGAGAATGGAAGCACAGCATTCAGCAAGGGTAGGCTGGAGGCTAGGCAAAGCAGAGCATTTGGACAAGTTTCCTTCTCTCGTGTGACTTAATTCACACAGTCTGAATACTTAGTGGGGGAGTGCACTGCTACTCCTCTGCTGTGTGTCAACTCTGCTGTAAGAGCTTAATTTGCTCCGTGCTCCTGTTTCTGGCACTGCTTCTCTTGCCAAGGTGCTGAAGTGGAACTTTCATGAAGAAAAAAAATGTTGCCAGAGTTTAAGAGCTCAGAGCATTCTATACTACAAGCACTCTACATTCTACAGCACCACTAACAGTCTTATGTGCCCTTAGCAAAATATCTCCTAAATTTCCTTGGGTTTTACCTAAGAAGAGCTGAATATTCCTAAAAAAAAATTAAAATGTTTGCTTCCTTGACTTACGGTGAGAACAGGAATTAATGGTTGCAACATTGGCAGAGGTGAAACTGCCATCAATATTGTACCCAGGTCATAATTTTTCAGCATGATCTTTGCTGTTTCCAACATGATCTTTGTCCCCTTGCATCAAGTTCTGCCATAAAACTGGAATATTTAATCAACCATCATACTCATTTGTTTTCTGCTACCAGCCTTTCCTTTGGCAACCTCAGGAACCATCCAGTTAAGAATAGTCCACAATATAAGCTTTATGACTTACGTTGTCAAAGAGCTAAACTGAAAGTGCAGTGGGATATGGGCCTTTAATAACTTACAAACAGCGGTTCAAGCAGACATTCGTCAATCTGTATCTCAGGAGATTAAAAAATCTAAAATACACAAATATTCAACACGCAGCACTGGATTTAGAAGCAGGGGCGCGAGGGAATACTGAAAACATGTTTTATTTTCTGGGGTAACTACAGCCTCAAGAAACCTTGAAACAGCTTTTATAATTTAGTATTCCTGTTGTAGTAAATCACACAATGAGAAAATTAAGTTGAGTATGGAGATCAGCACGGTCAGTTCAAAAACCACCTGGCTCCCTCCCCTTTGGGCTTATACTCTCTGGAGTTTAGAAGGATGAGCATGGATCTGACCGAGGGATATAAAATTTTAAACGGGATTGATAAAGTAAATGTAGACCAAATGTTTCCTCTTGTGGGGCAATCTCGAACAAGAGGTCACAGGTAAAGATTGAGAGGCGGTAGATTTAAAACTGAGCTAAAGAGGAATTACTTCTCGCAGAGGGTGGTGAATTTGTGGAACTCGCTGCCTCAGAGCGCGGTGGAGTCTGAATCAATAAATGGTTTCAAGAAGGAGATAGATATATTTTGAACACAAAAAAACAGGATAAAGGGATATGGGGAACAGGTGAGGATGTGGATTTGAGACCAGGGAGAGATCAGCCATGACCGGATTGAATGGTTCCTGCTCATCCTTCTAAACTCCAGAGAGTATAAGCCCAAAGGGGAGGGAGCCAGGTGGTTTTTGAACTGACCGTGCTGATCTCCATACTCAACTTAATTTTCCCATCGTGTGATTTACTACAACAGGAATACTAAATTATAAAAGCAGGCTTGAAGGGCTGAATTTGCCTACTTCTGCTCCTAATTCCTATGTTCCTATGTTACCTACTGAAGAATTGGGTGGATAGTGATTTGGGTTTCTAATCTCTTTAATCAGTATTTTGATCAGTTCTTCTCTCATACCCGAAGAACAATTTGACACAATCAAGTTGTGTTCACTGGGAATCAAAGGCAACCAATTGAATTGTGAACTCTAGCTATTGCAACATGCATCCTAACTTCCCATACTTCTAATAATCATAAGACAAAGCTGAGTCAGTGTTAGATCTGTTCCTGGCTTAATTCAGTGCTAGATATGTGTGGGCAGGGACTTTCCGGAAAGAAGAATGGTTTGATTTCAATTTTCTGCTCAGGCATCTGTTATTTTCACTACTTTCCTGAAGCGTTTTGGGTGAGCCCATACTGGCAAAGATTACCAAGCCCAAATGACATCATGAAGTTGTACTTCATTTCATCCATGTGATCATGCATATCCAGGCTTGATGTCTGCCAATAGATGGTTCAAGACCCATTCCCAATCTGTGGGAAACTCAAAACAAATTCCAAATTTTCTAAAAACAAGTTACTCATTCATTTGATGTGCACGTTGATCTCAAAGCCAGCTGTTTTTTCCATCCCTAATTGCTCATGACTGATTGTCCTGAGGTTAAAGTTTGAAAATACAGTTCTTTTAACTTTGAACTGTCAGGAAATTTTGTAGTGTGAAATGAGACAGGATAAACTACTTAAAAATGCAAGGCAACCTTCCAAGATGAAGGGGAAAAACAGATAAATCACTGTTAGCGGAGTGTGATGAAAGAGATATTTCCTATTATTCAGAGACCAACAAAACTGATCACTGTCTAAGGAAGATACATTAAAATGTAAATGTTAGATAGTGAAATAATTGCTTCCACAGACAGACTCACGCAAAACTCTTTGGAAATACACAATGGGTGAAGTACAACAGGCCCTTCTCACCTGGTCATAGCCATGCCGCAAGGTACTTCCTTCAGGAGGGAGTTCCAGGACTTTGACTTGAGAACAATGAATGAATGGTGATAAGAACATAAAACAGTAGAGTACAGGGACAGGCCCTTCGGCCCAAGACGTTGTGCCTAATATATTTTTAAAATTGAATTCAAGTTCTACCATCTGCCATGGCAGGATTCGAACCTGGGTCCCCAGCATATTATCTGGGCTCCTGGATTAATAGTCTAGCGATAATAACACTAGGCCATTGCCTCCCTTAGTCCACAGTACTTATGTGGTTCATCCAGTGAGGTCTCAGGTCAATGGTGAATCCTCAGGATGTTGATAGTTGGGGATGCGGTGACAGTAGTGCCTATGAATGCCAAGGGGATATAATCTGGGGGATGGTCATTGCTTGGCATATGTCTGGTGCTAATTTTATTTGTCATTTATTAGCCTAAAACCTGGATATTTTCTAGATCTTGGTGCATGGGGGCATGGACTCTTCAGATCATTCCTAAAGCGAGGCAGCTGGAATGGACACAAAATTCTAGCGAGCACTGAACTAGTTAGTGTCTGAGAAAAGATCCCAGACAGTGCTGGAATGTCCACCCATTTGGCACAAGATGTGCTTGCACAAGTACAAGGATACAAATTCAAGAGGGAAAAAGGTCCGTGTAGTTTTTTCATTATAATAGTACATTACATCAGTGACTAAGGTTCAAAAGTTAATTGGCTATAAAGCTCTTTGGCACAGTTAGAGCTCACACATTATGTGCAGTTTTGGTGTCCTTATCTGAGGAAGGGTATCTTTGCTATAAACAAGGTTTATAGCAGTGAAGGTTTGCCAGGTTGATTCCTGGAATGGCAGCTCTGTCATATGAGGAGAGACTTAGCCGGTTAGGATTATATTCATTGGAGCTCGGAAGAGTGAGAGGGGATCTCACAGAAACTTATAAAATTCTGACAGGGTTAGACAGGGTAGATTTAGAAAGAATGTTCTCGATGGTGGAGGAGTCCAGGACTAGGGGTCATAGTTTGAGGATAAGGGGTAAACCTTTCAGAACTGAAGTGAGGAGAAATTTCTTCACCCAGAGGGTGCTGAATGTGTGGAATTCACTGCCACAGAAAGTAATTGAGACCATAACATTGTGTGATTTCAAGAAGAAATTAGATATAGCTCTTGGGACTAAAGGAATCAAGGGCTATGGGGAGAAGGTAGGATCAGGTTATCGAATTTGATGATCAGCCATGATGAAAATGAATGGCAGTGAAGGCTTGAATGGCTGAATGACCTACTCCTGCTTCTAGTTTCTATGTTTCTATGTTTCTATGAAAGCCATTACATAAGCCTAACAGCACTGTTTGAAAGTGTAATAGCAGCAGATTAAATTGTGACGCTCAAAAGATAGTTGGATAAATATTTGAACGGAAATATTTCTACATACAGGGCTATGGAGTAAGACAAAGGAGTGGAATAAAATTCACAACTCTACCAAAGAGCCAGCACAGGTATGATAGGTCAAATGGCTTCCTTCAGTGTGGTATCATTCGGTGCTTCTATGATTCTAAATGCAAATCTTTTGTTTCATTTCTTTCCAGGCACAAATTAATTAGCAAGCTGTTCTTAAGAAAAATAATGAGGATTGCTCGCTCGCTGCCAAGCTTTAGGGGAAGGGAAAACGTTCGGGGGATGGGGTGGGTAAGAAAAAAATTAATCAACTTTTGTTAACCCAAATAATTTACAAACAACAGAAGCTAGGAATCTCCCCTGTCACCATCACCGCAACCACCAAACCTCTTGTTAGTTCTGACTGATAGCAGTAATCATGCAAGAGCTAAAAATTAATTAGAAGTCATCTGAAAGTATTTCCTATCATTGCCTCCTCTGGCCCCTGGCTCAACAATCCCTTTGTTTTTCTCTGCAGGCCTAGTTTGCAGCCTGTATCTGCACAAAATTGGAACGCATACGCATTTCACTGTAACCCTGGATGCAACAATGATATCACCACTGCAAGGTATCTCAGCACCAATACAATGCAAAATAAGTGGCAGCGTGTACTCATTTCTTCCCCAGTGAAAATAACCAATAAGTGAATGTTTTTGCTTGCTGACTAGAACTGAGAAGCCACAACCATTCTCAATCTTTATCAACAACCTTGGTTCTTGTCAACAGAATATTTGCAGCTGAGAATTCCTGTTAAGCGAGTAGGTTGTGTCCAGGCTGTACCTGGTTTCTCGCACACTCAAATACATCCTGTACGATGACCTACAAAGCTAGCATGGATTTTTTTTTCTTGATTTTTCCAATAATGATACAGCTTGTTCATAAATAACAGAAATCTGAGCTGACTAAAGCTGTCGAAAAGATGGCAATCAATAGTGGCACAAAACCTCACATATTTCACTGTCCCTACTTCTGCAAGTCACATTTTCCTTATAGACTAATGACATTCTTCTAATCCAAATCCATCCTAACTTTTCACTGTACTGGTTAGCATTGCTGCCTCACACTGCCAGGGATCCGGGTTCAATTCCCGGCTTGGGTCGCCACCTATGTGGAATCTGCATGTTTTCCCCGTGTCTGCATGTGTTTCCTCCGGGTGCTCCAGTTTCCTCCCACAGTCTGAAAGATGTGCTGCTTAAGTGCATTGGCTATGCTAAATTCTCCCTCAGTGTACCTGAACAGGTGCCAGAGTGTGGCAACTAAGGGATTTTCACAGTAACTTCATTGCAGTGTTAATGTAAGCCTACTTGTGACATGAATAAATACACTTCAAAAAAATCCTGGAATTCCCTTCCTAACAGCACTGCAGCATTGAAAGAAGACGGCTTGCCATCACCTTCTTAAGGGCAACTGGGGATGGGCACTAAACGCTGGCCTTATCAATGACATTCAGGACCCATAAATGATTACATTGAAGGGCAGCACAGTGGCAGAGTGGCTAGCATTGCCGTGTCACAGCACCAGGCAACTGTGTTCGATTCCGGCCTTGGGTGACTGTCCGTGTGGAGTTTACATGTTCTCCCCACGTCTGCGTGTGCTTCCTCCGGTGCTCCGGTTTCCTCCCACACTCCAAAGATGTGTGGATTAAGTGGATTGGCCATGGTAAATTGCTCCTTAGTGTCAGGGGAATGAGCAGGGTAAATACATAGGGTTACAGGGATAGGGCCTGGGTGGGATTGTTGTCAGTGCAGGCTTGATGCACTGTAGGGATTCTATGATTCTAGGTGTCAAACAACAAAAACCTTGTATTCTATGAAAGAAAACTATTTCCCTTGCTACCACAATGTACAAGGAACAACATTCCTACACTGCTCTGCTCTGGTACTGCAAGACAATTTCTTTTTTGTGTCTATTGTGAATTGTGCACTCTTGAGATTGTTAATACTTGCATTGATGATGCAGCCTATTTATTACTTGATTTATTTAATTTATTATTGTCACCTTATTAACATACAGTGAAAAGTATTGTTTCTTGCGCGCTATACAGAAAAAGCATACCGTTCATAGAGAAGGAAACGAGAGAATGCAATGTTACAGTCATAGCTAGGGTGTAGAGAAAGATCAACTTAATGCAAGGTAGGTCCATTCAAAAGTCTGACAGCAGTAGGGAAGAAGCTGTTCTTGAGTTGGTTGGTATGCGACCTCAGATTTTTGTATCTTTTTCCTGACGGAAGAAGGTGGAAAAGAGAATGTCCAGGGTGCGTGTTAAGTGTTAATAATGATATCTTCCCTTTAATCATTCGGTTATGATTTTTAAGTTAAGCTCTTTGGATAACTACCTAACCAAGGGTAACTAACCACTTTACTCCTGCAATGTTTCACCAAAACCTCTCATAATTTCTGCACTGCTGAACCTCCTAGCGAAATAATCAAATAGTTTTTACAACACAGTGAATGCAGCAATTACTGCAATCCCATATTTCCAACCTTGAATTGCACGCAAATTAGTATGTCTAAAATATTAGATTTTCACACACTGGGGGAATGTGATGTAGTGGAATTGCACCTACTTCCAGATTGAGTTTGCTGGGAGCATACGAAGGGAAGTAGCGGTGAGAGCACACCACTCAGAGTGAACTAATAATGGAGCAGAATCAGCACCTCCAACATGGAAAATTGGATAGAGTGGGAAGTCAGGACAAGAAGGGAAGGAGGAACGGAGCACTTCAATTGGGTTTTAAATAGAGAGTTTAAATGTAACTTAAACTAACAATAATTATAACCATTTCAGCAGATGGTAAGTGATGTACAGTTTGTAGGACTTTCCAGTAGCTGGAATTCACTTTAACAAATCCCTCGACAGGAAGTCTCCCCAAGTGAGATTGCTCAAGTACCGGCCTCAGAACCTGAATCAGGGTGTGAGGCAAGATGACAACATCATGGCAAAACGGAAATTTCTAGAACAAGGGTTTGATTTGATTTGATTTGATTTATTTTATCACATGTATTGGGATACAGTGAAAGATATTGTTTCTTGCGTGCTATACAGACAAAGCATATCGTTCATATGGTACATAGGGGAGAAGGAAAGGAGAAGCTGCAGAATATAGGGTGGGATTTTATGGCCCCGCTCAGGAGAGGTCATAAAATCCCACCCGAGGCCAACGGAGATTTCCGTTCTGTGAGCCTCGGGGCAGGTGAGGCGGTAAAATTCCAGCCATAGTGTTGCAGTTACAGATAAAAGAGTTAGAGTACAGTTTTAAGAGCATAGAACGAGAGTAAAAGATTGAATTTGAGGGTATGCCGGGAACAGCTCACAAGAAGCCGCCATCTTGAATCGTTTAAAGGGTTTCAGAGCACAGTCACTGCACTGAGCTCGCAGTTGTAGCAGAAGGTGAGGTGACCATTCAAAGATCAGGTAAGGCGAGATACAAACTGAATATAAACTAGATTAGATACAGCCAGAGCAAATTATACTCTCTGACAAGTTCAAAATACTGGCTTCCTTACACCAGTGAACCAAAACTGACACCAGTTAAAGAAAAAGTCACTGCAATCGACAGGCAGAATCTTCTACTCTGGCTGGGTGGTAAGCTTGGAGGCAGGAAAGGCTTTAATTAGAACGGATGATGGTGTACTAGAACTCCGGCACCTTCCTGCCTCCACCACCAAGTTCTGGGTGCAAAGGCCCATGGTTGAATATCCTGCATGTGCCTACTCCCATAAATGGCCAATTAATGACCGCGCAAGAGCCTCATGCTGCCACCGTCGGTTCTAATCATGCTGCAGGCAGACCCGTCGACATGCGGCGGGCCCAGTGAGAGCCGAACCCATGCTCTGGCTGCTAACCCCACCCCTCCACCCCACTCCACTACCCCTCTCCCTGCAGTCCCCACCTTGCAAACTGCCAAGCCACCTTTCCCTTGTTTCACGTGATTTTCAACGTCTGCGTCAGTGAGAGCACTTTACACAATTGCCTTATGATGTCTACTTGTGTCTACTAGACCCTGTGGCCGAGGTCACTCTGCAATCCTGAGCCTCCAGTAGGTGTTTTTCCTTCAGCATCCACCACCTTCCATGTGGCGCTGCTGAGCACAAAGGCTGCTGGCCTCTCAGTAGGTGAGACTTTTGACTCTGGGGTCTTGATTCCAGACGAAAGTCCACCGCTGCCCTCAGCACTGCCTGATTGGCGTGTGGTTGGATGGGCCTTCCTGAAAAGAGGAAGTGCGGGTCTCACACTGGTTTTCCAGATGGCAAGCAATACCTTCGAGATCTCAGAAAGATTCTGTCCAATGTGTCAGCAGTGAGTCACTAACACAGGGGTACGGGCAGCATGCATGGGGGAGGCATGTTTGGTTTTGTCACAGGGGAACCTTTTCAGTGGTGAAGCCTGCCAACCACTGACAATGCAGTAGGTACGGGCAGGCTCTAAAAGTGCTCCTGGATAAGGGAGGCACTCCTTCATGGCCACAATGTTCCTGCTCAACTCCATTGCACAAGAATTACTGAGAGCACAAAGGTGCCATCGGGGCTTTTCAAAATTAAATCCTACTTGTAAATATTTCACATTACCTTAAATATCCTGAAATGACCATCCTAGATTGTATAAAATAAGATATTCCATATACAGTGTTAAGTGTTTTAAATCCATAGACAACCAACATAACTCAAAAGCTAATCATGTCACGAGGCCATTGTCCTGACTAGGATATGCTAACATTGAGGATCTGTCACAGCAATTGGGAAGCAGGAACAAGCACTGGACAGCATGGTAGCTAGCATCCCAAATTTTGTGAAGGGCATCCCATGTGAGATGCTAATATCAGATCAGCCAGACAATCGAGTCTCCAAAGCTAACACATAGGCAAGGCGCAGAATCAGGTTGACAACCTGGGATGGTGTCAAGGTGATCTTATGGTCTACTGAAATTCCAAAATTACTCAACAGACTAGCCAATAGGACAAGAATGCATGGAAACCATAGAAACCCTATAGTGCAGAAGGAGGCCATTTGGCCCATTGAGTCTGGACCAACAACAATCCCAATCCCAATCCCAATCTTCACTTTGCCCATATCTTGGGTTAAGAACAAGATGCATGTTTGAGTTGTAGGGTTAGAACTAGGAGTCATAGTGAGAGAGTATGCAGTCAAGGCAATAGGGGAAGGCAGCGAGAGTGACTGGTGAAGAATCATTGGGCTCTACCCAGGGTAGCAGCTCAAAATAACAGTAATCTATAAACTGCCATTCAAATACTTGCGTGCAGCGGTCTCTTAATTCTTAACACTAAAATAATCTCTAGAATCATCTTCATGTCAGTCTCGAATCAGTCAGCCATTCTTCCGCATATTAAGATACCACAAGAGAGAGGTTCAAAAATGAATGGCTTCCTCCCCTTTCAGCTCCAATAAAATACTATCCAACTGTTGAGGTTTGGCAAGTTCAGTTTTTGCTGTTTGTGGGTAGCGCACGTGATATTTTGTAGTCAATAATTGAGAAAATGCATGGTTCCTATTTGAGAGAATGTCAACATTGTTGGCCAAGGAAGGAACCTACTAACTATTGTTCTGGACAGCTCATTTAAAAAGACATCAATAGACCATTAACAATAACTGCTGCACCCCACCACTGTATATCATGTACATCCACTATACATCTATGGTGTGAAATAGCATTGTAACTACAGAGTATAATTTAAAGTTTATTAATTAGTTTCACAAGCAGGCTTCTGTGAAAATACCCTAGTCGCCACATTTCAGCACCTGTTCGGGTGCACCGAGGGAGAATTTAGCATGGCCAATGCATCTAACCAGCACGTCTTTTGGACTGCGGGGGGAAACCAGAGCACCCAGAGGAAACCCATGCAGATACAGGGAGAACATACAAACTCTGCTCAGACAGTGACCCAAGCCAGGAATCGAACCCGGTTCCCTGGCGCTGTGAGGCAGCAGTGCTAACCACTGTGCTGCCATGCTGCCCATAATGATTCCCAAAGTGATGGTGTACCTGTTAATAGATCTCGGAATTACCTTGTAATCTTACGTACCTTTTCAGTCTGACCTCTCCAGTACCAGAATGGCTACATTGTCTTTGAACGATCAAAAAAGAAATTATAACTCAAGGGTACAAAATAGACAATTTACAATTCTGGAGGTGTTATTTCGCAACAACTACCTGAGAAATAATCTGAGTCATAAATGTTCTCTGTTGCGATATTTCTACTATATTATAATTTCACTTAAGGCAGATTCTATTCATATTATTCTACGTGTTTTGAAGATGCAACAAGTTTCTCCTTTTTGTTCTATTTTTTGGAATATAGAATGATTCAGAGTTTCACTTTAGCTATTCTTCCAGCTGTATACCAACTATTCCAGTATACTGTGTCACATGCCTCATCGCCCATGTGTCTTCCCATGTTGCAGCATATTAGACCCAGTTTGTAAAGACTTTACCAGTTTGTAAAGTCGTTGTAGCATTTGGTTTAGCCATTGTTTTGCATGGCAACTCCAGCCAAATCCCTCGTTCAGTTGGTCAGGATATATTGACCTAGAGAATTAAACCAAAGTTGGCTAGGAAGTAAAATGATAAATTAGGTCAGCTTTGTTATTGTTCTATCCTGTCAACCAAATCAATGCTGTGATACTTTCCAAGGACTCATAGCATATGAAATGGAATAAAAGGGAAGGAAACAAAGGGGCAAAAGCAAATACAGAAACTAACATTTATACATTGCCTTTCATGTGGGAAATCATCGCAAAGCAATTCAGAGGAGTATTAGAAGGCCAAAAGATTGACACTGAGTAAAAGAAGGAGACGTTAAGACAGGTGACCAGAAATCTGGTCAAAGAGAAATGTTTTAAATAGACCTTAAAGGAACATAGGAACATTCGTGCTGGAGTAGGCCATTCAGCCCATCGAACCTGCTCCACCGTTCAATATGACCTTGATTGATCATCCACTTTTTTCCACATTATTCCCATATCCCTTTATGTCATTGGTATTTAGAAATCTGTCAATCACTGCTTTATACATACTCAATGAATGATCTTCCATAGTCCCCTGGGGTAGAACAGTCAGGAGGGGACTAATATATTAAACAGTAATGTCAGAAAATAAAGCACCGAACGGTAGTTACTTATGCAAGATTACCCCTCGAGTCTGTTCTAGTATTTAGAGACAAACCAACAATGGGACGTGATTGTTATGATGAAAATAGTCGATTGCATTTGGGACTCACTGGAACATTTATCTGTGTCTTATTCGTTCTGGTCGCAACAGGAATTATTAGTAATAATTATCATGGTTGAAAAGAAATCAAGTCTTAATGCTTTCTGTTGTCCCAGAACATAAGGGGGGGAGGCGGGGGGCGGGGGGGTGGGGCAGTGGAGAGGGGGAAGGGGGCGCTTGTTGTGAAGAAGAAACAAAGAGCACCAATCTTCATTACAACTGCATTTGCCCACCAACTTTCTCTGGGATTTTGCAATGGAACTTGTTCCATGTCCCAGAACCAAAAAGCACAACTCCCTCTGCAGGGCATTTGCGATCTATGTGAACAGGGCAAGCAATGGTACATCTCCTTATCCAATCAGATTGAAGAAAGGGTAAGATAAATTGGAATAAGACATGAAAGAGACAGAAAGAACATGTTAAAAAAAAAAAAAAATCCAGCTACAATTAAAAGCTGAAAGAATGAGAGATTCTGTGCACTGTTTAATTTGCAATGCTAAAGAGATTATTTGGTCGTAATTAATATGACCACACTGTTAAAATAGTGCACTTAGAATGCAATGGACAAAGTCTAACCACTCCTGGTGATTATATTCCACAGCTATGAGTTAAGTACGGCAGCTTCACCCCCTTCAATACCCTTAATGGGTGAGTCAGGTGACAAAAAACCATTATAGTGCAAGTTGTGGTTGGGTGGCGCATCTCAGATGCCAAAGTTTTGGCTGCGTTTACTTATGCCACAACACTAGAGGATGCACTTCCTGCACATGCGCAGGTCAGTGCCTGTGATGTCACTAACTGTATTTTCCTGCATTAAAACAAAGGTAGTAAAGAAAGCCCAATATTGTTCTGGTTCCCCACTGTGGCCCCTTGTCATGGCCATGCATCCCTTCACCCCTTGCCATTCCCTCGCACCCCGCCTCCTTTCACGGTCCCTCGCAGTTTCTCTTCCTTTGCTTCCTTGCATTCGCTCCATCCACCCGGGCTGCTGCTTTCATCATTTCATGCAACGGACAGTGGGAGTGTAAAAGTGAAAAAAAGGGAATGGCGAGTGGTCACAGGAGGGAGAGGGAGATACGTGGTGAATGGAGCAAGAGGGATATGCAAGGGAGCAGTGGGGTGGTGGGGAATGGGGAAAGGGTGAGCCAGCAGGGGAGGCAAAATTGCATGTGCACCAGTGGTCAGATTAGGAGCTGTGAACTTGGTGTAAAAACTAACCAGTCCTTGCACTAATTGGCACAAAGATATTGGAAAATTAGTGTGTGTTTCCTTTTGTACCATATCAATCTATTTCGCTGAGACCACTCAAGTATTATGAAGGAAAATCTTGCATTTAGAAATCATCTTTCAACTTAGACCATCACAAAATGTTTCACAGCCAATGAAGTACTTTTGGAAGTGCGATGATGGGTAACATAGCCGTCAATATTTACACAGCAAAGTCCCACAAACAACAAGACAAATGTTTCACTAAAAGACAAAAAAAAACAAGACAAATGTTTGAAGGTGTTAGGAATGAAATTGACCTTGTTGGCATCTGGCGCTTTGGGTGCTATGAGGCTCCTGAAGTTTCCAAAGTGCCAAATGCACACACTGCTTTCATCTGCCCAATGGAAGAAATGTTGAACCTATGCCCTATCTGCCCTTCCAGGACAGGAAGATCCCACGGCACTGTTTCAAAAAAGAGCAGGGCAGTTATCCTCAGTGTCCTGACCAATATTTAACACTCAATCAACAACACAAAAATCACATATCTGGTCAGTATTGTGGTGGACTTCAGTTGTGCCTTTATCCTACATGGACCACCGTTGTGTGTTTGTCATGCCTGGGCACATCCCCTGCCGGTTCGGTTCCTCCCCTCGTCACCTAGTATAAAGGTGGCTGTCTCCTCCCCCTTGTTCAGTCCAGGTTAGTTATCTGTTGGGATGTACTCCTGATTCTGTTGTGAATAAAAGCCTACAGTTGTATTGGCACACAAGTAGTCTTTTGCCTAATTGATAGCGCATCAAGTATCACATTGCTATTTGTGGGAATTTGCGGAGTGCTTTTAGCTGCCACATTCCTTACATTGCAGGAGTGACCATACTTCAAAAGTAGGTCATTGTCTGTAAAGTATTTTGGGATGTCCAGTGATTGTGAAAGATGCTATATAAATACAAGTCTTTTTTTTCCTGAAGTGTAAAATATTTTGAAAGGGAAACTCTGAATATCTGCCAGAAGTCTGGGGTGGCACTGTGGTTAGCACTGCTGCTTCACAGCTCCAGGGACCCGGGTTCGATTCCCGGCTTGGGTCACTGTCTGTGTGGAGTTTGCACATTCTCCTCGTGTCTGCGTGGGTTTCCTCCGGGTGCTCCGGTTTCCTCCCACAGTCCAAAGATGTGCGGGTTAGGTCGATTGGCCATGCTAAAAATTGCCCTTAGTGTCCTGAAATGTGTAGGTTAGAGGGATTAGTGGGTAAATATATAGGGATATGGGGGTAGGGCCTGGGTGGGATTGTGGTCGGTGCAGACTCGATGGGTCGAATGGCCTCTTTCTGGACTGTAGGATTTCTATGATCATGACATTGATCATCGATTTGATACCAACACTTCCATTTTGGAGCCTCCACCATCCCTTAGCCTCACACAACTGGACACACATTCACCAGTATGAAAGACACCCTATCAATGCATTTAAAGGGATAAATGGACCACCTAAAATGTTGATTTATAAAGCACTCTGGGACAATTGGGCAAGAACTAAAACAGCAGGCTGCAGCCTAAAAGACAGAGAGAAACAGGCTGCAGCTCAGATGACTGAATAAACAGGATATGGGCCATCTCCAGGACAAAAGGGACGTTCTGGTCAAATTGGGTTGTTTACCAGACATAGGGGCGCCTTCACCCCTGATTTGGGAGGAAGATGTGTGTCATATGTGCCCCCAGCACCTACAGACACGGCCATTGGGGACACACCCAGAGATTGGTGTGGCAGCATCCGATTGGGCTTTATCGATCAGGATGTGGAGCGCTATCGATTAGGCAAAAGACTACTTGTGTGCCAATACAACTGCAGGCTTTTATTCATTACAGAACTAGGAGCATATCCTAACAGATAACCGACCCGAACAGAACAACGGGGAGGAAACAGCCACCTTTATACTAGGTGACAAGGGGAGGAGCCAGCAGGGGATGTGTCCAGGCATGACAAACAAACACAACAAACACACAGCTGCGCAGAGTCGCGGCAGCACGAGGAGCCGAAAACGCTCATAGACTGTGCCCTGTACCGTCAGAGTCACCACGCAGCACCCAAGGACATCCACTGAGTGAGAATCCGAAGCCATGGAGATTGTCCGTCTCCAGGGCCGCACGGGAAGGGCATATCGACGCACTGTGCGAGGGTGTATAAAACTCTCTGTGCTCCCGCAGTCGAACAGACAGTTTTCTACATGGTCGTTTACCTTAATCTCCATCATTGACTTGGAGAGTTGGTGAGGCTGAGATTGGTCCAGACGAATCGATGCAACCATCGAACCCGGTCAGTATTCATATTCGTCCGCGTCTGATGACGTCGCGGATGAAGTTTCCCGCTCGGTGCGCCTTGATGACGGCACCCAAGATGGCGATTTCCGTGCAGCCACTGACTGCATCAAAGATGGCGATTCCCGCGCAGTCACTGACTGCATCAAAGATGGCGGCGCCTGCGGAACACACGCGGCGTCACGAGACTTCGCGATCGACTTCGCCCGGCAGACTTTGACGAAATGGCCTTGCTTACCGCATCCGGAGCAGATCGCATCCTTCGCCGGGCAGCAACGTCGAGGGTGCTTGGCTAGGCCACAGAAGTAGCATTTGGGCCCCGCTGGAACAGCCGCTGCGGTGGAACCGTCAATGGAACGGGGTGCATTGTAGGCCCCGAGATTGCGGGAGGCTGCTTCTAGGGATTCAGCCATCGTGGCCGTTTTCTGGAGATCCAGGCCACCCTGTTCAAGCAGGTGCTGCCAAATGTAAGTAGACTCAATACCCGCGACGTAGGCGTCCCGGATCAGGTCCTTCGTGTTCTGAGCGGCTGAAACAGCCTTACAGTCGCAAGCTCGAGCTAGAACCCACAGGGCGCGCAGAAATTGGGCGCACGATTCTCCTGGCTGCTGCCTGCGAGTAGCCAAGAGATGTCTGGCGTAGACCACGTTACGGCTCTTTCGAAACTGCCCTTTTAAGAGTTCTGTAGCGTCCACATATGTAGTAGCATCCTGGAATATGTAGTAGACTGCATCGCTTAACCAGGCGCGGAGCACGCGGAGCTTATCGCCGTCGGAGTCGACGACCGCAGAGGTGCTGATGAAAGCTTCAAAACAGTCCAGCCAATGGTCAAAACTATCAGAAGCTCCGACCTCTTGAGGGTCCAAGGTTAATCTGTCAGGCTTCAAAAGCTGCTCCATATCGGTCAAAGGTAATGAATAAAGTTGAAGCGCTATCAATTAGGCAAAAGACTACTTGTGTGCCAATACAACTGTAGGCTTTTATTCATTACAAAACTAGGAGCATATCCTAACAGATAACCGACCCGAACTGAACAAGGAGGAGGAAACAGCCACCTTTATACTAGGTGACAAGGGGAGGAGCCGGCAGGGGATGTGTCCAGACATGACAAACACACAACGGTGGTCCAGACAGGACAAAGGCGCAACTGCAGTCCACCACAGGATGGTCAAGTCCTGATTGATTGATTGGCAATGGCCAAAAGGGGTGCAAAAACCAATGGGGTATAAAGGGTGCTGCGCAACCAAGACTCTCTCTCTCTCTGACCCCACGAACGAGCTACAACAACGGTGACCATCGCCGGCAACGACCAGCACAAGGAGAGCCACCACACCCGAGAAGGAAGGAAGACCAGAGCCAGAGTGTCAGACCAGACCAAAAGACCAGACTATGCAGAGGACTACGGAGACAAACACGTGGATAAAGGCGAATATCTGCCTGGGTACTTGCCAGTCACGCAAAGTTAAGTCAAGGTCTAGTATTGGACTTGAACTTTTGTATTTCAATAAGATAACTTATTGTTGGTTGGGTGGGTGATTATTGATTGTGTGTTTAAATAAATATTGTTATACTAACAAGAAGTCTACTGGCAATTCTTTGTCCACCATATAAGGGTTAAAATAGACTGTGCGGCAGGCACAACAGGATCCTCAACTATTTACAGGCTGATGCGCTATTCAGACACGAGGCTCGAAGCTCAGTAAATGAAGGCTTTTCATAGAATCATAGAATCATAGAAACCCTACAGTGCAGAAGGAGGCCATTCGGCCCATCGAGTCTGCACCGACCACAATCCCACCCAGGCCCTACCCGCTAATCCCTTTTTTTTTACCCGCTAATTTTACCCGCTAATCCCTCTAACTTACGCATCCCAGGACTCTAAGGGGCAATTTTTACCTGGCCAATCAACCTAACCCGCACATCTTTGGACTATTGGACTATTGGACTTATTTACTATTAATGAAGCTACCAGAACTTATATACACTATCCCAGACTGAAGGGGTCCCGGCCAGAGCAGGGACTCTTATACCTCTCCCAGGAGGCGGAGCCCGACTGGGATGTGCCACAACACTACAGTACAAAGGTGTAACAACCCCACCCTAACCCAACAGCAACAATAGCACAATCCAACAATAACATATGTACATCCTTGTAGTCCTGGCCAGCCCCTGGCTCAGCACTATCCAGTGGGAACCAACGATGGTTCACCACATTCACCCCTCCTTTGAAAACAAAGGCCGGCGGGGTACAAAAACCAGAATAAAATGTCAGCAGTCTATAAGTTCAGACGGTCAGGGGGACCGCACCGTCGTTGCGACCTCCTCAATACCGGTGGTGACACCGGAGTAGGCACTTGCGGTGGCGTTCTCCCCAAAACGGCGTCCAGCTGTTCTTCCACGGACTCACAGGCCGGTTGACCCTGAGGTGACGGTAGTCCAGGGGATCCTGACACGCCCTGCGGTGGCGACCACCTTCTGGGCTCAGGCAAGCTGTACATGGGAGTAAAATGGTTAAGCAATGGTCCCGATGCTGCCCGCGCCGTGTCCGGGGAAGAAATAGGAGGTAATGAGTTTGTTACTGGGAGTATGGGAGCGACAGGTGTTGCTACGTCCCCTGCTGGCGCCAGGTCTCGGATCGAGACCATGTCGTCTCGCCCGTCAGGGTATGCCACATAGGCATACTGAGGGTTGGCGTGGAGGAGATGGACCTGTTCGACCAACGGGTCGGACTTGCGGGCCCTTACATGTCGCCGCAGGAGGACGGGTCCTGGGTACGTCAACCAAGATGGTAAAGAGGTCCCCGAGGAAGACTTCCGAGGGAATGAGAACATCCTCTCGTGGGGAGTAGCATTGGTCGCCGTACACAGGAGGGAGCGAATAGAATGGAGCGCATCAGGGAGCACCTCCTGCCAAGGGGAGACTGGAAGACCTTTTGACTTCAACGCCAGTAAGACAGCCTTCCAGACTGTAGCATTCTCGCGTTCTACCTGTCCATTACCCCTAGGGTTGTAACTCGTGGTCCTACTAGAGGCAATCCCGTATGAGAGCAGGAATTGCCTCAAGTCATCGCTCATGAACGACGAGCCCCTGTCGCTATGGATGTAGCTGGGGTACCCAAACAGGGTAAAAAGATCACGGAATGCCTTGATCACCGTGGCAGCGGATGTATCCGAGCAGGGAACAACAAAAGGGAACCGAGAGTACTCATCGATGATATTTAGAAAGTACACGTTCCGATCTGTTGAGGGAAGGGGGCCCTTAAAATCGACACTCAGTCTCTCGAAGGGACGAGTGGCCTTGACTAAATGTGCCCGGTCAGGTCGGTAAAAGTGCGGTTTGCATTCCGCGCAAATCCGACAGCTCCTTGTTACCGACCTGACGTCCTCCACCGAGTAAGGCAGGTTGCGGGCTTTTACAAAGTGGTAGAGCCGAGTGACCCCAGGATGGCACAGATCATTATGGAGGGCGTGCAAACGGTCCTCCTGAATACTAGCGCATGTTCCACGCGAGAGGGCATCCGAGGGCTCATTGAGTTTCCCTGGACGATACATGATATCGTAGTTATAGGTGGAGAGTTCAATTCTCCACCGCAAGATCTTGTCATTCTTGATCTTGCCCCTCTGCGTGTTGTTAAACATGAACGCCACGGACCGCTGTTCCGTGATCAGGGTGAACCGTTTTCCCGCCAAGTAATGGCGCCAGTGTCTGACGGCCTCCACAATGGCCTGGGCCTCCTTTTCCACCGCTGAATGCCGAATTTCGGGGCCTTGGAGGGTGCGGGAAAAAAATGCGACGGGCCTGCCCGCCTGGTTAAGTGTGGCGGCCAGGGCGAAATCAGATGCATCGCTTTCCACCTGAAAGGGGATGGACTCGTCTACCGCGTGCATCGTAGCTTTCGCGGTGTCGGCTTTCAATTTATCGAAGGCCAATTGGGCCTCTGGCGTTAGGGGAAAAGTCGTGGACTTAATGAGTGGACGGGCTTTGTCCACGTAGTTGGGGACCCACTGCGCATAATAAGAGAAGAAGCCTAAGCATCTTCTCAGTGCTTTTGCACTAGCAGGTAAGGGAAGTTCAGCAAGGGGGCGCATACGGTCTGGATCAGGGCCAATGACCCCGTTTTCCACCACGTATCCTAGGATGGCTAGACGGCGCGTACGAAACACACACTTCTCCCTGTTGTAGGTCAAGTTCAGGTGAGATGCAGTGCGTAAGCAGTTCAGGAGGTTTGTGTCGTGGTCCTGCTGGTCATGGCCGCAGATGGTGACATTATCCAGGTACGGGAAGGTAGCCCGCAGCCCGTTCTGGTCCACCATTCGGTCCATAGCACGCTGGAAGACCGAGACCCCATTGGTGACACCAAAGGGAACCCTGAGAAAATGATACAAGCGACCATCCGCCTCAAAAGCCGTGTATTGTCGGTCCTCTGGGCGAATGGGGAGTTGGTGGTCGGCGGACTTGAGGTCTATGGTGGAGAACACCCGGTACTGCGCAATCTGATTGACCATATCAGATATGCGCGGGAGGGGATACGCATCCAGCTGCGTATATCGGTTAATGGTCTGACTGTAGTCAATGACCATCCGGGGTTTGTTCCCGCTCTTGACCACCACAACCTGTGCTCTCCACAGACTAACACTGGGTTGTATGATCCTTTCTTTGAGGAGCCGCTGAACCTCAGATCTAATGAAGATCCGATCCTCAGTGCTGTAACGCCTACTTTTAGTCACGATGGGCTTGCAGCCTGGCACCAGATTCTGAAACAAGGAGGGTGTGGTGATTTTCAGCGTCGAGAGGCTGCAGGCGGGGCGCGTTGGGCAATTTGGAGGCTGCTGCTGTTTTCCCACTGCCAGTGAAGGGAGTGGCCCACCATACTGTAGGATTACACTCCTCAAGTGGACCATGAAGTTTAGTCCGAGAAGTATTGGCGCGCAAAGATACGGCAACACAAGGAGCTTGAAGCGCTCGTAAACTGTGCCTTGTACTTTCAAGGTTACCACGCAACTCCCTAGCACGCCAACAGACCAGGACCTTGATGCCATAGAGATTGTCTGTTTGGCAGGTTGAATCTGGAGTCCACACCGCTTCACAGTGTCTAGGTGGATAAAGCTCTCAGTGCTCCCGCTGTCAAACAGACAATAAATCACATGATTATTTACCTGGATATTCATCATTGAACGGTCGAGTCTATGAGGCTTGGCCTGGTCCAGGATGATCGACGCCACCGTTGGTTCGTGAACGCCACTGCAGGCAGCTGAAATCGTGCAGAGGACCCCTGCTGGTCATTCGTGGTCAGTGTCGACCAACATGGCTGCCCCCATGAATCGCACGTGGGTGAGGGCACCAAACTCAGCGACCCCTGGTGGTCATACTCCTCCGACTCCGTCGACCGTAATGGCGTCGTCCTGGTCTCGCACGTGGACGAATCCCGCGACGACTTCGACGATGATGATCCAAGCTCTGAAGAATCGCAGGCCGCACTGCCGTTCCTGGGTTTCGATCAGCACACTTTTGCATAATGCCCTTTTTTACCACATGCAGTGCACAATACAGCTTTAGCGGGACACTTTTGCCAGGTATGCTTTGCTCCTCCACAGAAGTAGCACCGTGGGCCGCACGGGGCTGCAGCCGTCGTCTGGCCCGAATGGGAGCACGCCATTACACAGCATTTCGAACCCGAGGGGCGAGGAGGGATTTGCGACTGCTCCTGCCACGTTGTCTCCACGTGGTCCTCTGGATATAAAACTAAGCTCTTTGAAGCCGACTCGAGCATCTCTGCTAACTCGATGGCCTGAGTAAGATTAAGGTTACCCTTCTCCAACAGTTTAAGTCGAACGTACGACGATCCGACCCCGGCCACAAACGCATCTCGGGCGAGGTCGTACATGCTCTGCTCAGCCGACACAGCTTTGCAGTCACAGCCCCTGGCTAGCTGTAGGAGCTCATTGGCATAGTCCTCCATCGTTTCGCCAGACTGCCGTCGTCGAGTGGCTAGGAGGTAACGAGCGTGTATCTCGTTAGGTGGTTTTGTATAGCGCTTCTTTAGAAGCTCGAGGGCCTTAGGGTAATTAGTGGCCGCACGGATCGCGAGGTAGACAGTGTCGCTTACCCTCGCATGGAGGACCCAGAATCTGTCATCATCTGTGGTGACCGCTGCGGAGGCTGCTAGGTAATCTTCGAAACACTTCAGCCAGTGGTCGAAGGTGTTAGAAGCGCCCACCGCACGTGGATCTAGCGTAAGGCGTTCCGGTTTGAGAATTTGCTCCATACTCTCTTTTTTTTTCCGACGAGAGTTTAACGATAGTAAATAAAATAAGATGCGCTATTCAGACACGAGGCTCGAAGCTCAGTAATGAAGGCTTTTATTTACTATTAATGAAGCTACCAGAACTTATGTACACTATCCCAGACTGAAGGGGTCCCGGCCAGAGCAGGGATTCTTATACCTCTCCCAGGAGGCGGAGCCCGACTGGGATGTGCCACAACAGTATCATACACAGGTGTAACACCCCCACCCTAACCCAACAGCAACAATAGAACAATCCAACAGTAACATATGTACATCCTTGTAGTCCTGGCCAGCCCCTGGCTCAGCACTATCCAGTGGGAACCAGCGATGGTTCACCACACAGGCATAACAATTTTTGGGTACTTTTCCACACTTATTAGAAGTGTCAATAAATTACAGGGTGTGGTCAGGCTGGAGTTGAAGTATTTGTAACTTAATGCTTGTGCACAAATCAGTTGCTTCCAGAAATGGTTGGCCCAGCACGCTTTCTTCTCAGAATTGAGCATAACTGGGATAATAGATGAGGTTACACAGAGCAGGACAACTTGCTGGAAGAGGGAGTACGAAGAAGACGGGCAGCACAGTGGAACAGCGGTTAGCACTGCTACCTCACAGCGCCAGGGACTCACGTTCAATTTCAGCCTTGGTGACTGTCTGAATGGAGTTCACACGTTCTCCCTGTGTCTGCGTGGGTTTCCTCCAGATGTTTCGATCTCCTCCCACAGTGTCAGGGAGATTAGCAGGGTAAATACCTGGTGTTATGGGAATAGGGCCTGGGTGGGATTGTTGTCGGTGCAGGCTCGATGGGCCAAGTGGCCTCCTTCTGCACTGTAGCGATCCTATGGAGGGACAGGGAGCAGTACACTCACCATGAGGCTGTATCTATCCACTGTGTTCAGGGAGAAATTCTTCTCCCTGAACTCCAGTGACAATCAATGCTTTAGAGGTCTACATTTCACGAAGGGCATCCTCACTGAAATCTGCCAACTGTTGCAACCACAATTTCAACCTTCCGAAAAGGTAAAAGCTGCAGTTCCAGTGGCTGTAATGCTGACCATAGTGATGAACTTTTATGGGCATGTTTTTTTCTGGACTGCTGCTGGAGATATTGGCCCAGAGCTATAAATCTCTGAATGGTCGTTATTTCGAGATACCCCAGAAGATGCACTCACAGATTCTCAGATGTCCCAGGACAAGTACTCTGCAGGAATTGCCTAGAAAGTTTCAACTTCTGAAGAGCAATTCTCCTGTGTCTGGAATGAGTTAGATTCACTAGAATCGGTTAGAATAGTAAAACCAGTTCTGGCTCATGGCTAACTATCCTATTGACTCCCCATTGGGACTGTTGACTACACTGCCAGACCAACCCAATATCCTCCATGATTCCAGCAACAGCACCCACCCCCTCCGGCAAACCACAACCCATAACTACCTCCCTCCACTCCCGACCACTTGAGTAACAGCCCAGCCACCCAACTACATCCTCAACCACCTGACTATCACCCCAACCCCCCAACCATACCCGACCACCTGTCCCACCCATCTATCCTTTCGGCACCCCTTACCCACCCTGCTCCCTCACTCACTCACCTGCCACCCTACTCCCTCACCCCCTCACCTGCCACCTTACCCCCTCACCCTCTCATCCACTCACCTGCCACCCTATGCCCTCACCCCCTCATCCACTCACCTGCCATGCTACCCCCTCACCCACTCACCTGCCACCCAACCCACTCACCCACTCACCTGCCACCCTACCCCATCACCCACTCACCTGCCATCCGACCCCCTCGCCCGCTCACCTGCCATACTACCCCCTCACCCACTCGCCTGCCCTATGCCCTCACCCACTCACCTGCCATCCTACCCTCTCACCCACTCATCTACCACACTACCTCCGCACTCACTCACCTGCCATCCTACCTTTCACCCACTTACCTGCCCCTAGTCCCTCACCCACTTACTTGCCACCCTACACCCTCCTTGACCGATGCTGATAAGAGCTTCTTGCCACCCAAAGCAGCAAGGTCAAGGGGAGTTGTCGGACATGAAGCCCCAACAGCAGAAAAGGCAACGGGAGACTGCATTGTCTTTGGAAGATTTCAACTTACCGATGTACAGCAGCTTGTGCTGTAACAAGGTGTGGGTTGTTTGCCCCCATTGCTCCCACACGAGAAAGGAGGACTTGTCGTTCTACATTTCTCAGGGAGCCCAGTTCAGGTATCCGGGCAAGAAATGTGCAGCCCCGGGGCAGGGTAAGTAAATAGTAGTGGAGTGCCAAACCGATCAATGATTGCCATTCCTTAGAAGATTCAGCCCAATATCTCTCAGTTTGTCTCACTGTAACTTAGGATGGCTCACTGAGGTTCTCCACACAGATCGGGATAGCTTCACATTGCTTTTCTTCTTGCCAGAGAGTAACCATAGAAACCCTACAGTGCAGAAAAAGGCCATTCAGCCCATCAAGCAATCCCACCCCAGGCCCTACCCCATACATTTACCCTGCTAATCCCTCCAACCTACACATCCCAGGACACTGAGTAATTTAGCATGACTAATCAACCTAACCCACACATCTTTGGACTGTGGGAGAAAACTGGAGCACCCGGAGGAAACCCACGCAGCCGCGGGGAGAACGTGCAAACTCCACACAGACAGTGACCCGAGCCGGGAATCGAACCTGGGTCCCTGGAGCTGTGAGGCAGCAGTGCTAACCACCGTGCCACCGTGCTACCCGCTGTGGAGCGAGCATGAAGTTTGCAGAGATTACAACCTCCTCCATGATGGAGGCTGCCAATGTTTACATGCACAATGCTTTGTGTTAACCACATGTCAACTGTTCCATATGTACCAGAACTGAAAGAGAGTCCATCAAGCTGCATCATCCCTTTTGAGTCCAAATACCAGAATGATGATACAGAGTGGTGGAAGAGAAGAAAGGGTAGAAAATCCCGCACTCCAGATTCACTACCTCATGGGACATCTTGCCCCATGTGCCGAAAGATCTCGGGGTCGAGAATCAGCCTGTTCAGCTGCATAAAGACCCATGGCAAAAACCCGTGACCCTGAGTGAATGACATCAAGGAACAGCCTGATAACATTTCAAAGGTACTTCATTGGCTGCAGAACACTTTGAGATGTCCGATGGATGTGAAAAACACATTATAAATACCAGTCTTCCTTTACATCTTTCTATTTTTAGAATTCATTCAGATATTTTTCTCATGTGAAAGCGAGTACTTGCTCCTCAGGGAGTAAGGCTTGGCAAGCAGTCAGCATTGGCCGGGAAAGGTCAGGAATTAAAGATTAATTTTCAGTGTTCTGCACCAATAATACTAATAAAAAGTACAAGTGTTAGATTTAATTAAAGTTGTCAACATGAGGTGTGAAAGGAACTCCTCAGCCGACAGTTCATCTTGTTTGTCCATCTGTCTCTCCCTTTGTCACTAATATTTGACCTTGTGGATCAGTATTTGTTTGGAATAAAATCCCTCATGGCTCCTTTGCTGGATCACTTGGTAAGTGCACCATATAATGCTATACAGCACTATAGAGACCTGGAGGGTCACAGGTTTGATATCCGGGCTAAACTGTAGGCCCAATGTTTGGGAACAACCAACCTTTTGAACAAATCTTGCATTAGAAACACCATAGGGTCAAGTACTTTGAAGAAAGATTGCCACCAGATAATTTCATGGATATATGGGACACATTTGAGAAAGGGGCTGATAAATGCTGTGAGAAACCCAGGAGAAAAGTCCTTTAAATTTCCTTTCAGCACTTTTATTTCAGCACAGGAGATGGGAAGGAGGCTACTTGATTGCGTGGGATGGCTAAAGGTTGGCAGTCATGTGATAGAATCTCCGGGAATGGATCCAGCTACTGTTGGCCACCTCATCATGAACTGGACTGTGACTTTATTGTCTAGTTGTCCAGATGTAGAAAAACAAACATTCAAACTGCGTGATTTTGGCTGTAAACTGTGAACTATAAGTGACAGCGCTTTGCCATAGAACTTCTTTACATTGTGTGGGTACAAAAATAACAAAGTATCTTCTAACCTCTAAGATAACCTGTAGGGTTTCTTTACATATAATAAAGAACTGAGGAACTGGACTTGGTCATACTATTTACCTTTCAGAATCGCTGGGCAGGATCTTCCGCCCACCCCTCACTCCCGTTGTATTTTCCAGCGGTGATGGTGGAGGCGGCTCTCCCTTAACCACTAATGGGATCTTCCAGTCCCACCAGTGTCTATGGCATTTTGGGTGGTTCACCCATCCCGCTGCCGGGGTACCCACTGCAGAGGGGCGGGGGGGGGTTGTCTTTGGTGGGATAGGAAGATCCCGCCAGCGGGAAGGGCTAGAAAATCCTGCCCACTATAGAAACATAGAAACTAGAGGCAGGAGTAGGCCATTCGATCCTTCGAGTCTGCTCCGCCATTCATTTTGATCATGGCTCTTCATCAAATTCAATATCCTGATTCCCACCTTCCCTCCATATCCCTTGATCCCTTTAGCCCCAAAAGCTGTATCTAATTTCTTCTTGAAATCTGACAATGTTTTGGCCTCAACTACTCCCTGCAGTAGTGAATTGCACACATTCTCCACCCTCTGGGTGAAGAAATTTCTTCACACCTCAGTCCTAAAAGCTTTACCCCTTATCCCCAAACTATGACCCCTAGTTCTGGATTCACCTACCATCTTCTGACCATCATGTTGCCAAGTAGATTGAGGAACATTATGGTCCTCTTTTCAATAACCTGCCTCTAATCAGTTCAGGCGAACTAGCTTCTGGTCACATCAACACTAATAACTTTGGAATTAAAAAGTAATAACTTGACAAGGAAAGTCATTTTTATGGTAGCGAGATGTGGCTGCATCCCCTACTGATGCAGTTTTATTCTTCACACAAACCGTTTGCCACACCTACAACAGTGTAGATTCTATACCGTACTCAACATGCAGTAGCACAATTTAAAGTAATCATTTACATTTCAAATATTAAAAAATATGCAAACAATCCAATAATTTCAATTGTTACTTATTACTAAATTTAGATTTATCTAACCTTTCCATCAGCCCATGAGTTACATTTTTTGATTTAATCCAATTTTTTTTAAACAACAATTTGCAATTGTGCAATACTTTTACAACAGTGAGGTCATGTGACGCAGTGGCTAGCGTCCCTGTCTCCGAACCAGAAGCTCTGGGTTCAAGTCCCATTACAGGACTCAATGGTCATGATAGGTATGTTTGTAATATGGACACACATGCCAGTTGTCCTGCATTTGTGACAAGCAGTAACAATAGGAGAGATTCATTGGCAGCCATGCTTGATGCTGTATGGTGCCCTTCAGGTGAGAGACTTATGACAGATGCAAGTATGTTTTTTTTAAATCATAGGACATGGGCGTTGCTGGCTGGCCAGCATTTATTGCCCATCCCTAGGGATGGCACGGTGGCACAGTGGTTAGCACTGCTGCCTCACAGCACCAGGGACCCAGGTTCGATTCCTGGCTTGGGTCACTGTCTGTGTGGAGTTTGCACATTCTCCGTGTCTGCGTGGGTTTCCTCCAGGTGCTCCAGTTTCTTCCCACAGTCTGAAAGATGTGCTGGTTAGGTGCATTGACCCGAACAGGTGCCGGAATGTGGCGACTAGGGGAATTTCACAGTAACTTCATTGCAGATTAATATAAGCCTTACTTGTGACTAATGAATAAACTTTAGCTGCCCTTATTGAGTGGCTTGCTAGGCCATTTCAGATGGCAGTTGAGAGTCAACCACATTGCTGTGGCTAGAGAGTCACATGTAAGCCAGGCCAGGTAATGACAGCAGATTTCCTTCCCTAAAGGACATTAGTGAACCAGATGGGATTTTCTGACAATCAACAATGATTTCATGGTGATCAGTAGATTTTTAATTCCAGATATTTTCTATTGAATTCAAATTCCACCATGAGCCGTGGCAGGATTCGAACCTGGGTCCCCAGAACATTAGCTGAGTTTCTGGATTAATAATCTAGCGATAATACCACTAGGCCATTCCTTCCCCAAATATGCTTTGTCTGCCTAGATGTGGGAAATCGTTAACATAGTAGAGTTTCTCAAGGTACCTCACAAAAGTTGTCAAACAAACTTTGGCACAGAAATTTGTGACAAATGGACAAAAGATTTGCTCAAAAACATAAGTTTTAGGAACTGTTTTAAAGGAAGAAAGAGAGACAGAGAAAGATATAGAAAGACAGATTCAGAAATAAATGTATTTGAATTGAAAAATATATTTTTGGGCACAGTTTCTGCCTCTCTTAATCACTTCGGAAGCCATGACGCCTTCTTACTCCACAGATGCCTCTAATTGGCTGCTCCTTGCATCTGAACTTAAACAGTAAACATCCTTCCTTTA
This sequence comes from Mustelus asterias, assembly GCF_964213995.1. NCBI lineage: Eukaryota > Metazoa > Chordata > Chondrichthyes > Carcharhiniformes > Triakidae > Mustelus > Mustelus asterias. The sequence goes on from NC_135808.1 coordinate 64,506,558, forward strand.
CAGTTAACAGATTAATTACATTACAAGGAGCAGAACCCAGGAGGAAAGGCAATGTTAATCTATCTGCCACGTCTTTCTGAGAGTTGAGTACATTGTTTTTGCTTGATATCTATATTAAACACTCTTCCAGGAAAAGGACTGAAGTTATACAAATTATTTTAGAAAGTAGATAGCATGATTATCTTTGCTGAGTATTACTTGTGGCTCCTGTATGGATTAATGTAAATTTCTTGTTATCCACATGTTTAGCTTGGCACTCAACTGGAGCCAAAAGAGTTTCTTGTATTTGTCAAGCCACCCTTTGTTGACTCAGTATTCAGCTTGGTGTGTGTAGTCCAACATATAAAATAACAGAACTGAGACAATATGGATCTAATGCTATGACTTGTGCTGTCAGGTCAGCCAGCGTTTTGTTGCTTTTGGTCTCAGCACCCTTGAGTATAAAATAGAAAAGCACATTGTGTAGTTTTTGGTCATCGCACCGTATCTTGTGCCTGATTAACTTCATGTTTATGTTTCATTTTCTGCTGTAAATGCTGTTGATTTGCTGAAAAATGTACTTTTCAAACTTCATTACAGGACATGTACTTCCAACAAAAGATGAAGTGTCACAGAGAAAAGCAGAGTACATGTGTTACTAAAGTGCATGTTAAATAGAACAACGATATACCCCACTCTAGTTGCCCATTGCATACAGTTTTTAGATTATTATTTGGTAATTTTGATAGTTTTAGGTTATGTCCTCTTTACCTATTTGTTTCTCACTCACTTAAATTAAAGTCCAAAAATGTACAGGTTAGGCGGATTGGCCATGATAAATTTCCCCTTAGTGTCTCAAGGTGTGTAGGTTATGGGGGTTTGCAGGGTTAATATGTGGGGTTACAGGGATAGGGCCTGAGTGGGATGGTCTGTCAGAGAGTTGGTGCAGACTCACTGGGCCGAATGGCCTCCTTCTGCACTATAAGGGATTCTATGATAAATCTTTGTTTTGTTGCAAGGTTGAGATTGATACCAATGGTAGAAACAGAAGTTTTTTTCAATTGAATGTAGGGTGTTAGGATCAAACATAGCTATGTCAGAAATAAAGGCAGAAAATGGTGGATGATCTCAGGGGGTTTGGCAGCATCCATTGGGAGAGAAATGGAGGCAATGGTTAGGATTTTATCTGGATGTGAGCTGGGAGTTGCGATGGGTAGGTAAAATGGCAGAGGGCTCATTCAGGCACGGGCCTGAATTTTTTGTCTGTCAAGTGTGTACTTAACCCGCATGAAACTTGGGCTGGGAAAGACTGAGTGCTGCCAAGGAGGGCGGGAAGAGAGCCCAATGAATGGGGGTTGTGGGCTGGTCATTCTGATGTGCTCCCTCGGGGGCAGCCACTGTAGAGTGTCTCAGGGAGCTGCAGACATGTAAAAAATAAATTGCAATAGAAACGCGATGCAAAGAGTGTCTAGGCAACACAAACCTCCATCCCCAGTCAATATTTATTTCAGCCCTGACAATTGATCCCGCCCTGGACTCAGGTTGCAGCTAAAACATAAAGGCCGCCTGGCCAAATGGCCCACCTGCCAACCATAAAGCAGATGAGCCACATAAAATGGCATTCAATTGGCCTCTTAATGGACTAACTTGCCTGTTTGATTGCTGGCGGACACATGTCCAACTCTCATACTTTTCACCCGTGGTTTCACACGCTTCCACGTCAGATTTGTGCCCATCCAAGTAACATAAAATTTTGGCCATCATGTCTTTGCTTCACCATGGGATAGGATAGGAAAGGGATAGGAAGCAGTGGCCAATTATTCTAATTAATTGGCTAATTAATGGTCATTTTATGCTCCATCTGATATTTTACTGATGTTGGATTTGCCCCTCACCACGCAGGGAGACTGCCAGCCTTCCAATGGAGTCCCAGGAGGTGGAGGAGGGGCTTTCTTTCTGGAGTCTCCGTGCCATATGGAGGGGCCACTCGGTGAATGACTGTACCCATGGCTCCGACACTCCTGGAATGTTTGCCTCTCCAGTTGCCGGGCCCTGTCTTTCCACTAGTGCACCAAAGCATTTCTTAAAACATTTGAAGGTATCGATATGCCCTCTCCTCCTCCCTGCAGTCTTAGCAGTGACAACCTCCATTGATGGCGCTATTGAGGCTGCCGAGCCTCTGGCACTCTGATAGGGCCGGCAGCTTGAAGAGGCAGGTGACTGGATGGCGATCCTGATAGGGGCCCCTGAATTGACTGCCGCTGGTAAAGTCTCCTTCTGTGGCTGTACCATTCACCTGCACAGCCTCAGAACCTGCATTCGGTCCCGGCATGCAGGTAAAATTTCAGCCAACATTCCAAGTCACTGACCTTTCATCAGAACTGGTGATGCCTGGCTTAGAATCATAGAATTCCTACAGTGCAGAAGGAGGCCATTTGGCCCATCGAGCCTGTACTGACAACAATCCCACCCGGGCCCTATCCCCATAACCCCACGTATCTATCCTGCTAGTCTGCCTGACACGAAGTGGCAATTTAGCATGGCCAATCCATCTAACCTGCACATCTTTTTGGAGTGTGGGAGGAAACTGGAGCACCTGAAGGAAACCCACACAGACACAGGAAGAACATGCAAACTTCACACAGACTGTGACTCAAGGCCGGAATCACTGTGAGACAGCAGTGCTAACCACTGTGCCACCGGCTTGCTGAACATTTCCAACATTTTATGTTTTTATTTCAAATTTCCAGTCTCTGCAGTTGTCTGCCTTTGTTTTAGTGAAAATTTACTTTGGTTCCCAGAACTGAAAGCCAAACTGTTGCATGAATTATAAGATTGAGGTTAATTGAGTGCATTGTTTGTACTTGTATGGTTTTGCCTCTCAAATCTAAGGTCAGCAAGCACTGTCATATCATTTATTGTTTTGGTTTTCTTTTGGGCGTTTGCCACTTAGGTACTTATAAAGAAAATCACCCACATCAATGTCCACCTTATCGCAACATTTTCAATGGAGAAGTTTGGGAGTGCCTGACACCTTCCGTGATTGTGAAGCTCCTCGCTCAGTAGCTTGTTCATCTCCGACAAGATGTGGTTTGCGTCCTTCATCAGTAGTTATTGTCTTTACTTGTGAAAGTTCAGTGGTTCCATTTCTTAGACATCCTGACATACCGACTCCCGTCCTTTTGTGTTTGATGCAGCCGTGGAAGAGGCGACTGAATTCAGTGATCAAGTTTGGTGTATGATCATGGATATTTGTGAGCTGCGTCTGGCTGTGGTAGGTACTATTTATAGTGTAGAATGGGCTCTCGAGTGTTGCTATATTTGTGTCGACATGTCTGGGTAACACCATCTGTTGACATGTCTGGGTGCCATCATCATGATATAGAAAGTAGATTTGAAATCTGCACCATTGTCAGTGTGACTCATTTGCCAGCCACATTCCTATTTTTAGTTCGAATGTGATGAAACATGTTTGCACTGAGAGACTGTTGATAAGCACTGCAGGCTGTGGTGGGGCAGAAATTGAACAACCAGATACCGAATATACTAGTCATTAGCCATGAAATCTAATTGCTAAATTAGTAGGGAATTCACACTGATTATGAACTCCAGCCTGTGAATATTTCTTGGGAATGTAGTGCTACATTTGACATCCATTCATAACAGGTAAGGTTTTGACTCGCTCAAAACCCATGGTTAAAATTAGGCCCTATGTAATAAAGAAAGGGTATAATAAAGAAAGCCTTGGCTATATAATCGCATCTTTCATGATCTCAACACATCCCAAAGCACTTTATAACCAATTAAGTACCTTTGAAGTATAGTCACTGTTGTAATGTTGGAAATACAACCACCAATTTTGATACAGCAGACTCCCACAAACAGCAATGCATCATGATCAGATAATATACTTTTAGTGATTTTGGTTGTGGGACTATTTTTGGCTTGGGCACATATTTCCTCATGTTTCACCATAACAGTGCCTTAATTGGGATCTCTTAAGTCCACTTTTCTGCAAAACTTTAACCACCTGAGGGGACACCTTATTAGTTGAATGTTTTATATGAAAGAGGGCATCTCTGACAGTGCAACATTTCCTTGATGCTCAAGTTTTGAAGTGCAGATTGGGCCCATGATGCTCTGACTTAGAGTCCAAGACCACTACCACTGAGTGATTGCTGACAACTCAATATTTAGAATTATAGAGTTCATTAGGGGTCGCTAAGAGGGATTAATTCAAGGACTTTTGTATCTCACCATTCAAGAGATTTCTAAACAAGCGACTGATAGGATAGGTAATGAGGTGGCAGAAGTTGATAGAACTTTGGGAAGCATTCAAAAAAGTGCTTGACTGCTTTTCTAAGTGCTTGTTAGCAAAATTGTATAGTGTAAGAGGAGATGCGGAAGCATGGATTGAAGGTTGGCTGATGGACAAGGAACAAAATTAAGGTGAGTAGCAATGACTTTGTCTGGTGAAGGATTGGAGATGGTGTATATTGGGGTTGAGCACTCAGTCAACTTTAGTTCTCTGTCAATTGAGGGGATTGGGACATGGTCATGGGAAATGCAATTTTTTTCCGTTCATTCATGGGATGTGGGTGTCGCTGGCTGGGCCAGCATTTATTGCCCATCACTAATTGAACTGAGTGGCTTGGTAGGCCATTTCGGGGTGATTTAAGAGTCAACCACATTGCTGTAGGTCTGGAGTCACATATAGGCCAAATCAGGTAAGGGTGGCAGATTTCCTTCCCTGAAGGACAATCTGAAAATTAGCTTGATGATTAAATGGTCGGAAAGTTTGGCAGACTGAGAAGGAAGGCTTCAGGAAGACCCAACCAGCTTCATGGAAAAGGCACTAATGGCAGGTACAATTTAGTGAGGGTAACTGTGAGGTAACACACTTGCAGAGCAGAAACAAGGAGGTAAATTTACCAGCCCCGCCAGCTGCCAGGAACTGTTGCAGGGACAGAAAATTTTGCAGACTATTTAAAAGTCTGTTGAAACCGGGCAGGAATTTCTGGTCTGAGGGTGGGCGTGACCGGAATTGGAAAGTCACTGAAAAATGTGGATGAAAAGGAGAGGCTAAGGGTGTTAACAGGTAATTCATTAAAAGTACAGCCAGTTTGATAAAGGAAAGAATCAATAGGAGTTTCAGTTTTATAAAAAGGGGCATATCAAATTGTTATAAGTTCATACATTCTATTGTAGGAAGGATAATAAAGTGATAGAAAATGTACAGTCAAGAGCCAGGCCAGAGATGGGAAATTCCCTCTCTACTGCATTGAAGTGTCAGCCAAGGGTTTGTGTTCAAGTCAGCCTAAACTCACAACCTTCTGACTCAGAGATATATGTGCTACCAATTGAACCACCACTGGTACTCAAATGAATTGCATGTTGCCACATTGCAATGCATGCATCAGTTGCCAGGACATCACAGGACAAGGATTGAACTCCCTGGATTGAATGGGTCAGCACCACAACCTGTTTTTTTTGCCTAAGATATAAACAAAATACTGCAGATGCTGGAACAAAAACAGAAAATGCGGCAAAATCTCAGCAGGTCTGACAGCATCTGTGGAGAGAGAATTGAGCCAAGAGTCTGGATGACCCTTAGGTTGAGGGCAATCTTATGTGGTCAAATGGACAAGGCCTGAGAAATTAGGCCCAACATAAAACTGGACATTTTAAATGTATACAGCTAAAAATTGCTTCTACGAGGTTACCACAGGACAAAAAGCCAACAGGGACACATACCAGAACTGTCTCACATATGGAACAGGGGTACTTCACCTTAACAATAGGAAGTAATCATGATCCAAAACCAGAACCCACACCTCCTCATATTGAATAGAGAAGCTCAAACTTTACACTGGAAGAATCTTTATAGCCCAAAACCCAACAGGAGGTACTCAGCTAGAAGACATTATGATTGTGCATTCCCTAGTTTCAGCCAGAATCCCTGCTATTAACCATATCCTGGAAAGAGATATGTACAACTAGGATGACCTGGCCTAACCTCAGTGGGTGTTGTGACCCCTGCCCTGTCACCCCATTGGCCAAAAACCTGGGAACGTTCGAAGAAGGAAGGAGGGTAATAACAGCCATTTTCAAGACGAACTCCAGCGAAGACTCAACCAAACCTACTGTGACCTGGGACGACACAAGAGGGTGTGTGAGATGCACCTTTGTGCTAAGAGGACCCTGAATTCATCTGTCGCCATGAGCTCAGTGAATTGAATTCAACAGTCCAATCAATTTCACCAGAATGAGTAATATCTATTTCTCAGGCAATTAGTCTACTTTGGGGAAAGTTAACTTAATCTGTTGCGTAAGAATTGTTTCTTTAACCTGTGAGTATTTTAATAAAGCTAAGTTTGAATCACAGTCCTTTGTCTCATAAAATAAAAGCGCTTAAGTAAATGTGTAATAAACTGGTTGGTGTCTGTATAGAATATTTCACAAACAGCACTTATTTTGTTTTAAAACTGTAACTGAAATGAATATCACTGTCCACCCATCTTTACACTGTCCATTTCTATCAGTGTTTAAATAATGTTGTGTTGAACTAATAATTGCTACTAATATCACTGAGAGATACTGACTTGGAAATGTTACTATACTCAACAACTCGTGAGATCTGAATTAATGTTAAATAAAGATACACAGCTAGCAATGGGGTGTGTCACAATTAACTATATGCAATATTTCCTGTTATACTAGAATTTTGGAAAAAGAATAACAACTTGATAATGTTCATGTGAAGCTCCTTGGGATGATTAGAATCCTAGAGTGCAGAAGGAGGCCATTTGGCCCATCGAGTCTGCACCGACCAGAATCCCATCCAGGTCCTATCCCTGTAACCCCATTTACACTAGCTAGCCCCCCTGATATTAAGAGGCAATTTAGCATGGCCAATCCACCTAACCCACACATCTTTTGGGAGGAAACCGGAGAACCCGGAGAAAACCAACGCTGACATGCAGAGAATATTCAAACTCAACACAGACAGTGACCCGAGCCAGGAATCGAACCCGGGTCCCTGATGCTGTGAGGCAGCAGTGCTAACCATTGTGCCACTGTGCTGCCCCAAATTGTTGTCATTATCGAAAGAAAAGCTTGTATTCCTATCACTCCTCTCACTACTTCAGGACACCCGAAGGCACATCACAGCCAGTGGAGTATTTTTGAAGTGCAGTGTCTGTTGAAATTCATTTTGCTATGACTGTAATGACACGAAAATCCATGCAAATCAATTTGCAGTGTGCTTGCAGAGCTCCCCCTCCACAAGACATTGGCTCAAAGTGAGTTTGTAAGGTGGGAGTGTCAGAATAACATACATACTGTCAACAACAACCTGTCCTGGTCCCTCCATGCCGACACCATAGTTAAGAAAGCCCACCAACGCCACTATTTTCTCAGAAGACGAAGGAAATTTACAGGTACACCATAAAAAACATTCTTGCTGGTTGTATCACAGCTTGACTTGGCTCCAGCTCAGTCCAAGACTGCAAAAAACTACAAAGTGTTGCGAACGAATCCCAGTCTATTACTCCATTAAACCAGCCTCCCAACCATTGACACTGTCCACACTTCCCGCTGCCTTGGAAAAGCAGCCAGCTTAATTAAGGACCCCACGCACCCCGCACATTCTCTCTTTCACCTTCCTCCATTGGGAAAAAGATACAAATGTCTGAGGACATGTATCAATCGACTCAAGAACAACTTCTTTCCTCTTCCATCAGACTTTTGAATGGACCTACCTCACATTAAAGTTGATCTTTCTCTACACCCTAGCTATGGCTGTAACATTGCATTCTGCACTCTCTCCTTTCCTTCTCTATGTACAGTATGCTTTGTCTATACAGCACGTAAGAAACAATACTTTTCATTGTGTACTAATATATATGATAATAATAAATCAAATCAAATCAAATCAAACCTGCCATGAATGTTGGTTCAAATTCTCTTCCTGTACTTACTGGCAAACTAAGGCAGTCGTACATCTGTTTCCATAGCTAGTAATCCCTGGGATAGGTCACTTAGAGGCTTATAGACGGAGGGTGAGTCACTCCGCATCAAATGGGTCTGATCAGGAGTCACTCCCGCTATTACCGCCAGCCATTGATGTGTTGGAAGGATTTGCAGGTTGACACACAACCTGTTTGATCCCATTATAAACATATCTTCCTTGGCCATCAAGACCTGCAATGGGACTTGAAGTTGAAGCTTCTGGCTCAGTAGCAGTGACACTACACAATATGTCACAAGAACCCCACATTAATGTTGATACTTTGCCCATATTATAATTAGATTGAACCAGGCATGTACCTTTACATAAGACCACCAGCCTTATTTGGTCATAATAATGGAAGCATTGCTGGTGACTGCATTAAGGGTTAGCATGTTCGTGCATAAAATACCATGGCGTCCAATGGCAATAATTCCTTTCAGGCAACTTGTGTGAGCTATAGAGAGAGACACAGCATGCAGGTTGTCCAGCCAGAAAAACCTACACCTTGTCACAGAATGGTACGTTCAGCTCCTGCACTCTCAAGACTTAATAATCTTGCTGAGGGAGGGCAGGCTAGTGCCATATTTAACACTGAACATTTTAACCAAACATATCTATTGAAATAAAACAAAACCATTCATTTCACAGATAAAATCTCAGAATTCAATAGAAATGTTTTTATGCGGGGAGTTATTGGAACGCGGAACTTGCTATCACATGGCAGATAGCAGCGATGCATTCAAGTGGAAGTTACATAAGTATGGATGAAAAGATAAATAGAAGAATAGATTGATTGAAGTAGAGTGAGAGGAGGCTAGTGTGAAACATAAAGGTTGAGATTCTCCGACCTCCCAGCCTGTTTCTTAGCATTGTTTGCTAGTGGGGGGATTCTCTGGTCCCCCTGTTGTCAATGGGAATTCCCCATGATGTCACCCCAGGGAAATCCGCGGGCGGGAGTGCACTGCTGGCGGGACTGGAGAATTCAGTTGCGGGAGGTTAGGGAGGAAATTGCGGATGCCCCAGCAGAGATATTTGAATCACTAACAGCCACAGGTGTGGTGCCTGAAGATTGGAGGACGGCAAATGTTGTGCCTTTCTTTAAGAAGGGCTAAAGGGAAAAGCCTGGGAGCTACAGGCTGGTGAGCCTAACATCTGTAGTGGGTAAGTTGTTAGAAGGTTTTTGAGGGACAGGATCTACAGGCATTTAGAGACGCAAGGATTGATTAGGGACTGTCAGTATGGCTTTGTGAGTGGAAAATCATGTCTCACAAATTTAATTGAGTTATTTGAGGGGGTAACCAAGAAGGTAGATGAGGGCAGTACAGTTGCTGTTGTTTACATGGACTTTAGCAAGGCCTTTGACAAGATACTGCATGGTAGGTTGTTGCATAAGGTTAAATCTCACAAGATGCAGGGTGAGGTAACTAATTGGATACAAAATTGGCTTGATGACAAAAGACAGAGTTGGTTGTAGAGGTTGTTTTTCAAACTGGAGGCCTGTGACCAGCGGAGTGCCTCAGGGATCAGTGCTGGGTCTATTGTTATTTGTCATTTATATTAATGATTTAGATGAGAATTTAGGAGGCATCGTTAATAAGTTTGCAGATGACACCAAGATTGATGGGATAGTGGACAGAGAAGAAGGTTATCTAGGATTGCAACGGGATTTTGATCAGTTGGGTCAGTGGGCTTATGAATGGTAGATGCAGTTTCATTTAGATTAATGCGAGGTGATGCATTTTGGCAGGTTGAATCAGAGCAGGACTTACTCACTTATGGTAGGGTGTTGGGGAGAGTTACAGAACAAAGAGATTTTGGGGTAGAGTTTCATAGCTCCTTGAAATTGGAGTCACAGGTGGACAGGATGGTGAAGAAGGCATTCGGCATGCTTGGTTTCATTGGTCAGAACATTGAATACAGGAGTTGGGACGTCTTATTAAAGTCTTATTGAAGACTTTATTCCAAGCCACACTTGGAATACTGTGTACAGTTCTGGTGACCCTATGATAGAAAGAATACTATTAAACTAGAAAGAGTGCAGAAAAGATTTACTAGGATGCTATCGGGACTTGATGGTTTGAGTAATAAGGAGAGGTTGGATAGACTGGGACTTTTATTCTTGGAATGTAGGAGGCTTAGGGGTGATCTTATAGAGGTCTAAAATATAATGAAGGGGCATAGATACTCAACATCTTTTCCCAAGGCGAGGGGAGTCTAAAAATAGACGGTATAGGTTTTAGGTGAGAGGGGAGAGATACAAAAGGGCCTAGAGAGGCAAACGTTTCAATTGGTGAGTGTCTGAAACAAGCTGTCAGAGATAGTAGTAGTAGAGGCGGGTACAATTTTGTCTTTTAAAAAGCATTTGGACAGTTACAAGGGTAAGATTGATCTAGAGAGATATGGGCCAAACATGGGCAATTGGGACTAGTTTAATGGTAAAAACTAGGCGGCATGGACAATTTGGGCTGAAGGGCCTGTTTCCATGCTGTAAACCTCTATGACTCTCTGACCGGCTGAGGATTCCGGCCAAAGACTAACGCTGATCAGTTGGGACAAGTGGCTTGTTTCTGTTCTGTAAATTCTGTATAAAATCAAGAACAGTCAGCATAGTTAAGAGGAGGTCATGCCTGACCGATCTGATTGAATGTTTTGAAGAGGTGACTTGGTGTGTAGATGAAGGCAATGCTTTTGCTGTAGTCTGCTTGTACTTCAGCAAGACTTTTGGCAAGGTCCCCCATGGGACACTGATAGCGAAGATAAAAGTCCATGGAATCCAAGGAAATATGGCAAATTGAATTGAGAATTGGCCGAGTGGCAGGAAGCAGAGGGTGATGATCGAGAAGTGTTTTTCAGTCTGAAAGTCTGTGTTCAGTGGGGTCCCACAGGGAGCAGTGATGGGGCCCTTGCTACTTGTGGTTTATATAAATGATTTAGACTTGAATGTAGGAGGGTTGATTCATAAGTTCATGGATGATGCAAAAATTGGTCGGGTGGTAAATAGTGGGGAGGATAGCTTTAGATTACAGGAGGATATAGATGGGCTGGTCAGATGGACTGAGCAATGACAAGTGGAATTCAATCCGGATAAGTGTGAGATGATGCACTTAGGCAGGACAAACAAAGCAAGGGAATACATGATAAATGACAGGACCCTGGGAAGCACTTAGGATCAGAGGGACCTTGGTGTGAATGTACACCGGTTCCTTAAGGTAGCAGGACATGCGGATAAAGCAGTTAAGAAGGTATATGGTATACTTGCCATTATTTTCTCAGGCATAGCGTTTAAAAGCAGGGAGGTTACGCTGGAACTATATGAAACATTGGTTTGGCCACAGATAGGGTATTATGTGCAGATCTGAAATCCACCTTATTGGAGGGATGTGATAGCATTGGAAAGGGTGCAGAGGAGATTTACCAGGATGTTCCCTGGGCTGGAGAGTTTTAGTTATGAAGAGAGATTGGATAGACTGGGGTTGTTTCCCTTGGGGAGCAGAGGAGACTGAGGGGGGATATGATTGAGATACATAAGATTCGGAGGGGCGCAGATGAACAGGATCCCTTGGTGATGGGATCAATGACCAGGGGAAATCAATTTAAGGTAAAGGGTAGGATGTTTAGAGGGGATGTGAGGAAAATCTTTTCACCCAGAGGGTGGTGGGAACCTGCAACTCACTGCCTGAAAGGATGGTGGAGGCAGAGACCCTCATAACATTTAAAAAGTATTTAGATGTGCACTTGCAATGCCAAGGCATACAAGGCTTTGGACCAAATGCTGGAAAATGGGTTTAGAATAATTAGGTGGTTTGTCTTTGACCAGTGCAGACACGATGGGCTGAATGGCCTTTTTCTGTGCTGTGTATATCTTTGACTCTAAAAGGATATAGTCTTTTAAACCAATGTGATTTTCTTTTCTGCTGGGTGAGTTATGTTGCTTAAAATAAGTCAAAGTTCGATTGGGTGTCGCTCATACCACAGAACCTTAGGATAATCCCTTCGTAGCCCCATTGCAAACTGAAATTATTTTCCTTTAAACACTTCATATATCACTACTGAATTAAGTCACAGGTCTGACTCACTGGCCCTGGGTGATAACTCAGTGCTGCTGATCAGAAATGATGTGGAGATGCCGGCATCCACACCATGGCTACCATCGACATCGCAAACTGCTGGCTCCAAGTGGAGAGGATCTCCAAGAAGATCGCGCATATCGACACAGACATCAAGCTTCTACAAAGATGCAATCTTGTAAATTGAGTTTATGTCTATATATGCCCTGTTTGTGAACACAACTTCTCACTCACCTGAAGAAGGAGCGACACTCCGAAAGCTTGTGCTACCAAATAAACCTGTTGGACTTTAACCTGGTGTTGTGAGACTTCTTACTGTGCTGATCAGAAACACATGGTGCCAAATAATTGTTTTTTAATATATAATGCTTTTGTAAAGTGCCTTGGGTCATTTCATTCTGTTAAAGGAACTATATAAATGCCAATTCTTGTTGATGAACGACAGTCACTGTTGTATTGTACGAAATATGGCAGCCAAATTGTACACAGCAAGCTCCCACAAAGAGCGATGTGATAAAGAAAACCGTTTAGAGTGAGATTGGTTGAGGGATAAATACAGGCACTATAGAGCTCTACCCTATCCTTCTTAGAAATAAGACCTTGATGTCTCCCATACCTTTCTGATGGGGCAGAAGGAGACTCAGCTCGATTTCTCACCCCAGAGACAGCAGGTCTGACAGCAGTGGACCCTTGGGACTACATCAGAGTATCAGCCTTGATCCTCTGCTCAACTTGCCGGAGTAAGCCTTGAATCCACAGCCTTTAATGGCAAGAGTATAAGGAAAATGAGCTACAGCTCACAATACATCAGCGTGGCTGCAGCCAAAAACAAATAATGGGTGTGGAATAGATATCACTTGCGCTTCTGCACGGAGGAAGTGAATAACAAATAGCAGCAGGTGATATTGTCCCTTATTCCTGATGTTAGCAGCAGGTGTGACACCGTATGGTCTCTAGTTGTTAGGTCACCCAAACAGTGTTAATATGGTCGCTTGGTCCAGCTTACCTCCCGAGGCCAGAAAGAACTTGCAAATATCCCTCAACACAAGTCTGCCTGTTCCTTAAATAGCTCCTGGGCCTTTTTAAGGAATAAATATAGAATGAAGACACTATGTAGATCTACCCGATTCTTCTTTGAAATAGCGCCTTCAGACTTCTCATATCTCAAAATTTATCTCGCAGTCTGCACACTCTTTGATCGGACATCAGTTGAAAAGTTGCCTTTGGTTTAATTAAATCTGTTCCCTTGCCCTATTGTCATGACAGTTTTTCTACTGTCAACTATATTGCTTAACTCCAGGAGCTCCCGGTTGTGATGTTCAGTTCTGAATTTGTGAAGTGTGGTCCTTTTAAAAGCTGGTTTGGTGTCAGTGCTTGGATGTTTAAAATGCAGGTGCCTATAAGGTGCACAGATTACAACATTTATAACGAGGACCAAGCATTAGGATTGCCTTGGTAACAGTGTGGTGAACCATCGTTGGTTACCACTGTGGGGTTATTCCAATGTTGCTGTTGGGTTAGGGTGTTGACACTGTGGGGTTGTTATAATGTTGTTGTTGGGCTAGGGTGTTTACACTGTGGGATTAATATACCTGTGGTGGATGCTGTTATGGCAGATCCCGGTCGGGCCCCGCCTCCTGAGAGAGGTATAAGACCCTCTGCTCAGGCGGGACCCCTCCAGTCTGGAATGGTGTACTCGTGTTTAGATAGTTCCATTGTTTGTCAATAAAAGCCTTCAATCGCTGAAGCCTTGTACCTCGTGCTTGATTGTCGCGCATCAAACAGGCTTTGCAGGCTTTTGAATTCAGCAGCCTATCAGTTTAAAGAAGACATTCAGCTATCAGGAACCTATCAAATTTGAATTTGGCTGTTGTTGACAACATCAGACTAATTCTGGTGGAGGGAAATTGGCAGATCATCAGAGTTATGAAGGGGAACTCAATGCCTGCCTGGAGTTCGATCGAAGGGCTGCCAACTCCCAACACCAAGAGATGGAAAGAGTGGCTCCCTGCCAGCTTAAAATATTTCCATCTACCTACGAAGGGTACCAAAATCAGAAAGATCTTACTGGCAGCGGAATTGACAGAAGAACTCCAAAGGTTTTCCAAAACCAAAATATCTGGTTGTATATTTGTTTTTTGAGAGTGACTAAAGTCTGTTATTTTTTTCTTGTAGTGAATGGGCGTTGTATTTATTTGAACAGCATCCCAGTAGTATCTTACTTTAATCAATATGTCACTTGTTTAGTTAAAGTTCCCAATTGGTTAAATAAATAACTTGTTAATTGTTCACTTAAAGTGAGTATCAGGTATTTCTGTTAATGAACCTCTAAACGTTAATGAAGAACAGTTCACACCTTCACAAACACTTTTAACAGATTACATAGTGAGGTATTTCTCTTTGGGGGATCAACCTCTGCATCATAACAGGTGTCCATTGGTAGTGGGTAGGCATTGCCACCTCGAGTTAGAGAGAAGACTGGCCAACTGGAGCTTGTTAATATTGAACACATCAGCTACCATAAGGAGTGCTGACTGCCCTTCCTATAGACAGAGGGGGGCAGAATATCCAATGGGGTGACTGTTACTTGAAGGAAGCCTGCAGCCCTTAAAGGGGAACGTTATGGATCCTGATGGGAGACTACAGCCAATTCTAGCCCCACTGCTGTACAGGTTGTAAGAAAAAGCTTAAATGTCAACCTCAGCCACAAAGCTGACCAATTGATTACCTTTAATACTGTTTTTTACAGCACAAAAAGACTGTACCCAGGCTTCTTCCAATAAACACAAAAAAATTGATGTATTCTAATACAAACCTCTTATTTAAAAAACAAGTTATAAAACTGGCTAACATACAAGTTGTAGTTTAGAAGTCTAAAAGTTTTCCCCTTTTTCAAAAAAAAATTTGAACCCCCATTCAGTCACACACAAACAGAGCAAAACAAATTCAGTCCCCTGCAGAGGCTGGAGTATGGGAGCGTTTCTTTCAAAATTACACCACTCAGAAGGGTCTGGACGCCCGTTGATCTGACAGAATTCTGGTCACAATAGATTTGGAAGTTCTTTCAGATGGATTCTTGGTGAAACTCTTTGATGACTCTTACTTGTCACTACTTTGCAGACTTTCAAAAAATACAGATGAGTTATTCTGATGGAAGTTTTATTTATATATAGAACATAGAACAGTACAGCACAGTACAGGCCCTTCGGCCCTCGATGTTGTGCCGAACCTTTTCCGAAACCAAGGTCAAGCTATCCCACTCCCTATCATTCTGGTGTGCTCCATGTGCCTATCCAATAACCGCTTGAAAGTTCCTAAAGTGTCCGACTCCACTATCACAGCAGGCAGTCCATTCCACACCCCAACCACTCTCTGAGTAAAGAACCTACCTCGGACATCCCTCCTATATCTTCCACCATGAACCTTATAGTTATGCCCCCTAGTAACAGCTACATCCACCCGAGGAAATAGTCTCTGAACGTCCACTCTATCTATCCCCCTCATCATCTTATAAACCTCTATTAAGTCGCCTCTCATCCTCCTCCGCTCTAAAGAGAAAAGCCCTAGCTCCCTCAACCTTTGCTCATAAGACCTACCCTCCAAACCAGGCAGCATCCTGGTAAATCTCCTTTGCACTCTTTCCAGTGCTTCCACATCCTTCTTATAGTGAGGTGACCAGAACTGCACACAATATTCCAAATGTGGTCTCACCAAGGTCCTGTATATCCAATTCAATCCAATCAAAGCCCAATTCAGAGTCTCTGCAAGTGAGACATTCCAGATCCAAGCTGACAAGACAGGCCTCTCACTTCTTGTCCTGGGCCTGATCTACATGATCCAAGCTGATTGGAGCAGGCATTGCACCTTCTCCAAGGCTCAATCTTATTTGCATCTTAGCCAAAAGGCTGAGATGCCGCTTTTAAAAATTGCTTCAAATGAAGCCTCAGTGTAACATCATGACTTCTTACAACTGTAGCACATCGATACTACGCTTGATCTTAGCCAAAAGGCCAAGAAGCGATACTACATTTGATCTTAGCCAAATTCTAAAAATATTTTACTCACTCTAGACCGCACAAAGGTGGGGGAGAGAGAGCGAAAGAGTGAAAGAGTTCATCATCTTGCAGTCTGTTTCCAAGGTGCATGCATGCACACACATGTGCACACACACACACACACACATGTGCATGCACACACACACACATGTGCACGCACACACATGTGCACACATACATGCATGCACATTCATATGCATGCTCATATGCATGCACACATGCACACACATGCATACACACATATACACGCACACTCAGCTAAGAGTATTTTGATAATAAAATGTTCAGCGAATACTTCTCTCAGGCCAGGTGTTGTTAACCAAGCAGCAAGAGTTTTTAGCCTGGCAACAGCAGTTCTTTGTCAACTTCAACATACAAAGTATCTCCTCCCTCTCCAGGTGTTTTCCAATGGGCTTCTATCTCCTGCCTCGTAGTCTCTTGAAGAATGGCAATATTCACGGCCCTGAATTAATCCTGCAGACTTTTTCAAACAACACAGGAGGGAGAATTTCCAAAGTTCAAATGTCCTTCAATTCTTTCAGAAATCATTTCATCAAAGGAGGTACAGTCTTCAATGGCGGCTGGAGAGAACAAAGTAGCAGAGCAGCAGCCATCACGATATTGTCCATAGCCCATGATTTTTGAATGTTACCATGGAGATATTCATGGAGTAAACAAGCAACGGAAAGGTGATGGGGGCCCTCTGATAGACAATGTCAAACTGGTCAACCTTAAAGTTGATCATCCTCAACACCGGTGCCCCACAAGGCTGTGTCCTCAGCACCCTACTATACTCCTTATAGACCTATGACTGTGTGACCAAATTCCCCTCCAGCTTGATTTTCAAGTTTGTTGTTGACACCACCATTGTGGGTTGGATCTCAAACAATGACAAGACACAGCACAGGAAAGAGATACAGAATCTGGTGAACTGGTGCAACGACAATAATCTCTCCCTCAATGTCAACAAAATGAAGGAGATAGTCATCGGCTTCAGGAAGCACAGTGGAGGACATGCCCGTCTACATCAATGGGGATGAAGCAGAAATGGTCGAGAGCTTCAGGTTTTTCAGGTCATGAACAGCCTGTCCTGGTCCCTCCATGCCAATGCTATAGTTAAGAAAGCCCACCAACGCCTCTACTTTCTCAGGACGTTAAGGAAATTTGGCATGTCCGCTACAACTCTCACCAACTTCTACAGATGCACCATAGAAAGCATTCTTTCTGGTTGTATCACAGCTTGGTATGGCTCCTGCTCAGTCCAAGACCGCAAGAGGCAGCAAAGGGTCATGAATGAAGCCCATCCATTGACACTGTCTACACTTCGCGCTGCCTCAGCAAAACAGCCAGCATAATCAAGGACCCCACGCATCCCGGACATTCTCTCTTCTACCTTCTTCCATCGGGAAAAAGATACAAATGTGTGAGCTCACATATCAACTGACTCAAAAACAGCTTCTTCCCAGCTGCCATCAGACTTTCGAATGGACCTACCTTGCATTAAGTTGTTCTTTCTTTACACCCTAGCTATGACTCTAACACCACATTCTGCACTCTCTCCTTTCCTTCCATATGTATGGTATGCTTTGTATAGCGCGCAAGAAACAATACTTTTCACTGTATACTAATGTGTGTGACAATAATAAATCAAATCAAATCATATCATATGGGTCAGTCCCATAAGCCAAGTTCCCAGGATCTAGCTGGCAAAAAGTCAATCTGCCTAAATCTGTAAATAGGCATCCCACACTTGTTGAGGCCCGAGCCTCGTTTGCATGTAACTAGGTCACTATATTGTCAAGCTGGCATTTCCAGTTTTCTACTGGGGGAGTACAGCACATTGACCAGCACTGATGCTGGCTTACTGACAGTCGGAAACCGAGATGGAGGACAGGCAGTATTTGGACAGATGGTAGGTTCTTTCATGGGCCGGTAGTAAACTAATGTTGTCTCATGGACCCAGGAGGCAAATGTCTTCTCATAGATATCCAAATTTTTATGTTTTTCTTTAATTTGTTCATGGAGAGTGAGTATCATTGATTAGACCAGCATTTATAGCCCATCGAGAAGGTAGTGGCGAGCTGCCGACTTGAACCGCTGCTGTCCATTTACTGTAAGTACACCCACAGTGATGTTAAGGAGAGAGTTCTCGAGTTTTGAACCAATGACGGTGAAGGGACAGCAATATTGTTCCATTCAGGATGATTTGAAGGGGAACATGCTGGTGGTAGTGTTCCCATTCATCTGCTGCCCTTAATTACCCTTCTGCATACTAGAGGTTGTGGGTTTGGATGGTGCTGTCTAAGGATCCTTGGTGCATTGCTGCAATGCACCCAGTAGTTGGTACACACTGCTGCCACTGTTTGTTGGTATTGGAGAGCGTAAATGTTTGTAGACAGAATGCCAATCAAGCACGCTGCTTTGTCCTGGATGATGACAAGCTTCTTGAGTGTTGTTGGAGCTGTACCATCCAGGCAAGTGGAGAAAATTCTATCACACTCCTGACTTGCGCCTTGTAGATGGTGGGCAGGCTTTGGGGAGTCAGGAGGTCAGTCACTCTCCGCAATATTCTTAACCTCTAACCTGTTTTTATAGCCACAATATTTATATGGATGGTCCAATTCAGTTTCTAGTCAAGTCAAGACCAGTGGCTCTCACTGCTGGAATTTTAAATCGATGACCTACAATATCTGTCTTAAATATTGTGCTCAGGGGTGGAGCCACTGTGCTCACTGCTGACATTAAATAAATCTACACAAGGACCTATCACAACTGCCAAGACAAGAATTTTAGTTGCCTTTGTGGTGAATTCACTCTTGGTGGGCTGCAGTGAGACTCATTAGTGTTGTGCAATGCAGGCAAACATAGCAGATTGTCGTGGGCATGACTTCCAATCATTGAATCACAAAAATTACATAAAGCTGGTTGCTTCAATTAAAAGACATTGGGAGCTCACATTTAGAAGGTATGATTAATTCTACAAATTAAAAAGCGTAAAGCTATTTTCGCAAACGTCAAAACTTCAACATATTTTCAAAAAATTAAGGATACAAACATATATTTTCAAAATTAAAAATGTGAACTTTAAAAAAAAAACAATTTTGGCCAGATATTCTCCTGTCTCGCACGCCCACGACCACTGCCAGTGGGAACGGCAAGTTTAGCATTCAGCCAAATCTCCATTCACAGCAGCGGGACTGGAGAATCCCAGCCGTGGACAAGGTTGGAGAATTCTTGCCATAATTTTATAAAGTGGTGTTTAAAAAATCTCATAAATCATGCTAAAAAGTCTTAGATTTTACTTTTTAACCTTAAAAGGTTTCGTGTTAAAATACATCAATCCATTTTAACTTTTACGTGGCCTCAGCCCCTTCATTACACATTCATAAATTGAGAGGAGACCCCTTTTGCCCAGAAACACAATAAATCCTGAAAGCACCGTCATTATGGGCAGTGCAAAATCCAGCCCAGTTTAATCATGCTGTCAAGACATTTCATGATCATAAAACGATCTGTTCAATCTCTTCAGATTTACTGATCAAGTGGAAATAATCTTAGAATCTCCAGACCTACTTCATAACTATAGTTCCCCATGCCCATTTATGGCTTTGATAGCCTTCCTATATCAGGAAACCAACAAATACACAAATTTCCAACTTTGACTAAAACAATCTCTTGAACAAGTTTGGCACTAATTCTTTGCTTTTTAACTTGATATGTCTATTTTAAAGCTCAGACAGCTTTTTTTTTCTCATACTAGCTCTACCTGCATTCACAATTCCAGGTCATTATAGATTTGAACCCCTAGATCTCTTTGTACATCTGTACCATTTAGTATTGTTCCATTAAACTTACATGTTTCAAAGTGAATTATTCCACACTTACCACATTTAATTGCCACCCAAATGTCCATTCCATCAGTGAATCTTTATCCTGGCATCTTTTACATCCCTCCTCACTGTTTGCCAAGCCCTTACTTTGGTTCCCTCAGATAAATGTTGAGATTATGCACCCTGTACCTAAAGTCAAATTCACCTTCATATAACTGCGAGCAGAAGAAAACCCTCTCCTTGGCCTTGGGATATATCAATTCCAACTCTTCTCAATTCAACCGATGCTCTTTTTACCAACCATCAACTAATTTTCCACCCATATTATTACATTTCCTCTTGGAACTTAACCCTCTCTTTTTTCTAACAAGTATCATTGGAGACTAATTGAAAATCCACATGGGCTGCATCTACTGTAATCCCTGTTTTTACTCAGTCACTTCTTCAAAACAATTTGGCATACAGTGTTAGTTTTGCAATCCAGTCACAATTAAGGGCATGCTCTAGTTGTAAGTGAGAACAACTGCTACTAATTGGGGAAATGTTAGGGCATTATCTTTAAGTATATATAAGAACCAATTTTTAGCTGGGGGGAAAGGAGAAGGGAGTCTATTCTTATGTTCTCTAGGAGCTGTGGATAAACCTACGTTAAACAAAGGCTAGCTCCAGCTTTATGCAATGTATGAACATCGGATTATAATGCACAGCATGTTTTAACAAATTTATCCTTGATCATTTCATACATTTCTAAATGCTCATTAATTTTAGCTTGAATCATGAAATTTAACAGTTTCCCCAGAACTGATGTTGTCTATCCTCATCTCTCCTCTTGAACCAAAAATGTTACATTCATTATTCTCCAGTCCTGATACTTGAACAATTGTGGCCAGAGCTTCTTCTCTCTCTCATCTCAAATTTGCTTTCCATAGTCTAGGGTTCCCGCCAGTAGAAACTAATCTAATTACCGTTAGGTCTGCTAAGTTTGTCAGAACTGATTCTTTTTCTACAGTTAACTTCAGATGTTAGCCTTAGATCAATAGTAGTACTCAGTCATAGGGTTCAAACTCTAGGCCAAAAATTTGAGTGCTTAGCCTAGGCTGACACTTCAGTATATGCAGAAGGGACACTGTGCCATTGGAGGTACCTTCTTTGGAGGCGATGTTAGACCAAGGCCCTGTCTGTCTCCTTGGGTGGTCAATAGAAGTTTCCAGAAATTGATGGAAAGTATTTCTCTGCAAAATGCCGTCAGTTTTCTTACAGCAACTAAAAATAACCTCAAGTAAAAAGATATAGCGGTGCTAATAGTTCTGGGAAATAGCAAAATATCCTTTTCCAAGCTGCATCAGTTAATGACTCATGCAACTTTCCAATGAGCATTGGAGACTGTCTTCAGAAACTTGCTTGAACGCTTTCTAATTTAAATATTTTCAGTTAAATATATTAAACAGATCCTGCTTCTTGCAAATGTATGACCAAATGAATGCTGCACACACACAACTGGAAAAAAGCCACACCAGACCACAAAGGCATTTTCACATTTTACCTCAGTCAATAGAATAAACATCCTTGACCTCTAAAAGAAAAGATTGCATTTATATAGCACCTTTTCTGCTCACCATATGTCACAAAGTGCATTACAGCATTAAAGTAGTTTTAAAGAGTTGTGTTAGTATTCCCGCAGAGACCGATAACATTTGAAAATAAATTTGGATTCCCAGTGACTGACTCAAAGGATCACAGGATAAGATTTCACATTTTAAGTCCTTTACTGTAACAAACACACTCAAAACAATATTGACGAAACATTATTTTGCAAGCAAGTTATAAACTAGACTGCAGGAAAGCTCACCTTCCTTTATCTTCCTAAAATGATTAAAAGCCCCTATGCTGTGTTTATACATTACACTGCACTCTCCATAGTATAGTAGGGCTGGATTTTCTGCCCCCCCCCCCCCTCCTCCCCCTCCTCCCTCCGATGGCATGTTTTGCGGCAGTGGAGAAGGCTCACCAATGGCCTCTGGCTAGATCTTCCAGTTCTGTCATTGTCTACAGCATTTTGTGTTTCACTGGGGAACCCACCACAAGGGCTGACCTTCAGTGGGACCAGAAAATTAGATGGGATTTTCCAGCCGCTCCCGCCGGCAGATTTGTCCGTTCCTACCCGTGGTGAGTCCCTGCTGCAAGTTCCCTGCCAGCAGAGGATGTAAACAATAGGAAACCCCATTGACAGCAATGGGACCAGAAGATCACACCACCAGCCAAGGCGGTTCCCCTCTGCCACTGCAAAACACGCCATGCGGGGCAGAAAACTACAACTGTAGTCTTTACAGGAACCAGTCCAAAGTTACTCCCAGTGTCCAATAGACTCTCCTCTCCCCATTTCACTGGACCATAATATCCATCAAAAGTCATTTCCCTTCATCCTCTGAGAAACCCCAAACTCACTTCCTGCAGCAAGGCCCATTCAAAGCGATTCCTTCTTTTGGCTATGTCAGGACAAATCTTCCAGTGTCCTTACGTCTCTGCAGGTTCTAATTCTTTGACCAGAGAAGAGCATCCCACCAACATTCTGCCTGGTAGCTAAAAGAGAACAGCCTTTACCTGGTGTCCAAACAGATGGTGGTTTCCTGCCTCTCTGGGCCTCTCCCTCTGTCTCTCTCTGTTCAGGGTCTCTGAACCTGACAACCTAAGGATAAGGCTGCACATAGCCAGGCCAGCCACCACTGCTTTTGTGTTCAGTTGTGAAAGCTGGCACTTAAGTTTCAATTGAATCTGATCTCTGTCCTTGATTACCTTAGTAAGAAGTTTAACAACACCAGGTTAAAGTCCAACAGGTTTATTTGGTAGCAAAAGCCACACAAGCTTTCGAGGCTCTAAGCCCCTTCTTCAGGTGAGTGGGAATTCTGTTCACAAACAGAACTTATAAAGACACAGACTCAATTTACATGAATAATGGTTGGAATGTGAATACTTACAACTAATCCAGTCTTTAAGAAATTCTTAAAGACTGGATTAGTTGTAAGTATTCGCATTCCAACCATTATTCATGTAAATTGAGTCTGTGTCTTTATAAGTTCTGTTTGTGAACAGAATTCCCACTCACCTGAAGAAGGGGCTTAGAGCCTCGAAAGCTTGTGTGGCTTTTGCTACCAAATAAACCTGTTGGACTTTAACCTGGTGTTGTTAAACTTCTTACTGTGTTTACCCCAGTCCAACGCCGGCATCTCCACATCTTGATTACCTTGGCAATGAGGTCACACAGGCTTGTCACCGGGCAGAACTAGTAGATCTGTTCCATTTTTACCTTGAATTAAAAGAAACAATTTGAAACATAACCATCTTATAAAACCTCATGCTTGTAGCAATAGTCACTGCTGTAATACAGGAACCGTGGCAGGAAATTTGTGCACTGCAAGCTCCCACAAATAATAATCAGATAATCCATTTTTGGGATGTTCATTATGGGATAAATTATTGGCCAGGACACTGAGGATAACTCCCATGCTGTCCTCCAAAATAGTGCCATGTGATCTTTTACATTTACCTGAGAGGGTAGATAATTTAATCAATTTTAACCAAGTGTTTACTCTATAACATTGAGGATCACATTGAATCTACAGCACAGAAACAGACCATTTGATCCAATGATTCTATGTTGATGCTTCTGCTCCAAACAAGCTATTTTAATAAATGCAACAGCAATTCAAACTTACAGAAGAATTGATGAGAGTCATCAATTTCAAGCAAGGTTCCATGCGAACAAGAGATGCATAGGTTGCGATTTTCAGGCCTATGCCATAGGAGGCTGCCTGACAGGGTTCTGCCTGAGGCTTATAGCACCTGGCTGTACTCATAGAATCCCTACAGTGCAGAAGGAGGCCATTCAGCCCAGTGACTCATCCAGGCCCAATCCCCTTTGTGAAAGCGCTGTCATGCCTGGGGCATTTGAGGTGACTCGAACTGGGGGTGGGTGGTCAGCCTCCAATTATCCTTAAGGCTGAACTACAGTATCAGCTGGTCACCCTAGGACAATCCATGTAGGACTCTCCTGAGTTGTCCAGTCCCCTCTGCCTGTGGCCCCAGCAACTCCAGCTGCTCAGGCTGATGAGACCTCTGCCACCATTGTGTTCTCAATATTTCTTAATTTCTTTTAACCCTATCACTACATCATGGTGCAGTCCCAGCATCCAGAGCAGAGGTGGACGCAGACTGCTGGCCTGATGACTTTTAGTGAGCATCCTCGGGAGGGCCAAGGCTTGGGCAGACCTGGCCTGCTATCGGTCTCCTTAGCCTGAGCTGCTGGGACCACAGCCAGAGGGGATTGGGCAGTCCAGGAGAGTCCTGGGAAGATTGTCCTAGGCCATCCGGCTGATACCCCCTTTGTTAGAATGTAACCGGTGACAACTTTGTATTGGATGTAATGTGACCAATGGTAACAAACTAAGAGTCAGCTGACCCATAAACCATGGAACCAATTACAGAATGAAGTGATGTCAGCTGACCAGCTGACCCACTATAAATAAAAACCTGTAGGTAATTGTGGGGAAACTTGGATTGGCCCAGGGCGAGGCCCCAAGTTTGGAGTAATGGAGTTTCTTTATTAAACCCTTTCTTTGATTTATAAGGTGGAGTAAGCTTTGTCACATTTTTATTTTCTGCATTTGAAGAGTTGCTTCCGAAGAAACACTCTTCACCCTCCTTGACCCATCGGATATGAAAGGTTGCTGAGGGGGAGAACGTGGTGCCATGTTCCCCCCTCATAGCCACTGTCGGATCCCACTCATGACTTTAGCAATGGTGAGCAAGTCTGAACACATATCTGGCACAAAACTCTGGACCCAGGTCTCCATGGCAATCACCAAAGTTCTTTGGTGACCTTGAAGTACTGGCATGTCGGTGCCATGACATCAGGCAGAACGTGGACGGACTCCTCCTGCAATAATCTGCTGATGGCTTCTGACAACCCTGCCTGCTGTAGTCCTGCCTGCCTTTGCAGCACCCACATCTCTTTGCTTTGGCTAGTGGATAAAATGCTGGGGGACGTCAATCTCATCTTCAGCACAGGAATGGTCCCTGCCCTCAACGGCCAGATCTGCCTGTGCTCTGCCCCCCCCCCCCCACCTCCTCTCTGATCTGGAATCACTTCCTGTGGCCGATCTTGTGCCGTGTAAAGACAGATGGACGGACGGATGCCAAAGCAGATGATAAGCTTGCCTGCCTTCTGTGTGTTCTGAGTGGACCTATGTCAGGACTGAGGACGTGATGCAGGATGTGACAAGAGGTGAAGATGTAAAAGCGTGTGTGAGAGAATCAGTGATGATCCATCTCCCTTGCGTGAGATTTTTATGGACCGTAAAACCTGCAAATGTCTGATGGCCTCACCACACCAACTTTCCCACCCGCCACCGCACTTAATCTCCGGAGCGGAAAAATCTGCCCATTGCATGCTGCAAGGCTGCATTTCATGTAAAGAAATTTGGAAAGGTCAATCTCAACAGTACCTTAAAATGTCTCCCTTTGCACAGCATGAAAGTTCTGAAAGTTACACAAAAAGGTCATTGTACATTGTGGTAGTCTCAGTTTGCTCTTCATTAGACAAAGTGTTCACACCATAACAATGCACATGAGTAGATAGGAACAAATGTATTTTGTAGGGTGATGTGAGAGAAGACTGTTCGGAGGATGTGGTTTGACTTGCATTTTGTTTGGAGAGAGGCTGTTGGCTAGGGTGTAACCTAAAGCATCATTACAAAGTCCCTATATAGGGGTGCTGAGTAACAACAGGAGACCATAACATTTAAATAGGTTAGTTTCATTTTAAAATCGTGTTTCATCACTAGCTCTTTAAAACATGGTTGTGGTTTGTGAAGATATGCAGAAGAGCCCGACCTTTAAAGTGCCACTTTCTCTTCCATTGCAGTTGAAGTAGCATTATACCAAATCGTGTTTTCCCATTCTTGACTGTTCCTGCACTAATCCTAAAGCCACAAATGAGGAGACACTCAATGTGATTGCACAGGGGAACTGGGTAAAGACGATCAGGTGCAGTTATTAATTTAATGTGTTTAACATACATGTACATTTGACTGGATGTTCGTCCACTTCCCTCATTAAAGGGCTCAGCAACTCTGAGTTATTGCTAGTCCAGTGATGTCATCGACATTTAAATTGAGGTGAAAGATTCAGTGGTAGTTGAGAAAACTAAAGGGATGAAAGAGAAGTAGGGAGTTTTACAACGATTACAAATTAATCATTTCTTTCGTACTGCAATCATTCTTCTTGTGGGCTGGCTTGGCCAGACTGTATGCCTAAACAACAAAATTCACTCTCATTCAGAAGGAATTATTTGTGTGAGGCACCTTTTAACAATTGTGGTAATTGAGTGTATATTTTTTTAAAACTTTGAGCACAAAGTAAGTTCAAGAAATCATTGGCCAGAATTTCACGCTCTCCTGTTAGCGAGTTTTGAAGCGGGAGTGGGGGTGCGGAGGGGAATGTGAAATTGAAGGAAGGGCAATCCTTCTGGGTTTCTGCCCACTCCCAAGGCACAGCAGTTTTACATTGGGGTGCCTCAAATGGGGCAAAGGCAGTGTTTCCATCCGAGGCCTTGCGTGCCCCAGTGTAAAATTGGTCACTTCAAGCTATTTCCCTCCAAGCCTCAATTTTTATACTGGCAGGAGGATATACCTGACGTGGGGGATGGCTGAAAAAGAATGGACCTCAGTCTCGAACAGGAATGGAGGGGTAGGGGGTGCACCTTCTATTAGAAGCCCCTTTTTGATCCTAACCACACACTGTGTGAACCTCTCTCTATCACACTCTCAGACAATGCATTCCAGATCCTAACCAATTCCTGTGTGAATCTCTCTTCACCACACTGTCAGACAGTGCATTCCAGATCCTACCCACTCACTGAACAAAGAACAAAGAACAAAGAACAGTACAGCACAGGAAACAGGCCCTTCAGCCCTCCAAGCCTGTGCCGCTCCTTGGTCCAACTAGACCAATCGTTTGTATCCCTCCATTCTCAGGCTGCTCATGTGACTATCCAGGTAAGTCTTAAACGATGTCAGCGTGCCTGCCTCCACCACCCTACTTGGCAGCACATTCCAGGCCCCCACCACCCTCTGTGTAAAAAACGTCCCTCTGATATCTGAGTTATACTTCGCCCCTCTCAGCTTGAGCCCGTGACCCCTCGTGATCGTCACCTCCGACCTGGGAAAAAGCTTCCCACTGTTCACCCTATCTATACACTTCATAATCTTGTACACCTCTATTAGATCTCCCCTCATTCTCCGTCTTTCCAAGGAGAACAACCCCAGTCTACCCAATCTCTCCTCATAGCTAAGACCCTCCATACCAGGCAACATCCTGGTAAACCTTCTCTGCACTCTCTCTAACGCCTCCACGTCCTTCTGGTAGTGCGGCGACCAGAACTGGACGCAGTACTCCAAATGTGGCCTAACCAGCGTTCTATACAGCTGCATCATCAGACTCCAGCTTTTGTACTCTATACCCCGTCCTATAAAGGCAAGCATACCATATGCCTTCTTCACCACCTTCTCCACCTGTGTTGCCACCTTCAAGGATTTGTGGACTTGCACACCTAGGTCCCTCTGTGTTTCTATACTCCTGATGACTCTGCCATTTATTGTATAACTCCTCCCTACATTATTTCTTCCAAAATGCATCACTTTGCATTTATCCGGATTAAACTCCATCTGCCACCTCTCCGCCCAATTTTCCAGCCTATCTATATCCTGCTGTGTTGCCCGACAATGCTCTTCGCTATCCGCAAGTCCAGCCAGCTTCGTGTCATCCGCAAACTTGCTGATTACACCAGTTACACCTTCTTCCAAATCATTTATATATATCACAAATAGCAGAGGTCCCAGTACAGAGCCCTGCGGAACACCACTGGTCACAGACCTCCAGCCGGAAAAAGACCCTTCGACCACTACCCTCTGTCTCCTATGGCCAAGCCAGTTCTCCACCCATCTAGCCACTTCTCCTTGTATCCCATGAGCCTTAACCTTCTTAACCAACCTGCCATGTGGGACTTTGTCAAATGCCTTACTGAAATCCATATAGATGACATCCACGGCCCTTCCTTCATCAACCGTTTTTGTCACTTCCTCAAAAAACTCCACCAAATTTGTAAGGCACGACCTCCCTCTTACAAAACCATGCTGTCTGTCACTAATGAGATTGTTCCGTTCTAAATGCACATACATCCTGTCTCTAAGAATCCTCTCCAACAACTTCCCTACCACGGACGTCAAGCTCACCGGCCTATAATTTCCTGGGTTATCCCTGCTACCCTTCTTAAACAACGGGACCACATTCGCTATCCTCCAATCCTCAGGGACCTCACCCGTGTCCAAAGAAGCGACAAAGATTTCCGTCAGAGGCCCAGCAATTTCATCTCTCGTCTCCCTGAGCAGTCGAGGATAGATGCCATCAGGCCCTGGGGCTTTGTCAGTTTTAATGTTCCCTAAAAAACCTAACACTTCCTCCCTTGTAATGGAGATTTTCTCTAACGGGTCAACACCTCCCTCCGAGACACTCCCAGTTAACACGTCCCTCTCCTTCGTGAATACCGATGCAAAGTATTCATTTAGGATCTCCCCTATTCCCTTGGGTTCGAAGCATAATTCCCCTCCTTTGTCCCTGAGAGGTCCGATTTTCTCCCTGACAACTCTGTGACAACTCCCTGACAACTGTGTGAATCTCGCTCCACCACACTCCCACACCATAAGATGCAGGATGCCTGTTGTTGCATGTGGGAGTAGCCAAGAAGGAAGAATGAGATTCTGGTCTCCAGGATTCCTCCTGACTGCTTCTTTAGTAAGAGTTTTAACAACACCAGGTTAAAGTCCAACAGGTTTATTTGGTAGCAAATGCCATTAGCTTTCGGAGCGCTGCTCCTTCGTCAGATGGAGTGGATATCTGCTCTCAAACAGGGCATACAGAGACAAAAAATCAAGTTACAGAATACTGATTCGAATGCGAATCTTTACAGCCAACCAGGTCTTAATGTGTGTGGCGATGCGTGTGTCCAAGAATGCAACCGATTCCAGAGAGTAGTCCATGGTGAGTCTGATGGTGGGATGAAACTTGTTGATGTCATCATATAGTTGTTTCAGTGATTGTTCACCATGAGTCCAAAGGAAGAAAATGTCATCAATGTTTCCAGTGGATAGCATCGGTTGAAGGTCCTGTGCGGTGAAGAGGTCTTGTTCGAACCTGTGCATGAAGGTGTTGGCATATTGAGGTGCGAATTTGGTCCCCATGGCTGTTCCGTGTGTCTGGATGAAGAACTGGTTGTTGAAGGTGAAGACATTGTGGTCCATCTTGGACACATGCATCTCCATTAAGGACGGTCACCTCAGCACTTCACTGTACCGCAAGCCCACGGATAACCTCACGATGCTCCACTTCTCCAGCTTCCACCCTAAACACGTTAAAGAAGCCATCCCCTACGGACAAGCCCTCCATATACACAGGATCTGCTCGGATGAGGGGGATCGCAACAGACACCTACAGACGCTGAAAGATGCCCTCATAACAACAGGATATGGCGCTCGACTCATCGATCAACAGTTCCGACACGCCACAGTGAAAAATCGCACCGACCTCCTCAGAAGACAAACACGGGACACGGTGGATAGAGTACCCTTCGTCGTCCAGTACTTCCCCGGAGAAGAGAAGCTACGGCATCTCCTCCAGAGATTTCAACATGTCGTTGATGAAGACGAACATCTCGCCAAGGCCATCCCCACACCCCCACTTCTTGCCTTCAAACAACCGCACAACCTCAAACAGCCCATTGTCTGCAGCAAACTACTCAGCCTTCAGGAGAACAGTGACCACGACACCACACAACCCTGCCACAGCAACCTCTGCAAGATGTGCTGGATCATCGACACGGATGCCATCATCTCATGTGAGAACACCATCTACCAGGTACACGGTACCTACTCTTGCAACTCGGCCAATGTTGTCTACCTGATACGCTACTGGAAAGGATGTCCCGAGGCATGGTACATTGGGGAAACCATGCAGATGCGATGACAACAGATGAATGAATACCGCTCGACTATCACCAGGCAAGACTGTTCTCTTCCTGTGGGGGAGCACTTCAGCGATCACGGGCATTCAGCCTCTGATCTTCGGGTAAGTGTTCTCCAAGGCGGCCTTCACGACACATGACAGCTCAGAGTCGCTGAGCAGAAACTGATAGCCAAGTTCCACACACATGAGGACAGCCTAAACGGGGATCTTGGGTTCATGTCACACTATCGGTAACCCCCACAGCTTGCCTCCTGGACTTGCAGAATCTCACTGGCTGTCCTGTCAGCAGACAAAACACATCTCTTTAACCTGTGCTTAATGCTCCCTCCACTCACATTGTCTGTATCTTTAAGACCTGATTAGCTGTAAAGATTCGCATTCTAATCAGTATTCTGTAACTTGATTTTTTGTCTATGTATGCCCTGTTTGAGAGCAGATATCCACTCCTTCTGACGAAGGAGCAGCGCTCCGAAAGCTAATGGCATTTGCTGCCAAATAAACCTGTTGGACTTTAACCTGCTGTTGTTTAAACTCTTACTGTGTTTACCCCAGGCCAACGCCGGCATCTCCACATCATGACTGCTTCTTTAGGCCAGGCTTAAAAGTTTGGTCGGCTCACTCAACTATTCTGTTGGATTCTGGGTGGCAAGGCACAGTCCTAATGTGCTTGATACTATTGAGTGTGGTGAAGTTTTGAAACTCAGAATTTGTGAATACTGTTCAATTGTCAAACATTATTACCTCAAGTGTTCCATGGGTGGAAAAGCATTGGCATAATCTTTCAATTGTAATGTGCCATGTAAGAGCTTCAGCTCAAAAATGTCCATCCAATGCATCAACAATGAGCAGAAACATTATGCCCATGAATGGACCAACTTAATCAATATGGACTCACACCCATGGCCAGCCAGCCATTCCCAAGGGTGCAGTGGGGTTGTAGCAAGCAATCTTTATTGCAATTAGCACTGCTCACAGTGCTTGACTAGGCTCTCAATGTTGGCATCAGTGCCAGGCCACCGCACATAACTCCTGATGAGCATCTTCATCTTTGAGATACCCAGGTGAGCACTGTGTAATTCCATTAGAAGCAGCTCTCTGCTTGGCACAGGGATGACTACTCTTGCTCCCCAGTCTATGGTGCCATCCTGGCAACTCTATTCATCCTTGTGGGTCACAAAAACGGTTTTATTTCTTCAGAAACTGGCTCATTGGCCCAACCTGTAAGTTTCACTTTGGACAGAAGTGGATCCCAACTGGTCCAGGACCGAGACCGGCAACGTGTCCAAAAAGTTCAATGCCATGACAATATCCTGTAGTCCTGGAGAACTGTAACACTTTCTTGTAAAGATAGGTGGCTAAATGCATCCACATCCGTTATGTGTGTTCCAGGTATTCGTAGGCAGACAGAATTAACACCAATGTTGAATTCTTGTTGATGCGATTGGTGGAATAGCCTTATATTCTTTAAACAGACGCAAGAGCAGTTTGTGGTCAGAAACAATAGTGAACTGCCTACCACATGTACTGGTGGAATTTCTTGACACCAAAAAGTATAATCCTTCTTTCTCAATGTATGAGAAGTCTTTATCGACTTCTAAGAGAGTTCTTGAGACATAGCCTATTGGCTCTTCAGATCCGTTGTCCAATTCATGGGACAACACTGCACCAATACCATGCGGAGAGGCATCACAGATTAATGCCGGTTCCTTAGACAGGTCAAAATGTACTAACAAATTTGAAGAATGCAGCAATTCTTTTACTCTGTTGAAAGCTTCTTTCCAAGACCAACAATGGTGTTTCTTTTGCAGAATATGAAAGGGGACCAAGAATGTCGACAAGTTTGGTAAAAAAATATCCATAGTAATCAACCATTCCCAAAAAATGACTTGAGCTCAGATGTGTTTTTGGGGGCTGGTGCCTCCTTTATAGACCTGACCTTGTCTTTCATGGGGTGTAATCTTGGTGCAGTACATAGTACCCCAGGTAAGTTACCTCAGAGGTTTGAAAAGTACATTTCTCTTTCTTGAGGCGAACTCCAGCCTTTTGAAATCTCCTTAACACCTCCTCCAAGTTTGCTAGATTCACGTCTCCTGTTGACCCTATTATGATATCATCGAGCTATACCACAACTCTTGGCAGCCCTTGCAGCAAACTCTCCATTGTCCTCTAGAAGATTACACCTGCTGAAGACATACCAAAAGGAAAGTGCATGTATTGAAACAACCTTTGGATGCATTTATCTTGATATAACCTCAGGAAGCGTTGTCTAATTTGAGTTTCTGATATACGTGACTCATATCCACCTTTATATAAGATTGGCCTCTAGCCAGCTTTGTATACAGGTGTTACCATAGAATCATAGAGTTCCTACAGTGCAGAAGGAGACCATTTGGCCCATCGAGTCTGCAACGAACATAATCCCACCCAGCCACTATCCCTGTAGCCCCACGTATTTACCCTTCTGGTCCCCCTGACACTAAGTGGCAATTTAGCATGGCCAATCAACCTAACCCGCACATCTTTGGACTTTGGAAGGAAACCGGAGCACCCTGAGGAAACCCTCATGGGGAGAACATGTAAACTCCACACAGACAGTCGCCCAAGCCGCAAATCGAACCCGGGTCCCTGGCACTGTGAGGCAGGAATGCTAATCACTGTACCACCATGCCACTCCCTTTGTCTGTGAAATATTCTATACAGACTCTTCGACTCTTGTCTGTCTCCTAAAGTAAAAGCACTTGTGTAAGTGTTATTACACTTACACAAGTGCTTTTACTTTAGGAGACAGACAAAGAACTGTGATTCTAACTTAGCTTCATTAAAACACTCAGGAATTAAAGAAACAATTCTTACACAATAGATTAAGTTAACTTTCCCCAAATGAGGCTAATTGCCTGAGAAATAGATATTACCCGGTCTGGTGAAATCAATTGGGCTGTTGGATTCAATTCACTGAGTTCACAGAGACAGATGTTTTCCGGGTCCTATTGGCACGTAGATGGATCTCACACGCCCTCTTGTGCTATCCCAGGCTACAGTCGGTTTGGTCGAGTCTTTGCTGGAGTTTGTCTTGAAATGGCTTTTATTCATCCCTCCCTTCCTTCTTCGAATGTTTGCTGGTTTTCGGCCAATGGGGTGACAGGACAGGGGGAGCAGGTCACAACACCCAATGGGGTTAGGCCAAGTCATCCTAGTTGTACATATCTCTTTAATAGCAGGGAGTCTGGCTGAGTACTCAATCATCATGTCTTCTGGCTGAGCACCTCTTGCTGGGTTTCGGCCCATAAGGACTTTTCCATTCTAAAGTTTGAGCATCTCTACCCAAAATTTTAAGGTCTAGGTTCTGGTTTCAGTTCATGATGACTTCCCTATTGTTAAGATGAAGCATCTCTGTTCAAGTACTTAAAGAAGCGACCCTGGAAATAGTAGATCCATTGGTGGTTATTTCCCATAATTCTTTGGACTCTGGACTGGTTCCTACAGATTGGAGAGTAACTAATGTAAGCCCGCTATTCAAAAAGGGAGGTAGAGAGAAAACAGGGAACTATAGACCAGTGAGTCTAACGTCGGTACTGGGGACCTTGCCTGAGTCCATTATCAAGGATTTCATAACTCAGCATTTGGAAGGCAGTGGTATAATCAGACAAAGTCAGCATGAATTTACAAAAGGGAAATCGTGCTTGACGAAGCTACTGGAATTCTTTGAGGATGTAACTAGTAGAGTTGACTGAGGAGAACCAGTGGGTGTGGTTTATTTAGACTTTCAGGAGATTTTCGACGAGGTCTCACATAACAGACTACTATGTAAAGTTAAAGCACATGGGATTGCAGGTAATGTCTTGTGATGGATACAATACTAGTTTGCAGATAGGAAACAAAGAGTTGACATAAATGGGTCTTTTTCTGATTGGCAGTCAGTGATTAGTGGGGTTCCACAGGGATCTGTGCTAGGGCCCCAACTGTTCACATTATATATGAATGATTTGGAAGAAGGAAATAAATGTATTATCTCCAGATTTGTAGGTGATACAAAGTTGGGTGGGAGGGTGAGCTGTGAGGAGGATGCAGAGATACTTCAGCATGATTTGGACAGGCTGAGTGTGTGGGCATCTGCAGGAAGATGCAGTAAATGTGGATGAATATGAGGTTATCCACTTTGGTAGCAATAATAGGAAGACAGATTATTACTTGAATGGGTGTAAATTGAAAGAAGTGGATACTCAGCGAGACCTTGGTGTCCTTGTGCATCAGTTGCTGAAAGTAAGCGTGCAGGGACAGCAGGTAGTAAGTAAGGCGAATGGTATGTTGGCCTTCATAGCGAGAGATTTTGAATGTTGGGATAGGGATGTTTTGCTGCAATTGTATAGGGCGTTGGTGAGGCCACACCTGGAGTATTGTATGCAGTCTGAGGAAGGATGTCCTTGCTATAGAGGGAGTACAGCAAAGGTCTATCAGGCTGATTCCTGGATGGCCGGTCTGTCATATGAGGAGAGACTAAGTTGGTTAGGATTATATTCACTGGAGTTTAGAAGACTGAGAGGGGATCTCACAGAAACTTACAAAATTCTAACAGGGTTAGACAGGGTAGATTCAGCAAGAATGTGCTCATTGGCGGGGGAGCCCAGAAGTAGGGGGTCATAGTTTGAGGATAAGGAGTAAACCTTTTAGAACTGAGGTGAGGAGAAATTTCTTCACCCAGTGGGTGGTGAATGTGTGGAATTCACTACCACAGAAAATAGCTGAGGCCAAAACGTTGTCTGATTTCAAGAAGAAATTAGATATACCTATTGGGGCTAGAGAGATCAAGGGTTATGGGGGGGAAGGGGGAGATCAGGATATTGAATTCTATGATCAGCCATGATCAAAATGAATGACGGAGCAGGCTGAAAGGGCCGAATGGCCTACTCCTGCTTCTAGTTTCTATGTTTCTATAATATGCGTGACTGTTCTGGTACGTGTCCCTGTTGGTCTTTGACCTATGGCAACCTCATAGAAGCGGTTTTTAGCTGTATTAATTTAAAATGTCCAGTTTTATGTTGGGCCTAATTTCTTAGGCTTTGCCCATTTGACCGCACATGTCTTCAATTTTCAGGATTGGACCCTTATTCAATTTGGCAATGCTATTAATTGTTAACTTGTAATCATCACAAACGCAGACGGTCTTGTCTGGTTTCAATATGGGAACTGTGGGCGCTTCCAATTGTGAGAACTGAACTAGTTGGATAGTGCTCAATTCTTCTAATTGCTTTAATTCAGTATCTACTTTCTCTCATTAAAGCATATGGCACTGGTCTTGCCCTCAAGAATCATGGTGTTGCCTCTGGGTCCACATAGATCTTCACTTATATGTTCATTTATTTTTTCATAATTCATCCTTGAAAACACTCCTTGTATTTCTTCATCAGTTTGAGCAGTCCTCCTTCTTAGAACATAGAACATTACAGCACAATACAGGCCCTTCGGCCCTCGATGTTGCGCCGACCTGTGAAACCAATCTAACGCCCATCTAACCCACACTATTCCAACATCATCCATATGCTTATCCAATGACCATTTAAATGCCCTTAATGTTGGTTGCACTAGGAAAACCTCAATCCAATTTAACTTGATTTCTTTAGGCCAATTGTGGCCTGGAAGGCTTGGTCCTTCGCCTGTCACTATGATCACTGGGGGTTAGGCACACCGTTGCCCATAGCATACAGGTACCATTGCAGTGCCCACTATTTTTATCGCTTCTCCAGTATAAGTTGTTAATTTGGCCGCAGAATTCTTCAAATTCCAATGTTGTACTCCTTCCCTCACGTACCATTATGTATGCTCACTTATCACAGTAGCTGATACCCCTGTATCAACTTCCATCTTAAGAGGCTTCCCATTTACCCAGAGTATGAGAGTAATGGGGGCTATCTTGCCCACTTTTATGTTAAACAGAGAATTAATATTTAAATCATTGGTGCAAGACTCTTCCACATTGTATACTGGTGACACATTATTTAATTGGCTCTTGGTATACTTGACTTGGCTCTGCAACTATATCTTAAGCGGCCTCTCCTATAGCAGAAAAACACCGAGCCTCCTTATACATGCAGGATTTGGGAGAGTGATTATCTCCACATTGGTAGCATTCCACTTCACACTTTGCTGATTGTTTGCCTTTTCTAAATCTTCTTGTCTTATTTGTGCCTGAACTCTTTTTCCAACCTTGCGGCTACTTCTTCGGTTTTGGCATCACTGCTGCCTGCATGTTTCTGCCCTAAATGGTGAATGGCATCATTTTGGCGCTCTGGAAAACTTGTGCACCTTTTTCAGCACTTTCCATTGCCTGCGCTCATTTAAAAATTATATGGACCTTTGCAAGTAATCTCCGTTGAATTGCCTCAGTATTCAACCCCCAGACTAATCTGTCACTTAACGTATCATTGAATAGGGCTCCAAAATTCCAATACTCTGATATCTGTTTCAATTTAGTGATATCACCTGGGCCTCTCCCACTTGAACTAAACTTGAATTTCTGGAGTATGACTGATGGTTTAGGCTGGAAATGTGACTTCACCAATTCCACAAGCTCACTGAATGATTTGGAGTCAGGCACGCTTGGAGCCAATCATATTATAAGGTTGGGTTCCTCGCACACTCAGGGGAATTACCTTGTGCTTCGCCTCCTCCCCTATTTTGTTTGCTTGGAAGTAATACCCAAGGCGCTCTACATATTGGGCGGAATTTTACCGGCAAGTCCGCCCGAGGTTCTTACGATCCTGCCGGAGGCCAACGGAGAATGCCGTTCTCCGAGCGTCACCCGCCCCCGGAAAAATTCCGACCATTGTGTCCAGTCTTCTGTGGAGGAGTCAAATGTACCTATCCATTCAAAGAGGGGCATCTCAGTAAGTACTGTTTTCTTTTCTCATCTTCACTCAACTCCAATGTAAACTGGATGCTCACAGTCGGAGAATCTTTTTTTTAGTCTTTGTTGCCAAATGTAAAGATGTTCGATCATCAGTTTGGGGAAAACTGAACTCATTTATCTACAGGTTAAAACTATACAGAGGTTTGCAGCCTCGTGGCTGCAATCAGCTCCCGAGATGATTCTGAGTACAGAAACCCATGCATACACTGCTCCCTGATTGGTTTCCCAGTTCCTGTGAGCCTTACTTTGCAGATTGATCCTCTTGTTTAAGCCCTAGTCCACTGTGTGTGTGAGAAAGTGGGGATCGCAGTGCTGCAGTGCCACTAGCTCTTGCAACAATAGATCCAGATGAGCTTACCTGGGACCCAAAGGGCAGATAGTAGGAGAAACCAGAATGGATAGGAAAGTTCAAGGGAGGGGTGGGGCGTTGAGTTTTAGTGTTGAAAACCGCATAAATTATTTCCGCCTCATTCTGCTGCCTGCCAACATAAAATGACTTGCTCCAATCTTACTGAAAAATCAAATGGCAGACTGTGGTCACACTCAACAGTTCAGAGGAAATGGTTCCTTCTACTTTTAGAAATCTGGATTCATTTTGAGAATGATCTGCCTCTAACAGAATTTAAAATACCAAATAAATGACAGATTTCTGTTGCACAGTTCAATGGCTGAATGATTAAACCTTTATCTCTTCCATGCCCTTCAAAATGGACAGTGAAAAGATGGTGATTTTTCCTCACTGACTGGCTCGCCCATGTTAGACCAACCTGTTTTCCAATCCAATGTTTTCAATGGGATGAAGATCTGGAGGCTTTTCTAGTGGGAAGGCAACTAGATGAACTAAATTGCCACCTGGGTGACCATTCACTCAATTCTTTTCCATTAACTTTGAGTCTTCTGAATTGGAATTGAAGGCAACCTTTGCTAGTCCAATGTTAGATTGTTGGACTCTTTCCAGTTCTTGGCCATGGCTATATAGCTAGGTTTCACAACTCAACAAAGAAGGAATAAAACACAACAAGCTTCGCAGAAAACCCAAAAGCTTTGTGTATATTTCAATAATCTCTGTTGTGCAATTTACTGTTAACGATCCTTCTCTAAAGGTTTCCTACATTTGAAAATTCATTCTTTGACTTTTCAACCCATACAATCCCTCTCAGTGCCTGTTCTGGGAAAGGTATTCTCTCATACTCTGTCATTTCCATATATGCCATATTAAAAAGCAACAGAGTTTTAAAGGGCAATGCAACTCGAACCATGAACTATGTGTGGGCTGAAAGGTCACTAAAAAATTACAGTAAATGTTTTTTTTCCCCCTCCAAATGGCTAATGCTGGTAACGTAAATCTGTGTGAGCCTCGCATTTCTTACAAACAGTATTATCTAGGATTGCTGGCTTGGAAGTAAACAAAAAAACAAGAAAAGCACGTTGCTATTCAGCGCAACACTGCACCGTCCCAGCAATGGTCATGCAGTTGTTTCATTGGGTAAATGTTGTCTTTGATCCACAGCCTGTGCTCAGTACTCTGACCTCAGCTGCAGTAAAATGAATGAATTAGTCAAGGGTTGATAAACGGAGGTGCATAGATTTAAGATAGACAGCGTAAGAATCAGAGGGAAAAAGAGGGGAACTTTCCTAACCCCGTTATGATGTGGAATGCACTGCTTGAGAGGGTGGTGGAGGCAGATTCAATGCCAATTTTTACAAAGAAATTTCTTAGATAATAGGAAAGGAAATATTTGCTGGGGTGAGGAAGAGTACGGGAATAAAATTATAGCACTTTCAAAGAGACAGTAAAGTGAGGGGGCATGAGGTTCTTACAGTACAGAGGGAGACCATTCAGCCCATTGTGCAATACGAACCAGGTCACTCCTGCCTCCCAGTCGTGTATTTCCCATAGGCGGGAGGTGGCACGTTGTTTGCTAATGGCGGGATTCTCTGGTCCCGCTGCTGTCAATGGGAATTAGTGATTCAAAAGGCAAATGTGATGTCGGTGTTTACTGCAAGTGAAATGGAACATAAAAGTAGGGATCTTTTGCTACATTTGTACAGGGCGTTTGTGAGATCACATCTAGAGTACTATGTACAGTTTTGGGCTCCTTATTTAAGAGAGGATTTAAATGTGTTGGAAGCAGTTCAGAGGAGTTTCACTTGAATGATATCTAGGATGGCAGGGGGTGGTGGCTTATTTAATAAGGAAAGGTTGAAAATTTCCATGCTGCTGATAGAAAGGGTGAAGGGCGAATGTACATTTCTGTGAAAATTCAGTCATGGGATGTGGACGTATCTGACTGGGCCTGTATCCATTGGATTCAAGGAGAATGAGAGATGATCTTATTACAGCATAGAGATCCTGAGGGGATGCTGGAAGGATGTTTCCCTCTGTGGGTGAGAATAGAATCATGAGACACTGTTTAAAAATAAGAGGTCTCCTATTTAAAGCTGAGATAAGAGGAATTTTCATTTCAGAGGATCGTGAATCTTTGAAACTTTCTTCCCCAGAAAGTGGTGGAGACAGGGTGAATAAATCTTGTTAGGAAAGAGGTAGGTAGATTCTTGAGTAACAAGGGAGTCAAAGGTCATTGGGGAAAGGCAGAATGTGGGGTAGAGGCCTCAATTAGATTAGCCAAGATCCTATTGAATAATGGAGCAGACATGTGGGGCCAAATGGCCTAATGCTTCTCCTAATCCTAATGGGGAAGAGGATGGTGTGGTGGTATTGTCACTGGATTAGTAATCCAGAAACCCGGGTTCAAATCCCATCACGGCAGATGATGAAATTTGAATTCAATAAAAATCTGGAATTAAAAGTCTAATGATGACTACGAAACCATTGTTGATGGCTGTAAAAACCCGTCTGGTTCTTAATGTGCCTTAGGGAAGGAAATCCGTCATCTTCACCTGGTCTGGCCTACATGTGATTCTAGACTCTTGGTTGATTCTTGAATGGTCGAGCAAGCCATGCAGTTCAAGGATAATTAGGGATGGGCAATAAATGCTGGCCCAGCCAGCAACACCCACATTTCATGAATGAATTTTTAAAAGAAATATATATTCACTCTTCCTACCGGTAGCAAGGAAATTTCACCCTGCATTTGATTGCCATGGAGTTAGATGGCTCTGTGCTGGACGGTTCACCCATTGCAAGTGCAAAGTGCAGTCAAGTGGAACAGCTTACTGGAGAGTAAGCTGAACTCCCAGCTACTTTTGATACCAGTACACATCCCCACTGCTCACTCAAGAACACCTCGATAGGTAAGTCACAATTCCCTCTTTTTCCCCACGTAATGAA
Organism: Mustelus asterias; assembly: GCF_964213995.1. Lineage (NCBI taxonomy): Eukaryota > Metazoa > Chordata > Chondrichthyes > Carcharhiniformes > Triakidae > Mustelus > Mustelus asterias. The sequence goes on from NC_135808.1 coordinate 64,546,770, forward strand.
AAAAAAATTCAGCTGATATTTGAAAAAATGTTTTCAAGAGAACGTTCCCGCCCTCGTTGTTAGCCGGCACTGTAAACATTCTGCGATCAACATTGCTCCAAGGTGCATCATAGAACGTAGGCAAGAATTACACAAACTTCCATCATGAGAAACCAAAACATATTTTTCATGCTGAAATGTTGTTCTTGGCATAAAAGTGACAAATAGAAAGGTTCTATTGGAAAATATTATTTGTTGCATATTAATCTATTGTAACTCATTTATAAACTTTTTAATCCTATTATGAGATAGCATACTTATATATTGCACAGATTGGTCATTCTCTTCATGTTTTCTTTCCTGGTGCTGTTATTTCTGTGATTAGAAATTCTGACTGAAATTTCTTCATAATTGTTTTCAATTTTTGCATTGTTTCACATCACATCTTTCGGTTTCATTTTAAAATTCTGCAATAATGCTTCAGCAAATTTTTCACGCCAATCGTTTCATTTTCAATTTTCACTCAACACGCCGGCGTGTTCTAATTGTTTCATTTTCTATTTTGCAAACTAATTTACTGATTTTCATCAGGCTGCCTGTTGTTATTTACTCCGGAAATGTCACTTGCCAGGTCTCCGGAGTTAGCGAATCCTTCTGGATAGGAAGTAAATAGTTCAGTCAAAATTCACCATCTCCTGGATATTTTCCATCTCATTAATTGGATTCTTAAAGGCTTGGAATTGCAATGGCAACAAAATAATGCCTTTAACATTAAAAAAAGGACTCGAGGCAATTTAATGCCACAATAAATCATCCCTATTCCGTTATTATCTGAGAAGTACATAGAATATCAAGCACCAAAACAGGCCATTGGCCTTAGTAGGCCTTGCCAGTGTTTATGCTCCTCTCAAGTCTCCTCACATTCTTTCTTATCTAACTCTATCAGCATCATTCTCTATTCCCTTCTTCCGCGAGTCCTGTCTTGTTCTCCCAAAATGCATTTATTCAACGATTCCCTGTGGTAGCAAGTTCCACATTTTTACCGCAGTCTGTCATGACTTTGCAATATCGGTGGTCTCTAGTTTTGCTCTTTCCACAAAGCGGGAATATCTGGCTGGACCTTTTGCCTAGAGGATCTCCCTGACCCGCCCGATGTCCACAACATTTAGTGTTGCTTGCCAGCAGCACCTCTGGGTAACCCACCTTGAGGGGAGAGGGAGGGGTGGAGGGGGCGGGGGGGGGGGGGGGGGGGGGTCACCGTTGGTGGGATCAAAAGATCCCGCCGGTAGAAAGATCCATAAAATTCAGCCCATTCTCTCCATGTCAACTCAATTAAAACATAGAAGCATAGAAGATAGGAGGAGGCCATTAGGCTCTTCAAGCCTGCTCCACCATTCATCACGGATCATGGCTGATCATCCAACGCAATAGCCTAATCCTGCTTTCTCCCCATAACCTTTGATCCCATTCGCCCCAAGTGCTATATTTAGCCGCCTCTTGAATCCTCATTCAATGTTTTGGCATCAACTACTTCCTGTGGTAATGAATTCCACAGGCTCACCACTCTTTGGGTGAAGAAATGTCTCCTTATCCCTGTCCTAAACGGTCTAGCCCGAATTCTCAGACCGTGACCCCCTGGTTCTGGATTTCCCCACCATCAGAAATATCCTCCCTGCATCTACCCTGTCTAGTCCTGTTAGAATTTTATAAGTCTGTATGAGATTCCCTCTCATTCATCTGAACTCCAGTGAAAACAAGCTTAACTGAGTCAATCTCTCCTCATACATCAAACCTTCCATAATCTTAAAGGATTCTGACCATTCCTGCCAGCGGGATCTTCCGGTCCTGCCGAAGGTGCACCCACGCCTCGGGTTCCCCAGTGGCATGATGGCGAGCCACGCAAAATGCTGCAAACATTGGTGGGACCAGAAATTCCCACCAGTGGTGCCTTGACCACCAGAAAACAAGCTACTGGGAAGGGGGTGGAGGGAGGTGGGGTGGGGGTTGGATGGGGGATAGCCATGTCCAAAGACTTAGAGAAAAGAACCCTAGTCTGTTCATTCTTTCCCAATAGGTATGACTTCACAGTTCTGGTATATCCTTTATGCACCCTCTTCAGTGCCGCTATATCCTTGACATATTATGGTATCCAAAACAGTACACAATACTTCAATACTTGGTTGGCTCCCCATCCATTACCTTAAACATTCACTCCTTTCTCCACTTTTGTTCAATAGCAGTAGTGTGTACTATGTACAAGTCGCACTGCAGCAACTCTCCAAGGCTCCTTCGACACCATCTTTCAAGATGTGACCGCTATCACCTAGAAGGACTAGGGAAGCAGATGCATAGGAACATCACCACCTCCATGTTCCCCTCCAAGCAACTCTCCACCATGACTTGGAAATATATCGCCATTCCTTCACTGTCGCTGGGTCAAAGTCCTGCAATACCCTCCCGAACAGCACCGTGGGTGTACCTACATCACATGGACTGTAGCGGTTCAAGAAGGCAGCTCACCATCACAAACTCAAGGGAAACGAGGGGTGGACAATGAATGTTGGCCAAGCCAGCAATGCCCACATCCCAAGAACAAATTAAAGAAGATGAATTCCCCCATGATTATTATTCTTCGTTTGTTCCTCATTTCCCAAATGTGTTTCTGTATTTCTTCCTCCATCTCACTTCCAGTATTAGATGATTCGTAGATATCCCTGTTAGTGTGATAAATCCTGTCTTGTCCCTTATCCCTATCCACATGGATTCTATTTCTGTCCTCTCACTGCCATTATGTTAACTCTAGCTAGTACAGATAATCCACTGCCTCCTTTTCCCCTCCTTATCTTTTCAAAATATAGTATTATCTGTAATGTATAATTCCAAGTCTTGATTTTTCTGTGGCCATGTCTCAGTGGTCCCGATTATATCAGGGCCCTTGAAACACATTGGGCGGGATTTTCCAGCCTCACTCGCCCCGAAACCAGAAAATCCTGGCTGAGGTCACCGGACCTTTCCATGATCCACCCCTCACCCGCTTTGATTCCTGTGGTGGGCAGAACAGTAAAATTCGCCCCATTATTTTCTCTAATTCCCCTGTTTAATTATAGACCCTGGGTTTTACAATTTGGAGACAGTTTAACTACATTTTAAATCACACTTCATTTCACTAACATTTTTACACGTCTGTTCTATATATTCCTTGGACAATATTCAGAGAAAAGATGGCTGTATACTGGTTCTCTCGCCTGGTCCAGCACTCAGTGAAAAGAAATGGAAAATGTTGCTCCGAATTCTGGATAAAAATAGAAATTCCTGCCATTTAGATTATGAAGAGAATATAACTCCCATTCTGGTTGAGTGACTCAGAGTCGACCAGATGGACAACAAAGTGTGGGAAAACAGGAATATTTTGTAACCGACAAACACCCACATGCCACATTCCTATTTAAAGGAAAGCCACGTGTAAACTATATGGCAAAAGCTCAGGCTCCAATGAGGGTCAAGATTGTTTGAGCCTCTCGGTTGCTGTAAAGAAGACATGAGTTCTGCTTCTTCATAAAATACCTTTATTTCTTTGATCCAACTCCACACACAATTCTCCACATTGGCAAGATTGTTCTTGACTCCCCAAAGACACTCTGTACCTTAATACAAAGCCGCCTCACTGCCGACTTATGTTTAGACATAACTTGGCATAGCTGTGGTGTCTTGTTTAACACTGGGTTGAGCTGCAAATTCCACATTCCAGCCAAGAGCAACACAACTTGTCTTCTCTACGCTTATTGAATTGGTTATCTAAACTTCTGTTGAGATTCGCATACACAAAATATCTTACAAGTGCACATATATTTACATACATAGACACACATGTTTATAAACATACACATAATCATATCAACCAACAGTATATTAAAAGTTACTTTAAAACTCATTTATATCATTCTTTGTAAGCCTTCCCAAAGTGTACTACTTCACATTTCTCTGGATTGAACTCCTTTTGTCACTTTCACCCACCTGACTAGCATGGGTAGCATGGTGGCACAGCGGTTAGCATTGCTGCCTCACAGTACCAGGAACCCAGGTTCGATTCCTGGCTTGGGTCACTGTCTGTGCGGAGTCTGCATGTTGTCTGCGTGGGTTTACTCCGGGTGCTCTAGTTTCCTCCCACAGTCCGAAAGACGTGCTGGTTAGATGCGTTGGCCATGCTCAATTCTCCCTCAGTGTACCCGAACAGGTGCCGAAGTGTGGCAACTGGGGGATTTTCACAGTAACTTCATTGCAGTGTTAATGTAAGCCTACTTGTGATACTAATAAATAATCCACAAAGATTTTAACATTAAAAATATTTACCGAATTACAATATGTATTCACATTGATCGATAGAAAGTGAAAGCGTAAAGGGCATTTGGGATGTAAGCAGGTTATCAATGGGGAACATGGTACTATTGTGTACTAAAGTAAAGACGTTGAAGCTGTCTAACGTGCCTGTGTGTATACAAAGCCAAAATTCCCTTGGTTTTATTTGGAGTGCATAGATGATTTTTTTTTAAGTGTGCAACACCCACCACCACCTCCTCCCCCCTCGCCACCTCCTGCCCCCCACAGACTCAGAGCCATAGAACCATAGAAAAATTACAATGTAGAAAGAAGCCATTCAGCCCATCACGTTTGTGCCATCCACAAAAAAAAGAGAAACTAGCTGCTCATTTTAATCCCACTTTCCAGAACCAGGTCCGTAGTCTTGCAGGTTCCAGCACTTCAGATGCAGATCTGAAGTGGGTTTTACACTGGTAAAACCCAGTGTCTATAATTAAACAGGGGAATTAGAGAAAATAATGGGGCGAATTTTACTGTTTTAAATGAGTTGAGTGTTTGTGTCAACCACCAACTTAGGCCATGAATTCCAGACACCTACCACCCTCTGGGTGAAAAAGACTTTCCTCATGTCCCCTTTCATCCTTCTACCAATCACTTTAAATCTATACCCCCCGGTAATTGATTCCTCCACTAGGGGAAACAAGTCTTTCCTGTCTACCCTGCCTACGCCCACATTATTTAGTACACCTTGATTAGGTCATCCCCTAACCTCCTCTGTTTTAAGGAAAGCAACCTGAACCTATCCAATCTCTCTTTTCAAAGACTGAGCAGACATGGGGGTAACCTAAAAAGATCCACTGCAACCTGGTCTGTGTGATATCTTTCAAGTGGTCATGCAACGTACAGGGAACATGGAATGGAACTGGAGCTGGGATAAACAACAAGATGGTGTCTTATTGAACGACTCATTTCCCTGAATTGTAAATATGCCTTCATGTATTTAAAGGAAGCAGCATAATGTCTAAAACGCTTCATCATGTCATCAACACCCGTTCCACTCCACTTTCTCATCCAATCCTTTAATCCAGGTTTCACTCTATCTAAAGCATGGGCCACCCTGGTCATGGTCACCAATATTAATTTCTGTGACTGTAACTTTCATCTCTTCATTGCATTTATTCAGGTCAACCATTCCATCCTCTCTTCACTGTAGTCTACGTCAAAGGCATTGCCATTGTTTGGCTCCATTCCTACTCTATCCCAATTGAGTTAGCTTTTCTTCTGTGAGGGTCCTTTTCTCCTGTCCTTATCTAGCCTCAGGCTCCATATTCAACCCTTTTCTTGTCCCCATGCTGCTCCTTGGTTACATCATTCATAGGCTTAGTGCAAGCTTACATGTGACTGCTGCTGATTTCCAATTTTAGCCCTCTGTCATCACCTTAACCCGTCACGACAGGATTGGGCTGACACCGAGTCTCGAATTAATAACTAAAATAAGAGCAAAATACTGCAGATGTTGGAATCTGAAACAAAAATAGAGATTGCTGGCAACACTCAACATGCCTGGCATCATCTGTAGGAACGACTCAACATTTTGTTCAACCTAACTTTACACTGTGATCTTTTCCTTCCATCTTAACCTTTTTTAAATAAATCCCAAACATTTTTGTCCCACTACAAAAGCACTCTCTCCCCTCCCCCACTGGGCCATCTGTCACTTGTTCTTGCATTTTGTGACATCGTTGTTGCAATCTCTCCTAGCTCCCACTAATCAGTGACCTTCTTCTCTGGAGCGGCACGCTGGCACAGTGGTCAGCACTGCTACCTCACAGCGCCAGGGTCTTGGGTTCAATTCCAGCCTCGGGTCACTGTCTGTGTGGAGTTTGCATGTTCTCCCTGTGTCTGTGTGGGTTTCCTCTGGGTGCTCCGGTTTCCTCCCATAGTTCAAAGATGTGCGGGTTAGGTGGATTGGTAATGCTAAATTGACCCTCGTGTCAGGGGGATTAGCAGGGAAAATGCGTGGGGTTCCGGGGATAGGACATGGGTGGGATTGTGGTTGGCACAGACTCGATGGGCCAAATGGCCTCCTTCTGCACTGAAAGGAATTCTATGATACTCCGTTCCAGCTGTTCCACCTCCACCTTATAGCGCATATAATCCAACACATTCTTCCCTTTCTTCAGCACTGAAGAAGTCATACGGACTTGAAACATTAGCTCTATTTTTCTCTCCCTACAGATGCTACCAGACCCTAATGAATTTTCCCAGCATTCTCTGTTTTTGTTCTTGAATTAACAACAATGGCTTTCCACCCAACATTGGCAAGATTTTTCTTGACTCCCCAAAGACACTCTGTACCTTAATACAAAGCCACTGCCCACTTATGCTTAGACATAACTTGGACATAACTTGGTATAACTGTGATGCCCTGTTTAACACTGGGTTGAGCTGCAAGTTCCACATCCCAGCCAAGAACAACACAAATTGTCTTCTCTACGCTTGTTGAAATGGTTACCTAAACTTCTGTCGAGATTCGCAGACATGTGCATACACAGAAATATCTTACGTGTGCACATGTGCAGATATATTTACATACATACAGACACACATATGTTTATAAACATACACATAATATCATCAGCTAACAGTATATTAAAAGTTACTTTGAAACTCTTACATCATTCTTTTGTGAAAGGTGCCCCACAATGCTTTCAGGAAGATTCATAGAACCATATAAGTTTACAGCATGGAAACAGACCCTTCAGCCCAACTTGGCCATGCAACCCTTTTTTTTAAAAACCATCAAGCTAGTCCCAATTGCCAACGTTTGGCCCATATCCCTTTATACCTATCGTACCCGTGTAACTGCTTTTTAAAAGACAAAATTGGCCCCGCCTCTATTACTATATCTGGCAGCTCGTTCCAGACACTCATCACCCTCTGTGTGAAAAAATTGCCCCTCTGGACCCTTTTGTATCTCTCCTAGCAGTGACATTTTAATGCAGTGAATATGACACAATCCACACATTCAAACGTTACAATTTAAACTCTGGCATGCCGCTCTGAACTGCTGCCCTGTGGTACAAAGATGATAAGAAGTTTAACAACACCAGGTTAAAGTCCAACAGGTTTATTTGGTAGCAAAAGCCACACAAAGATGATTCAGACTATAATGACGCCATCAAGTGAAAACATGTTGGCGAACTTGCTCTAAACTCAAATGCCATTCCTGAAACGTATTTATAGCAAACTGCAGAGCACAGTCATTTAAATATTCCTGTACCTCAACAGTACTTTTAAAATTACTTAGCAACAAGGATCATCTTTTGCCAGTTAATACGAGTTGGTGTTGCTTAGACTGGTCAGAATCATGAATATTTATTCAACAAACTGTTTTAAAAATAAAACTTTTAATGTAATAAAAATTGCATTCTGTAGGTCATCATGATTTATCCTGCCATAGGCTTGCAAAACAGACAGTGGCAAAATTGAATTCCTCTACTAAACACAGGAGATTTCCTTTACCTGACAGTGAGGAACAGAAGTGTCCAATACGTGGTGCTCAGGTTCAATATTAACTGACATCTTCAGTGGTGTTCCAGTTAACATTTTTCAAGAGCAGGAGGAAGAAAAGGAAGGAGTGTGTTATCAAAGGGAAGTCAGCAAACTGACCTGATAGCAGAATCGAGAGATGCAACAAACAGACAGGATGTAATTGTTTGAAGGAAATCATGGTTTAAGTGGTCAGACTTAAATTTAAAAACATGTAAATAATTTCACATCACACCTCCCAACACATGTTCAGGCTCATTTTACACTATAGTTTTTGTCTGTTTTAATATTTCCTGCAGAAAATTGAGTTCAAAAATTAGCAGAATAGTATATCATCTTTCGCGCCTCTAGAAGACACAGAATTTTATTTGTGATTATCCCAAATAGTCAATTGCTGAGTTACAGAAAAATGGCAGATCCTTTATCTAAATTACTACCTCAATTATTACATGCTGTGAAAAATTAAAATCGGTACACTCAATTTTAGAATCTAGAATTGCTGGATCAAGTTTGATAGGTGTGAGGGTCAATGATGTATCATAATATTCCATGAGTTTCTTGTTTTTAAAAAAAAATAAATCGTTCCTGTTACCTTTAAGTGGTGGTCCACCATTGAGTGAATTTCTGTACAAATCTCCAAAGTCCTAATATTAAAATTTTGAGTTTCAGAAACATAGAAAAACTACAGCACAAACAGGCCCTTCGGCCCACAAGTTATGCCAAACACATCCCTACCTTCTAGACCTACCTATAACCCTCCATCCTATTAAGCTCCACGTACTCATCCAGGAGTCTCTTAAAAGACCCTATTGAGTTTGCCTCCACCACCACTGACGGCAGCCGATTCCACTCGCCCACCACCCTCTGTGAAAAACTTACCCCTAACATCTCCCCTGTACCTACCCCCCAGCACCTTAAACCTGTGTCCTCTCGCAGCAGCCATTTCCACCCTGGGAAAAAGCCTCTGAGAGTCCACCCGATCTATGCCTCTCAACATCTTACACACCTCTATTAGGTCTCCTCTCATCCTTCGTCTCTCCAATGAGAAAAGACCGAGCTCCCTCAGCCTATCCTCATAAGGCATGCCACTCAATCCAGGCAACATCCATGTAAATCTCCTCTGCACCCTTTCAATCTTTTCCACATCCTTCCTATAGTGAGGCGACCAGAACTGAGCACAGTTTTCTTAGTGCCAGACTCCTCACCATCCTAATAATAAAGTGTTTTCTTGATGAAGATTATTAACTCCTGATGGTTTCTGCTTTATGTGTGTTTAATTTATTGTGTTAATGTTCCAATTATAGAGCGTTATGGGAGCAGAATGGAAAAGCTTTGTGAGGAGCATAGATGTAGGCATAGACCAAATGGGCTAAAAGGCCTGTTTCGGTGGACTCTGAAAAGGTAGAGTTACATCGTCGCTTCCACATCGCTGTGAGTCAACACAAAAGTGATGACAGAACTCTTGTGTTTGGCCCTGATCTATCTCTGGGCGCACAGAAGGGGAGCACAGTGTGTGCACGGTTCGGACATGTAGGAACAGAGCTCTCTCCTGGAAAACAGAGAGTGTGTGCGCTGTGGCCCGCTATGTCACCCAGCTGTTGCCGCTTGCAGTTTGCAGCCACACTGGCGTCAAAGCTGAAGCTGATCTTTGAAGAATCAGAAAGTGATTGCTCGATTTAACGGCAATTGTACGAGAGCGTGGAACCCGATCTAGGTCAGATATTATATCGTCTCTGAAGTTTTGAAGAATTGCCAAATGGCACAGCATGCGTATCAGCTCTATTGTTTAGATGACACAGATAAACATTAGATGCATTGGCTTTTCCTGTCTGTCTAAACACCCACCTTGAGTATGGACAGATCAAACGATAAGGACAGCAGCATTATTGTAGAACATCATGTGATTTCCAGAAATGTTTAGTGTCAGGCTGACGTGGCTAGCGTTTTTTATTTAAAAACAGTTGAATCCTATTGGTTTGTGATAAGCTTTTGCATTAAAAAAGCTGTTACAGGAAGTTAGAGGGTGTTTTTTTCCCACTAGACTCTGACCACTGTCTAATGTGTCATGGTTTTCTTGATAATGCTATTATTTGTGGACAAGAATTATTAATATGATGCGGGGACAACATGCAAAAATAGTCTTTCCATTTCTGCCTGCAATGGAGGGGAAACTGTTGGAGCTTATTTAAAAGTTGATAGATGTTTGACGAATCTTTTTTTCCAACATATTGATGAGGCATTCAATACCCCCAACTTGTGGTGAAACTCAAAAATAGCATTGTATATGCAGCCATTCTCACTTGCACTGGATATTCTGACCATTGGAAACTTTATCCACTTTTCACAGCAGAAACCACTTCCAGGTTAGATATGGCACAGGGTAAAGTTCTTGGCCTCTCGGCTTCTGCCTGTCGACAATATGCCTCAGCTATTATCTCAGATGAGTCTCATCAGTGCATCATATCTACAGTTTCAAAACTACCTCAAAGTATGGTTGAATGCACGCCACCTGACTGAAGGACCGCAGCTCCAACAACATCCAACAACACACTTGGCATGATCTAAGACACCTCACCCAGCACCTTAAACATTCACCCACTCAGAGCACCATGATGGCAGAGTGCCCCGTCTACAAGCTACACTGCAGCGACTTACCAAGACTGCCCCAACCTCTCTGAAATTTTACATTTGGATGGTTGAGGCCTACTCCGGCCTACTCGCTCTTGCCCTAGCTGAGGCCCTTAAGTCATCAATTATTGATGATTTAAGGGTCATTTCAGGCTGGCAGGAGGAGCTGGCAGGAGGGGCTTGCCCAAAAATTAACCATGTTCAAGACTCGGGTGGGAAGATGGGTGGGTGGGGTGGTTGGAAGTCTCCATCAGCAGCCTTCTTTTAACATTGAGCATGCTCACCCACTCCTCCAACAATTAGCACTTGTTGGAGGTTTTTTTTTATTCATTCGTGGGACATAGGCATTGCTGGCCGGCCAGCATTTATTGCCCATCCCTCGTTGCCCTTGAACCCAGTGGCTTGCTAGGCCATTTCAGAGGGCAGTTGAGAGTCAACCACCTTGATGTGGCTCTGGAGTCACATGTAGGCCAGACCAGGTAAGGACGGCAGATTCCTTCCCTGAAGGACATTAGTGAACCAGATGGGTTTTTCGGACAATCGACAATGGTTTCATGGTCATCAGTGGATTCTTAATTCAAGATAGTTTTTTATTGAATTCAAATTCCACCATCTGCCATGGCGGTATTTGAACCCAGGACCCAGAACATTAGCTGTGGGGCAGACAGCATCCACAGAGATATGTTCTCCGCCCGTTCCTTGCATGTTGGGAAGGGAAAGCCCACTATCTTAAAAATCCATGGTCCCGGGAAATAAAAAGCTGGTAAAAGTGACCGCATGGTTGTCAAATTGTCATTAGAACCCAATAGGTTCACTAATGCCCTTTAGGGAAGTTAATCTGTCATCCTTATACGGTTTGGCCTAAATGTTACTTCAGTCCCACACCAATGTGGTTGACTCATAACTGCTCTGTATTTGAGCAAACTGCTTTTGTTCAAGAAGAATGACCACCACCTTCTTGAGGCAACTAGGATGAGCACTAGATTCTGGCCTTGCCAGCGATGTCCAAATCCCAAGGAGTTTAAGAATAGCCTTTCATCAATCAGCTGATGCAGCCTGATTAGATAATGCAGAGACTTGAGTAACATCTGGAAGACAGGAACAATGAATGGATATGAATGAGATGCAGAATTTAAGGTGGGTGTGTGGAGTAATGAGAAAGGATAAATTAGCAAACCATCACACCAGTGGAAGTGTGTGAAGATTGAGAGAGTGTCAAAGAAAGTAGCCAAAAAGAGATTGAAATGGTACAGTCACTTGTTGTGGAGAGAGAGAGAGAGAGAGAGTGAAAGAAGGAAAGAGCGAGAGAGAGAGAGAGAGGAGCTGTGGTGAGGACAGTGATGGAGATGAGATTCTCAGGGAGAAGGAGAAGGCCCAAGACCAAATGGAAAGATGTGGTGGTGAGAGGCTTAAACGCAGTGGGATTGGAAGAGAAAAGGATGACTAACAGGAGGAGATGGAGAATGATGATCAACCAACATTGCGGCAAGTGAAATGAGAGAAACCAAATGAAAACAGTTGCTGCCATCTTTAGTGCAATTGCCAAGCTTTCATTGGGAAATTGTTTGGGAAGAAGAATGAGATTAATTACAAAAATAGTTAGCCCTTATTGTCATGTGACTGCACTCAGTCTTTTTCCCAGGGTTGGGGAATTGAGAGCTGGAGGGCATAGGTTTAAGTTAAGAGGGGAAAGAATTAATGGGAACCTGAGGAGCAACCTTTTTACACAGAGTGGTATGTGTGTGGATTGAGCTGCCAGAGGAAGTAGTTGAGGCAGGGACATTGATAACATTTAAAAAGGCATTTGGACAGATACATGGATAGGAAAGGTTTAGAGGAATATGGGCCAAATGCAGGTAAATGGGGTTAGCTTAGATGGGCTTTTAGATCGGCATGGACCAGTTTGGGCTGAAGGGCCTGTCTCCGTGCCATGGATTCTATGATTCTATGACTGGAGAAAAGCCTCACTATCATTGGAGAAATATTTCTAAAGCAGATGTGTTGAGCTGTAGTTCCATCTATTTAAAATTTCAAGACTAAGATGGGTGGATTTTGTCAAATAAAGATGGTGGTGGAACATGCTCGAGGGGCTGAATGGCCTTTCCTGTTACTATAGTCTGATGATATGCTGAGCTTTTTAAGTTTACCATAACCCTAGCATCTACCTGACAATGTGGAAAATTGTCGAAGTATGTCCTGTCCACCAAAGCAGGACAAATCCAACTAAACCAGCCAAGCATTGCCCCCATCAGCCTCCTCGCAGTCATCAGCAAAGTGACGGAAAATGTCTTTCCGAGTAAGCACTGTCAAGCTGCAGAATGATGTGGAAATGCCGGCTTTGGACTGGGATAAACACAGTAAGAAGTCTCACAACACCAGGTTAAAGTCCAACAGGTTTATTTGGTAGCACATGCCACTGGCTTTCGGAGCGCTGCCCCTTCATCAGGTGAGTGGGAGTTCTGGTCACAAATAGGACATATATTGTAGAGCTGGTGTATGAGGTGGTTGAGGAGTGTGAGAGAGGTGCGACGGCAAAGTCTCTCAGCGTATGCCCTGTTTGTGGACAGAACTCCCACTCATCTGATGAAGGGGCAGCGCTCCGAAAGCTAGTTGCTTGTGCTACCAAATAAACCTGTTGGACTTTAACCTGGTGTTGTGGGACTTCTAAGCTGCAGAATCCCAGCCTCTAATTGGCTTTTGTAGTCACAGTAGTGCCTAATATAAGTTGCTCATTGATGCCCAGTTTGGGTTCCGAAGGTGGGGTGAGAGTGACTACTCTTGAGATCGAGGCAGAATTTGACCAAATGTTGCTTCAAGGAGCCCTCGCAAAACTGGAGTCAATGGGAAGCGGGGGAAAACTCTCTGCTGGTTGGAGTCATACCTGGCACAAAGAAAGATGCTTGTAGTGGTTGCAAGCCAATTATCTCAGCTCCAGGACATCACTGCAGGGGTTCCTCAGGGGAGTGTCCTCGGCTCAATCATCTTCTGCTGCTTCATCAATGACCTTCCTTCCATCATGCACTCAGAAGCAGGGGTGCTCACTAATGACTGCACAATGTTCAGCATCATTTTCAACTCCTCATTTTGAATCAATTCATGTCCAAATGCAACAAGACCAGGACAACATCCTGGGCTGACAAGTCATAGGTAACATTCAACAATGATTATCCCCAAAAAGATGGAATCTAGCCATCTCTCCTTGACATTCAATGGCATTACCATCACTGAATCCACTGCTATCAACATCCTGGGGCGGGGGGTTACTATTGATTAGAAACTCAACTGGGCTAGCCATATAAATAGTGTGACTACAAGAGCAGCTCAGAGGCTAGCAATCCTGTGGCGAGTAAGTCACCTCCTGATTCCCCAAAGCCTGCCCGCCATCTACAAGAGTGTGATGGAATATTCTACACTTGCCTGGATGAGTGCAGCTCCAACAACACTCAAGAAGGTTGACACCATCCGCATGATTGGCACCCCATCCAACATTTTAAACATTCACTCCTGGCAGCACTGATGCGCAGTGACAGCAGTGTGTACAATCTACAAGATGCACTGCAGCCACTCACTCACTCACTCCTTTGATAGTACCTTCCAAGCTTGTGACCTCTACCACTGAGAAGGACAAGGGGAGCAGATACAAGGGAGCACCACCAACTGCAAATTATCCCCCAAGCCACATACCATCCCTACTTGGAAATATATCGCTGTTCCTTCACTGTTGCTGGGTCAAAATCCTGGAACTCCTTTCATAACAACACTGAGTGTACCAACACCTCAAAGACTGCAGCGGTTCAAGAAGGCAGCTCACCATCACCTCCTCAAGGGCAATTAGGAACGGGCAATGAATGTTGGCCTAGCCAGCGGTGCCCACATTCTGGAGAAGACTAAATATATAGAATGTGTATATTTGATGTGGAGAAAATACCAGAATGAATTTACCTGTACCATGACTTACGTAGAGCCTCTTTCCCATCACATTTATCTGCTTCTTTCTCTTTCTTCTTCCAGCCCATTCCCTCATTTGGGGTAAATCGATTCAGCATGGTCCCAGCAACATACCAACAGGGAAGTGCCCACCTTGAGCAGAAAGAGGAAATGTCTGCTGCAGACCACTGACGCTTGTTGTATCATACCATGTCTGGTGAGTACTTGGACAACTGAGCAAGGCGGGGAGAATGGGGCGGGGGGAGGAGGTAAATTTAAACACCCATATTTTACAGGGTGGGTATGGATTCATTACGTACAATTGATAAAGTTCTGGTTGGGGATATAAAATTTTAATTGCCCTCTGCTTATCTATCTTGAAAAAAATGGTGAACACAAGGCAAGTGTTCATAGAATCATAGAAGGAGGCCATTCAGCCCATCGAGTCTGCACCGACAACAATCCCACCCAGGTTCTATCCCCATAACCCCATATATTTATCCTCCTAATTCCCCTTAGACTAAGGGGCAACTTAGCCTGACCAATCAACCTAACCCGCACATCTTTGGACTGTGGGAGGAAACCGGAGCTTCCGGAGGAAACTCACGCAGATACGGGGAGAAAGTGCAAACTCCACAAAGACAGTCACCCGAGACCGGAATTGAAACCGGGTCCCTGGCGCTGTGAGGCAGCAATGCTAACCACTGTGCCATGTTGATGGAGGGCAAGTGGCAAAATGTGCTGTTTGGCCTCCATCCTGTCTGTCATAGTGTCAGGCAACGGCTTTGGCAAGCCGGCTAAACCAAGTGAGGGTAGCCGATGGGTCTTAACCCTCGGTGAGATTGGGAGATGTCTATCCCAGCATATGATGACAGACTCCGGCGGATCGAGCGGACGAGACTAATGGAAGGTCCAATGGTCAAGAAGGCGGTCTCTGCAAGCGTCGTGGAACGCGAAGACCAGGATAAGACACAGTAGACGTCCTGGTCACCCACTGCGCCTAGTCCCATCTCCACCCGTCTCTACTCTTGTCTTGCCACTGGATCCAGATGGGAATTGGGAAGAGAGAGTGAGGCTGACACTGCGCAACTCTCCCTCACTTTAATCCAAATCACGCGCTAGTCTCGACACCATCATCACCGTCCTGTTCAACCTTTGAAGTCCTGTGGCAATGGGCGAGTGACGAAGCAACAGGTGTGGATACACTGGGAGCTGTAGTCATGGACCTGCACACAGGCGGCCCAGGTCTAATGGTCGTTTTCCGCTGACTGCAGCAACAGTGAAACTCGGCGTCTACTTGGCGAATGAGCAGCCCTCTTCAGGAACGCACTGCTCACCTCCGTAGAATGAGGAAGGGGCTAGAAAAGGTGCTCTAAATATTGCCTGCTTCACTACACCCTGGCCAGTTTACCGCGGCTGGCGGGGATCCCATCTTGCGGTCGAACAAACAAAATAAAACACAAGGCGACACCGCTCACCATTGGCACTTGGAACATGCGCACGCTTTTGTACAACCCTACAGGAGATAGACCAGAGAGAACAGCCTTAGTTGCTAGAGAGCTTGCAAGATACAACATTGACATTGCAGCCCTGAGTGAAACTCATCTTGCCAACGTAGGTCAGCTGACTGAAACTGGAGGTGGATACACTTTTTTCTGGATTGGTCGTGGCAGCGATGAGCATCGTGATGCTGGAGTTGGATTCGCCATCAGGAGTCACCTTGTTCAGAAACTTGCTAGTCTCCCAAGGATATGAACGTCCGGTTTGTGACATTACAGCTTCCGCTACAGAAGAGAAGTCAAGTCACCCTGATCAGCGCTTATGCCCCCACAATGAACAACCCGGACAAGATGAAAGACAAGTTCTACGAAGAACTAGATGCCCTACTATCAGCAGTGAGCAGTACCGACAAGCTGATCTTGCTTGGCGAGTTCAATGCAAGAGTAGGGTGTGACTCTGCATTGTGGCCGGGAGTCGTTGGGAGGCATGGAATAGGCAAGTGTAACAGTAACGGCCGACTCTTAATGAAGACCTGTGCAGCACACGACTTCCTCATCACCAACACAACCTTTTTCTGCCTACCCGTAACAAGACCTCCTGGACGCACCCCCGCTCTAAGCACTGGAATCTTATCGACTATGTCATTGTCAGGAGAAAAAACAGGCAGGATGTCAGAGTGACCAAGGCCATGTGTGGTGCTGACTGTTGGACAGATCACAGGCTCATTGTCTCCAAAATGAGGCTCCGCATCAGACCCAAGAGGCGACCACAAGGAATCAAGGTTATGAAAAGAATCAATGTGGCCAAGCTAAAGAATTCCAGCATAGCTTCAGCGCTGGTTGAAGACTTAGAAACCAAGTTTGCTGATCTACACCTCGCAGGCAGTGCTAAGGACGACTGGGAACACCTCAGGGATGCTGAACATTCGTCTGCACTGAAGATGCTCGGGCCTTCTAGCCGCAAGCAGCATGACTGGTTCGATGAGAATGATGAGGAGATACAGGCTCTACTTGTTGAAAAGCACCGTCTTCATCGTACCTGTCAGAACGACCCATCATCAGCTGCCAAGAAAAACGCCGTTACCAGTGCTCGCAGGACAGTCCAGAACAAACTGCGTAAAATGCAGGATGCCTGGCTGAGCTCCAAGGCAGATGAAATACAGGGATACGCTGACATAAACGACTTGAAACGGTTCTATGAAGCCCTCAACACTCTCTACGGACCTCAATCTCTCGGGAGTTCCCCCCTCCTGAGTACAGATGGTACAACTCTCATTACAGAGAGGGCTCAGATCCTGCAGAGATGGGCTGAACACTTTGAAACCATCCTCAACCGACCGTCATCTATTAACGATGAGGCGATAGACAGGATTCCCCAGGTCGATATCAGCAGCGCCATGGATGACCCACTGGTAGTAGCCAAAGTCACGAAAGCTGTTAGCCAGCTATCTAGTGGCAAAGCCCCAGGGGCAGACGCCATACCCGCAGAGATCTACAAAGCTGCTGGTCCTGTACTTATCGAGAAGCTCACCGAGTTGTTCCAGTCCTTTTGGAAGCAAGGATCCATTCCTCAGGAACTTAAAGATGCTTCCATCGTACACCTCTACAAGAGGAAGAGCAATCGGCAAGTATGCGACAACCATCGAGGAATCTCACTGCTCTCCATCGCAGGAAAAACCCTCGCAAGAGTCCTGCATAAATCGTCTGGTCACTCATCTGGAGCTGGACCTGCTTCCAGAGTCACAGTGTGGCTTCCGCAAAGGTCGCGGGACATTGACATGGTTTTTGCCGCGCGCCAACTTCAGGAGAAGTGTCAGGAGCAGAATCGCGAGCTCTACACAATCTTTGTTGGCCTCACGGAAGCCTTCGATACCGTCAGTCGACAAGGCCTGTGGAGGATCATGTCAAAGTTCGGCTGTCCCCCCCCAAATTCATTCAGATGGTACGCCAGTTCCATGATGGCCAGAGTACTGGACGGCGGAGAATCCTCTGAGGCATTCCCAGTCACCAATGGTGTCAAACAGGGCTGTGCGCTCGCACCCACACTGTTCAGCATGATGTTTACTGCCATGCTGAATGCTGCCTTCCAGGACAGTGTTGCTGGAATCAGCCTTAAGTACAGAGTGGATGGGAAGCTCTTCAACCTGAGGAGACTTCAAGCTATCACCAAAGTGAAGTAGACTGTTCTGAGAGACTTCCTCTTTGCCGATGACTGCGCCCTGTATACTGGCTCTCCAAGGCGGCCTTCACGACACACGACAGCGCAGAGTCGCTGAGCAGAAACTGATAGCCAAGTTCCGCACACATGAGGATGGCCTAAACCGGGATGTTGGATTTATGTCACATTATCAGTAACCCCCACAGCTTGCCTCCTGATCTTGCAGAATCTTACTAGCTGTTCTGTCTGGAGACAATACACATCTCTTTAACCTGTGTTTAATGTTCCCTCCACCCACTTTATCTTTAAGACCTGGCTGGCTGTAGAGATTTGCATTCTAATTAGTATTCTGTAACTTGATGTTGTGTCTCTGTGCACTGTTGGAGAACAGATTTTCACTCCATCTGACGAAGGGGCAGCGCTCCGAAAGCTTATGGTATTTGCTACCAAATAAACCTGTTGGACTTTAACCTGGTGTTGTGAGACTTCTTACTGTACTGGCTCAGAGCCAGAGATGCAAGTCGGTATGGACAAATTTTCCACGGCTTGTGACAACTTTGGACTCACCATCAGCATTAAAAAGACCGAAGTCATGCACCAGCCTGCTCCTCATGCACCAGCCTGCTCCTCATGCACCGTACACAGAACCCATAATCACAATCAAAGGGCAGAAACTACAGGCAGTGGACCAGTTCACTTATCTTGGCAGTACCCTCTCCCAAGCAGTGACTATTGATACAGAAGTTAACTGCAGAATAGCAAAGGCAAGTTCTGCTTTCGGTAGACTGCGTTCCACTGTATGGGAACGTCGAGGAATCAACCCAGCAACAAAACTGAAAGTCTACAGCGCCGTGGTACTCACTACCCTCCTGTATGCCTGTGAAACGTGGACTGTGTATCGAAGGCATGCAAGACAGCTCAATCATTTCCACATGACTTGTCTTTGCAAAATATTACACATCAGATGGCAAGACAAAGTACCAGACACTGAAGTTCTCTCTCGAGCAAGTCTACCATCAGTCCACACACTGCTGATAAGAGCACAGACCCGGTGGGCAGGTCATGTCATCCGTATGCCGGACGAGCGCATACCCAAGCAGCTCCTTTCTGGGGGACTCTCTGCTGGAAGATGCTCGCATGGAGAGCAGAAGAAACGTTACAAAGACAAACTCAAGGCCTTCCTGAAGTCGCTTGACATAGACACGAGCACCTGGGAAACGCTGGCACAAAACCGCCCTACCTGGTGCTGCCTCATCCACAAGGGCTGTCAAGCTTATGAAGCAAGGTGCAATGCTGAAGCACAACTTAAACTCGAGCTGTGCAAGTCCAGAGCCACCAGCGCAACAACTACAGCGCCTACACAAGCCTGCCCAATATGTGCCAGGACATTCCGTGCCCGAATTGGCCTGATCAGTCATCTTCGGACACACCACATCCGGCCTCACAATGACTAATGGTGTCGAGGTCCTCATAGACGACGATGGACGAACAGCAACAACATAGTGTCAGCCATCCCCTGCCTCTGAGGAAAATCCCAGCAGATCCAGCAGGCCAGACAGAATGAGCAGAACTCATCCCTGGTCAGAGTTCAAGTGTTAAAATGGTGGAAAATCTTGCTTTTTGCTGCCCAGACCATAGCATGCGGAATGGCCACTTGAGTGATATTATGGAGGAAGTCTATGAAACCCTGCTCAGGCAGTAATCAACAGATTTATAATAGGAGGGGAAGGAAGGAAATTTGAAAAGGAAGGAAGTATTAAATACGCACAATGGTTAATAAAAAGGTATTCCAGGAATGAATCTCCTTGATAACTGAATGACTAAGGACACCACACAATGTATTAGTGCACTATCCAGTCATTGAAGATCCCTGAAGTATGCTGAGAAAAGTGACTTCAATAATGGTGGGGGTAGGTATCATTGGTATCCCTGACGAGAGAAAGTGGGGAGCTTCTGATTACCACCCAGCTTTCACTGGAAAAGTAGATGGGCGCAGATATCAGGGAAGGAAAGGGTCTGGCCTGGCTGGAGTTATTTCAATATCCTTCATTTAAAACCAAGAAGAATTAATCATTGTACAAACTGAAATTCTCAGTGTTTTAAACTTGTGGAGAAAAGAGTTTTTTTGATGTTATTTCACAGATCATCTGGTTGGCTGTGATGCAGTGGGAGGTGGAGGTGGGCCTTGTCGATCTGGATCATCAATGTAGGCCATAATGTGCTTGCGTCTTACAAACCCGAAACTGTTACTTCTTATAAGATGAGCCGGAATTCTCCGATCTTGTACGATCCACTACCCCTGCCGGCAAGAATGGGGAGTTAGGTATTCAGCGGCGAGACCAGAGAATCCCAGCCGTGGGCAAGGTTGGAGAATTCTGGCCATGGTATTGAAGACAGCTGTTTGAATGTGGTCTGTCACTGGGTCTTGAGTTATCTCCTGTGCATGACTGCCTGGAGGATGTGCCTCTGCTGTGTAAAGGTGTCACTTGTTCACATGTACTCCTCTCCCGTCCAGTTCAAGTTTAATACTGAAGCAACATTAGCTTCCATTATTTTGCGGCAACACCTCTTAGTGCAGAATGCAGTGTGGCTTTTTGGAAGAGATGAAACTGTATTTCTGTTAATTTGCTGCAACACGTTGTGTGCATGATGCAAATCTGGCTTGCGCGCTACATCGAGGCGGGTATGAATAGACCATGCTCATGCGGGCACAGGGCAACTGTTAGCATATAGCTGTGAAGAACATCAGCAGGAGGAAATACTGGGGGCGATTTTGAGACCACACTCTCCATCTGCGGGAATGGCGGCGTGTGCTCAAAATCTGGAGAGCGAAATTTATGCCAGCGAATTTCTGAGTGCCAATCTTACCGCCCCCTCGCTGGTGGAGTGGCCTGAAACACACAGTGGGACTGCAGGAAGCTCATTTTAATACATTAGCATGTCATTGGGGAGCACTCTCTCAGGGACTCCCCCCTTTACCAGATATTCAGCTGACTCCAGCGTGACACCAGCACCATTTACAACCGCTCTCCATCAGCATGAACCTGGCACCTTCACCTCCAAGGGGGGTTTCGGAGGTGAGCACTCAGACAACCTGCACGCTCCGTGTTGTGCACTGCTCAGGAAGCACAGGATAGGACTCGGGGGACACGGATAAATGCAACTCGGGGCCGGGGGCTGGGGGTGCCAGAATTGCCATTTCAGGGAGAGAAGTCAGGAGGGATTACTTGCAGGCCTTACCTTCCCTTCATGTCGGAGCGCTCCTTGCTCTAAAGGGGGTGTGAAAGCTGGTATGCAGACAATGCTTCCCATGTCCTCCTTCCTGGGTTCCTGTCCATCTCGCAGCTGAGGGAGTGCCTGACCTCAGTGGGGGAGGGCAGAAGGGTGGGAGGGACATAGCACTCCCATTCTCACATTCCACAGGGTTGAGGTGCCAGGGGAGCGCAGTGGCTCCCCTAAGCTGGGTGGCACGAACAGACAGAGTCTGTGGGTGAAGAAAGTGAAATTTATTAACATTTAAAACAAAATGGTGACTTGTCTGTACTAATTCCTATATTCACCCGTGCCCACTAAGTACCTATGGTTTCTTAATCTTCCTCACCCTCCCACAGCTGAGGTTGGGGTGGCCTGCTGATGTCCACTCCCTTTTGCCTGAGATAACTTTGGTGGACATCCCCTGGGGTCCGGGACCTTGAAGGTTCTGGCCTGCTTTTGGGCAGTGTGGATATTTGACTGTTTCCCTCCTCAGGGCCTGGAGATGAATCGCTCACAGGGAGGGAGGTGTCAGATGTCCAGAGCTGCTCCCAGATGAAGTGCCCCAGGCTGTACCCCTGCCAACCTTCTTCCCTTCGGGTTCTCTGGGACGGAGGGGCAGCTGGAGTGAATTCCAGAAGCCCCGCCCTCCTCTGGCGCTGACATTTTTGGATTCCAACCAGTGCCTGCACCATGCAGTCGAAGCCCTGCACCATGGCGTGGACGTCTCCTGCCATGGAGGGCACACCCTGTACCAAGGTCTCCACTGTGGGCGCCAACCACACATTGTTAGCCTCAGTGCACAGCAGTTACAAGAATATCTCCTCGGATAGAAGGTGATGAGATTCCTCCAATCTGCTTTGCACTCTGAGGAATGCTGCTGTCATCCCTTCCTGATACTCACCTGCCTTTGCAGCTCCAGCAACTGTGGGACAACCAGGCCCAGGAGCACATCATCGGCAAGGAGCTCAGAACAAGTCTGGCCTCTGGTATCCCTCCGAGTGCCAGTTCCTAGAAGCCAGAAGCCTGCCTATATATTGGACCCACCAAAGTTTGAGCGTCTGCACTGGTGTTGGGTGCAGGTGATAGCTGTGACTCCTCTTCAGCGGTGCGGTTGGAGAAGTTCCCCTCTGAGCTGCTGGAGTCCGGTGGGTCCAGAGGGCACAAGGATGGTCCCGCCTGTTCCGCTGGTCGGCCTGCAAGAGAAGAAGCATTAGTGCATTACAGGGGATACGAAGGGAACATTGATTACTCACTTGAGACTTGAGGAACGACAACATATGTGTTGAGGATTTTTCTTCTGTCCCCACTTCATCGACAGCGCAGACACAGGCACGGTCTTCTTCCACCTGGCCAGCTCAAAGGCTCACTCCTCAAAGCGTGTGAGGGTTTGGAGATCCAGCATTACTCTAGCTGGCAGTGCCCGTTGACACCTGTTATGTTCTAGCTTGTCCAGCAATGATATGGATAAGGAGAGTGTAGGTGGGAGTGTTGACATTTAAGATGGTGATGAGTTTTAGCTGGCCTGGGGCTTGGGTGGAAGCTGGAGTGTGAGGAGCGTAGCAGCTACAGGGGGAACATAGTGATTGTGTGAGGGAGGGAGGTGCCTGGTGTTGACAGAAGTCAAAGTGGCTGAGTGAGAGCAAGGGTTGGGGGTGCGAGAGGTGCGTGTGGGGGTCCAATGGGAGAGTGGGGATGGCTCACTTACTCTGGCTGAGCGAATCATTCATCTTCTGCTTCCCCGTCCTCTTCTGGAATGTGTTTGCACTGACCAGGGCTGCCACTGCACCCAGGCAGGGTGACCCTGTTGGAAGTCCGTCTCCTGAAGCGGGGTGGTGGGTGTCCCACCTCTGCTCCACTCCATCCAGCATCCTGGTGAGGGCTTCCTCTGTAAAGCACAGTGCTGGCTTCTTGGCTGCCATCTCCTACAGTCATTTTGGAGCAAATGCTGGGGAGCTGTTTACATGGAGTTCCCCAGTGCTTGCAGAAATTAAGACGTTACACGGAGGGCAAATCAGACGGAATGCACTGCTGGAATGGCATGAAACTCACGGGGATAAAATTTAATACTAATGAACTGAAAGATTCAGACCAAAAACAGGTTGGTGCCGTTGGCGGGAAGCACTCCATTTTTCACACCGGAGCCACCCTCTGCTATGACAAGGTGCTCAGTCCACAGACATGACCCTGAGCATTTCAGTTCACCATTTTGCTCTCATGCCCATAATTCTGTTCTTGGCCTGTTGCAATGTTCCAGTGAAGCCCAATGCAAACTGATTCGGCATTTTGCAATCTTCTGCTCTTAACATTGAATTCAACAACCTCAGGCCATGAACTCTGTCCTCCATTTTGATATATATTTTCCTCAATCCTCTCCCCCCACAGGGTCAGTGAGTAACTTGTTCTTCTATGTTGCTTTCAGAGAGTGATGACCTTTGTTCTGCTATTAACACATTCTGCTGTCTGAACTTTATGCTGCCACTAGCACTTGCCTCAGTCTTTAACACTATCGTTACCATTCCCTTGGTCTTGTGTCCGTGACATCTTGGTCAAATGTCTCCTGAGGTCCCACCTATCCCTCACCTTCTATTTTGCTCCACCTCCCTTCTTCAGCAGTACGAAACCCATCGCATTTCTCCCCCTTTTCAGCTCTGAAGAAGAGTCATATGGATTTGAAATGTTAACTCCGTTTCTCTCTCCCCAGATGCTGCCAGACCCAGAGCTTTTTTCAGCATTTTCTCTTTTTATTTCTGCCCATACAAGAAATAGGTCACAGTGCTGCTGTGTTCGACAAGCAAACCTCCCTTCTGTTGAATGTCAGGTGTGTTTCTTGGAGAAGGAACATTAAAGGATAGAGTTCCCATATAAGACCATAAGACATAGGAGCGGAAGTAAGGCCATTCAGCCCATCGAGTCCACTCCACCATTCAATCATGGTTGATTTCAACTCCATTTACCCGCTCTCTCCCCATAGCCCTTAATTCCTCGAGAAATCAAGAATTTATCAATTTCTGTCTTGAAGACGCTCAACGTCTCGGCCTCCACAGCCCTCTGTGGCAATGAATTCCACAGACCTACCACTCTCTGGCTGAAGAAATTTCTCCTCATCTCTGTTCTAAAGTGACTCCCTTTTATTCTAAGGCTGTGCCCCCGCGTCCTAGTCTCCCCAGCTAATGGAAACAACTTCCCTACGTCCATCCTATCTAAGCCGTTCATTATCTTGTAAGTTTCTATTAGATCTCCCCTCAACCTCCTAAACTCCAATGAATACAATCCCACGATCCTCAGATGTTCATCGTATGTCAGGCCTACCATTCCTGGGATCATCCGTGTGAATCTCCGCTGGACCCGCTCCAGTGCCAGTATGTCCTTCCTGAGGTGTGGGGCCCAAAATTGCTCACAGTACTCCAAATGGGGCCTAACCAGTGCTTTATAAAGCCTCAGAAGTACATCCCTGCTTTTGTATTCCAAGCCTCTTGAGATAAATGACAACATTACATTTGCTTTCTTAATTACGGACTCAACCTGCAAGTTTACCTTTAGAGAATCCTGGACTAGGACTCCCAAGTCCCTTTGCAC
This sequence comes from Mustelus asterias, assembly GCF_964213995.1. Lineage (NCBI taxonomy): Eukaryota > Metazoa > Chordata > Chondrichthyes > Carcharhiniformes > Triakidae > Mustelus > Mustelus asterias. Next base: position 64,571,661 of record NC_135808.1, read on the forward strand.
TTTAGCATTATGAATTTTGTCACCGTTTAGAAAATAGTCCATGCCTCTATTCTTTTTTCCAAAGTGCAAGACCTCGCACTTGCCCACGTTGAATTTCATCAGCCACTTCTTGGACCACTCTCCTAAACTGTCTAAATCTTTCTGCAGCCTCCCCACCTCCTCAATACTACCTGCCCCTCCACCTATCTTTGTATCATCGGCAAACTTGGCCGAATGCTCCCAGTCCCGTCATCTAGATCGTTAATATATAAAGAGAACAGCTGTGGCCCCAACACTGAACCCTGCGGGACACCACTTGTCACCGGTTGCCATTCTGAGAAAGAACCTTTTATCCCAACTCTCTGCCTTCTGTCTGACAGCCAATCGTCAATCCATGTTAGTACCTTGCCTCGAATACCATGGGCCCTTATTTTACTCAGCAGTCTCCCGTGAGGCACCTTGTCAAAGGCCTTTTGGAAGTCAAGATAGATAACATCCATTGGCTCTCCTTGGTCCAACCTATTTGTTATCTCTTCAAAGAACTCTAACAGGTTTGTCAGGCACGACCTCCCCTTACTAAATCCATGCTGACTTGTCCTAATCCGACCCTGCACTTCCAAGAATTTAGAAATCTCATCCTTAACGATGGATTCTAGAATTTTGCCAACAACTGAGGTTAGGCTAATTGGCCTATAATTTTCCATCTTTTTTCTTGTTCCCTTCTTGAACAGTGGGGCTACAACAGCGATTTTCCAATCCTCTGGGACTTTCCCTGACTCATAGAAACATAGAGATAGGAGCAGGAGGAGGCCATTTGGCCCTACGAGCCTACTCCGCCATTCACTACCATCATGGCTGATCATCCAATTCAATAGCCTAATCCTGCTTTCTCCCCATAACCTTTGATCCCATTCGCCCCAAGTGCTATATCCAGCCATCTCTTGAATACATTCAATGTTTTGGCATCAACTACTTCATGTGGTAATGAATTCCACAGGCTCACCACTCTTTGGGTGAATAAATGTCTCCTCATCTCCGTCCTAAATGGTCCATCCCGAACCCTCAGACCATGACCCCTGGTTCTGGACACCCCCACCCTTGGGAACATCCTTCCTGCACCTACCCTGTTTAGTCCTGTTAGAATTTTAAAAGTCTCTCTGAGATCCCCCCTCATTCATCGGAACTCCAGTGAAAACAATCCTAACCGAGTCAATCTCTCCTCATACATCAGTCCCGTCATACCCGGAACCAGCCTGGTAAATCCTTGCCTATTTCACCAGGTGCAAAGGTCAGGAAGAGGGGCAAAGCTCTCTCGCTTCACTGGGTTTCTGCGCTGCACTGGAATTTTCAGTGCTTCCTGGGTAGATCCAGGAGAGAGCATTCCCAAACTTATTCATGTATATTTGGAGTGCAACTGCTTCCATTTTATTTTTAGTAGTAAATTAGAACTTTGAAACTGTTTGAGAAACTTTTAAAAATCTAATTACTTTGGCTGAATGAGTTAAATGATGCAGAAATATTAATTATCTTGGTGCTTAATATTAATAAGGAAATATTGATGTTTCTCATTTTTCCACATTGAAACAATATCATCCCAGTTAAGAACATAGAACATAGAACAGTACAGCACAGAACAGGCCCTTCGGCCCACGATGTTGTGCCGAGCTTTATCTGAAACCAAAATCAAGCTATCCCACTCCCTATCATCCTGGTGTGCTCCATGTGCCTATCCAATAACCGCTTAAATGTTCCTAAAGTGTCTGACTCCACTATCACTGCAGGCAGTCCATTCTACACCCCAACCACTCTCTGCGTAAAGAACCTACCTCTGATATCCTTCCTATATCTCCCACCATGAACCCTATAGTTATGCCCCCTTGTAATAGCTCCATCCACCCGAGGAAATAGTCTTTGAGCGTTCACTCTATCTATCCCCTTCATCATTTTATAAACCTCTATTAAATCTCCCCTCAGCCTCCTCCACTCCAGAGAGAACAGCCCTAGCTCCCTCAACCTTTCCTCATAAGACCTACCCTCCAAACCAGGCAGCATCCTGGTAAATCTCCTCTGCAATCTTTCCAGCGCTTCCACATCCTTCTTATAGTGAGGTGACCAGAACTGCACACAATATTCCAAATGTGGTCTCACCAAGGTCCTGTACAGTTGCAGCATAACCCCACGGCTCTTAAACTCCAACCACCTGTTAATAAAAGCTAACACACTATCGGCCTTCTTCACCGCTCTGTCCACTTGAGTGGCAACCTTTAGAGATCTGTGGATATGGACCCCAAGATCTCTCTGTTCCTCCACAGTCTTCAGAACCCTACCTTTGACCCTGTAATCCACATTTAAATTAGTCCTACCAAAATGAATCACCTCACATTTATCAGGGTTAAACTCCATTTGCCATTTTTCAGCCCAGCTTTGCATCCTATCTATGTCTCTTTGCAGCCTACAACAGCCCTCCACCTCATCCACTACTCCATGTTAAATCGGGGAAGAGACAGTTAAACATGACCATGTTCTATTCCAATTCCAATTCTCTTCCCGCTAGTGGTGCACTAAGGCACACCTTCATCTGTTTCTGTGGCTAGTAATTTCTGGAACAGGTCTCTAGTCTGTCTCCAGAAACTTATAGCTTGAGGGATACCACCCCACGTCAAGCATGGCTGAGCAGGAGTCTCTCCCATTCTTACCGAGTCACTGGTGTGTTCGGAAGGATTTATACTCAAACTGTTTAACCATGTTCCATCAACATTGTGACATTTACCCAAATTCTGTTGTGGAACTAAAATCAATAGGCTTTGCTAATTGGGGCAGCACAGTGGCAAGCACTGCTGCCTCATAGTGCCAGGGATCCGGGTTCAACTCCGGGGCCTCGGGTCACTGTCAGTGTGGAGTTTGCACATTCTCCCCATGTCTGCGTGGGTTTCCTCCAAGTGCTCCGGTTTCCCCCCACAGTCCAAAGATGTGTGGGTTAAATTGATTGGCCATGATAAATTGACCCTTAGTGTCAGGGGATTAGCAGGGTAAATATAGGAGGGTGACGGGAATAGGGCCAGGGTGGGATTGTGGTCAATGGGCCAAATGGCCTCCTCCTGTATTGTAGAGATTCTATGATTCAAATGTGACCAATTTATTGCCAAATGCTAGGCTGGACTTATTTGACCTTTGTATTATGAACAATTCTTTTGAAAAACTAGAATTAGGAAAATGGTTGGTTGTTGCGGCTAATGAGGGGAAGCTGGAATCAGCCACATTTCAGTAAAAAAAGTGATCACTCACTCACTGCTGGAGGAAATGTAAGAAGGAGGCTGATAAATACAGGAAGGAAAGGGAAAAAATACTGCATTAAAAATCAAAACATGGTCCCTTCGTGTGACCCAGCTACTGAGTGGAATTTGGACCACCCTGGGAGATAATGGGAACTATGATCCCATGGTCTTTAGGGTTGAAAACTATTCAATCTCCTGACTGCTGATTGTATAAAGCTGCTTTAAATCCTTCCCTTCAGCAATACTTTTACATTTTTAATTGAAAAGTTTTTGTCATCTCTTTTCCACTTGAGATCCTCAGAGGATCAATTTGTGCAGAATATAGGACACCTCTAAATGTGGAAAGTTGCAAATGGAATGTTAATGCTACGGTTTCATTAGCAAAACATGCCCCACAAACATTTGATAAAAAACGATCCATGTATGCACCAAATGATCGGTGCCACTGATTTGCATTTACCTTAGTTTTTTGTTGTATTTGTTGCTGGGATGTGGGCTTCGCTGGCTAGACCAGCATTTGTTGCCCAATCCTAACTACCTTGAGAAGGTGGTGGTTGTAATAACTCCACGGAGGCGAAAATCCCGTCATCAAGTTACTTTATTTACACCATACATCTGGACACAGCCCACTCTCCAGTGCTTCCTGCTGAGTGTAGGCTGGGACACATCTGCTTTAAATAGGGAGCATGAGGCTCCCTGATTTAACCATCAATTAGGACTCATCAGGAAGCTCTTTCGTAATAACGTAATAAACGAACTCAAATTAACTTAGGGACAAAGTAAAAGGGGCAGCTCCCCAAAAGGAAGGGGGGGAACAGCCCGAACCAAAATCAAAGTCGAAAGGAAACTTAAAACGTCAAACCAAAAGGTGATTATCGGGGTCGATAATACACCCCAGCCCCTGCGGCGCCCAGCGGTCGCGGAAGGCGTCAACCGCGCCCGTGGACACCGCATGCTCCCTCTCCAGAGACACCTGGCCGCGAATGTAGCCGCGGTAGAGGGGCAGACAGTCGGGATGGACGGCCCCGTCGATCGCCCGCTGCCTGGACCTATTGATGGCGCGTCTCGCCAGGCCCAGGAGCAGGTTCACGAGGAGGTCGGCATCCCGACCCGCCCCTCTCCGCACCAGGTGCCCGTAGATCAGGAGCGTGGGACTGAAGTGCAAACAAAACATCAGTAAGAGGTGTTTGAGGAAACCAAAAAGGGTGTGCAGCCTAAAACACAGAACGTAGACATGGTCCACGGAGTCCACGAGGCCACAGAAAGGGCAGTCTCGGGAGCCCGTGTACCGGAAAAACCTACGGTTGTACGGCACTGCTGCGTGCAGCACCCTCCACCCCAGGTCCCCAAGATAATTGGGGGAGATTCCTCCGTAGAGGGGCCTCCACTGGGGACCTCCGCCGCCCGGCGGCAACAAGGCCCGCCAAGGTGTATCCAGGCGACGGGCAAGGACGCGGTAGTGAAAGGTGTGCAGCAGCAGCCCGTACAGGAAACGTCTCCGCACGGTGGAAAAGGGCACGGAGTGCATTTCCGCGAGGCGGCACACGCAGTGGGGCACCTGACCCGGGGGGGGAGGTCTAGGCTTTGGGCCAATGTGGAATTCCGTCCGAGCAGGGGAACGCTCGGGCGGGATCCCACCGCACGCCTGCGCCGCCTCCAGACCGCGTGCGCACTCGGGGCCGAGCACGACCGTCCTAAGGTCTCGGATGGCTTTGGCCGCGCGCTGGACGGCCACCCCCGCGCGCTCAGCCAGCACGCGGGGACTCATCCAGCCCGCTCCTCCGCCACCCAGCACGTCCCCGATCCTGGTCACCCCGGCGTCCACGGCCCTCCTCTCCGCCAGCCACCTGAAGTCGTAAGGCTGGAGGTGCGGATTCCTGAGCAACGGCTCTCGCACGAGAGCCGCTACTCCTGACGGGGGAGAGCTGCGTCGCGAGGCGACCGTGTTCCAGACCGTGAGGAGGTCCTGGTAAAAGACGGGCAACTCCCGCAGGGAGGTGGGAATACGCCCCAGGTTGATGTGCAGGAGCTGCACATCGTAATTGAGGCCGTGCAAGTAGCGGAAAAAATACGTCGCCATCGCACGCCATCGTGGAGGAGGCTCGACGTAAAGGTATCGCTGCAGGGTCTGGAGGCGGAAGGTCGCTAGCTGCGTGCGGAGGCACACCAGACCTTGTCCGCCCTCCTCAATCGGGAGATGCAGCACCTCGGCAGCGACCCAGTGCAGTCGGTTGTCCCAGAAAAACCGCACGAGGGCTTTCTGCATATCGGTGACAAAGCCAGGGGGAGGGGTCAAAGTGACCAGCCGGTACCACAGCATGGAGGCGACCAGTTGGTTTATGACGAGAACTCGCGCCCTGTAGGACAGCACTCGGAGCAGTCCTGTCCAGCGACCCAGGCGGGCGGAGACTTTGGCCTCCAACTCCCGCCAGTTCGCCAGCCAGGATTCCTCGGCTGGGCAGAGATGGACCCCCAGGTAGAGGAGGTTGGTCCTGCTCCAGGTGAAAGGCCTGAGCTCCTCCGGAAGGGGGTCCGTCTCCCACGGACCGACCAGGAGTCCGGAGCACTTGGCCCAGTTGATCCTGGCGGAGGACGCGGCGGAGTACACCGCCTGGCATTCTCGCATCCTCCGCAAGTCAGCCGGGTCCGTGAACACGAGGAGCACATCGTCGGCGTAAGCAGACAGGACCACCCCTACGTCCGGGCCGCGCAGAGTCAAACCCGACAACCTCCTCCGCAAGAGGCGCAGGAATGGCTCCACGCATATAGAATAAAGTTGGCCGGACAAGGGGCAGCCCTGCCGTACTCCCCTCCCAAAGCGAAGGGGCGCCGTCAGGGACCCGTTAACCTTAATCAGACACTCTGCGGCAGAGTACAGTAATCGGATCCGGGCGACAAACTGCGTCCCGAACCCGAATGCCCGCAGAGTCCCGAGCAAATACTCGTGCTCCACCCTGTCGAACGCCTTCTCCTGATCTAAGGACAAGAAGGCGCTCGACAGACCAGCCCTCTGGGAATGGTGGATCAGGTCCCGGACCAGATGGAGGTTATCGTGAATCGATCAGCCTGGGACCGTGTAGGACTGGTCAGGGTGGATCATGTGGTCCAGCACGGACCCAAGGCGTGAGGCTAATGCCCTGGCAAAGATTTTATAATCCGTGCTGAGGAGGGAGACCGGGCGCCAGTTTTTAAGGCACCGGAGATCCCCCTTCTTTGGCAGCAGGGCAATGACGGCCCTGCGCCACGAAAGGGGCATCTCCCCGGTGGCGTTGCTCTCCTCCAGGATCCCCGCGTAGTCGCCCCCCAGGACGTCCCAGAACGCCCTGAAGAACTCTACCGTCAGCCCGTCCAGCCCCGGGGCCTTGCCCCGACCGAGGCCGTTGAGGGCGCCGGCCAGCTCGGCCACGGCGATGGGGGCCTCGAGCTTGCCGACGCCCTCCGGGCTGACTTGCGGAAGGTCCTCCCACAGAAGTCTGCGGGCATCCTCGCTGGACGGATCCGGAGAGAAGAGGGAGGTGTAATAATCCCGGGCGATGGCCCGGATGCCCTCCGGATCCGAGACGGGGGAACCGTCGTCGGCCAGCAGCGTAAGGAGCTGCTGACGGTTAGCCCGCCCTTTTTCCAGCGAGTAGAAGAAGGGGGAGCCGCGGTCCAGGTCCACCCGGAACTGGAGCCGTGACCTCACGTACGCGCCGCGGGACCCGACCAGTTGCAGGTCCCGCAGCGCGCCCTTCTCCTCCCTGTACTCTAGCCGCAGGGCCGGGTCCGCGTCGGGCTGACTGAGACGTGCCTCCAGGTCGAAGAGCTCCTTCTCCAACTCCTCGAGCCTGGATTTCCGCCTCCTCGTCGACCCCCTCGCGTACTCCTGACAGAAGGTCCGGACGTGAGTCTTGCCCACGTCCCACCATAGCCTCAAGGAGGGGAAGCCTCCCCGCTTCCTTCTCCAGCCGGCCCAGAATCGACGGAGCGAGTCCAGGAAGCGCTCGTCCTCCAGCAGCGTGTTGTTAAAGTGCCAGTACGCGGACCCCCCCCGGACGCGAGACGGAGCAAACTCCGCCCACACCAGGTGGTGGTCCGTGCACGGCACCTGCCGTATGGAGGCCGACGGCACGCCGGACACGTGCGCCCTCGAAATGTAAAGGCGGTCGATTCTGGACGCTCCGCCTCCAGGCTTCACGAAACTGAAAGCTCTGGAGCCAGGATGGAGATGTCTCCAGGCGTCCACCAAGTCGTGGGTCCCGAGCAGGTCCCGCAACTTCATCATCGCCGGGGTGCGCTGCCAGAAGCCGGCGCGGTCCCGTGCCTCGAGGGTGAGGTTGAAATCCCCCCCGAGGATGATGCATTCGCCCCCAGCGATGGTGTCGAGGTGAGCGGACACTTTCTCGTAGAAAGTCGTTTGCTGCGGTCCGGCGCCCGGGGCGTAGACGTTCAGCAAGTGAATGACCACGCCCCCCACACGGACCGTCAAGTGCAGCAACCGGCCTGGCACCGGCTCCTTGACCCCCAAGATCTCCGGCTGAAAAGTCGGGGCCAACAAGATAGCCACCCCGCTAGAAGCGAGAGTGAGGTGGCTCATGTAGACCCCCCCTCGCCACTCCAGGAGCCATCAGGCTTCGTCTCCCGGAATGGTACGGGTTTCTTGCAGGAAGCACACCGCATACTTCCCGTCGCGGAGGACCGAGAAGTTCTGGAACCTGCGGAGTGGCTCGCTGCTGCCGTTGACGTTGAGGCTGGCTATAATTACCTTCATGTCAGTAGCATTGTGCCACCGTCACCACTTATCTAAGTGCGTGGGGGGGCGTTGGCGCAAGACGCGCCAGTCCGCTCCCCCTCGAGCCCGTCGAGGAACTCCCGTACCCGACGCTGCTCTCTTTCAGTCAGGTTCGACACGGCCTGGGAGCAGGCCTGCGTGGACCGGACGAGCAGCGCCAGGTCCGACCAACGGTCGAGGGCCAGTCGGACGCTGTCAGGGCGACCAGAATGGTCTTTCATAAAGGCCCTGAGTTCCCCAGAGGGGATGAGACATGGACCCCATAAATGGGCCTGCAAAACCGACATGGAGTCGTGACCGTGGTCTGCCCAGCCATTCCCATGGGTACAGCGGGGCTGCCGGTGGTGCCTTCTGCCCCTGTTGGCACTTCTGGCACTGTCCTACCAGTTTCGCCATGTCTGCATCCAGACTTGGCCACCAGATGTAGCTCCTGGCCAGCATCTTCATTTTTGATACTCCAGAGTGCCCATGGCTTAGTTCAGCCGGTATGTCCCGACGGCCCTGCCTTGGGACGATGACCCGTGCTCTCCACAGCAGGATCCTGTCTTCCACCGTGATCTGCTCCCTCCTGCTCCAGTATGGGTGGAACTGTGGATGAACTGGTCTTTCCAGCTGCCCTGTTAGCACCAGGTGCTTTACCTTCGCCAATACAGGGTCTTTCTGCGTCCACTGGCGTATATTGTGTGCATCCACCAGGAGGGTATCCATAAAGTTGAACGTCATCACGGTCTCCTCCATTCTAGGTATCAATAGTGGGGTGTCCGGTAATGGTAGCCAGCTTAAGGCATTGGCATTTGCCACTCTAGTCCCTGGTCGGTGTTCCAATCGACACTGACATGCCGCCAGCAATAATGCCCAACGCTGGATCTGGGCTGACGCTATCGGCGACACTGCTTTGTCTTCCTTCAGTAGGCCCAGCAAGGGTTTATGTAGGTTACTTGTGGTGCTAAAAAGACTCATTTCTCCCTTTTCAGATGCACTCCTGCTGCTGCAAATCTCCTGAGAACTTCCGCCAGGTTCTGCAGATGTTCCGCCCTTGTTTTACCCGTAATGAGGACATCATCTGGGTAAATTGCAACCTGTGGTAACCCCTTGTAGGATGCTCTCCGTGGTCCTTTTGAATATGGCACACTCTGACCAAACCCCGAAAGGCAATCTTTTATACTGGAAGAGGCCTTTCAGCGCATCTACTGTGGCAAATCTTTGCGAATCCTCGTCCAGCCGTAGTTGCAGGTATGCGTGGCTCACGCTCAGTTTTGTGAATAGGAGTCCTCCTGCCAACTTAGCGTACAGGTCCTCAATCCTGGGAATTGGGTATTTGTCTAGCTGAGTGTAACGATTTATCGTCTGTTTGAAATCGCCGCAAAGGCGCACTGAGCCATCCGGCTTTAAGATAGGAACCACGGGTACCGCCCATTCCGCAAACTGGACCGGTTTTATTGTTCCTTCGTGTAGTAATCATTTGATTTCTGCATCGACCTTTTCCCTTAACGCAAATGGTACCAGTCGGGCTTTGCAGAACTTTGGGACAGCCTCCAGGTCAAAGTGCAATTTTGCCTCGACTCCTTTGATTGTCCCTAAGCCTTCCCGAAAAAACTCCAGATATTTGCTCAGGGCCTCACTCAGGCGACCATTTTCCAGCTGGAAGATATTTGTCCAATCTAGCTGGACCTCTTTTGCCAATTTCACTCGCTCCTGAACCTTCCACTATCATTAATGGGAGCCTCACTAATTGTTTTCCGTAAGCAACTGACACATGGGTTGTCCCCGTCACTTTCAATAATTCCCCCGTATAGGTCCTCAGCCTTGCTGAAGTTTTGGTCAGGGTTAAGGGTTGGAGTCCAGTGAGTATCTTGTTAAACACTGTCTCCCCTATGACCGATACGGCTGCACCTGTGTCGACCTCCATTAAAATTGGACATCCATTCAGTCTCACTGACAATTTGATGGGTTCTGATTTTGTCATCGCTACGCACAGTAGCTGTTCCTCGTCAGAGGCAGGGGGAGCTTCCAGGTTGTGCATTCTCCTGTCCCTCAGCCTACGTGTTCTTTTCGGCCATGTTGGTTTAGGAGACTTGCTTTCCCTCTGTGTATCCTGACACTGGCAACCATCACAATGTCGTATCAGGCGGGGCGCTACAGGAACTGCTGTCACTCTGGGCTTAATCTGACCTTGTCTAGGTACGGTTCTATAGGCAGACTTGGGCTCCCTTGTATCCGAATCCTTCCGGAGGGTCGTTATGCCCCGTAGTGGTAGTCCCCTAACCCAGTCTCCCTGGTGTTGGCCTCTACCTCCATCGGGATACCTTGGAGCTCATGCTCTCCACTTGCTGCTTATTCTAACGACAAGGCCAGCTGTAATGCCTGTTTACATTCCAGCTGGGCCTCTACCAACAGGCATTTCTGTATAGTCACATCATACATTCCGCACACCAATCAGTCTCGGAGCATCTCATTTAGTGTCCCCCCCCAAAATTGCAAGCCTCCACCAGACGTCCTGGCCTTGTTAGGAAACTGGCGATTGACTCCCCCGCTTCTCTAAATGTGGAGTAAAAACGATACCTATGCAGGATCAGGGGTGGCTTAGGGTCATAATACTCTTGAACTAAGTTTGATAACTCTTGGAAGGACTTTGTGTCCGGTGCTTCTGGGAAAGTTAAACTACGCATTATTGAAAAAACTACTGGTCCACAGGCAGTCAGCAGGATAACCCTTTGCTTCTCATCTGAGTTATGTCATTTGCCCTGAAGAAATACTTCATCCTTTCCACATATTGGGCCCAGTCCTCCACTGCGGGGTCAAAAGAGTCCAATTTCCCAAACAGCGGCATGTTTTCTCAACAAAAGAGTGGATAGTTTGGAGGGATGTCAGAAGTTGCAGCGAGACATAGATAGAATGCAAGACTGGGCGGAGAAGTGGCAGATGGACTTCAACCCGGATAAGTGTGTAGTGATCCATTTTGGCAGATCCAATGGGATGAAGCAGCAGTATAATATGAAGGGTACCATTCTTAGCAGTGTAGAGGATCAGAAGGACCTTGGGGTCCGGGTCCATAGGACTCTTAAATCGGCCTCGCAGGTGGAGGATGCGGTCAAGAAGGCGTACGGCGTACTAGCCTTCATTAATTGAGGGATTGAGTTTAGGAGTCGGGAGATAATGCTGCAGCTTTATAGGACCCTGGTTAGACCCCACTTGGAGTACTGCGCGCAGTTCTGGTCACCTCATTACAGGAAAGATGTTGAAGCCATTGAAAGGGTGCAGAGGAGATTTACAAGGATGTTGCCTGGATTGGGGGGCATGCCTTATGAGGATAGGTTGAGGGAGCTTGGTCTCTTCTCCCTGGAGAGACGAAGGATGAGAGGTGACCTGATAGAGGTTTACAAGATGTTGAGAGGTCTGGATAGGGTAGACTCTCAGAGGCTATTTCCAAGGGCTGAAATGGTTGCTACGAGAGGACACAGGTTTAAGGTGCTGGGGGGTAGGTACAGAGGAGATGTCAGGGGTAAGTTTTTCACTCAGAGGGTGGTGGGTGAGTGGAATCGGCTGACGTCGGTGGTGGTGGAGGCAAACTCGTTGGGGTCTTTTAAGAGACTTCTGGATGAGTACATGGGATTTAATGGGATTGAGGGCTATAGATAGGCCTAGAGGTGGGGATGTGATCGGCACAACTTGTGGGCCGAAGGGCCTGTTTGTGCTGTGGCTTTCTATGTTCTATGTTCTATGTTCTAATGGCTTACCCTCAATATGTGCGGTGATTCAGCACGTTCCTTCAGGTCACTCCTTTTTCCTCATCGCCACTGTAATAACTCCAAGGAGGCGAAAGTCCCAGCACCAAGTTACTTTATTTACACCATACATCTGTACACAGTCCCCACGGCGCGAGCGCAAGGTGTTGCATTTTGGTGAGACAAACCAGGGCAGGACACAGTTAATGGTAGCGCCCTGAGGAGTGTTGTTGAACAGAGAGACCTAGGGGTGCAGGCACATAGTTCCCTGAAAGTAGCGTCACAGGTAGACAGGATGGTGAAAAAGGCACTTGGCATACTTGCCTTCATCGGTCAGCGCATTGAGTACAGGAGTTGGCTCGTAATGTTACAACTGTACAAACATTGGTAAGGCCACATTTGGAGTACTGTGTACAATTCTGGGTACCCTGCTGAAGGAAGGATGCTTTAAACTGGAACGGGTGTAAAAAGGATTTACAAGGATGTTACCAGGACTGAAAAGTTTGAATTATAAGGAGAGACTGGGAAGGCTGGGACTTTTTTCCTGCAGCGTAGGAAGATGAGGGGTGGCCTTATAGAGGTTTATAAAATCATGAGGGGCGTAGATAAGATGAATGGCCAAGGTCTTTTCTCCAAAGTAGGGGAGTCCAAAACTAGAGGGCAGAGGTTTAAGGTGAGAGGGGAAAGATTTAAAAGGGACCCGAGAGGCAACTTTTTCACACAGAGCGTGATGCGTATATAGAATGAGCTGCCAGAAGAGGTGGTAGAGGCGGGTACAATTACATCATTTAAAATTGGACAGGTACAATAATAGGAAATGTTGAGAGGGATATGGGTCAAATGCAGGCAAATGGGACTAATTCAGCTTAGGAAACCTGGTTGGAATGGATGAGTTGTGCCAAAGAGCTTGTTTCCTGGCTGTATATCACTATGACTGTATGACTCTAATTCATTGAAATAATAAAGTGTCTGAGATCATTAAATGTGGCAGAAATTCTAGGGGTGATTCTGCCAAAAGTGCTGAATTGGTGGGAAAACATTTCTAGATCACGACTGTTTTGTCAGTTCAGCTTCACACTTGAATCTCTCCACGCTGTGCAATGCCGAGATCTCACTCGTGAATCTCATTAAAAGCCCAGGGGGAGTGGGACCTACTCGCGTCGGAGTTTGACAGCTCTGGAACTCTGCGCATGTAAAGGACATCCCTGCAGCCACATACCTATCAATAGCAAAACTTTAAAGCTGCATTTTGGTGAGGTAAGTTCATCCTTAATTTTGGGCTTCATTGTTTTTCTTGGCACTGGGTGAGTTGGTTACCCTTGGGTTGTTTTCATATTTATTGCTGTTCACAGGAAATAAGGCTGCTCTCCCTTCCCCGGAGTCCTTTCCTAGCTCCTTGCTGACGCCAAGTCACCAGTTTGCAATTTGCCAGTGACAGGAAAAACAGTAATTGTTTTCAGGAGCTTATTCAATCTTCCTGACCTCTGAACACTCAGCACAGAATACAGCCTGCACTGACAAGGTAAGGACACCCTTTAAGTGAGGAGATGGGGTGGGGTGGATAGGGGGTGGCGGAATGAGGGTGAGGGGCATTAAAAATTATGCTCTGATGCAAATACCACCATTGCTGTCACGGTGTAACTTGAGCCACAGAGCACCAAGTGTAAAGCAAGTTTGACGGTCAATTTCATTTCAGCGATTGTAGTCTTGCACTTTCCAATAAATTTTACGGAACAAACCTGCCGGTGGTCACAACGAACTGCACTTTGCGAGTGTGGGGGTTCTTTTGAACTATAAATATTACGGGATTCTCACAATGAGCACAGAAGGGGCGGCACAGTGGCACAGTGGTTAACACTGCTGCCTCACAGCGCCAGGGACCCAGGTTCGATTCCCGGCTTGGGCGACTGTCTGGTGGAGATTGCATGTTCTCCTCATGTCTGCGTGGGTTTCCTCCGGGTGCTCCGGTTCCTCCCACAGTTCAAAGATGTGCAGGTTAGATTGATTGGCCATGCTAAATTGCCCTTAGTGTCAGGGGCTTAGCAGAGTTAATATGTGGGGTTACGGGAATAGGGTCTGGGTGGGATTGTGGTCGGTGCAGACTTGATGGGCCAAATGGCCTCCTTCTGCACTGTATGAGTCTGTGATTCTGATTAAGGCAATGAACATGAAGGGGCAAATTTTCCTGCCACAGGAATCGGAAAGGCAATGGCGGGCAATGGAAAGATCCGTTGACCTTGGGTGGGATTTTACGGTTTCAGGACAAGCGCAGCCGTAAAATGCCACCCGAAGTCTGATCCTTAGAAGGAATAGGCAAGACCTTGGGTCGGTGTGAGGTACACCATCTACCACTTCCTTCCCAAGTTCCTTCAAGTAAGTCTAAAAATTCAACAGTGAATTTGTACAATAGTCAGTCTGCTTACAATCTGCTGCTAGGAATGGTGCACTAATACCTGCTAGGGAAGGTGCCCCACAGTGCCAATTTGGGCAAATCTTCATGGATATACCATTTCTATTTTGCCATCCATCAAACACAGCACAGAACATCTCCTGTGCCTCTGTCTTGGATTTCCTTTCATTTCAATAATGCCCAACTCTTCACACTTTCCATCTCCCATTCAAGGCTTGATCACATTTGACAAACAATTGAAATAGAATTTTCAAATGTGAGAAAAACTCAAATCTAAACTCATCACCAGATGCGTGCACTTCGCTTTAAGTCATAACTGCCATTCAATTTGGGCCTGTTTGCCAGTCTCTCACTTGTCCTCTCTGCCCAAAAGTAAAGATGCATTTTCAGCAGTTATTCTCACAATGGAGTGGGAAATGGTGAGAAGTGAGTTCACTGCTTCAGTGGTGAGTGTTGCTCCCAGCCATGAGCTATCAAAACCTGGATTGAACTGGTAAGAGAATTTCTGCCACATTTAATGATCTAAGACACTTTATTATTTCAATGAATTAGAGTCATACAGTCATAGTGATATACAACCAGGAAACAAACCCTTTGGCTCAACTCATCCATTCCAACCAGGTTTCCTAAGCTGAACTAGTCCCATTTGCCTGGATTTGACCCATATCCCTCTAAACCTTTTCTGTCCATGTATCTATCCAAATATATTTCAAATGACGTAATTATACCTGCCTCTGCCACCTCTCCTGGCAGCTCATTCCATATATGCATCACGCTCTGTATGAAAAAGTTGCCTGTCAGGTCCCTTTTAAATCTTTCCCCTCTCACCTTAAACCTCTGCCATCTAGTTTTAGACTCCTCTACTTTGGGGAAAAGGCCTTGGCCATTCACTTTATCTACGCCCCTCATGATTTTATAAACCTCTGTAAGGTCGCCCCTCATCCTCCTACGCTGCAGGAGAAAAAGTCCCAGCCTTTCCAGTCTCTCCTTATAATTCAAACCTTTCAGTCCTGGTAACATCCTTGTAAATCTTTTTTACACCCGTTCCAATTTAAAGCATCCTTCTAATGACCAGAATTGTACACAGTACTCCAAATGTGGCCTTACCAATGTTTGTACAGTTGTAACATTACGAGCCAACTCCTGTACTCAATGCGCTGACCGATGAAGGCAATGTGCCAAGTGCCTTTTTCACCACCCTGTCTACCTGTGATGCCACTTTCAGGGAACTATGTGCCTGCACCCCTAGGTCTCTCTGCTCAACAACACTTCCCAGGGTGCTACCATTAACTGTGTAAGTCCTGCCCTGGTTTGTCTCACCAAAATACAACACCTTGCGTTTATCTGAATTAAACTCCATCTACCATTCCTCGGCCCTCTGGCCCAATTGATCAAGATCACATTGTAGTCTTAGATAACCTTCTTCACTGTCCACTACATTACCAATTTTGGTGTCATCGGCAAACTTACTAAGCATGCCTCCTATATTCTCATCCTTATCATTTATATAAATGACAAACAAAAGTGGACCCAGCACCGATTGAGTTGGATGATCAGCTGTGATCATAATGAATGGTGGAGCAGGCTCGAAGGGCCAAATGGCCTCCTCCTGCTCTACGTCAAACCGTGAACCACCCCCCCTCAACATCAAATAGTGGAACCCTCACATCAAACCAGATCCCAACGTCAAACCACACACCCCCCGTCAAACCGCCCCCTCAATGTCAAACCGCTCCCCCAACCACCAAGTCAAACCTATCCACCCCTATCCAATTAAACAAGGCATTCCCACCGTCCCCACCCCCCCCGATGGTCATATCCTTTGCGAAACATGGCGCTGAAACGATAATTGTTAACTCTGCATGGCTGGTGGAATCCAGGTTGGGGTGATTGTCCCTTTAAGAGGAAAATAACTGAGCAATGATCACTTGGGCTGAACAACCAATCAAGACCCAGTGTGGGGAATCTCTCCAGCAGGAGGGATTCTCATAGGGTAGCAGTACGTTGGATCAGCTGCGAGCATGTCTTGCACATAAAGCCCTTTTGTTTTACTAAAGGAGACCCGGCAAGTACATCATTACATCTGGCGACAGCGGCCCAGGCACTGCCTCTGGCCTGACACCGGTGCATATCCTGTTTCAATGTCTGAGCAAAAGAAAAAATATACTCATCAGAATGCCTCTCTTCAGGCAAATAGACCCACTTGGCTCCTCCGAGGAGGAATGGACACAATATATCAAGCACCTCCAGTTTTACCCCGAAGCAAATGGAATAGGGGAGGAGGCAATGTGCAATGTGATTCTCCTGAATGTCTGTGGAAGTCAGACTTGGAGCCTTATTCGCCGTCTTACAGCCCCAAGCACGGTCAACACCATGGGCAGGATTTTCCGGCCGTGCTCACCCCAAGGCTGGAAATTCCCACTCAAGGTCAACGCACCTTTGCATGGTCCGTCCCCGCCCTGACTCCCATGGCAGACAGGATGGGAAAACTCCACATCAAATCATTCAGTGAGCTCGTGGATTTAGTGAAGGGTCACTTTTAGCCTCAACCATCAGTCAGATTCCAGAGATTCAGGTTTAATTCGAGGGCGAGAGCCCCAGACATATACTGGAGAAGCAATAAAAATAAAATGCACCACAATAGTACCTGTGGGCTATGCACAAAAGTCACAATAGTGACAGCTGAAAGATCAAGCCTTCTGGGCCGTGGTTTTCTTAAAGAAGTCAAGATGAATGGGGCCGGGATTTTTAAATGCAGGAATGGGGATTGCCAGAATTGTTAAGAAAATATTGCAAAATTAAAACTTCCCCCACAAACACAACTGAACTCAAATCATTTTTGGGGATGGTAATCAGCTATGAATGGTTTTTACCCAATTTATCATTTATTATTGTCCTGGTCCGCTTGTAGATTCTCCGAAAGAAGCACCATTGTTGTTCTTGGAAGGCTCCCAGGAGGACTGACGTTGACTTGGCTGAATGATAGAAAATACAAGCTAAAACTTACGTTGATCCCGAGGTGATTCCCTGATCCTTTAGGGCCAGACTGATATCATATGCCTTCCAAGAAAAAGTGGATACTGAGGTAAATAGTTTGGAAAATTTAGGCATCATCCGGCCTGTTCAGTTTTTGGAACAGGCAGCAGACATATTCTCTTTATTGAAACTGGACAAGACAATTGGGATCTGTGGCGATGATAAGCTAACAGTTAATCAGGTCACCAAGCTGGATAAACATCCAATCCTAAGAACTTAAGGCCTGGATGCAAAGCTGACAGGAGTTCAATCCTACACTGACCTTGATATGAGTCACTTCGACCAGCAACTCGAATTAGATGATGCTTCCTGGGGTTATGTCCTGATCACGCACACAAAGGCCGATTCCAGTACAGGCCTTTTGTTGTGTCTATGGCCTGTGCAATATTCCAAATCAGCTACAGGGGCTCCTATAGGTTGCAATATACCTTGACAATGTCCTTATAACTGAATTGACAGAGGCCAAGCATCCAGATTTGCTAAAGAGATTTCAGGAGGATGGAGTCTATCTCAAGAAAGAGAAGTGCACTGAGATGACCTCCCTGGGGCACCACATAGGATTACACCCTGTGGAAGACAAGGTTAAGGTGATGCCTTCCCCCATAAACATAACTGAACTCAAATTGTTTTTGTGGATGGTAATCTGCTATGAATTGTTTTTACCCAACTTATCGACTGTTCTGGCCCCCTTGTAAATCTTACTAAAGAAACACCATTGTTGTTCTTGGAAAGCTCCCCAGGAAGGACTGATGTTGACTTGGCTGACTGAAAGAAGGCAGAGGGTTGGGATAAATGGGTCCTTCTCTGGCTGGCGAAATGTAACTGGCGGGGTACCGTAGGGGTCAGTTCTCAGACCTTAACTGTTTACAATCTATACAAATGATCTGCAAGCAGAGACAGAGTGTAACAGAGCAAAAGTTGCAGATTATACTAAAATAGGTGGGAAAGCAGGTAGTGAAGATGATTTAAAAATTCTACAGATGGATATAGATGAGTTAGGAGAATGGGCCAAAATTTGGCACACGGAGTTTAATGTGGATAAGTGTGAGGTTGTCCATTTTGGCAGAAAAAATAGAAAGGCAAATTATTACCTAAGTGGAAATCAGATTCAAAATGTGTCTGGGCAGAGGGATCTGGGTTCATGAATCACAGAAAGTCATTATGAAGGTGAAGCATGTAATAAAAAAGGCAATATGATGTTGGCATTTATTGCAAAAGAACTGGAGTATAAAAGTAGAGAAGTGTTGTTGCAACTGTCTAGGGTGTTGGTGAGTCCAAATCTGGAGTATTGTGTCCAATTTTGATCTCCTTATTTGAGGAAGGATGTAGTGGCATTGGAGGCAGTTCAGAGGAGGTTCACCAGATTGATTCTGGGGATGAAGGGGTAGATGTCTGAGGAGAGATTAAACAGTTTGGGCTTATACCCGCTGGAGTTTAGAAGGATGAGAAGGGATCTGATCAAGGTATATAAAATTTTAAAAGGGATTGATAAAGTAAATGTAGACCAAAAGTTTCCACTTATGGGGCAGTCTCAAACAAGAGGTCACAGGTTGTGAGGTGGTAAATTTAAAACTGAGATGAGGAGGAACTACTTCTCGCAGAGGGTGGCGAATTTGTGGAACTTACTGCTCAGTAGCGCGGTGGAGTCTGAATCGTTGAATGATTTCAGGAAGGAGATAGATACATTTCTAATAAAAAAAGGGATTAGGAGATGTGGGGAACAGGTGGGGAGGTGGATTTGAGACCAGTGAGAGATCAGCCATGATCTGATTGAATGGTGGAGTGGGCTCAAGGGGCTAAATTTGCCTAATTCTGCTAATTCCTATGTTCTTATGTTCCATGTGATGTCCCTCCATATGGTGTTGGTGCAGTGTTGTCCCATGAGATGGACAACAGCTCTGAAAGGCTGATAGGGTATGTGTCAAGAACCCACTCAGGGCCAAAATAGACTATTCACAAATTTGATTTTTGATTTGATTTGATTTATTATCATCACATGTATTAGTATACCTGTACAGTGAAAAGCATTGTTTCTTGCATGCTATACAGACAAAGCATACCATTCATAGAGAAGAAAATGAGAGAGTGCAGAATGTAATGTTACAGTCATAGCTAGAGTGTTGAGAAAGATCAACTTAATGCAACGTAGGACCATTCAAAAGTCTGATGGCAGCAGGGAAGAAGCTGTTCTTGAGTCGATTGGTATGTGACCTCAGACTTTTGTGTCTTTTTCCGGACGGAAGAAGGTGGAAGAGAGAATGTCCGGGGTGCCTGGGGTCCTTAATTATGCTGACTGCTTTGCCGAGGCAGCGGGAAATGTAGACAAACTCAATGGATGGGAGGCTGGTTTGCATGATGGATTGGGCTACATTCATGATCTTTTGTAGTTTCTTGCAGTCTTGGGCAGAGCAGGAGTCATTCCCAACTGTGATACAACCAGAAAGAATGCTTTCTATGGTGCATCTGTAAAAGTTGGTGGGAGTTGTACCTGATATGCCAAATTTCCTTAGTCTTCTGAGAAAGTTGAGGCATTGGTGGGCTTTGGGTGTCAGCATGGGGGGGACCAGGACAGGTTGTTGGTGATTTGGACGCTTAAAATCTTGAAGCTTTCAACCGTTTCTACTTTGTCCCAGTTGATATAAATAGGGGCATGTTCTCCACTACCCTTCCTGAAGTCGATGACAACTTCCTTTGTTTTGTTGACATTGAGGGAGAGATTATTGTCATCGCACCAGTTCACCAGATTCTCTATCTCATTCCTGTACTCTGTCTCGTCATTGTTGGATATCCGACCCACTACAGTGGTGTTGTCAGCAAACTTGAAAATCGAGTTGGAGGGGAATTTGGCCACACAGTCATAGGTGTATAAGGAGTAAAGTAGGGGACTGAGAACACAGCCTTGTGGGGCACTGTGTTGAGGATGATCGTGGAGGAGGTGTTGTTGCCTATCCTTGCTGATTGTGGTCTATGGGTTAGGAAGTTCAGGAACCAGTCGCAGAGGGAGGAGCCGAGGCCCAGGCCATGGAGTTTGGAGATGAGTTTCGTGGGAATAATGGTGTTGAAGGCTGAGCTGTAGTCAATAAATAGGAGTCTGACACAGGTGTCTTTGTTATCTAGGTGTTCCAGGGTTGAGTGCAGGGCCAGGGAGATAGCGTCTGCTGTGGACCTGTTGCAGCGGTAGGCGAACTGTAGTGGATCCAGGTAGTCCTGGAGGCTGGAATTGATTCGTGCCATGACTAGCCTTTCGAAGCACTTCATAATGATGGATAGAGGCACCGGACAATAGTCATTAAGGCACGCTGCTTGGCTTTTCTTTGGTACTGGGATGATAGTCATCTTCCTGAAGATAGGGATCTCAGATTGTTGTAAAGAGAGGTTGAAAATGTCTGCGAATACCCCCGCCAGCTGATCCGCACAGGATCTCAGTGCTCATCCAGGGTCAGTCTCTTTCCGTGGGTTGGCCTTCGAGAACGCTGCTCTGACATCTGCAGTGGTGACCCCAGATACAGGTTCATCCATGGCTTCCAGGGTGGAGGGCATGCTCTCGCTGACTTCTTGCTCAAAATGGGCGTAGAACGCATTGAGCTCATCAGGGAGCGGTGCGTTGGAGCTGGCAATTTTACATGACTTCATCTTGCAGCTTGTTATGTCTTGCAGACCTTGCTATAGTCGGCAGAGGTCGGTGTGGCTAGCCTGGGACTCTAGCTTGGTCTGGTATTGTCTTTTGGCATCTTTGATGGATTTCCTTCGATTGTTTCTGGCTTTCTTGTATAGGTCAGGGTTGCCTGACTTGAATGCCTCAGACTTAGACTTCAGCAAGCAGTGGATATCCCTGTTTATCCATGGTTTCCGGTTGGGAAACACACGGATTTGCTTCTTTGGCACACAGTCTTCTACACACTTAATAATGAAGTCAGTTCCTGTCATGGTGTACTCGTTCAGGCTGGTGGCAGAGTTGTTAAATACTGACCGGTCTATTGACTCTAATCAGTCCCATAGGAGATCATCCATTTCCTCAGACCAACATTGCACGAATTTCTTTGACAGATTCTCCCGCTTCAGTTTTTGCTTGTAAGCTGGGAGCCTTGTGGTCTGATTTACCAAAGTGTGGGTGGACGATAGAGCGGTAGACATGTTTGATTGTTCATGTATCAGTGGTCTAGGATGTTTGGGCCTCTGGTGGAAAAGGAAATGTGTTGGTGATAACTTGGTAGTACACTCTTGAGCTTGGCCTAGTTGTAGTCCCCAGCCACGATGAACAAGGGTTGTTTTACCTTAAGGCTATTTGTCGTGGTGTATATTTCACCCAGCGCAATCTTCACGTCCACATGGAGTGGGATGTAAACTGCCGTCAGGATAACAGAGGTGAGCTCCCACGGAATGTAGTAGGGGTGGCATTTTAGCGTCAGGTATTCTAGGCCCAGGGAGCAGAAACGTGCCAGTATTGTGATGTCTAGGCACCACGAGGTGTTGATTAGGAAGCAGACCCCACCTCCCCTAGCCTTGCCTGAGTCTGCTGTACAGCCCATTCGATGGATTGAGAAGCCCTCTGGCTGTAGGGCACAGTCCGGTGAAGCAGGAGTGAGCCACGTCTCTGTGAAACAGAGCACACAGCAGTCCCTCAGTTCTCTCTGGAAAGTGAGTCTGGTTCTAAGTTCGTCTGGCTTGTTTTCCAGAGATTGGACATTTGCTAGGAGTAAGCTGGGGAGGGAAGCCTTGGAACCACGTTGTCTCACTCTCACCTGCAGGCCTGCATGTTTTCCACGCTTCCTGGAGTGATTGTTTCTTTTCGAGCCTGGAAGACGGTGAGAGTAGTTTGCGGTTTAAGGGTATAGTCCAATGAGGTTATTCGCTCTGGTCGGTGTGTGAATGGAGGCTTTGTTGCCTTGCTTACGGTTCCTGCGGTAGATGGGTCTACGTGGTCTGGTGTTCCGGGTCACTGTCAGGCTGCAGTTTGGCTTCGCCGGTCGGTGGATGTCCAAACCACGCTCCGGCGTGGATGGGTCGAAGGTCGGTAAGTGGATGACGACTCTGGGGTCGCAGTCGCGGATGAGCCGGTGCCGGGTCTGTGTTGAGGGTCACTGGGTCACTGCCATGTCAGCATCTTCCTTTGAGCCGGAGGATCTCTAAACCCCTGCAAGTAATTTTAAAAGAGCAGTATTAGTGATTGTTAGGCTGTGGGAGTTGATTTTCACTCATATGGGGCAATTGTAGAAATCATGAAGGAAGGGATATCAGTAACCTTTGGCATGAAGAAATTCCACTAGCGTTTACATGGTAGATGCTTTATCATTGTTTCTGACCACAGACTGCATTTGGGCCTTTTCAAAGCGGATGGGGCTATTCCACCGACAGCCTCAGCAAGAATTCAATGATGAGTGTTAATTCTGTCAATTCCGTTAATACTTTCAAATAATGACCTGGGAGAAAAAGCAGATGCCCTCGGCTACCTATCCTTGCAAGAAAGTGTCACACATGGTCCAGTGCCACAAGGAATTGTCATGGCATTAAAACCTTTAGATATGTTACCAGCCTGTGTGAAGCATATCAGGAACTGGACCCACCAAGATCCATTTTTGCCAAAGAGTTAAGATACGTATAGGATGGGTAAGTGAGACAGCGTCTGAGGAAATGAAACCATTCTTTACCTGCAAAAACGGATTGAGTTGCCAGGATGGCATCATACTCTGGGGAGCAAGAGTAGTTGCTTCTGTACTAGGCAGAGAGCTGCTCCTGACTGATTTACACAGCACTCGCTAAGATGAAGATGCTTGCCAGGAATTGTATGAGGTGACCTGATGCAGATATTGAAAGGCTAGTCAAGAACTGTCAACAGTGTCAAATGCAACAAAAGTTGCCTGTTGCAGACCCTCTACACCCTTGGGAATGGCCTGGCTGCCATGGGTATGAATCTATATTATGTTGGACCATTCCTGGGCACTATGTTTTTGCTCGTGATTGACGCATGCTCTAAATGGATGGAAATCTTTGAGGTGAAGTCACCTTACATCCTTACATCAGGTGGGTGGCACGGTAGCATAGTGGTTAGCACTGCTGCTTCACAGCTCCAGGGACCTGGGTTCGATTCCCGGCTTGGGTCACTGTCTGTGCGGAGTTTGCACATTCTCCCCGTGTCTGCATGGGTTTCCTCCAGGTGCTCCGATTTCCTCCCACAGTCCAAAGATGTGCGGGTTAGGTTGACTGGCCAAGCTAAATTGCCCCTTAGTGTCCCGGGATGCGTAGATTAGAGGGATTAGCAGGTAAATATGTAGGGATATGGGGATAGGGCCTGGGAGGGATTGTTGTCGGTTCAGACTCGATGGGCTGAATGGCCTCTTTCTGCACTGTAGGGGTTCTATGGTTCCAGACCCAGCACGGAGAATCTCTCCAGCGGGAGGAGTTCTCCTAGGGTAGAGGTACATTGAATTACCTGTGATTATGTAGCTCAGGTAACTATCTTGTATAGCCCTACTAAAGAAGCCTCTGAAAGTACATCATTACAAGAGTGTAGTTGAAAAGGCCTCAGTGACATGCCTTCACTGATTCTGCTGTCTTTTTGACCAGGCTACTGGGATAGCCATCGGAAGGTAGCAGGTTCCTTCAGCAAATAGGCTAATTGTCTTTGAGCAGAGCATTGGAGTAGTCACTGTGCTAATACTAGGTCAGCCCTGGATTTTTTTAAAAACTTTTTTTCTCATCTATAATTGAATTAATGCATAAATTACATAAGTACTCCTTGTGGCGATTGCTGACTCATTAGCTTAGTACTGTGGGTGGGTTTGCACAGGGGAAATGACCATAAACAAGATCTTCCAGTAATTTGACCAAGAATAAAAATCCCCAGATTGATCTAAAATTAATGTAAACATGCCTTGCATGTCTAAATGTGTCTTACAACCCCAGCGAAGTCCCTGGCAGGATCAAACTCTTATCTTTGTTGCATACTTCATTTCAGGAATTAATTTATTGGAATTCACAATTAATCTGGTCTTCACGAGCTTCGATACCTAAAGTTAGATATTCATGTAGCCACCACTACTTAAGTCACAGCACAACATTTTCCTCACCTTTATCCATGCTTTCAATTTTTTTCCCCCGAATGAAGTTCTCAGTATGACAAAGGCAATAATCTGCCTGATAAATAAGGGGCAATCTGCATCTGAAGATGCCTCAAGTACTATACCTTGGGTGGAATTGTTTGGCCGTTCACGCCGGCAGGATTTTCTGGTCCCGCTGCGGTGAATGGAGATTTGGCCGAGCGCCAAATCCTCCGTCCTGGCTTGCAGAAGCAGCAGATCATGAATGGCTGGAAAATTCCAGCTCTTATTTTGTTGCTTTGCCTATTTATTTCATTCACAATCAGTTCTGTATTCCCAAGTTGGGTATGGTGATAGCCTGAATCCATCGAGGATAGAGAAATTGTCCAAGTTCTTCTTGATGCTCTTGCAGTGGTCCAGGCCAAGTCAGCAAAGACTCAAGGAAGAACAAGTACAATAACTTGCCTTCATATAGAACCATTAATTTTCAGACCTCAGGGTCCAATCAGCTAAAGGCACAGCTGCTAAAAGTGAGGCGAAGGAAGTTGACAGAGCAGTACCTCATACTGTGGCTGAGCGGGGAAACCAATCCAATTCTCTTGCCACACCTAGTTATTGCACTAAAGCTGGTGGTGGCACAGTGGTTAGCACTGCTTCTTCACAGCACAGGGACCCAGGTTCAATTCCGGCCTCAGGTCAATGTGTGGAGTTTACACTTTCTCCCCGTGTCTGCGTGGGTTTCCTCCGGTGCTCCGGTTTCCTCCCACGCTCCAAAGATGTGCAGGTTAGGTTGATTGGCCATGTTAAATTGACCCTAGTGTCAGGGGGATTAGCAGGACAAGTATGTGGGATTATGGGTGTAGGGCCTGTCTGGGATGTGGTTGGTACAGACTCGATGGGCTGAATGGCTTCCTTCTGTACTGCAGGGATTCTATGATTCATCTGTTTCCATCATTACTGGAACAGGTCACTAGTCTGTCGCCGGGGGCTTATAGCTTGAGGGGCGCCATTCCACATCAAGCATGGCTGACCCGGCGTCTCTTTTTTGAAGGGGTAACCAAGAAGGTAGATGAGGGCAGTGCAGTTGATGTTGTCTACATGGACTTTAGCAAGGCCTTTGACAAGGTGCCACATGGTAGGTTGTTGCATAAGGTTAAATCTTATGGGATCCAGGGTGAGGTAGCTAAATGGATACAAAATTGGCTTCTTGACAGAAGCCAGAGGGTGGTTGTAGAGGTTGTTTTTCAAACTGGAGGCCTGTGACCAGCGGTGTGCCTCAGGGATCAGTGCTGGATCCACTGTTATTTGTCATTTATATTAATGATTTGGATGAGAATTTAGGAGGCATGGTTAGTAAGTTTGCAGATGACACCAAGATAGGTGGCATAGTGGATAGTGAAGAAAGTTATCTCCAATTGCAACAGGATCTTCATCAATTGGACCAGTGGACTAACAAATGGCAGATAGAGTTTAATTTAGATAAATGCGAGGTGATGCATTTTGGTAGATTGAACTAGGGCAGGACTTACTCAGTTAATGGTAGGGCGTTGGGAAGAGTTACAGAACAAAGAGACCTAAGGGTACAGGTTCATAGCTTCTTGAAAGTGGAGTCACAGGTGGACAGAGTGCTGAAGAAGGCATTCAGCATGCTTGGTTTCATTCGTCAGAACATTGAATACAGAAGTTGGGACGTCTTGTTGAAGTTGTACAAGACATTGGTAAGGCCATACTTGGAATACTGTGTACAGTTCTGGTCACCCTCTTATAGAAAGGATATTATTAAACTAGAAAGAGTGCAGAACAGATTTACAAGGATGCTACCGGGACTTGATGGTTTTAGTGATAAGGAGAGGCTGGATAGACTGGGACTTTTTTCTTTGGAGCGTAGAAGGCTGAGGGGTGATCTTATAGATGTCAATAAAATAATGAGGGGCATAGATCAGTTAGATAGTTAGTATCTTTTCCAGAAGGTAGGGGAGTCTAAAACTAGAGGGCATAAGTTTAAGGTGAGAGGGGAGAGATACAAAGGAGTCCACAGGGATAATTTTTTTCACACAGAGGGTGGTGAGTGTCTGGAACAAGCTGCTAGAGGTAGTAGTAGAGACGGGTACAATTTTCTCTTTTAAAAAGCATTTAGACACTTACATGGGTAAGATGGGTACAGAGGGATATGTGCCAAATGCGGGCAATTGGGATTATCTTAGGGGTTTAAAAAAAAAAGGGCGGCATGGACAAGTTGGGCCGAAATTGGGCCATGCTGTAAACCTCTATGACTCTATGACTCTCTCGCTATTACCACCAGCCATTGGCGTGTTTGAAAGGATTTGCAGGTTGACACACTCAATTTGTTTGACTGTGTTATGAACGCACCTTCCTTGGCCATTAAGTTCTGGAGTGGGCCTCGAACACGGAGCTTCTGGCTCAAAGGCAGGGATGCTATCCACTGAGTCACAAGACCCGGAAAGCAGGGAAGCAATCTGTGCAATCTACTGCAACACTCCAAATCGCATATAACTACTCACAGAAGTAACAATCTGTATGACACTCAATTTCTATCTGACATGATTATTTGACCCTATTCACTTATTTGAATCTGTCAGGCTTTATTCCAAATATGCCCAATTCAGCAATAACCAGCAACGATGGCAGGACAACTGTCTTTCCCTGGAGCACAATCAATCATTAATTTATTCAGCTTTCCATTCATGACCATACGCTCAATACCATTGTCATGACTTATTGAGGAAGAGTGAACTGACTCACTTCTATTCAGCATCCTCATTTGGTCACAAGAAAGGTATAATTTCATTTTTCCATGGATGTCCTTTCCGAATCCAAAATGTATTTTTCCTATCAATGCACTGGACAATATGGAGCAAAAAGTTTTCTTGAGTGAAAGAAAGAACAGGTTCATCAGCTACTATACCCAAAAGAAAAATGATCAAATGATGCAAAGTTACGCACACACAGGCATTGGGAGTAAGGAAAGTTAGAGTCCAATTTAAAAAGTCAAATGATATACGGCTAAGTCCTTGAGACATAGATTGAACAATGTTATCGCCATTTTATATTAGCTAGTTTGTTCAAAATCCCTGGGTCAAATTGAAGTCCCAGTGACTGTATTTTTGTCGAGAATTTCCATTTTACTAACTGCATGCTGCCTTCCAGAAATCAAAGTGTTTCTCCCAATGTTCTGTCCAATGGGCATTCATTATCTCTTGTGCTGGATTTTTCAAATGTAGAGAAAAGGGCTTCACGTAACTTAAGAGAGAGTGATTCCTTCCTGCTCCATTTGCAACTTATCCAGGTTCCACTGCTTCTGTTTGCCAAACCCAGTTCTGAAAACCCTTCTCAATGTATATGCCAGAGGAATTTGATTGCCATGTCTGCTGTAAGTCATTGTAGTTCATGAAATCATCACAGAAACATTTAGCACGTTTCAAGATAGTAGAAAACGTCAGGAGATGGAATACTTTCACCCTCTGCATGGGGTTTGAGTATCTGCTCGTTGTATACCCTGCTGGCTGTCAGTTCCCCATTGTTTGAATATCAGTAGGAGTGACCACCGCACAGTCATTGTGGAGACAAAGTCCCATCTTCACATTGAGGATACCCACCAGCTTGCGTGGCACTGCCACTGTGCTAAATGGGATAGATTTTGAACAGGTCTCTCAACTCAAGACTAGACATCCATGAGGTGCTGTGGACTAAAAGCAGCAGCAGAATTGTACTCAACCACAATCTGTAACCTCATGGCCCAGCATATCCCTTATTCTACCATTCCCACCAAGCAAGGGGATTAACCCTGGTTGAATGCAGCAAGGAATGTCAGGAGCAACACTAGGCATACCTAAAAATGAGGTGTCAACCTGGTGAAGCTACCAAACAGGACTGTTTGTGTGCCAAAGAACGTAAGCAGCGAGTAATAGACAGAGCTAAGCGATCCCACAATCAGCGGATCATATTTAAGCTCTGCAGTCCTGCCACATCCAGCCGTGAATGGTGATCGACGATTAAACAACTCGCTGGAGGAGGAGGCTCCACAAATATCCTCATTCTCAGTGATGGGGGAATCCCAGCACATCGGTGCAAAAAATAAGGCTGAAGCATTCAGTAGTGTGCATTATTAATATACTCCTTAGTTCCGGGTTTTGAAGTATTTAGATGACCCTAAAATGCCACTCCCTTCACACTTCCTTGTCTGGACAAGATGGGTTCAGGATGGGTTCCTGTGGTGTTGTGTCTTGATTGCTCTTCTCACCTTTAACTTGGAAGGTGGTGTTGCATCTTAAGGCAATTTGTACGTTTTCTCATTTCAGACCAGTCGAATTTCAGTCGAAGTTTTCATAAATGAAGAGCTGTGACTTTATGATACCATGCTACACAGATGCCTAAAATAACTTCACTGCCATGGCATCTGGAAGATATAAAACCGCCAACCACAGAACAATACAAGCCAATGCCAGTTTTTCAAAAACATCTAAGCTATGAAGATACAAACTTCTCCTCAATCATGCACATTAACTGTAATGAAGTTCCAATTCTAAAGTATTGGTTACTTGTGTCACAAGAGATTTCAATCATTGTTGCTGCCTGACATCACATACAATAACAAGAGAGGAAATCCATTTCACCAAGACAAAATGACTTCTGCATCTGACATCCAGGTTCAATTGTTAGTTATTAAAGCCATTTCAATTGAACAGTTTGTTGGTGAAAATTGTCGAGACAGCTATAGAGTCATAGGCCAGAATTTTACCGCCCTGCCCGCCATGGGAAGTGGAACGGGTGAGGGCAGAACATGGAAAGGTCCGTTGACCTAGGGCAAAATTTTATGGTTTTAAAACGAGCAAAGCCGTAAAATCCTGCCCATAGAGTCATAGAGATGTTCAGCGCTTCACAGCGCCAGGGACCCGGGTTCGATTCCTGGCTTGGGTCACTGTCTGCGTGGAGTTTGCATGTTCTCCCTGCATCTGCGTGGGTTTCCTTCGGGTGCTCCGGTTTCCTCCCGCATTCTGAAAGATGTGCTGGTTAGGTGCATTGACACAAACAGGTACCGGAGTGGCGACTACGGAAATTTCACAGTAACTTCATTGCGATGTTAACATAAGCCTTACTTGTGACTATTAAATAAACTTTAACTTTGAACTTGTCCCGTTTGCCTGCATTTGGCCCATATACCTCTGAACCTTTCTTATCTATATACCTGTCCAAATTACAGTTAATGTTGACTTGGGCTCCTGAAGAAAACTAAGCAGTAGATGACATTTTTTTATATTCCCATCATCTTAATATAATTTGATCTAGAATAGATCTTTTAGGTTTTGAACTGTATAACCAGACTGCCAATCCAACATCTGGGGAACAATAAGAATGCAGGTGTATCTGCATATGTCACCTTGTGTAGGATTTTCCGGCTGCTCCTTGGCCAGACCCACCGTGGGAGATGCAACGGGCCAGCCAGCTGCCCATTGACTTTTGGCAGGACTGGAAGATCTCAGTGGTGGGCGGGGCTGGAAAATCCCACCTTGATTATGTCATGGTGGTTGGAAATTCAAAGATCTAGATCATTAACCCGTCAAATGTGAGTTCAAATCCCACAAAGACCATTTGACAACTTGAATTCAGTTTTCATTAAAAAATGCTGTTGCATCACTTAACCCAACTAATGTCCTTTTGAAAAGGAAAGCTGCCATTCTGAGTCAGTTTGGCCTAAATGTGACACAAGTCCCACACCAATGATTTGAATTGACCCTGTGAAGTGGCCTCGGGGATTTTATTTATTATTTGCGTTAAACCGCCACAATGGTTTAAGGGCTCTCAGGGCAATTAGAGATAAGAAATAAATGCCAATCTTGCCAGTGACATCCACTTGCGAAGAACAAATATATAGATATATATTCAAAGTGAGGAAAGTACGCGCAATTCTGTTTCAATTTTATTGCAGTGTCACCCTTTTGATAATGGAGAGGAATTTAAGAAATAGAAACAGGAGTAGCCCATTCGGCCCCTCAAGTCTGCTCTGCCATTCAATAGGATCATGGCTGATCCAACATTTCTCACCTCCACTGTCCTGCCCTTTCCCCATAACCCTTTGATTCCCTTACTGATCAATAACTTATCTACCTCAACTTTAAATATACGCAAGGACTCTGCCCCTATAGCCCTCTGTGGCAAGGAGTCCCAAAGACTCATAACCCTCTGAGGGAAGAAATTCCTTTTCATCTCAGTCTTAAATTGGTGCCTCTTTATTCTGAGACTATGCCCTCTGGTCCTGGACACTCCCATGAGGGGAAAACATCCATTTACCCTGTAAAACCCCTTAAGAATCATATATGTTTCAATGAGATAGAACATAGAAAAGTACAGCACAGAACAGGCCCTTCGGCCCACGATGTTGTGCCGAGCTTTATCTGAAACCAAGATCAAGCTATCCCACTCCCTATCATCCTGGTGTGCTCCATGTGCCTATCCAATAACCGCTTAAATGTTCCTAAAGTGTCTGACTCCACTATCACTGCAGGCAGTCCATTCCACACCCCAACCACTCTCTGCGTAAAGAACCTATCTCTCATATCCTTCCTATATCTCCCACCATGAACCCTATAGTTATGCCCCCTTGTAATAGCTCCATCCACCCGAGGAAATAGTCTTTGAATCACCTCTCATTTTTCTAAATTCCAATGAGCAGAGTCCCAACCTGTTCAATCTTTCCTCATAAGAGAATCTCTCCATACCGGGGATCATCCTAGTGAATCTTCTCTGAACTGTCTCCAATAAAACAATATCTTTCCTTAAATAAGGGAACCAAAACTGCTCACAGTACTCCAGATCTGGTCTCACCAGTATCTTGTACAGTTGCAGCAAAACATCCCGACTCTTATACTCCAACCCTCTTGAAATAAGGGCTAACTTTCCATTGGCCTTCCTGATTACCTGCAGCACCTGTGTGCTAGCTTCCTGTGCTTCAAGCACAAGTACCCCCAAGTCCCTTTGTGTTGCAGCTTTCTGCAGTTTCTCTCTATTTAAATAATACTGTTCTTTTGTTCTCCCTTGCAAAATGAACAACTTCACATTTTCCCACATTATACTCCATTTGCCAACTTTTTGCCCACTTACTTAACCTATCAATACCTCTTTGTAAACTGTTTATATCCCTTTTACAACTTGCCGTTCCGCTTATTTATGTGTTGTTTGCAAATCTGACTACAGTACATTTGCATCCTTCCTCCCAGTCATTAATATATATTGTAAACAGTCACGGTCCCAGCACTGATCCCTATGGAAACCCACTAGTTACAGGTTACCAACGTGAAAAAGAACCCGTTATCCCCACTCGCTGCTTCCTGCCCATTAGCCAATTATCTATCCATGCCAATATACCATCTCCAACACCATGGGCTCTTATGACTGATCCTTTGGTCATTTATCTTGTCGAACGCCTTCTGGAAGTCCAAATACAACACATCTGGTTCCCCTGTGCCCAATCTGGTTGAGACTTCCTCGAAAAACTCTAATAAATTAGACACGATGGCCAGAATTTTACCGGCATGCCCGCCCGAGGCTCGTAAGATCACGCCCGCGGCCAACGGAGAATGCCATTCAGCGAGCCTCGTCCGCCCCGATTCCGGGACGGGTGTGCTGGTAAAATCAGGGCTGATTTCCCTTTCATGAAGCCATGCTGATTCTGCTTGATTAGATTATGATTTTCCAAATGTGCTGCTATTACTTCCTTAATAATTGCTTCCAACATTATTCCAACAATAGTTGTTAGGCTAATCGCCTATAGTTATCCACTTTTTGCCTCCCTCCCTTTTTGAATAGAGGCGTCACATCAGCAGTTTATAATCCTCCAGATTGGATTTCAAGGATTTTTGCAGTATTGTTTGTTTGTTCCCATCCTGTGTGCAGAACAGTGAGTGACACGATTGTCTCAAGGCACATGGTACAGTTGGAGTATATGGGCAGCATTTAAAATGGGTAAGGACAAAGAAGGCAAATTCAATAACAACATCCTGGAGTCAAAGGAAGTGGGCTAGCAGATGGATTATAAATATAGACATCTCCAACCACAATTTTTGTCTACACATCCATCCTGAATCAAATAAGTGTGAATCAAGTCATAAGTGTGAGATCTCTAAATGAGAGTTCAAGCCGCATTGGGCTTCTTTCTCTGTAGGGACAATGTTTTCTTCTCTCTTGTGGTTCATGGAGGGGAAAGGGGCTGAGCATTGAACCAAATGCAAAGTACACCTAATGACGGCTCGCCTCTGGCTGAATGATCATCGGTGAACTTTCCTATTGTTTACCATTTTTTTTGAATTCCTCATCACAAATGTGCAATTGATGATGAAAGTTGTTTTTAACACTTCAAGTTAATCTATAGAGTTGTCGACTAGATTCAGCGACTTAGACTCGAGTCAAGTTTTTTTTGACTTGCGACTCGCCTTGCACAAAATTGACTTGGCATCATTTCTCAACTTAAGAATCATAAAATCCCTACAGTGCAGAAGGAAGCCACTTGGCCCATCGAGTTTGTACCGACTCTCTGACAGAGTTTATTACCCAGGCCCTCTCCTCGCCCTATCCCTGTAATCCCGCACATTTACCATGGCTAATCCAATTAATCTACACATCTTTGGAAACTAAGGGGCAATTTAGCATGGCCAATCCACCTAACCTGCACAGCTTTGGGCTGTGGAAGGGAACCGCAGCACCTGGAGGAAACCCACACAGACACGGGGAGAACGTGTAAACTCCACACAGTCACACAAGTCTGTAATTGAACCTGGCACTGTGAGACAGTAGTGCTAACCACTGTGCCACCATGCCACTCATAACAACTGCACCACCGTGCTGGTACAAGTGGTATTTTTAAATATCCTGACCCGGTACAGTTAATCGATGTTTCACCGGGAGCCACGATGTACGTGATCCAGTACATGTTTAGTTCTCTTCCTACCTGTTCCCACCCATTGCCATTGATGATTGGCAGATTTGGAGACAAGGCTGCTGGATGGATATCCACAGCAGTGATTGGCTGAGCAGCTTGTCAATCTGGGACTGTTTAAGCTGTAGATTCCTCATTCCCTCCTTTCTGACTCACCTCGTGTGAGGAGTGGGCTGTTTATTGACGTCAATGGAAACAGCCAGAGGTAGAAGACACAATGTTAACTTGTGAATTAAATAAAAGGCTTCAGCCCTTCTCCCGACAGCATGCACTGCCCTTCCTGAAGACTGAACACAAACATTTTCCGTGGCCACCTTAACCTGAACGTTTCATGACTACTTCCCTGACCCTTCTATGGTCGCAAGATCAGTGCAGAACCTGGCCTGATTTTCACCACATCATTCAATTTATGCTGGTGCACCCACAGTGCTGTTAGGAATGGATTTCTATGATTTTGGCTCAACAACAGTGAGGGAACAGCGATATATTTCCATGTCAAGATAGTGTGTAATTTGGAAGGTAGCTTGCACCATTACCAATATCTATCAATACAATCTGGTCAGCCCCCTCTGCTGGTGGATAAATATGGGTATCAATTTCATAAATGAGCAAAGACATGCATACTCTCCTGAATGTTCAACTTGGCACGAGTGATTATGCACCAAAATGTCCCTTTGACTCAAAGTAACACAGAAATTTCTGGAAATTCTGAAAGGAAAGGATTCCCAGCAAACACCCAGTGCCCACATGACTTCAGGTTGCAATAGGATGGGAGAAGAACTCAAACGTGTTGGGTGACAGGTTTTGATTTAATTTATTATTGTCACATGTATTAGTATACAGTGAAAAGTACTGTTTCTTGCGCGCTATACAGACAAAGCATACCAGACATAGAGAAGGAAAGGATAGGGTCGCCACAGCCCCTTCCCACGGTATTTCACAGAAAGAGGACGCAGGCCTGAAAAGAACTGGAACCTTCCTAGGAGCAGGTCTGTGCTGTTCTATACAAAATGTTGATGAACAAAAGTGAAGCTCTCCCTGAGGAAAACAGTTTCACCAGAGCCGACTAAACCATTGAAGGGAGCCGAATACAGGGATCACTGGAATTTTGGATTGTCATGACTGTTGTGGCCTGAGGGAGAGGACTATTTGTTGAGGTGCACTATGGTGATAATCCTATCTGGGAAAAGTCAGGTGATCATCAAAGAGCACTGACATATTTGATCTTGTGTGGTAGGGAATGGTGAACATCTGCTGGAGAGCTGGGAGTGACTTTGCAACAGTTCCTTGTATGCTACATATCGGCCAACGTTGTCTACCTGATACGCTGCAGGAAAGGATGTCCCGAGGCATGGTACATTGGGGAAACCATGCAGACGCTACGACAACGGATGAATGAACACCGCTCGACAATCACCAGGCAAGAGTGTTCTCTTCCTGTGGGGGAGCACTTCAGCAGTCACGGGCATTCTGCCTTGGATCTTCAGGTAAGCGTTCTCCAAGGCGGCCTTCACGACACACGACAGCGCAGAGTCACTGAGCAGAAACTGATAGCCAAGTTCCGCACACATGAGGACGGTCTAAACCGGGATGTTGGATTTATGTCACATTATCAGTAACCCCCACAGCTTGACTCCTGGACTTGCACAATTTCACAAGCTGTACTGTCTGGAGACAATACACATCTCTTTAACCTGTGTTGAATGCTCCCTCCACCCACATTGTCTGTGCATTTAAGACCTGGCTGGCTGTAGAGATTTGCATTCTAATCAGTATTCTGTAATTTGATTTCTGTGTCTGTGCACTGTTTGAGAACAGAGACCACTCCATCTGACGAAGGAGCTCTGCTCCGAAAGCTTATGGTATTTGCTACCAAATAAACCTATTGGACTTTAACCTGGTGTTGTGAGACTTCTTACTGTGCTTACCCCAGTCCAACGCCGGCATCTCCACATCATGCTACATATCTGCCAGAGGTGTAGCATTAAGTCAGTGTATCTTGTAAGATATTTCGATCATTATTTAATGCAAGCCTTACATTTTTATTTAGATAGGTGTATCAGTTGCCTGTGTAAGATGGCTTACAAAAAGGATGAATTGTGTAAAAACCAGTTGTGGCGTGAGCAGTCACGCAAAGAGCAGCACAGCTGGACTGTGGGACATCGAGATTGGGGAAGACAGTGGGCCAAAGAACATAAGCAAGTCAGAAGCAAATTGAAACTTGCCCCTGAACTGGGCTGATCTAATCAGTATTTGGACAAATCTAATCAATTTTGGGCCCCATATCTAAGGAAGGATATACTGGCTTTGGAGAGGGTCCAGAGAAGGTTCATTGAGAATGATCCCAGGAATGAAAGGCTTGACATGTGAGGAATGCTTGAGGGCTCTGAGTCTGCACTCGATTGACGTTAGAAGGATGAAGAGGGATCTCATTGAAACTTACAGAATACTGAAAGGCCTGGATAGAGTGGACGTGGCGAAGATGTAGGAGAGACCAGGATCCGAGGGCACAGCCTCAGAGTAAAGGGACACCCTTAGAACTGAGATGAGGAGGCATTTCTTCAGCCATAAAGTGGTGAATCTATGAAATTCATTGCCACAGAAGGCTGGGGAGGCCAGGTCATTGAGTGTATTGAAGACAAAGATAGATAGCTATTTGAGTGGTATGGGGATCAAAGGTTACGGGGTAAAGGCGGGAGAATGGGATTGAGAAACTTATCGGCCATGATTGAATGACGAAGCAGACTTGATAGGCCAAATGGCCTAATTCTCCTCTTATATCTTATGGACTTATGGGACAAAGACAAAGGAAGGCGCTGAGTCAGCAGGGCTGCGATGAACAATGGAAAGATTGAGAACTTTGGGCCGAATATGGTGAGAGACAGCAGACAGACTGACCATACCGTTTTTGGAATGAAGCCAAGAATTTAAAAGCCAGAGCAGGAAAGATCTGTCCTGCAGTCAGAAGGGACTGTCCTGGTCAGTCACTAGAAGATGCGTGAGGAGAGATCGCAGTGGCTCGATCACTCCTGGCAAGCTTCGGCAAGGGATAATAAACAACTGTTCCTGTAACTTGAAAATAAGGTTTAGTAAAAGTCAAATGTAAGTGGAAACAATACTTCCTGTGTTGTCATCATCTTAAGTAAGAAGTCTCACAATACCAGGTTAAAGTCCAACAGGCTTATTTGGTAGCACGAGCTCGACTTTAACCTGGTGTTGTGAGACTTTTTACTGTGCCCATCCCATTCCAATGCTGGCATCTCCACATCATCATCTTAAGAGCAGGGGTCCAACCCAAAGTCATTGTCCGACAGAATTCTAGCCCAAATAGTGTTCCTGAAACAGAGTAATAATGGAAGAGAGTATGGATGCATTAGTGTCTAAATACTTGATGAGGAAATTACCTCTCAAATAAAGGTGGGTAAAAGTCATCCTCAAAACAGGTGATGAAGGTGGACAATGGTTTATGGAGTTCACATCTAAGAAGTCCTTAGGCCAGGCTAATGGTGTATCAGCAACAGCACAAAAAGTTAAAGTTAAGACTGGAATGGGAAAGCTAGTGCGAGGGAGTAAGAAAAAAATTGATGGAATAATTAAAGGAGGAGCGAGGTGCGAGGAAAAGAGATAGTGAACAGTGCAGAAAGGAATGGGAAAAATGGACAAAGACCCGATATTTGGAGAATCAATGCATTAATGACCAGATTGAGTGCGATGCCTGGGCTGCACAAAACATGGAAGAAAGGGTTGATGAAGCAGAGGGGAAGTCGAAGACCAGAAAGTTGCCTATCGGTTAGTTCAGCAACAACTGAAGGAAGATATGGCTGGACATGTCGATCACCCGGAGTGTAAGAGGCAGATAGAGAGTTTGAAAGGCAATTGCATGTTCAAGGGGAATGGCATGTAATACAGGGTGAGTGCAGCAGCCTCTGGAGGAGGAGGCAGAAGAAGATAGTGATGAAGAGGGAAAGAAATGTTGTCTGCTGCCTGTGGCGTCAATAAGATAAAGGATATACATGTCCCCTGTGGTGGGGGAGGGGGAAGAATGGGCGGCACAGTGGCACAGTGGTTAGTACTGCTGCCTCACAACGCCAAGGATCCGGCTTCAATTCCAGTCTCGCGTGACTGTCTATGTGGAGTTTCCATATTCTCCCCATGACTGCGTGGGTTTCCTCTAGGTGCTCCAGTTTCTTCCCACACTCCAAAGATGTGCGGGTTAGTTTGATTGGCCATGCTAAATTGCCCCTTAATGTCAGGGGGATTAGCAGGGTAAATACGTGGGGGTACGTGCATAGGGCCTGAGTGGGATTGTTGTTGATGCAGGTGCGATGAGCCAAATGGCCTCCTTTTGCACTGTAGGCGTTCTAGCAACTAACTATTACGCTTCACATTTGGGGCTAATATCTATGAGGCCATCCCCGTAGAAACCAAACTGGGTGAAGGAACCTATGTAGCCCTGAAAGCTCTGTTACTGCAGCCATGCTGAAGTGCCAACATAAAGCAGGGGGTGCAGTCCGGAACAATATAAAGCAAGGGGTGCAGTCCTGGTCAATATTAAGCAGAGGGTGCAGTCCTTGTCAATATTAAGCAGAGGGTGCAGTCCTGGTCAATATTAAGCAGAGGGTGCAGTACTGGTCAATATTAAGCAGGGGGTGCAGTCCGGATCAATATAAAGCAGGGGGTGCAGTCCTGGTCAATATAAAGCAGGGGGTGCAGTCCGGGTCAATATTAAGCAGGGGGTGCAGTCCTGGTCAATATAAAGCAGGGGGTGCAGTCCGGATCAATATAAAGCAGGGGGTGCAGTCCTGGTCAATATAAAGCAGGGGGTGCAGTCCGGGTGAACATAAGGCAGGGGGTGCAGTCCGGGTCAATATTAAGCAGGGGGTGCAGTCCTGGTCAATATAAAACAGGGGGTGCAGTCCGGATCAATATAAGGCAGGGGGTGCAGTGCGGGTCAATATTAAGCAGGGGGTGCAGTCCTGGTCAATATAAAGCAGGGGGTGCAGTCCGGATCAATATAAGGCAGGGGGTGCAGTGCGGGTCAATATTAAGCAGGGGGTGCAGTCCTGGTCAATATAAAGCAGGGGGTGCAGTCCGGATCAATATAAGGCAGGGGGTGCAGTCCTGGTCAATATAAAGCAGGGGGTGCAGTCCAGATCAATATAAGGCAGGGGGTGCAGTCCTGGTCAATATAAAGCAGGGGCTGACAGAAAGCCCTGTGGTTTATACCATGTTGGAGGCATATGACGGACCAAAAAGTGATAGAAACAGCCTCCAAGGTGTGACCCTGAACCGCTGGCTGTGTACTTTAATAGCCTACCCACTCCTGTATTCGCAGCTGACTTTCACCCGGAGGGGAACGTTTTTTTATTTCTTCATGGGATGTGGCAGACCGCATCACATCACTGATAAAAGGAAAGGAATTGCTGAGAACCAAAACCAAGTTAAACCTTTCTAAAACCACAGGGAAATCAATTGATTATAGATTTGATAATAAAAAGCATGCTGTGGGTCTTTCAGGGTATGTCACTTGAGGTCAGAGGAGCTCACAGGAATTATTTGCATGGGAAGTCGTATAATGTTGATGGGATGAGGGATGTTCCTGAGTGTTGGGCTGAAGCACATGGTTGCAGCTAAGCAGAGGGAGTTTTGCTGTGCAGATGGTTCTTCAAGTGACCCTGGCAGTGCTGGTGATAGACACTCAGTGACAGAGGGATTTCATTCCCCAGCATTTCTTTACCAGGTCAACGAATAAATCGAAAAGCACAAAATTGCCACTTGCACAAAATGGCAAGTTGTATTACAGTCATCAAATGACCTAACATTGGGATAATATGGGCAGCCTGGTGGCACAGTGGTTAGTACTGTCGTCTCACAGCACCAGGGACCCGGGTGTGGTGGACTTCAGTTGTGCCTTTGTCCTGCCTGGACCACCGTTGTGTGTTTGTTATGCCTGGACACATCCCCTGCCGGCTTGGCTCCTCCCCTTGTCACCTAGTATAAAGGTGGCTGTCTCCTCCCCCTTGTTCAGTTCGGGTCGGTTACCTGTTGGGATGTGCTCCTGATTCTGTTATGAATAAAAGCTACAGTTGTATTGGCACACAAGTAGTCTTTTGCCTAATTGATAGCGCATCACCGAGTTCAATTCCAGCCTTTGGTGGCTATCTGTGCGGAGTCTGCACATTCTCCCCGTGTCTGCGTGGGTTTTCTCCAGATTCTCCAGTTTCCTCCCACATTCCAAAGATGTGCAAGTTAGGTGGATTAGCCATGCTAAATTGCCCCTTAGTGTCCCAAGATATATATAGGTTAGGGGATTAGTGGGGTCATGGGGTAAGCCTGGGTAGGAGTCAGTGCAGACTCAATGGGCCAAATAGCATCCTTCTGCTCTGTAGGGATTCTATGATTCTATAAAGGGTATGTTTCATGGCTTGTTGCAAGTTTGTCATGATGCAATTTATTCACTATGGAGCCCTAAGCTCTTCAATTGCACTCTGCCATTATCACTGCGCTGATGGCTTTTCCTCACCTTACCCTTAATGTAGTGGTTCAGATGAAGGTCCTGTCTGAATGGTTGCCCACGAGACTGGAGGCAGGATTTTCCACACCTTCCACTGCATTTTTCATGGTGGCAGCCCATCATTGGTCAGTGGATTTCCAGTCCTGCTGTTGTCAACAGGGTTTTCTATTGAATGCAACAACCCTCTGCTACCAGGAAAGATCCCGTTGGTGTGAATAGCCAGAACATTCCTGCCTGGGCTCCCACAATTTCTATGAGTGGTTGGAAAAAAGAGGGAGGGGCGATTCTCCCAGCCCGCTGAGCTGCAAAAGCAGCACAGCAGGCCGCGAGTCTCCGGGTGTCGGATTTCCAGCGCCAGCAGCTCCGTGCCACAAATCGGTGTGGAGCTGAATAATTTATGTTCATTCTAATTTTAATATTAATTATATATGATTAGCAGGTCCAGGACTGAAGATTGGAGGAGTTGCTGATAGTGCCGGGGATTGTCAGATGATTCAACAGGATATACATAGATTGGAGATTTGGACACAGAAATGGCAGGTGGTGTTTAATTTGGGCAAATGCGAGGTGATGCATTTTGGAGGATCAAATTTAGGTGTGAATTATACTGTAAAGGGCAGAACCATTTGGAACCTTAACATACAGAAGGATCTGGGTGTACAGGTCCACAGTTCCTGAAACGTGGCAACACAGGTAGTCAAGGTGATTAAGAAAGCATATGGCATCCTTACCTTCATCAGCCGGGGTACTGAGTACAAGAGTTGGCAAATCATTTTGCAGCTATATAAAACTTTGGTTAGGCTGCATTTGGAGTATTGTGTGCAATTCTGGTTGCCACACTACCACAGGATGTGGAAGCTTTGGAGAGAATGTAAAAAAGGTTCACCAGGATGTTGCCTGGTCTCAAGGGTGTTGGCTATGAGGAGAGATTGAATAAACCAGGGTTGTTTTCACTGGAAAGACAGAAACTGAGGGGAGGTCTACAAAATTATGAGAGGCATAAACAGGGTGGATAGTCAGAGGCTTTTTCCCAGGGTGGAAGTGTCAATTACAAGGAGGCACGGGTTCAAGGTGAGAGGTAAAAGTTTAAGGAGATGTGCGGGAAGTTCTTCACGCAGAGAGTGGTGGGTACCTGGAATGTGCTGCCAGAGGAGGTGGTGGAAGCAGGCACATTAGCAACATTTAAGAGGCATCTGGATGGGAGGGATACGAACCGAGTAAGGACAGAAAGTTGTTTTTTTAGTTTAGTTAGGGCATCATGATTGGCACGGGCTTGGAGAGGTGAAGGGCCTGTTCCTGCGCTGTACTTTTTTTTGTTCTTTGTTCTTTGTTTGTTGTTCTTTGTTCAGGAGAAGTGCTGTTGTGCCTCATTGCCAATTTATTAGTCTATAGAGTAGTGAAACTCTAATGCCCAATGTAACTATAAATTTGTTATCTAACTATAAATACACATGTAACGATTACTTTCTTTCAACCAACTCTGGGCATCCCCAATTAAAACCCACTTATTTCTTTATTGTCTTTCTTTATTTTTCTTTCCCTCCACTTTTTGCCCCCTTTTTATCCCCCCTTTTCTTAACTTTCTCCTCCTTTGCTTCCCTTTTCCTTTGTTTCTCAATTTTACCTCTCTCCCACCCATCTTCCCCCTCTCCCCCACGTCTTCATCTGTCACAGCTTCAGCTTCTCTGCCGTTTGGCCATTCACACAGCATTTTCTCTTTTGGTTTAAAATGCCAACTAATAGACAATTAACATCCTGCCGAGATCTCAACATTAAAGCTATAAACTTCGTGTGCCAAAAAAACTTTGAGTTATTGCTTATGCAGAATAACTGCTGAATATTACTTTTGTATTCAAAATGTCAGCTTAAAATCAGCTATCTAGTCTAATCGCACTTCCTTGATTCATGGCCTATAAGGTTACGACTCTTCAAATGTGTAATCAAGCCCTTTTTAAATGTGAGGGTATCTGCTTGTACCTACCTATTGGGTAATGAGTTCCTAACCTCCAACTTCTGAGTGGAAAAATTCTCCTCAACTCCCATCGATCGATAATGGGATAGCAGAAATTTATGGCATAAGTGTGCTTTGTTTGTATAGCGCGCAAGAAACAATACTTTTCACTGTATACCATTACATGAGAAAATAATAAATCAAATCAAAGCAAAAGAAGGAGGTTAAAGACAGCCCTACTGACAATGCGGCACTCCCTCGGGGTTGCATTGGGAGTGTCACACACTCAAGTCTCTGCAATGGGATTTGATCCCATAACCTTGAACGCATGATTTAGAGGTGAGGGTGCTACCACTTGCATGGGCAGCTGTGCTGAAGAGATTCAAACTCATGGCTGGGTTTATCTGGTCCAGCTGTAGTGGGACCCATGGCATGGTGGCACAATGGCGTTAGCACTGCTACCTCACAGCGCCAGGAACCTGGGTTCAATTCCAGCTTCGGGTGACTGTCTATGTAGAGTTCGCAATTTCTCCCCGTGTCTGCGTGGGTTTCCTCCGGGTGCTCCTGTTTCCTCCCAAAGTCCAAAGATGTGCGGATTAGGTTGATCGGCCATGCTAAATTGACCCTTAGTGTCAGTGGGATTAGTAGGGGAAATACATGGAGTTACGGGGATAGGGCCTGTTGTCGGTGCAGACTCGATGGGCCAAATGGCCTTCTCCTACACTGTAGGGATTCTATGAAAATCCCAGCCACGTGTCTCAGGGGTTTAGTACAACTTGAACATAGCAACTTAGACCTTTCGACTATCTAGACCATTGGGAATACAAAAAAATCTCAGAATATAATAACTCAATATTTTTAAAGATTTGATCAAATTAAAGATAGCATCAAAATGTTGTAACTCTTGAGATAGTTATTATTCAAAGTTATAAGACCACATCCTGGAATGGTACTGTTCTAAGAACAATTTAAACATCAATTGGAAGGAAAATTAAAATCTACAGCATTGTCGTTTTAAAATAAAAAGTAAAGAAACAGTATATTGAGATGGAGACGAACACTGATGAATACACTGTAGATATCAGTGTTTATTTTAGACTAGTCTCCATGTGGTTTCACACAAATGTTTCTGTAGCCTGATCAGAATGAAATGATCCCCTCTTTCATTGAAAAACCCATATGACCATAAGACGTAGGAGCAGAATTAGACCACTCGGCCCATCGAGTCTGCTCCGCCATTCAATCATGGCTGATATTTTTCTCAGCCCCATTCTCCTGCCTTTTCCATATAACCCCTGATCCCCTTATTAATCAAGAACCTATCTATCTATCTCTGTCTTAAAGACACTCAATGACCTGGCCTCCACAGCCTTCTGCGACAATGAGTTCCACAGATTCACCACTCCCTGGCTGAAGAAATTCCTCCTCAACTCTGTTTTAAAGGATCGTCCCTTTAGCCTAAGGTTGTGGCCTCTGGTTTTAGTTTTTCCTACTAGTGGAAACATCCTCTCCATGCCCACTCTATCCAGGCCTCGCAGTATCCTGTAAGTTTCAATAAGATCCCCCCCCATCCTTCTATATTAAGAGAAACCACAGCAATTACTGCGGAATATGTGCCTCTCAAAGGAAACAAGGCTTGAATGCCAAATTCTTTCACTAATACAAAAATAGCTTAGAATTGAGATATTGGCAGATGTACAGACAAGATTCATCATGAGAAATACATGCCTGGCTGTGACGATTGGAAGGGTGAATGAGATGAGATGAAGTGATGGTTAATCAAAGGGAAGTTTGGGTTTCAAAGCCTTGCATATTGCTCAGGG
Source organism: Mustelus asterias (assembly GCF_964213995.1). Taxonomy (NCBI): domain Eukaryota; kingdom Metazoa; phylum Chordata; class Chondrichthyes; order Carcharhiniformes; family Triakidae; genus Mustelus; species Mustelus asterias. The sequence goes on from NC_135808.1 coordinate 64,615,132, forward strand.
AAAAAAATTGGCAAAAAGGCTTGGTTTTAGGATGTGCCTTAAAGCGGGAAAGCAAGGTGGAGAGGTAGAAAGGTAAAAGGTGGTTATTCCAGAGTTTAGGGCCTAGGCAGTGGTGTAGTGGTATTGTCGCTGGACTAGTAATCAAGAGACCCAGGGTAATGGTCTGGGGACCTGGGTATGAATCGCACCATGGCAGATGGTGAAATTTGAATTCAATAAAAATCTGGAATTAAAAGTCTAATGATGGCAATTGTCGGTTGTCATAAAAACCCATCTGGTTCACTAATGTCCTTTAGAGAAAGAAATCTGCCATCCTTACCTGGTCTGACCTACATGTGACTCCAGACCAGGGGGTTGACTCTTAAATGCCCTCAGGAATGGACAATAAATGTTGGCCCAGCCAGCAATGCCCATGAATGAATAAAATGCTTGAATAATGGATGCTAAACTCCTTTATTAAGTGTGCAAATTGAAACCAGTTATATCATTTTGAACAACGAACAAATTACAAAGAACAGTACAGCACAGGAACGGGCCCTTCTGCCCACCAAGCCTACACCGACACATGGCATTTTTCAAAACTAAAGAACTTTTGCCTCTACACGGTCCATATCCCTCTAATCCCTGCCTATTCATGTATCTGTCAAGATGCCTCTTAAACGTTGCTACTGTATCTGTTCCTACCACCTCCTCTGGCAGCGTATTCCAGGCACTTACCACCCTCTGTGTAAAAAACTTGCCTCTCACATCTCCTTTGAACTTTCCCCCTTTACTATAAATCTTTGGTCCCACCGTTGTGTACAACTGCGGCCTCAGTGCAGGAAGCTGCTGCAGATTTTTTATCTTGTGAACACAAGTCAGAGGTGAAGACAGCCGAGGATGTTCAAGATGGGATTTTACTTATTTCAGAGAAAAGCGCGGGAGCCATTATTTATCCTTTAACCAGCAGATTACCTGGCCAATATCTCACTGCTGTCCCATACAACCATAGGTTGCCTTGGTTCACAGACTCCCAAGGTGCATGTGTATTTTGTGGCTTTGTGGAATTTGTGGACCAGGCATATGGAAGTTGTCCTAGGCTGTAGTTTAATGAAAAATCTGTTACTTTCTTTCTGGTTGCGCTTGACCCCAGTCCTCCTGGGATTTGATAGGATAGGCACTGAGAGATTGATTCCACTGGTTGGGGTGTCTAAGACTCAAAGGTACAGTCTCAGGGTAAAGGTCCAATCATTTAGTAATGAGATGAGAAGAAATTACTTCACTCAAGGGGCTGTGAAACTTTGGAATTCTCTATCCCAGAAGGTTGTGGATGCCCCAAGTTTGAATCTCTCAGGGAATTAAGGGATATGTGGAGTGGGCAGGAAAATGGAGCCCAAGATCAGCCATGATTGTATTGAATGGCAGAATAGGCTTGTCAGGCCATCTGGTCTCTTTCTGCTCCTATTTCTTGTGTTCTTGTGTGGCATCCAATTGTTTCTAGGAGAATTCCAGGTCTTTCATCTCCACTAGACTCCCAAGAAGTTCATTTTGAAAGTTAATCACTCTGTTCCGGGAGGAAGAAATTCCTGATATAATTCCTACCTTTTATAACTAATCTTGCAACTGGATGTAAAACGTCCATGTTAGTTTTTCCATTCTGTTCACTAAAATGCTACTGTTATGCATTTTTAATTAAAACTCCTTCCAAACATTCCAGTTTAATGAGACAACCAAGGACAGTAATTCAATTATTTCTTTATTTAACACATCTGACTCAAAGATAAACAGTTGCAAGTCATTAACTCTTTACTGAACTTTAACTCTAACTGAACATCAACTTTCAACCTAACATTAACTCTTAGACTGCACTTTAACTGAACATCAACTTTAAAACTTTAACTAAACATCAACTTTAACTATTTAACTGAAAATAGATAGTACCGAGTTTAGGAAAACCTTGGCAAGAAATATCCTCAATGTAGAATCTATCTTCTTGTTCTCTGAAGCATCCTTCAGGACACAGGACTTCTTGCGATAGTTGGTCTCTTTGAGTTATCGCTGCCAAATAAAAGAATCACATATCTTTTCATCCACAATTCTCCATTCGCTTCCGAAAGATTCTCTGTCATCCAACCAACTGTGTAACCAGAAACCGATCACATGGCTCAAACATCCAATGAAATTACTGTTGAAACATGTACCATACATAGCAGCCATATAAATCAAAGTCACATTGTCTCGATTAATGTAAATAACTTCCCTCATTGGGCCAATACAGGAAACTTCAGATAACAGCTCTCAGACCAAAGCCTCTTTACGATCTGCATCTGATTTTAATCTATAAATTGACCAAAACTCCCATCATGCTTCATTCTCAGTCAGAAGCGCCATTTTAAAGCCACCATTGCCATTATTTGTGTTAAATTATTGTTGTAGTCGTTCTTTCTCCATCCACACTACTGTAAGGTTACCTCACCCTTTGTTCCAAAGGTGTCAAGATCACATTTCTTGATAATTTCTCATAATCTAGGACTTTGGCACAAGGGATCAATCTCTGCACTGCCTTGAATGTCTCCCTTACATCACAACAAGCAGAACTGCACACAATACTCGAGGTGTGATCAGACTGAAGGAATGTGTAGTTTGATCATCATAACCTCTGAATTATGTCTAATAATTTGCCTATATAGTTTGACACTCTTTTAATATCACTGTTAGTTGTTTTGCAATGGTTAGATCAGTCAAGCATTGAGTCTACTCAGTTCCTTTTCAAATTTTTTCTTAAGAAAGAAGTATGTGCATTTATATAACACTCTCCATTACCTCAGGACGTGACAAGGTATTTTACATCCAATGACGTGCTGTCACTACTGTAATTTAGGAAGCACAGCAGCGAGTGGGTGCACAGCAAGCTCCCACAGATAATGGTTAGATAGTCGGATCTTTTACCTGCTTGCGATTCTACTGCCAGAATTTTACCACCCTGCCCGCCCGCGGCTTGTAAGATCCCACCTGAGGCCAACGGGGAATGCCGTTCTGCAAGCCTTGCCCGTCCCGATTCTAGGGCGGGTGTGCCGGTAAAATTCCGGCCAACAACTCAGTAGCTGCCATTTGGAGGAAAATTCCAAAGGCATTCCAACAGAGCAGCTGCTTTTGATAACAGACTCACTGGCCACGATATTCTGGACCTTTCCGCCAGCGGGATTATCCGGTCCCGATGAAGGGGAACACCCCACCCTCCCCCGCGGTGGCGTGTTCCCCGGCAGCACGGCCAGCGAACAACACAAGTGACCATTAACTTTGGGGGGACCAAAAGATTCCAACGACCAACGGCAAGCTGCCTCTGCTGGCGGAAAGCCTGCAGTTTGGGGGCCGGAAAATCCCAGCCACTGTGTTGAATTTGATGAAATCTCCTATCGGTAAAATAGTACTGCGCATATGAAGCAGAAACGGGCATTACACAATCTCATGAATGAATTGATATGGCCTTGGTTTCAGTTGTAGCCCAGGGGTGGTACTCATATCTCTGAGCAATAAGATTGTGCGTTCAAGTCCCATTCGAGAGAGCTGAGTACAAACTCTAGGCTGGTGCTCCAATACAGTAAGAAGTTTAACAACACCAGGTTAAAGTCCAACAGGTTTATTTGGTAGCAAAAGCCACACAAGCTTTCGGAGCTCTAAGCCCCTTCTTCAGGTGAGTGGGAATTCTGTTCACAAACAGAGCATATAAAGACACAGACTCAATTTACATGAATAATGGTTGGAATGCGAATACTTACAACTAATCAAGTCTTTAAGAAACAAAACAATGTGAATGGAGAGAGCATCAAGACAGGCTAAAAAGATGTGTATTGTCTCCAGACAAGACAGCCAGTGAAACTCTGCAGGTCCACGCAACTGTGGGAGTTACAAATAGTGTGACATGAACCCAATATCCCGGTTGAGGCCGTCCTCGTGTGTGCGGAACTTGGCTATCAGTTTCTGCTCAGCGACTCTGCGCTGTCGTGTGTCGCGAACGCCGCCTTGGAGAATGCTTACCCGAATATCAGAGGCTGAATACCCGTGACCGCTGAAGTGCTCCCCAACAGGAAGAGAACAGTCTTGCCAGGTGATTGTCGAGCGGTGTTCATTCATCCGTTGTCGCAGCGTCTGCATAGTTTCCCCAATGTACCATGCCTCGGGACATCCTTTCTTGCAGCGTATCAGGTAGACAACGTTGGCCGAATTGCAAGAGTATGTACCGTGTACCTGGTGGATGGTGTTCTCACGTGAGATGATGGCATCTGTGTCGATGATCCAGCACGTCTTGCAGAGGTTGCTGTGGCAGGGTTGTGTGGTGTCATGGTCACTATTCTCCTGAAGGCTGGGTAGTTTGCTGCGGACAATGGTCTGTTTGAGGTTGTGCGGTTGTTTGAAGGCAAGAAGTGGGGGTGTGGAGATGGCCTTGGCGAGATGTTCGTCTTCATCAATGACATGTTGAAGGCTCCGGAGGAGATGCCGTAGCTTCTCCGCTCCGGGGAAGTACTGGACAACGAAGGGTACTCTGTCCACTGTGTCCCGTGTTTGTCTTCTGAGGAGGTCGGTGCGGTTTTTCGCTGTGGCGCGTTGGAACTGTTGATCAATGAGTCGAGCGCCATATCCTGTTCTTATGAGGGCATCTTTCAGCATCTGGAGGTGTCTGTTGCGATCCTCCTCATCCGAGCAGATCCTGTGTAAAGGGAGGGCTTGTCCGTAGGGGATGGCTTCTTTAACGTGTTTAGGGTGGAAGCTGGAGAAGTGGAGCATCGTGAGGTTATCCGTGTGCTTGCGGTACAGTGAAGTGCTGAGGTGACCGTCCTTCATGGAGATGCGTGTGTCCAAGAATGCAACCGATTCCGGAGAGTAGTCTATGGTGAGCCTGATGGTGGGATGGAACTTGTTGATGTCATCATAGAGTTGTTTCAGTGATTGTTCACCATGAGTCCAAAGGAAGAAAATGTCATCGATGTATCTAGTGTATAGCATCGGTTGAAGGTCCTGTGCGGTGAAGAAGTCTTGTTCGAACCTGTGCATGAAGATGTTGGCATATTGAGGTGCGAATTTGGTCCCCATGGCTGTTCCGTGAGTCTGGAAACTGGCAGTTGTTCAGTGTCCAGAACACTACAGACAGTTACCTGCAGATCCGACCAAAGAACACACCCGTCAACTCAACACTCTGATCAAGACCTTTGATCCGGACCTTCAGAGCACCCTCCGTGCTCGCATCCCACGTACTCCCCGCGTTGGAGATCTCTACCGCCTCCCGAAGATACACAAGGCAAACACACCCGGCCGTCCCATCTTATCGGGCAATGGGACCCTGTGCGAGAACCTCTCCGGCTATGTCGAGGGCATCCTGAAACCCATTGTACAAAGAACCCCCAGCTTTTGTCGCGACACGACGGACTTCCTACAGAAACTCGGCACACATGGAGCAGTTGAACCAGGAGCGCTCCTCGTCACAATGGATGTCTCGGCACTTTACACCAGCATCCCCCATGACGATGGCATTGCTGCAACGGCCTCAGTGCTCAGCGCCAACAACTGCCAGTTTCCAGATGCAATTTTACATCTCATCCGCTTCATCCTGGACCACAATATCTTCACCTTCAACAACCAGTTCTTCATCCAGACACACGGAACAGCCATGGGGACCAAATTCGCACCTCAATATGCCAACATCTTCATGCACAGGTTCGAACAAGACTTCTTCACCGCACGGGACCTTCAACCGATGCTATACACTAGATACATTGATGACATTTTCTTCCTTTGGACTCATGGTGAATAATCACTGAAACAACTCTATGATGACATCAACAAGTTCCATCCCACCATCAGGCTCACCATAGACTACTCTCCGGAATCGGTTGCATTCTTGGACACACGCATCTCCATGAAGGACGGTCACCTCAGCACCTCACTGTACCGCAAGCCCACGGATAACCTCACGATGCTCCACTTCTCCAGCTTCCACCCTAAACACGTTAAAGAAGCCATCCCCTACGGACAAGCCCTCCCTTTACACAGGATCTGCTCGGATGAGGAGGATCGCAACAGACACCTCCAGATGCTGAAAGATGCCCTCATAAGAACAGGATATGGCGCTCGACTCATTGATCAACAGTTCCAACGCGCCACAGCGAAAAACCGCACCGACCTCCTCAGAAGACAAACACGGGACACAGTGGACAGAGTACCCTTCGTTGTCCAGTACTTCCCTGGAGCGGAGAAGCTACGGCATCTCCTCCGGAGCCTTCAACATGTCATTGATGAAGACGAACATCTCGCCAAGGCCATCCCCACACCCCCACTTCTTGCCTTCAAACAACCGCACAACCTCAAACAGACCATTGTCCGCAGCAAACTACCCAGCCTTCAGGAGAATAGTGACCATGACACCACACAACCCTGCCACAGTAACCTCTGCAAGACGTGCTGGATCATCGACACAGATGCCATCATCTCACGTGAGAACACCATCCACCAGGTACACGGTACATACTCTTGCAATTCGGCCAACATTGTCTACCTGATACTCTGCAAGAAAGGATGTCCCGAGGCATGGTACATTGGGGAAACTATGCAGACGCTGTGACAACGGATGAATGAACACCGCTCGACAATCACCAGGCAAGACTGTTCTCTTCCTGTTGGGGAGCACTTCAGCGGTCACGGGCATTCGGCCTCTGATATTCGGGTAAGCGTTCTCCAAGGCGGCCTTCGCGACACACGACAGCGCAGAGTCGCTGAGCAGAAACTGATAGCCAAGTTCCGCACACACGAGGACGGCCTCAACCGGGATATTGGGTTCATGTCACACTATTTGTAACTCCCACAGTTGCGTGGACCTGCAGAGTTTCACTGGCTGTCTTGTCTGGAGACAATACACATCTTTTTAGCCTGTCTTGATGCTCTCTCCATTCACATTGTTTTGTTTCTTAAAGACTTGATTAGTTGTAAGTATTCGCATTCCAACCATTATTCATGTAAATTGAGTCTGTGTCTTTATATGCTCTGTTTGTGAACAGAATTCCCACTCACCTGAAGAAGGGGCTTAGAGCTCCGAAAGCTTGTGTGGCTTTTGCTACCAAATAAACCTGTTGGACTTTAACCTGGTGTTTTAAACTTCTTACTGTGTTTACCCCAGTCCAACCCCGGCATCTCCACATCATGGCTTCAATACAGTACAGCAGGAGTGCTGCACTATCAGAGGAGCCATCTTTCTGATGACATAATAGATCCCACGGAACTATTTGAAGACTCCCTGATATCCAGGCGAGCATTCACTTCACAACACAGCATCAATAAAATAGCCTATCAGGCCACCATCACATTGCTGCCTGTCAGATCTCGCTGTGTGTAAATTGCGTGTGCATTTCCTACATTACAACTTTAAAAATATTTCATTGACTGTGAGGCGCTTTGGGAAACCCTGAGATTGTTAAAGGGCATGACATAGATGCTAGGTTCTTTTAACTGAAATGAGTAATTATACATTCATTTTGCATTGATGGCACAATGATTAAAGTTGCAATCTGACTGCATCAATCTGTCAGAGAGCAGAGAAATTAGTCAGAACTCCTGTCTGCAATCCCTTACATGGGAGCAATGAGAAGGGCACAATAATTTGGGGCGGCAAGGTGACACAGTGGTTAGCACTGCTGCCTCACGGCGCCAGGGACCTGGGTTTGATTCCGGTCTCAGGTCACTGTCTGTGCGGAGTCTGCACGTTCTCCCCATGTCTGCGTGGGTTTCCTCCGGGTGTTCCGGTTTCCTCCCACAGTCCAAAGATATGCAGGTTAGGTTGATTGGCTATGCTAAATTGACCCTAGTGTCGGGGGGATTGGCAGGATAAATGAGGGTTACGGAATAGGATCTAGTTGGGATTGTGGTCGCTACAGACTCGATGGGCCAAGTGGCCTCCTTCTGTACTGCAGGGATTCTATGATTTTATACATCCCCATCTACCCGGATCCTGATCCAGTTTCCCAAGCAACACGAGCTGCATAATACTCCATAGTGACATTAGGATCGCAATGGGAAAACCCATTGTCATTCAATCAACCTGGCCCAAGAAGCTCAGCTTCGTGCATTATGTGGGATAAGGCAGGCTGCAATCCACCATAAAGAAATATAGCCGGCTCACTTTCACATTTTAATCAGGTCAGCCTAAAGAGAAGTTAGGTAAAATGAAATTAGGCAAATGGATTTTCAATTGGAAAGTTCAAAAACTATACACTTTTAAAACTTGATTAGATTTACATTTTAAATAACCACCAAGATAAGAGGAATAACCAGAGAAATAATTCAGCTCGAAAATGTGCGAGAGTAAGAATCACTAGTAAAAAGAAAAACAAAATTAAAATTTAAAATTGGCAGCCTGGAACATTGAGGCTGGATATCTGATCCAAAATTGGAATTGACAACATTACTGTATTATAGTGGGATTATTTTCATCTCAAGGAGGCTGTGGCAAACCTTCTTAATCCTTGGGAGATGAATCATTTGGCATATGCTTTATGATGGCACTGTGCCATGTAAGTGATCCATCTTTCATCTACTTAAAATTCTGGTAATCATCTGTAACTCAAAACAGCGGAGCAACTTGATTAATGGGCAGCACGGTGGAACAGTGGGTTAGCACTGCTGCCTCACAGCGCCAGGGATTTGGATAGATTCTGGCCTCGAGTGACTGTGCAGAGTTTGCATTCTCTCCGTGTCTGTGTGGGTTCCCTCAAGGTGCTTCGGTTTCTTCCCACAGTCCAAAGATGTGTAGTTAAGGTAGATTGGCCATTAAAACGGCCCCTGAGTGTCAGGGGGATTTGCAGGGTAACTATGTGGGGTTGAGGGAATAGGACCTGGGTGGGGTTGTTGTTGGCACAGACTTGATGGACTGAATGGCCTCCTTCAGTGCTGTAGGGATTCTACGATTCTAAGGCATTCCACCTTTAGACAGTGACCCTTCTCCTCCATCTTAACCCCTTTTTTAATATCCCTTACATTTTTGTCTCAAAGTAAAAACTCTCCTTCCTCTGAACCGGGTCATCTATCAATCTTAAATTTGCTACAATTTTGTCACAAGTTCTTCCAGCCCTAGTATTGTATCTAACAGATTTTCCCTCTCACAGTTCTGATGAAGAACCAAACAGACTCAAAATGTAGGCTGCCTTGCTACCGCTGCCAACGAGAACAGAGAATTTGGCGCTCAGCCACATCTCCATTCACTGCAGCTGGACCAGAGAAAGGATGGGAAAGGGTGGAAAATCCCAGCCGTTAACTCTGTTTTCTCTCACTATGGATGCTGCCAAGACCTGCTGAGTTTTTCCAGCATTCTGTTTGTTTCAGATTCCAGTATCCGCTGTATTTTGCTTATTTTCTTATGCTGCTTTCAAGTCTTGTGTCAAGGGCCTACTCTGTGTCAATCAAACAATGATATTTACTTAGTACCTGCAGGGTGCAATCCATAAACTATGTTCATGTGAGATTACTGCATTTTGCTCAAAGCAAGAACCACATAAATTACCCCCACCCACAACTGAATTGACCAGCGAATGATAGTGGACCATATCCGTGGTCATTGGTGATACTGGGTTACCCACATTGAGAACCAGATAATACCATTCATGAGTCAACAGCAATTCACAAACAGAGAAACAGAGAAAGTATTTTGCTCACCATGTGAGTCAAAGGGCCGGTAATAAGAGGGAAATCCCACAGCGACAATGCACAACTGCACAGAGACCAAGCGACTTAGACTTCAAAGGTTGAAGTGGGGTAAATGATTCAAAGAAAATAGGATTTGCTTGCTAATATCAACCACATCATAAATGCAGCATAGAAGATCGAAGATAACACAATGGAGCAACAAATGCAAATACTGCAGAGACTGGCAATCTGAAACCAACGCAGAAAATATTAGATATATAGTCAGCAGGCCTGACAAAATCCCTGGAGAGGAAAAACCGAGTTAATGGGCCTGCTGGCAGGTGTGGAGGTGGGTGAGCCAGGAGAATGGGTGGGGACAGCACTGGGATGGCTGCCCAATACAGCTCTGCTTCCGGAGAACTTACCCGGGCACGGGCTGGAAATTGGGACAGCTGGCGACTTGAGGAAGTCCATTTTGCTGGTGAAATATCCAATTGGGGTGATTCTGCAGCTCCGCTGGCATTTTGCCACCAACAGAAAGGCCCTGTACCGTGTCAGCTCAATGGGATGGCTTTCCTGCAGTGGGAGCTGGGAGGAGGGATGGGGGGGACTGTTGATACCGGTGGATACATATCCCATTGGCGAGGCTGTGGGCAGGAAAAACCATGGTCATTGTTGTTCCCAATCTGGCGATGGCCTAGTGGTATTATCGCTAGACTATCAGTCCGGAAACTCAGCTATAGTTCTGGCGAATCCCGCCACGGCAGTTGATGGAATTTGAATTCAATAAAATATGTCTGGAATTAAGAAACCATGGAACCACCATTTGTCGGAAAAACTCATCTAGTTCACTAATGTCCTTTAGGGGAGGAAATCTGCCATCCTTACCTGGTCTGGCCTCCAGAGCCATAGCAACTTGGTTGACTCTCAATTGCTCTCTGAAATGGCCTAACGCAGTTGTCAAGAAGACAGCTCACCACCACCTTCTCAAGGGAAACTAGGGATGGGCAATAAATGCTGGCCAACCATGTCCCGCGGAAAAGAGGAGCTGGATAGGATTTGTTTATTTCTGCACTGTTTGTACAGTCCAGCAAGAAGGCCTCCATGTCGAGGGGTCCCTTGTCATCTCATATGTGTCTAAGCAGTGCCCACCTCTCCCAATACCACAGGAAGCTCAGCCTTCATTCTTAATAGGACGATGAACGCCAATTAGAAGCTGCCTCCCAGAAAATTGATCCAACTCCTGGCAAATGCAGGCTCAAGGTCCCCACTTGGTCCCAGTGATAGGGTTCCATTGCCTGTGGTAGAATCCAACTCAATTGTTCAGGTCAATGGCCTTTCATTGGAAACGGAAGAAGTTACAGATTTTTCAAACAAGTAAAGACCAAGGGAAAAAAAAGAGAGGGAGGAAAGAACAAATGTCTGTATCATAGAATCCCTACAGTGCAGAAGGAGGCCATTCGGTCTATTGAGTCTGCACCGACAACAATCCCACCCAGGCCTATCCCTGTAGCCCCACATATTTACCCTGCTAATCCCTCTGACGCTAAGGAGCAATTTAACATCGCCAATCAACCTAGCCTGCACATCTTTGGATTGTGGGAGGAAACCGGAGCACCCGGAGGCAACCCATGCAGACATGTGGAGAATGTGCAAACTCCACACAGTCAGTGTGGAGGCCAAAATTGAACCTGGGTCCCTGGCGCTGTGAGGCAGCAGTGCTAACCACTGTGCCACTGTGCTGCTCAAAGGTAGAAATGATTGCACGAAAAGGGATCATGGTTCAAGCCAAAAGAACAAGAAAAAGACTGAAGCTGGAAGTGTAAATGATTACAGCAGAACCATTAAAAGCTTAAAGGTTTTAAAGTTTATTCATTAGTGTCACAAGTAGGCTTAACACTGCAATGAAGTTACTGTGAAAATCCCCTAGCATCTGCAGAAGAAACTGGGAGTGGTGCTTGTGATCTGAAGGTGTGGAACTCAACGTTAAGGCTGAAAGGTTGTAATGTGCCTAATCGAAAGATGAGGCGCTATTCCTCAAGCTTATGCTTTAGATATGTACTTATGCAAAACCACTGATGATATACAGTGCAAATGCACCTATATTTCATTGCCCTTCACACTGAGATGCAACCTTGCCTTGTTATAGGTAATCTACCTGACAACAGAGCACAGCTTAAATCACCATGGAGATCTTACTTCCAAATGTATTCACTGTTGGCAAAAAAGAAACAAATTGAATTCAACGCTACACTTTTTGTCGGGATTTTCCTGCCACTGTGTGGGCGGTGGAGGAGGTTTATCAATGGCTGTCAGCAGGATCTTCCAGTCCCAGCGATGTCTATGGCATTTTGCCCCATTGGTGCTGCGGGCGAGAGTTCATTTTTAGCGGAACACGAAGACCCAACTGATGGGAAAGGCCGGAAAATCCCGGCCCTATACTTGTGAGAAAGTACATCGGTTCAAGTGCTCTGTAAGATCAAACCTACCTCATGATTCAGATGTCATCAATAAACTCTCTGATTTTGCCATTTGCAGTTTATCTGCAGCCGCCCCAGAGGTTTTCTGTGTGTTACCTTATCTATCAGCGATGGACTAAAATGGATAGCAAGCTTCCATACGGTATATCAACATTCGCTGGAATTGAGTTTGACCTTTTCTTAGCATTTTAACTGAAAGCCAATAACAGAGACCATGTTGAAATGTGATCTTTGTTTAAGACAGGAACTGGGAAGGAAATGTTAAATATAAATTCTGATTTTAGGGTTGTCCTGGGGATTTCAGACTATTTTCACTATGTCTGTCCACATCTTGTTTTCAATGACATCCAGTTGATTGATGTTTATATTGCTCAAATTATGCCATAGCTCGATTTCTAGATTTTAATCCTGTTTTTTTGCCAAGCACATGCCTCCTTTGGGTCTGGCATTTACAAAGTGGTGTTCTACTGCAGCACCTCCCAAACTTAATGACCTCCATCACCTAGAAGAGCTGGGCAGCATATACATGGGATCTAACTTAGAAGTATATACCCCTTTCCTTCATTGGCACACTTGGAAATACATACCCCGTTCCTTCATTGGCACACAGAGGTCGGTGCTGGGACCACAACTTTTCACAGTATAACATTTGGAAAAAGAAACTGAAGGCACTGTTGCTAAGTTTTCAGATGATACAAAGGTATGTAGAGGGACAGGTGGTATTGAGGAAGCGGGGGGGCGGGGGGGCTGCAGAAGGACTTGGACTGGCTAGGAGAGTGGGCAATGAAGTGGCAGATGGAATACAATGTGGAAAAGTGTGAGGTTATGCACTTTGGAAGGAAGAATGGAGGCATAGACTATTTTCTAAATGGGGAAATGCTTAGGAAATCAGAAGCACAAAGGGACTTGGGAGTTCTTGTTCAAGATTCTCTTAAGGTTAACGTGCAGGTTCATATGGCAGTTAGGAAGGCAAATGCAATGTTAGCATTCATGTTGAGAGGGCTAGAATACAAGAGCAGGGATGTACTTCTGAGGCTGCATAAGGCTCTGATCAGACCCCATTTGGAGTGTTGTGAGCAGTTCTGGGCCCCGTATCTGAGGAAGGATGTGCTGGCTTTAGAAAGGGTCCAGAGGAGGTTCACAAGAATGATCCCTGGAATGAGGAGCTTGTTATATGAGGAATGGTTGCGGACTCTGGGTCTGTACTCGTTGGAGTTTAGAAGGATGAGGGGGGATCTTATTGAAACTTACAGGATACTGCGAGGCCTGGATAGAGTGGACGTGGAGAGGATGTTTCCACCAGTAGGAAAAACTGGAACCAAAGGGCACAAACTCAGATTAAAGGGACGATCCTTTAAAATAGAGATGAGGAGGAATTTCTTCAGCCAGAGAGTGGTGAATCTATGGAACTCTTTGCCACAGAAGGCTGTGGAGGCAAGCTCAGTGAGAGACTTTAAGACAAAGATAGATAGGTTCTTGATTAATAAGGGAATCAGGGGTTATGGGGAAAAGGCAGGAGAATGAGGATGAGAAAAATATCAGCCATGATTGAATGGCGGAGCAGATTTGATGGGCCAAGTGGCCCAATTTTACTCCTATCTCTTATGGTTTTATGGTCTTATGGAAACACTTACACTACACGGACTGCAACAATTCAAGGAAAGGATGAACTAGCACTTTGAAGGGGCAACGAGAGATGGGCAATTAATTCTGGCTGAATTAGAGACATCCATACCCCAAGGATGTTTGGAAGTAGGGCCTTAATACTAAGGGAATTGAGGGATACGAGGGTGGCAGGGTGAAACACTGGTTAGCACTGCTGCCTCAAAGCACTAGAGGCCCGGGTTCATTTTTGGCCTTGGGTGTCTGTGTGGAGTTTGCATGTTCTCCCCGTGTTTGCGCGAGTTTCCTCCAGTTACTTCTGAAAATGGGCAGGTTGGGTGGATTGGCCATGCTAAATTGCCACTTAGTTTCCCAAGATGTGTAGGTTAGATGGATTCGCCATGGCAAACGTGTGGGTTTATGGGGATAGAGTGGGAGATAGGGCCTGGGTAAAGTGGGTAAGGTACCCTGTCAGGGTGTCGGTGCAGACTTGTGGGGCCAAATGGCGTCCTTCTGCACTGTCGGGATTCTATGATGAGGATAAAGGCAGCAAGAGGTAGAAGGACAGCAATGATCTTATTGAATTTTGGACCAGGTTCAAAGATTGAATGGTCAACTCCTGTTCCAACTTCTTATGTGCTTATGTTAAAGAGAAACCTCAATGTAACATTTGCTTTGCTTTGTTGTGACCCAGAGTGCTGCCACCAGCAAATATTTTCAAGATTTATCCTGCCTCATGATGATAAAGTTGAGAGGTTACCCTGCCTCCAATATTAACAGAAGGATGTCCATTTGTCTAATCATTGCACCAGTAGCAGCAGAGAGAAATGATGCCTCTTCATAAAGCTCCACGACATCACGAAGGGAAGCAACAACTATTCATTCATCACACCAATATGACCAAAGTACTTATTGTCGGCTATTTCTGTTCCCACAATAAAAATGTATAAAGGGCACATTGGGTGAATTATTTCATTGTAGGATATCATAGTACCATACAAAGTACCATACATTTATGCCCCATATAAAAACTATCAAATTAGCCCCACTTTGCCCTATATCCCCCCATAATTCTGCAATTTTTTCCTTTTTAAGTATATATCAATTCCCTGGTAACATTACATTTTCCTCTGGAACCTGTCAAATTTCGATATTTCTTTAATCAGTGAATGATCGTGATTGCCTGCCTGTAGGCCCATTGACTCACCAAGGCAAAACATCTGGAGGTCCTCATTAAAGCACCCAGCCCTGCGGTTCCTCCCTCATTTGCCACAACTTGTCAGGGATATTAAAATAGAATAGAAATATTCTTTTGAAATATTGTGCTGTTGAAAGATGCCCCACATAACACTATACAGGAATGTTGTGGTCACATTTTAGTAACAGCAGTCCGTAAAAACACAAGAAACATTTGGCTTGCTGTGTAAAACATTGACATAAAAACACAAGGAGAAATTGGTCAGACTATTCTCACCATCTTCCTTTAACCTATTCTTCCAAACGGTAGCAAGGATCCTCACCTGACGCCATCAGGGTCTTCTTTGAATATTCAACATGAAGTCCTATGACATAATCATGCTCGCACTTCAACTTGTCATCTGACGAAGCAAGATATTGTGGCTTTCTTACCAGGTGAAGATAAATGAAAATTCTAAATTCATGACTGCAACACTTGCACTTTTGCGCATATTATTTTTCTCCCTATAATCTAATTGATGCAATATTTTATACAGCTGCAGCTTAAGTCATGACAAGATCATATCCCACTGTGCTCCCAGTGTAATGTTTATTAATCACAAGTAGGCTTACATTAACACTGCAATGAAGTTACTATGAAAATCCTCCAGTCGCACACTCTGGCGCCTGTTCAGGTACACTGAGGGAGAATTTAGCATGGCCAATGCACCTAACCAGCTCGTCTTTCGGACTGTGGGAGGAAATCTGAGCACTCGGAGGAAACCCATGCCGACACGGGGAGAACGTGCAGATCCGCACAGACAGTGACCCAAGCCGGGAATTGAACCCGGGTCCCTGGCGCTGTGAAGCAACAGTGCTAACCACTGTGCCTCTGTGCCAGCCATAACTATGACTTTAAATGCGTCATACACAAGAAAACATTGGATTTGTTTTCAATGTAAAATCACACCGAATTATTGAATATAATATTAAAACACAAATAAAAATCTCATTTGAGAAAATCAATTTAACTTCATCAACTACAATGGAGCAGTGTCTGGACCCATAGCTTTGTGTTCAGGCCTGTTCCTCAGTTACAGTGGGAGGCAGATTTTTGCCCTCAGTTTGGGAACCATGTGTTGGGCCATTTTTTGACGTTGTGGTTCCGACTTCTAAAAATCAACCCACTCACCCGGTGTTTCGATCTACAGGTGTTGGGTCTGGCTTTTATCAGGGTGCCGCCCCATTCCCCGCACAGAGCCAGGTCCGAGGCAGCAACAGAAATGAGTGGAGGACAGAAAGTTGCCTCCATTTACTGGGACATTGGTCCAATTCAATTCATGATTGTTAGGCCCTCTTGCCCTCACCCTCCTCACTTTTCCCACACATCCCATGCGCTCTCATATCTCCCATTCTCCCTCTATGTCTCCCATGCATTCCCCATAGCCACCCATCTATTATCCATTAGTGTTAAGGTCCAGGAGAGAAACTGCAAGGTGTTTTGTAAAGTTAGCCTAAGCCCTGGGTTTTACATTTGATTTTTGCATTGGTGAGCATAATGTGTTTCACTCCAGATATGATCCAAGTGACCAACTAGAAAACCTTTATCAAACAAAGTTTATTTGAGAACAATGTTAGAATATAACAAAAAGAATTAGCATAACTTTTACAAATTACAGGACTTAAACACGACACAGTATAATTCTTAATTGCTAGCTATCTCTGTTGTTCCAATTTTAAAGCAATACCCCATAGACTTACACCCTTCTCCAGAATTAGTTAGCACTAAAACAAGTATGTTCACATGATGCTCGGCAAGTGGGGAGGGTGGGGGGGTTCCTTAACTTGACGGGCAGAATCCCTCATTAAGGCCACGTATATTAAGGTCAGTGTATTATTGCTATGGAACAGCCTTTTCTTTAAGTCGGGTCGGCCACAAGACAGTCTTTATTACCTGGAAGGGAGCAGGATGCGAAATAGACCCCACCCTCCCCATAAAATACACCCCACTGTCTCTCTCCATACTGTCCAATACAAGGTTGTTAAATCTGGGACCTTTCCCTTGTCTGTTGAGCCATTTCCCTGTAAATGCTGCCTCTCGGCCTCATTGACCAGGGGCCTTCACCTCAGCAGTGCAGCTTCTCTTCAATGGAGATTCTGCTTGTAAGAAGGGTAGGCTTGCCACTGCATAATTTCTGTATAATGCTACCTGGCCCTCCTGTTGAACATTGAGCCAGCAGGCAGCATTCAAAGAGGCAGTGCAGGAACCTACTTTCAGGTGAGATAGTTGCGCCAAATTTACATGCTGCCTGCCTTCAGTGGGAACTTCAAATTCTGACTCTCACAGCCAAAACGCTAGCTCTGAGAGTTTATTAGCAATTTCATTTATAACCTCAAATTATTATTTAAAGAAGTGTTTGATGATTGAACAAATAGAGGGGAATAAAGAGGAGAGGGAATAAGGGTGCAGTGTGAATTTAACAGGCGAAGGAGATGACGGGGGTGGGAATGAAGATACGGGAAAGTAAGGCAGGAAGGAACAATCATTTACAAAATTGTTTATCTTGAACATCAATTTAAGTTGATAGACAAATTTTAGAATGACAGATCCACACCAGTCCAAAGGGGTTACACATGTAGTTCAAAGTGTACTCCAAACTGATAAGACTGGGGTGCTGATGCATAGGCACAAGCACCACACCCATCTGGACAGACATTAATTCCATCAGTTCCAATTGATGCAGTGTCATCTAATATATTAGATTAAAAGCTAACCTAGGTATACACATGGATTTCGGGTGGCATGGTGGCATAGTGGTTCATATTGCTGCTTCACAGAGCCAGGGATCCCGGTTCAATTCCTGGCTTGGATTACTGTCTGTGTGGATTCTGCACGTTCTCTCCGTGTCTGCATTGATTTCCTCCGGATACTCTCGTTTCCTCCCACAGTCCAAAAGCCGTGCTGGTTAGGTGCATTGGTCCTGCTAAATTCTTCCTCAGTGCACCGAACAGGTGTGGCAACTAGAGGATTTACACAGTAACTTCATTGCAGTGTTAACGTAAGCCTACTTGTGACACTAATAAATAAACTTTAAAACGTTAAAGAACCTTGAATTTAAATTTATGATACATTCATAAAATCATGAAGAAATAAGCCGCAAAAGATGCATTCCTGTTTAAATGCAAAAGGCAGAGGGAGGAAATTGCAGGTACATTGGTTATACTTTTCCAATTATAGTTTTAAAATGTGTCTATCAGCTTGAATTGTTGCTCAAGATAATCAATTTTGTAAATGATTGTTCCTTCCTGCCTTGCTTTCCCATATCATTTTATGGGAAGCAATTAATTATCCAGCAATGAAACAAACAAGTGACTTCCCCAAGCTGTTCAGCTCTTGATCCTCTGGATAGGGTGGTGAGTCAGCCTGAGAGCTGCCAACCTTTATGCTGAATTGCAAAAGGCGCATGTCACCACATGAGGAGCTTTCAAACTCGTTTCAGCCTACTTGGTAGGAAAGATCTACTGTGTATGTATGAACATTTGGCTTGCAATTGTAATTCCAATTTCAATTCTCTTCCCACACCTAATGATGCACTAAGGCAGAGTTTCATCTGTTTCCATAGCTAGTAACTCCCGGAACAGGTTGCTAGTCTGTCACCAGGGACTAATAGCTTGAGGGACACCACTCCACATCAAGTGTGGCTGGCCAGGAGTCTCTCCAGCTCTTACCCTCAGTCATTGGTATAATTCTGGCCCACATCAGTAACTATGCAAAGTATGGGTCGTATACAATTATTGTTTGCAGACTTTCTCTGGAATCTATTTGCCCTCACCCACTTCATTCCATATTTCTTTATCCATGATTGACAAATCAATATTCCCACGACAGGGATGAACGTTAAGAAATGTTGGTTTTGTCACCAACAGATGTAGGAGTGCCAGTCAGACAACAAATGAGCTCAGAGGTGCTGACAGCTACAAATTCCTGTTATTTTTGTAAAACACAGATACTGACCATGCTTTCCGCTTATACATTTTAGAACAAATCCAATCAAGTTTGAAAAGAAGCTGTCAATTTTTCTTTCACTAAATTCGTTAACCATCAGTTGATGGTGAGGAATCCAGAGGGCTGACTAACTTTAGTAAAAGTCCTCAGTGTAAAGCATCTCGGAACCTGCCACCAGACTCAGGCTCGAATCATTCATGAAAATTCAGGCACAAACTTAGATGGCTCGTCTGTCTAGAGGTATGATTCTCACTTCGGGATCTTCACTGAATGAATATGCAAGAGGTCCTGTGTTCAAATCCCAGATAAGCCCTCAGGGTGGCATGGTGGCACAGTGGTTAGCTCTGCTGCCTCACAGCGTCAGGGACCTGGGTTCCAATTCCGATCTCGGGTCACTGTGTGGAATTTTGTACGTTTCACCCGTGTCCGTGTGGGTTTCCTCCGGGTGCTCCGATTTCCTGCCACACTCCAAAGATGTGCAGTTTCGGTGGATTGGCCACGCTAAATTGCCCCTTAGTGTCCAAATATGTGCAGGTTAGATTGAGTGGCCATGCAAAATTGCCCCTTAGCATCAGGGGGAATAGCAGGGTAAATACGTGCGGTTACAGGGATAGGGCCTGGGTGGGATTGTGATTGGTGCAGATTTGATGGTCAAATGGCACAGTGGGGATTCTATGAATTTAAAACAGGCCAGAAACTGTACCTAGTCTTCACACATCCTGACATGTCCATTCCTTGCTTTGCAATGTCTTCTGTCATTAATTTAGAAATTATAAAGGAGCTTGGTGAACCAGTTTAATGATTCATCACCGTCAATCAAGCGTTTTCTGAACTACCTCTCAATTCTTGCATGGAGCGTGGGTGTCACTGGCAAGGCCCACAGTTGTCGTCCATCCCAAAATGCCTTTGAGCAGAAGCTCATATTCCACCTTTACGAAGTGCCGTAGTACGTCTGGTGTTGGTGCATCTGTGGTGCTGTTAGAAAGGAGAATTTCAGGATTTTGATCCTGTGAGAGCAGAAGGAACAGCAATACAGTTTCAAGTTGGGATGGTGAGAGGCTTGGAAGAAATCCTGCACTTAGTGCTGCTCCTGTGTGCCTGCCTCCTTTGCTTCTTTCTAGCTAGTCAAGACCACAGAAAGTGCTGTCAAAGTAGCCCTGGAAAGTTGCTGCACTGTGTCTTGCAGATGTTACACACTGCTGTCACTGCGCACCAGCAGAGAGTAAGTGTTTAAAGCAGGCTCCTCTGGCCGTTTCGCTCAGGGATGGGGTGCATATTTATACTTTCTGACTCAAGGAGCAAAACAACTGAACTTCAAAACGAAAGGAAAGAAACAATTGTTGAGCAAAACTCCAGCGATATCATAACAATAATTTTAAACAAGTAGTAAAAATAGCCAGCGTGTGAGAGGGCCAGTGTTTGTGGGTGCATGTATGTGTCAGTGTACGGTGCTAAACGTGAGTGAGAAACCCGAGATTAGGCATAAGACAGACCCCCACTCATCCCCACAAACTCAGTCTCTCTCTAGATAGGCTCACTGGTCTGCCTATCAGAGTAAGAAGTTTAACAACACCAGGTTAAAAGACTTTAACCTGGTGTTGTTAAACTTCTTACTGTGTTTACCGCAGTCCAACGCCGGCATCTCCACATCATGACTGCCTATCAGAAGCAGGATAGAACTGGCCCATGATTGGAGAGCAGCTCCAAGAATAACCTCCTGTTGAAACTCACCCGATTGACTAGGATTTTTAAAGCCAGTGCTGGGGGCTTTAGAGGCCGCATCCTTCCCCTGGATTACTCTGGATAAGCCTGGTTTATGATGCTAGCGGGCTGCCTTGTCCTGGATGGTGTTGAGTTTCTTGAGCGTTATTGGAGCTGCAGACAAGTAGAGACTATTCCGTCACACTCCTGACTTGTGATTTGTAGACAGGTTTTGAAGAGTCAGGAGATGAATTACTCACCGCAGAATTCGCGTCTGACCCACACTAGTAGCCGCAATATTTATATGACTAGTCCAGTTCAGTTTCTGGTCAATGGTAACCACCAGGATGTTGATAGTGGGAGATTCAGTGATGGTAATGTTGTCGTACGTCTTTTCTCCCTTGCTATTTTTACAATCAATACATGAAAGTGGGGAAAAAAAATAAACAAAATGTACAGCAGGTTATTGGCAGAGGGTGTGCTGTACTAATAAGACGCATCCATTTGAAAGTCTGGTTTCTGTAAGCAATTTTGGCCCTAATTGCTGATTACCAGAATGAGAATTTGTCAGGAAGTGTTAAACAAACACTGGCAGTTTGAGCACCCAATCAAACTCAGTTTTCATGGAATAGTATGTGGGGCTCCAATCACCCAGTTTGAATGAAGGTGTGGAGTGCTCTCGCTGGCTCATTGTGGCATGTTGCTGGATGGTTCAGGGATTGAGTGAGTGAGTGGGTGAACAGGTTCTCAGATGCAACCCTGTGTTAGGGACCAGATCAGAAACTTCAAGGTATTTTATGAAGTTAGTCCAGACCTCAACGTTTACTTTTGATTTTTCCATTAGGATGAGCATAAGGTGTTTTGCTCCACGTATGAGTCAATTGACTCACGAAGAAGCATTTATCAAAACAAACTTTATTTAAGAAGACGTGAGAATATAACAAAAAGAATTAGCATAACTTTTACCAATTAAAATACTTAAACTCTAACAACTTAAAGCAGAATCTGACTTGATTATTCTGTGTAAGCCGAGCTCCACCCAGTCATATGACCTTACCTGTCAATCAACCTAATCAAGTCCTGCTCTGCAAATCCCCCCAAGGAACCACTAAAAACATCAGAACAACATGAGTCAGATTGAAACAAACATTCTAACAATTATGAGCAATTATGTTGCTGCAGCAACAATACAAGGCTGCTAGATATAAACAAAATGGCATCAGTAATAAAAAAAAGATCCTGCTCAAGAAGCATAACAAATAAATTTATCGTCACAACTAGCGATCCTGGTGAACCAAGTCCAGAGGGGGAGGGCTGTCCTGGACCCTAGCAGTGGGCTAGGGGTAAGACATTGCCTTGCTCTCTTGTTTCCCTGTTCTGCCGGAACTGGTGCTGTTCTGTCTTGCCTCATATCCTCATCCCGTTCCGCCTCCAAGTCCGAAACCCCGAGCATGATGTCAGCCACCAACCACTTCCTTTCTCCTGATGATTCCTATAAAGTGTCCAATATGGGAGCAGCACAAAACTTACTCTTTTTAAATCAAGTTTTCAGAGAATTTTGAGAATAAATGTTGCTTGACTATTGATGAAGCCTTGACAAGGTGTCCCAGAAAGTCTCCCGATGTGGTTTGGACATCCTGTTCGCAGCGCCACAGTTAATGAGTAAGAAATGGTGATTACCCCTTTAGATAGCAATAGAAACCAACACAAATTCTGGCTGGAATTTTCCAAACATTTCCCGCAGCTGGGATTCTCTGGTCCCGCCGCAGTGAATGGAAATTCGGCTTAATGACAAATTTTCCGTTCTTGCTGGCAGTGGCAGCGGGCTATGAACGATGGCGGAATTCCGGCCACTGTATTTACTTCACACCATCTGGTTTCTGTTAGTAGACAGTGTTAGCTGAAGTGCGAGCCACCAAAATCCCATGTTGCCCTTTTAATAATAGTTCTCTATCACGTATTCTACTGGTGCCTGTCCTGATAGGACCCGAAAATGTGGTTAGATCGTTGGAAAGCCTGACCTGGGGTTTAGAAGTGAAGGAGACCACAAGCAAGGAGAAAGGTGGAAAGGTGAAATCTAATAATAAACGGGAAAAATTGCACAATGACAAAATTAGAAAAGGAAGCTTTAAAAGAAGAAATGAGCTGACACTAACAGCAGCAACAACTTGCATCTATATATAGCACATTTAGTGTAGGAAAGTGGCCCCAGGGACTTGATCAGACACTATTTGGTATTGAGCCACATGGGGAAATAAGAATCACACTATTAGCCATGAACCATGCCAACCATATTTCCCAAACCTATGATCTTACACGCTCAATGACACACTTTCATCTCTCTTGACGGAAAAGATGACGGACAACTGGAGGGAGGAGGAGCTAACTGAGGGGGCAGAGGCATGTTCCAGCCCCTATGGAGGAGGCAATGCTGGCTATTATTGGATAGTCCATTGCCGAGGCTGTGGCAAGGCTGAATCTATTGCTGATGATGGTGATCGGGATTCTATCATTGGGGTGTTTCTCATACTCCTGCCTGAGTTTCATTTTCTACTCTGTACAGCAACAGGTCCGACATTAAATCATAGAATCATAGAGTCCCTGCAGTGCAGAAGGAGGTCATTCAGCCCATCGAGCCTGCAACAACCACAGTCCCACCCAGGCCCTACCCCTGTAACCCCACATATTTACCCTGCTAATTAATTCCCCAATTTAGCATGGCCAATCAACCTAACCCGCACATTTTTGGACTGTGGGAGGAAATCGGAGCACCCGGAGGAAATCCACTCTGTTGGGTGAAGACAGATGCAAAGTGTAGACGGGGGTTGCCTCTCGAGGCTATGTATTTGCTCAGACTTAAGCTAAATACAAAGACTCAAACTACAGTGTACTGATGTTGGAGACTTGACTTTACTTAACTAAATGATTGATTGGGAGAATGATATGAGGAAGCCCTGCACTCAAGGTAAAGAATGCATGCCGCCGGATATATGTCTGAAGAACAATACCCCCGTGAAGGCAATTATACATTCCCAAAATCATCTTGCCTACCTTTCCGGTGAGCATTATCCAGTAAACATTAATACAAATCAGTCAATAATCATCCTGTCATTAACTCCAGCCAAGAACAATACACATCATGACCTAATGGGGTTTCATTTGTTATTAAATTACAGACGTTACCTCCCTTCTGTTGCCCAGCAATATGGGACGCTGGACAGTGAAATGGGAGAATGATTCCCAGTGAATTGAACCCACGTGACTCTCATCCGACCCCGAGAAATTCTTTATGTCTGCTCACCATCTGCGTTATCTCTCCGAGTTGTATGACCCTATTCATAAGGTTAGCATTGGTTGCCATCTTGTTCCTGACCACTGCTGATAGCATTACTGCTTTGAGTGGAACTATTGTTCCTTTCCACTCCGACCAGGGTCTGCTATATTTTGTCATTGACTGAAGTTTCACAAAATGTAACCAAAAGCATGCATCTTGTAAATTCAAATATATGTTTTAAATGAAGAATATTTATTAACCATACAGAGCTGTCTTCTATGGCAACAGCCCTGGCTGGCTTATGTTCCCATAGTCCAAGATCATTCATTCTAAAGTTAGTGTTATGTTAGTGTTCCTAAATCTATAATTGTGTGTTTATTCGCCTAATTAGCCCCCCGACATCGCAAAGTAACTGTTTAGTTTATCTGTCATTTCCCTGTTCTCCATTGCCAATTCTCTTGCCGCACCTGTAATGGGCCAACATTTTATCTATTTTCACATACATACCTAAAGGAACTTCTGCAGTCCACCTTTATGTTCCTCGTTGGTTTGCATTCATATTCCCTTTTTCCTTTCTTTATCAGTTTCTTGGTCTTCCTTTGCTGGATTCTAAATTGCTCCAAATTCTTCAGACTGGCAGTGCCCAGGGGGCATCCCCTCCATTATGTCCGATCTCCTGGGGGGACTCCATGCCCTCTCTTCACTGTAGCGAGGTCAGCTGTCAGCTCCCCATTAGTGGAGAGCTGTTGTAAACCCCGTTGGAGTGAACCCAATGGTCTGGCTTGAAACAATGAATTTTAATCCCCTAAGGATAAGAGAGGGGAGAGACTAGCAGGCCAGGAGAATCCCCCCACCCATCCCTTTGTCTGTTGTAGGCCATATTGTATTTTGTTAAATACTAGCCCTTGCCTGTCTACCATCAAATCTTTTAATGCATTTTCCCAATCCACCATAACCTACTTTCCACTCATACTTTCATAGTTTTCTTCCATCAGATTTAAGACCTTAAGTTTCAGAAAGAACTGTATCACATTCAAACTTAATGCAAAATTCCATCATGTTATGATCAATTTTCCCAAAGGCTCCTTTAGAGTTAGGTTATTAACTAATTGTTTAAGAGAGAGAACAAAATTTCCCAAAGTAATTACATCAATTTATCCTCGCACATATAATATAAATACATTTACAGATCCCTGAGGTCGGCAGAGCACGTGAATAAGATAGCTATGAAGGTTTATGGGGCATTTGCTTTTATCAGTCGTGGCATAGAGTTTAAGAGCAAGGAGGTAATGTTGGAGTTGTACAAAACACTGGTTAGGCCACAGCTGGAGGACTGTGTGCAGTTCTGGTCACCTCATTATAGGAAGGATATGATTGCACTAGAGGGGGTACAGAGGAGATTCACCAGGATGTTGCCTGGGATGGAGCATTTGAGGTATGAGGAGAATCCCGCCACTAGCAAACAACAGCAATAAAAATGCAGCTGGGATTCTGAAGAATCTCATCCATAGTATTTGGATCAGTGAAAGAATTTTTATTATCGCTTCATCATGTTTTATCACTGTTTCATGTCTCAGGTAAATATTATTTCTCTGGGGTCTTCCTGTTCACACATTTGTAGTTAGACATTCTAAGGTCATTCTATAATCCAGAAAATTCCAAAATCCAGAAATGCCTAGGGTTAGAATGGTCACCATGTAGTAATTCTATTTATAACAATACGTCATTAAGACTCAATAGCGATTGGGAGAAGTCACCATCTGGAAAACCCCGTATTGTTTCAATATGTTATTACAGTCATAAATTTGCATGTGAAAAGAGTAAAATGGATAAGCAAATATTTCATATCAAATAATTGATCTTTTTGGAGTTTTTGCTCTACGCATACATTTTGATGAACATGATAAGGACCGAAGTTAAAACCTGATAACATCATTAGCATCATACAAAAATGTAATGTAAATCAATGTGAATATAGTTTTATCAGTTAGCCACCTTGTTACCCAAATAGCTGGGAAGGAATTTGTTTTTTTAATGGTCAAAGCTGTAAAAATCTCAAACCATCTCATTCTATTAATGGTCACTCCTTGCTGAGAGATGGCCCATTATTTTCAAACAGTTTTCTCCTCCTGTAATAATTCTGCCAAGGCCAGTCTGCCATCGCTAAGAAACCCTTTATTGATAACCAAAGAAAGAGAACAAAGAACAAAGAAAATTATAGCACAAGAACAAGCCCTTCGGCCTTCAAACCTGCACCGACCATGCTGTCCGACGGAGCTAAAACCCCCTACGCTTCCCGGGACCATATCCCTCTATTCCTATCCTGTTCATGTATTTGTCAAGATGCCCTTTAAAAGTCACTATTGTATCTGCTTCCACTACCTCCCCTGGCAGTGAGTTCCAGACACCCACCACCCTCTGTGTAAAAAACTTGCCTCGTACATCTCCTTTAAACCTTGCCCCTCACACCTTAAACCTATGCCCTCTAGAAATTGACTTGGTCCACTCTGGAAAAAAGCTTACAAGTCGATACCCAAGATTATGAGGGACATGGACAGCAGCTGTTCCCCTTGGTTGAAAGGTCAGTCAGGAGGGGACAGAGGTTCAAGGTGAGGGGCAGGCGGTTTAGGAAGGATATGAGGAAAAACATTTTTACCCAAAGGGTGGTGACAGTCTGGAATGCGCTGCCTGGGAGGGAGGTAGAGGCGGGTTGCCTCACATCTTTTAAAAATACTTGGATGAGCACTTCGCATGTCATAATATTCAGGGCTATGGGCCAAGTGCTGGCAGAGGGAGTAGATGGAGTTCAGGTGTTTCTAATGGGCGGTGCAGACCCAATGGGCCGAAGGGCCTCTTCTGCACTCTATAATTCTTTGATGCTGTTCTATTCTATTCTAACCAGGAACCTACTACAACGGTCTGGGTTAAAGCAATGGATTTTAATCCCCTGCTGCACATTTCCATTGGGCAAGCCTCTGCCCACTCAATAAGGGAGTTTGTACTCCACGAAGCCCACGGGGAGATCTATTGACGATCCTCCATGCCCTTCACGGCTGTCATAACATCCCCATCCCTTCGGTCCATTTCTTCCCAAGCACCCCCACTGCAAGGAGGTCCTTTCCACCACTTAGCAGTTGGTCTGAGGCCCGTCGGAGGCGGGGCCGGGTCAGGTGGTGGGAACCGAATGGTGGTCCTTCATTTCCGAGAGGATGTCATAGAGTTACTGATGCAGGCTCTTCTTCGGGTTCTTGCTTCAGCCGGGATTCCCTCTTCCTCTGCTTCTAATTGGATCAATTGCCTTAATTCATTCACATCCTCGTGATCTTCAGTAAATCTACAGTCAGCAGGCACTGGATCCGATAGGCCTAAGATTGGCATGCGGGGTTAAATTTGGACAATGATTTGGGTGGAGAGTGCCTTCTGCAGACACATCCAAATTGTACATGGGACATAGTGGAGTGAGGGAGGGCTCCACCAAAAAAGAATGTGCAAGTGCCCAGGTTGCCTTTGTAGCATGAGGGTTTGCAAGGGTTAATGCGTGGGACTGTATGAATAGCATCTACCCATAATGATAAGATAAGAGAATATGTGACTCAGAGAGGGGTGGGAGGATGTCCATGGCTTCAGGGGTGCAACACCTAGTTGTGGATCCCTGGTTCAGAAAATAAATCAGTTGTTTTTGAACATGCACACATTTCAGTGATCATTCTGAAGCTAGACTATCTAACATATAATAGCCCCAACAACCCACGAGGGTTCAGTTTATTACATGTTCACTCTACGCTGTCAGTTTTCCATGGAAAATCATTACTTCTTGTACTTCACAAGTTTTTAGTGAAGGCAGCAGATTTCAGTTCTCCTTCGGGCACTAGCCATTTAAGCAGTTTCACTATAAATAGCATCTTTCTGGTATCCTACACACATCTCTGTGTTCAAATGCTGTGAAGTGGTTTTTCAAGTATTTTCCCTCACAACTCCCGTGTCCCTATCACACTCATCTGCCTCTGAGAAGAAAGGTGCTGCTCAAAAAGAAAGTACAGTAGATTATTTTAAGGTGAATGGCAAAGGATTTTTGGCAGCACCCTCCCTTATTGAACACATTGTGCAATCAAACTGGAGACGACATCATTGGCTTGACTTTACACCCACTGTGGGAAACCTCACCACCTGCTGGTCCCACTCATTCCTGAAACGGGAGGTGATCTGGGCTTCCTTTGCTCAATATCCAATTCTGGCCCTGTCCACTGCCCAGCATTCTTCCTCCTCCTCAGCATCGCCAGCCCAACCGCTCTCCTCAACATCCGAGGAGATTTGGCGCTCGCGCATCTTCCCTAGGTCTAGGTTGTCTCTCCTCTGCAGCGCTGGGTTGTGGAGAACACAGACCACAATAAAGCAGGAGACCCTCTGGGGCCTGTATCGTGGGTCACCCCCCCCCCCCCCCCACCCCTGCCACCGCCCCCCCTGCCACCCTCCCCCCAACCAGTTCAAGCACTGAAATTGCATCTTCAACAGTGTGACTGCCTGCTCCACCAACACATATTGTAGTGCGAGCCTCACTGTATCGAGTCTCCGCTGGTGTCTGTGGCCTCCACACTGGCATCATCAGTCATCTCCTGTGCTGCCGTGGAACGAACCACCAGCATGAATATTCACAGTGACTGTAATCTTAAGGGCAAGAGAAGGAAACGAGAGAGTGCAGAACATAGTGTTACAGTCATAGCTAGGGTGTAGAGAAAGATCAACTTAATGCAAGGTAAGTCCATTCAAAAGTCTGACAGCAGCAGGGAAGAAGCTGTTCTTGAGTCAGTTGGTACGTGACCTCAGACTTTTGTATCTTTTTCCTGAAGGAAGAAAGTGGAAGAGAGAATGTCTGGGGTGAGTGGGGTCCTTAATTATGCTGGCAGCTTTGCCAAAGCAGCGGGAAGTGTAGACAGAGTCAATGGATGGGAGGCTGGTTTGCGTGATGGATTGGGCTACATTCATGATCTTTTGTAGTTCCTTGCGATCTTGGGCAGAGCAGGAGCCATACCAAGCTGTGATACAATCAGAAAGAATGCTTTCTATGGTGCATCTGTAAAAGCAGGGTCAGGGAAATGGTGTCTGCTGTGGACCTGTTGCGGCGGTAGGCAAACTGTAGTGGATCCAGGTAGTCCGGGAGGCTGGAACTGATTCATGCCATGACTAACCTTTCAAAGCACTTCATAACGCTGGATGTCAGAACCACCGACCTATAGTTATTAAAGCACGCTGCTTGGTTTTTCTTAGGTACCGGGATGACAGTCGTCTTCTTGAAGCAGATAGGAACCTCAGATTGTTGTAAAGAGAGATTGAAGATGTCTGTGAATACCTCCGCCAACTGATCCACACAGGATCTGAGTGCAGGATCTGAGTATAAACTAGAAGCAGAACTGGACTATGTCCACCATCTACAAGGCACAATTCAAGAGTGTGATGGAATACTCCCCACTTGCCTGGACGAGTGCAGCTCCAGAAACACTCAAGAAGCTCGACACCATCCAGGAAAGTGCAGCACCACTTTCACCATCTTAAACATTCACTCCTTCCACTCGCAACATACAGGGGCAGCAGTGTGTACTATCCACAAGTTGCACTGCAGGAACTCTCCAAGGATCATTCAACAGCACCTTCCAAACCCGCAACCTCGAAGGTGTGCCTTGGAAGGGAAACTGCAGCTGGTGGTGCTCCCATGTATCTGTTGTCCTGCAGTTTCCCTTCCAAGGCACATACAGTCCTGACTTGGCAGAGTGTTGGTTCCAGTGAGAAAAATGATGAGTGGCCTCACTCGTCCCGAAACCGTAAAATCCCGCACAAGGTCAATGGACCTTCCCAAGCTCCGCCCCTTGCCTGCTCCAATTCCCATGGTGGGCGAGCTGGTAAAATTCCAGCCGAAATGTTTCTCTCCAAAGAAACAGACAAGTTTTCTCCCCAGATCCTACCCACTCCGTCACACAAAAACAGGTAGGCGTGTTTCACGCCATCATGCAGAGGGGCAGGGCCTCAAAATGCCGACAAACCAGCTGCATTGAGATTAGGGTGCCACGTTCAAAGGACGCTCTGATCAGACCAAAAAATGACCTCTTCCGGACACACTCTCTTCCACCTTCTTCTGTTGGGAAAAAGATACAAACGTCTGAGCTCATGTGCCAACCGACTCAAGAACAGCTTCTTCCCTGCTGCTATCAGACTTTTGAATGGACCTACCTCGCATTAAGTTGATCTTTCTCTACACCCTAGTTATGACTGTAACACTCCATTCTGCACCCTCTTCTTTTCTTCTCTATGAACGGTATGCTTTTTCTGTACAACGCACAAGAAACAATACTTTTCATTGTATACTAATACATGTGACAATAATAAATCAAATTAAATAGATATTTTTAGTGTATTCAAATTTTCCATCTGCTGTGGTGGGATTCAAACCCCAGTCCCAGAGCATTACCCGAACACAAAGGGTCAATTTAGCATAGCTAATCAATCTAACCCATGCATCTTTGGACTTGGGAGGAAACCGGAGCATCTGGAGGAAATGCATCTTTGGGCTGTGGAAGGGAACTGGGGCATCTGGAGGAAACCCACGCAGACACGAGGCGAACCTACAAACTCCACACAGACAGTGACCTGAGGCCGGAATTGAACCCGGGTCCCTGGTGCTGGGAGGCTGCTGTGCCAACCACTGTGACACTGTGCTGCCCTCATTCCATACATAGTTTATTTAGTCACTACACCTCCCTACTGGATAAAGTCTGTAGGAGGAACATGTCACATTATCAGGTTCCTTGCACTGGCTGAAATGTGAGTCAGTGGGAGGGGAAGTGAGTGGGCTAAGGAAACTCATTTCTTCTCCATTCTGAATTTAGCCAGCCTTCAGTTCAATCAGAGGACTCTTGAATATTGATGATTATGTTGTTTGAGGCAATGTGTTTGTGCTGAGTTAAGTGTCCAAACATGGATTGCATGCTGTTCAGTATTTCCCCATTTCCTGGCAGAATCCAAACATCATTCGCTGCATTTGAGTGGTGTTACTCATGGGTACATTTCTAAAATGTGGTCAGCACTGTCCCTGACATAATCCAGTGGAAAACTCGTAGGCAGCCTCATCATTGCTGGATAAAAAAACATGCTGGAGAAAAAGATTTTTTAAATTTACGGGATGTGGGCTTCACTAGCTAGACCACCATTTATTGCCCATCCCTAGTTAGAACAAACGAGAACAAAGAACAATACAGCACAGGAACAGGCCCTTCGGCCCTCCAAGCCCGCGCCGCTCCCTGGTCCAAACTAGACCATTCTTTTGTATCCCTCCATTCCCACTCCATTCATATGGCTGTCTAGATAAGTCCTAAACGTTCCCAGTGTGTCTGCCTCCACCACCTTGCCCGGCAGCGCATTCCAGGCCCCCACCACCCTCTATGTAAAATACGTCCTTCTGATATCTGTGTTAAACCTCCCCCACTTCACCTTGAACCTATGACCCCTCGTGAACGTCACCACCGATCTGGGAAAAAGCTTCCCATCATTCACCCTATCTATGCCTTTCATAATTTTATACACCTCTATTAGGTCACCCCTCATCCTCCGTCTTTCCAGGGAGAACAACCCCAGTTTACCCAATCTCTCCTCATAACTAAGCCCTTCCATACCAGACAACATCCTGGTAAACCTCCTCTGCACTCTCTCTAAAGCCTCCACGTCCTTCCGGTAGTGTGGCGACCAGAACTCGGCGCAGTATTCCAAATGCGGCCGAACCAACGGTCTATACAACTGCAACATCAGACCCCAACTTTTATACTCTATGCCCCGTCCTATAAAGGCAAGCATGCCATATGCCTTATTCACTACCTTCTCCACCTGTGACGTCACCTTCAAGGATCTGTGGACTTGCACACCCAGGTCCTTCTGCGTATCTACACCCTTTATGGTTCTGCCATTTATCGTATAGCTCCCCCCTACTTTAGCTCTACCAAAATGCATCACTTCGCATTTATCTGGATTGAACTCCATCTGCCATTTCTTTGCCCAAATTTCTAGCCTATCTATATCCTTCTGTAGCCTCTGACAATGTTCCTCACACTCTGCAAGTCCAGCCATTTTCGTGTCGTCCGCAAACTTACTGATCACCCCAGTTACACCTTCTTCCAGATTGTTTATATAAATCATGAACAGCAGAGGTCCCAATTGTTGCCCTTGAGAAGGTGGTGGTGAGCTGACTTCTTGAACCACTGTAGTCTATGCGGTGTAGGTACACCCACAGTACAGTTAGAGAGGTGGTTCCAGGATTTTGACCCAGCGGCAGTGAAGGAACAGCGTTACATTTCCAAGTCAGGATGGTGAGTGACTTGGAGGGGAACCTCCAGGTGATGGCATTCCCATGTTCCTGCTGCCCCTGGATGGTAGCGGTCATGGATTTGGAAGGCCAGATTACACCAGCACTTCCCTGAAGGATCCTCCCAACTGCATTCTGACAAATTTCATTTTGTTTCAAAGCAACCAAACGATTATTTCCAGATTAAGTACTATCTCCAGAACCCTACGACATTTTGTCAGCTTCAGTGAAAGCCCAGACTTACTGCACTCCACAAATAACCTTCAGTGGACACTTCTGTAGTCTGTGTACCACTCTTGCCTCCATGACCAGAACGGAAAACCTGATTGTTGCCTGGAAACATTACAATGGCAAATTATTAATGAAGGAGGAACTGAAAAGCTATGTTGTCAGGCCCAAACACCACCACCTGTGACAAATGCAGAAGGGCCAATTCAGCGGAGGCATTGTGACAGGACTAGTCATCCAGAGACCTTGGTTCAAATCCCACCGTGGCAAATGGCAAAATTTGAATTAAATCAAATTAAAATTCTGAAACCATTGTTGTTAAAGGCCCATCTGGCTAATTAATGTCCTTTAGGGAAGGAAATTTGCTGTCCTTACCTGGTCTGGCCTACCTGTGACTCCATATCCACAGCAATGTGGTTGACTCTTAAATGGCCCGGCAAGCCACTCAGTTCAAGGGCAATTAGGGCTGGACAATAAGTGCTGGTCCAGCCAGCGATTCCCACATCGCATGAATGAATAAAAGACAAACTGCAGGCTGCATGTATTCTACACATTCCACCCTTCAAAATCAGAGGGTGCTGGAAAGGTCATTCCCTGCATCCAACAGTCCAGGAGAACATCAGGAATAAGGGTGGCACGGTGGTTAGCACTGCTACCTCACAGCGCCAGGGGTCCGGGTTCAGTTCTGACCTCGGGTCACTTTCTATGTGGAGTTTGCACTTTCTCCCCGTGTCTGCGTGGGTTTCCTCCGGGTGCTCCGGTTTCCTCCCACATTCCAAAGATGTGATTGGCCAGGTTGATTGGCCATGCTAAATTGCCACTTAGTGTCACGGGACTAGCAGGGCAAATACATGTGGCTATGGGGATAGGGGCTGGGTGGGACTGTGATCGGTGCAGACGCGATGGGCTGAATGGCCTCCTTCTGCACTGTAGGAATTCTATTCTAAGGTCAATGACACAGGCCAGGGTACCTACCACAAATTGGAGCACTTTCTCTTGGCAAACCTGCTGTAGTGAAGGCAATGATAGTTGTATAGTATGCTCTTCTCTGAGTTTATGAAGTATACAGTCAGAACTCTGTCCACTAGAGAGCAAACAGACCCCCCACACATTCAGTTGAGGAAAAATATCTTTCTTCTTAACTTCCCTGTTGAGGAAAAGGTGATCCTTTCTGGATGAACAATCTTTGCTGATCAGAATTACTGTTCATCACAATTATCTGCCCATCGCAAGTGTGTCTCACAACTTCATAACAAAAAGGTTGTTCATATTTTAAATGACACCCACCCAAAATAAATCTTGGAGAATTTAATCTTAAGTTTTTAACATGTGGACATAAGAAATAGGAGCAGGGATAGACTATATAGAGGGCGGCACAGTGCCACAGTGGTTAGCACTGCTGCCTCACAGCGCCAGGGATCCAGGTTCAATTCTGGCCTTGGGTACTGTCTGTGTGGAGTTTGCACTTTTTCTCCATGTCTGCGTGGGTTTCCTCCGGGTGCTCTGGTTTCCTCTCACAGTCCAAAAATGTGCGGGCTAGGTTGTTTGGCCATGCTAGCTTGCCCCTTAGTGTCAGGGGTATTAGCAGGGTAAATGTATATGGTTATGGGAATAAGGCCTGGGTGGGATTGTGGTCAGTACAGAATTGATGGGCCAAAATGGCCTCCTTCTGTGCTGTAGGGATTCGATGATTCTATATAGCCCATCGAGATTGCTGATCTCTGACATCAATACCATTTTCCTGTCCATTCCCTATATTCCCTGATTCTCTGAGAGACAAAAAAAAACAATGGAGTATTTACTCTCTGGAGTAAAACATTCTGAAAATTCACAACCCTCGAATTGAAGAAATTGTTCCTCATCTCAATCCTTAATAATTAGCCCTTTATTCCTGAGACTCTGCCCCATATTC
Source organism: Mustelus asterias (assembly GCF_964213995.1). Taxonomy (NCBI): domain Eukaryota; kingdom Metazoa; phylum Chordata; class Chondrichthyes; order Carcharhiniformes; family Triakidae; genus Mustelus; species Mustelus asterias. The sequence goes on from NC_135808.1 coordinate 64,649,500, forward strand.
TAAATTCTTTGGCCAGACAATCAGTTAATGTTTATCTCCCTCAGCAAGCTGGTGTCACGGTAGGCTTGAGAATAGTCTTTCTGAAACAAAGAAGCTTTGCCTTAACAACTACCAATCACTTGTTTTAACTCAAGGTCTGTGGTGAGAATCCTTTGACTGACTCTATCCCTGGTCCTTCCATACACAAATATGTGAAAGCAAAAGACATCAACTATGTTTTCCCGATATTCCCACTCGAATCCCTGGTCTAACTTTATGCCAACCCCAAATAACTCTTTCAGAAATGAATCTCTAATTTTCAATTGATTCAGCTGCAGCTTATTCATGTGGGACCAGAAAACAAATGCATTCCGAGAGAAGGTTGCCATTGGAAAATGTTAATTCTGTGTTTCACTCTGCCTGACCAGTTCAGTATTTTCAATAGTTTCAGTTTTATTTCCTCCAGCAACCACGGTATTTTGCTTCCAATTTTTGATCACGTGCATGTCACCTGCGTGAAATGGTTTTGAATTTGAATGGGTGAAACCAGGTCAAAATCAAGAAGTGCATAAGTGGGGAATTGATATAACCCTTTGTAATAACTTCAAAGCTGACTCGCTGTGACTTCAAGTTATGAAGGATTTATTACCAACTATATGTACAAGCAATGATCTGACAGAACTACAGTACACATCTACTCTTTTCTCCTCTCTGGCTCCAACTGAGGACATATGCCCTTGTTCCTGATTGGCTTGGCTTCCCACATTGCCCCTCCATAGGCCCAATCATGTGACCCTCAAGGATTGCCTCCTTAAAGGGATCATTCGACTACATCCCTTCAAATTTATCCAGCTCTGGCACAGCAGCATGGTAGCATAGTGGCTAGCACTGCTCCCTCAGCACCGGGAACCCGGATTCAATTCCAGCCTCGGGTGACTGTCTGTGTGGAGTTTGCGCATTCTCCCCATGTCTGCGAGGGTTTCCTCCAGGTGCTCTGGTTTCCTCCCACACTCCAAAGATGGATGGGTTAGGTTGATTGGCCATGATAAGTTGACCATTGGGGGGAATTTTCACATATCCCTACATGAGAATTGTTTTGGGGGGGTGGGGGGGGGGGGCGTGGTGGTGGGTACCATGCAAAAGCCCGTTGACCTCAGGCAGGGTTTTCTGGTTTTGGGGTGAGCGTAGTCAGAAAATCCTGCCCTTAGTGTTAGGAATAAATATGTGGGGTTGTGGGATAGGGTCTGGGTGGGATTGTTGTATTGCAGACTCAATGGGCCGAATGGCCTCCTTTCTGCAGTGTAAGGATTCTATGTTCCACCAATTTAAGGATATGTTGAGATGTAAATCAAAAGCAGATGTGCCTGTACATGTGAATTAGCTTCTTTGCGATTTCCACACTTAACTATTTTGATCAATTCCACATTATTAGACTTCCAGGTTCATTAATCATCGCAAAAACCTTGGCATCACTACTTTTCACATTGTTGCAGGAGGGAATGATATCACGGATCTTGATTTATAGGCAGCTAAATCTGCTTAAACTTCACCCACTCAAAAGGCAAAACAAAGGAGTTTCAAAATTCTTTTTGGCTGGCTTGAGTGTAAAGATGTAAACACAAGGAGTTAGACTGAAAGTACAATGGGATTTGAATGTGTCATAACTGCAGGCGTACCCATTCTTTAATCATTGAATTGAAAAGTAATAATCACAAAATGAGTAACAGGGCTGTGGGTGTTAAAAGCTTGACCCTCGTCAAAAATTTACATTAATCCAATCAGCAACGATTGGGACATGTTGACTAAAAACATTGGTTCAATTCTCTCTTCACAGATGCTGACAGAGTTGCTGAGATTTTCCAGCTTTTTCTGTTCTTGTTGTGAATAATTTGTCCGGCTCTACCAACACATCAATAAATCTCAAAGAGCTTGATGGGGATGAAATTGGACAATGTCCACAGAAGGAAATGTTAAGACAGATGAGTCAAAGAGGTAAGTTTTGGGGAGCGTCCTAAAGGTATAGAGAGATGTGGAGAGGAAGAGAGATATTTAGGAAGGAGCTTCAGATAGGAGTAGGCCATTTCCCCTTGAGCCTGCTCCACCATTCAATGAGATCCAAACTGATCTGCAGCACGGTGGCGCAGTGGTTAGCACTGCTGCCTCACAGCACCAAGCACCAGGTTCGATTTCCGACTTGGGTCTATGCGAAGTCTGTACATTTGCACCGTGTCTGCGTGTGTTTCCTCTGGGTGCTCCAGTTCCCTCCCACAGTCCGAAAGACGTGCAGGTTAGGTGCATTGGCCATGCTAAATATTCCCTCAGTGTACCCGTACAGGCACCAGAGTGTGTCAACTAGGGGATTTTCACAGTAACTTCATTGCAGTGTTAATGTAAGCTTACTTGTGACACTAATAAATAAAAAGAAAAGGTAACTTCATTTCTCAATTGCGTTCTAAATCCCCTCTTACGTTGGGCTAACGGAAACCTACTAACCTCAGTTTTCAAATGAGCAATTGATCTGACATTAATTGCCCAACTTGTAGAAGCATTACAAACTTCTACAATCCTTGACGTAAAGGAGTGCTCCTGAACTTTTTTTAAAAACCCCATCGAGTACAACTAAGCATCGCTTCTTATTTTCTTTCCAAATCCTGGGAATTCAGTGGCCAGAATGCTGAAACAAAACCCGTCAATTGTTGGAAACAATATCCTGACCTCAAAGCTTGGTAACTGGTCACAAAGAGAAATAATCTGTCCCCAGCCAAAGATTGATATTGTCCTAAAGAATTCACAGAATCCACAGAATCACTACAGTACAGGAGGAGGCCATTCAGCCCATTGAGTCTGTACTGAGAACAATCCCAGCCAGGCCCTATCCCCGTAACCCCACATATTTATCCTGCTAGTCCCCCTGATACTAGAAAGCACCTGAGAGGGAAATAAAAAGATTTTAACGGCTGCAAAGTAATAGCTGAATTGTTACAAATACACTAAATTAGAGAAATGTTCAAGATGCTCTACAGGGACGGAAGGAGGAAAGAGTTGGGAAGATTGCCCGTAACAGGGATGTGGTAAGGTGGCCCCTTTAAGGGGGTGATTGCTGAAGGCCACATGATCAGACTGGGCCTCATGAAGAGACAGTGCGGGAGGCTGAGCTAATCGGGTCAATCTGGGTCGGGAGAGGAACCTCAGTTGGAGCCAGGGAGGAGAAGAGAGTAGACTTGTGTGTTGCAGTTCTGTTCGACCATTGCTTGTACATGTATAAGTATAGGGACGGCATGGTGGCACAATGGGTAGCACTGCTGCCTCACAGCTCCAGGGACCTGGGTTTGATTCCCGGCTTGGGTGACTGTCTGTGTGGAGTTTGCACATTCTCCCCGTGTCTGCAGTGGTTTCCTTCGGATGCTCCGGTTTCCTGCCACACTCCAAAGATGTGTGGGTTAGGTGTATTGGCCTTGCTAAATTGCCCCTTAGTGTCCCGGGATGCGTAGGTTAGAGGGATTAGTGGGGTAAATATGTGGGGATACGGCTTGGGTGAGATTGTTGTCGGTGCAGACTCGATGGGCCGAATGGTCTCCTTCTGCACTGTAGGGATTCTATGAAGTACTGTTGATAAAAACCCTTCATATCTTGAATCCACAACAAGTTGCCTTCAAAGTTATTACAAGGGACATGCAAGTGGGTTTAAGGAGAGTCTTTAAGGGAACGGAGAGGGCAGGAGAACCAGAGAAATTTAGAAGGCCAAAGTCTGGGGCCTGTAGACGGACGAAGGCACGGATCTCAGTGGTGCAGTGATAGGAATGGTGATGCACAAGCAACCTAATCAGGCACAAGTGCCCTATGAACCTGCCCCATGGTGGTGAATGTGGCGGTTATGAATCATCCTGGCACCATACTCTGAGTGTGCAAAATGAGTATTTTTAGACATAAAAACCACCCAGATCATGCAAAAGTGTGCTTATCTCGGGATGCTGCAGTGTACAAGCGTTTTTCATTCATATGCAGACTGTGATGTGGTTTGAGAAAATTTGTGCCTTCTTCTTCTGAGAGCAACATTTTTTTTTGTACACAGGCATTGGACATTTATTGAAAATTGAACTTGTGACGCTCCGTGTCTCACGTACACCAGATTTGTGTCTGAGCGCCAAACCCTGCTGCAGCCGTGCAAGCGTTCTTTGTGGGCATTGTCTTCACCGCTGCAAAAGATCTCGGTATCCTTGCAGGCTCCACCTGATGTAACTGACTATTTATAAGATGTCTTCTCGTGAAATGACACTTCTCAATCTGACTCGACTATATTCTGCGCTGGATTCAACCTGGATTACGGAAAGAGAAAGCCCCACTTTCGGGTAGTTTACTGGAGGCCGCCCCCGCTGCTTAGTGCCAGTGGTGTCTGGCACCCATGGTGAAGTTTCCAGGTTGGTGCTCTGAGTTAGCTGAGTACAGCGGGTGGACCCGGGGCTCAGGGAGATGAAAAATCAGCTTGGGTTCCTGCTCCGAATCACGACTTGGTAACCACTCCCTGAACACGTTTTCATACAAAGAGCCGCATGTTTTTTTATTCATTAGCGTCTGTCACAAGCAGGCTTACATTAACACTGCAATGAAGTTACTGTGAAAATCCCCTGGTCGCCACACTCTGGCATCTGTTTGGTTACACTGAGGGAGAATCTAGCATGGACAATCCACCTAACCAGCACGTCTTTCGGACTGTGGGAGAAAACCGGAGCACCCGGAGGAAACCCACACAGACACAGGGGGAATGCGCAGACTCCACACAGACAGTGACACTAGCTGGGAATCGAACTCAAGTCCCTGACGCTGTGAGGCAGCTGTGCTAACCACTGTGCCACCATAATTCTAGAGTTCTTCATCCCACAGGTTTATGGCGCAATTTAAGTTTACACAACTGATAACTTGACTCAGTTGAGGTACAGATCTCACTGAGGACAGAGCAGTCTCGAGAGACTAAATGACTCCTTTGTCTTCTGAAAATGCCTAAGTGCACGTATTTGAAGAGCAGAAAGTTGATGGTTGAATGAGTGACTAACTTGCAGTAATATCCATTTAAAGAAAAACAGATGTAGGAGCACTTCCACCACTGTGCATACGAATATAATCAGCGTGGGTACACAACCTCAATATTGGGCAACTGCAGGACCAAAGCAGCAGAAAGGAAGGAGATATTTTATAGATTAACTGCTGGTGGTGTGGTTACAGAGTTAGAACAAAGAACAAAGAACAATACAGCACAGGAACAGGCCCTTCGGCCCTCCAAGCCCACGCCGCTCCCTGGTCCAAACTAGACCATTCTTTTGTATCCCTCCATTCCCACTCCATTCATATGGCTATCTAGATAAGTCTTAAACGTTCCCAGTGTGTCCGCCTCCACCACCTTGCCTGGCAGCGCATTCCAGGCCCCCACCATCCTCTGTGTAAAATACGTCCTTCTGATATCCGTGTTAAACCTCCCCCACCCTCACCTTGAACCTATGACCCCTCGTGAACGTCACCACCAGTTCAGCTCCAGCTGACCCAATGGTGTTGCATGCCTCAATTGTGCAGCTTGCATGGGTGACGGTGCAGAACACCACATTTAATGCAAGGTGGGCAGAGATCAAAAGTTGGTGCCCGTAGGGAAGCTACCCGTAATAAGTGTAACCAGACTATATACTGTCTTGCTTAACTCCAGCTGTAACATATACCAACAGCTTCTAGCAATGTGAGGTTTGCTGCCTCCCTGTGCGCACATTGAGGTGTCAAAAGACTGCAGCCTGATCTGCCAGTGGTTTGTCCACAATTCCCATTCCTTTCATGTGGACACATCAGCTCACAGAATGTTGGCAACCCTGAGTTGCCAATAAAAAGAGATCAGAGCAAAATGTAGAAATGAATAAAGACATTTGCCGCAAAATGTTAACTGGAAATAAACCAGACAACTACACGTAGGGCCTTTAAAAGGCCTAATGCTTGTACTGGTCTTTTAAAAGCCCTCTCCTCACTCCCTCCCCCGAGCCCCAGACATCCTCAGACTTGTATTCTTCCTACCAGGAAAGCAGCCAGGCCGCCCGATATTGCGGAGGCCCAGAGACAGTCTGCCAGCCAGAGCATCACAATCTCCCGTCGCAGCCAACCACCCTGTTACTAGTGAGGCTCAGTCCATAAATCAGGACAGGCCCACCTGCTGGGAGCACTGGACAAGCAGCCAACAGAAAGCCCTCCAGGCGAGCACCAGCCCGTTGGAGTCTCCAGAAGATTCATAGAATCCCTGAAGTACAGAAAGAGGCCATTCGGCCCATCGAATCTGCATCGACCACAATCCCACCCAGACCCTATCCCCGCAACCCCATGTATTTACCTTGCAAATCCCCCTGACACTAGGGTGAATTTAGCATGGCCAATCCACCTAACGCGCACATCTTTGGACTGTGGGAGGAAACTGGAGCACTCAGAGGAAACCCACGCAGACCTGGGGAGAATGTGCAAACTCCACACAGTCACCCGAGACCAGAATTGAACCCGGGTCCCTGGTGCTGTGAGGCAGCAATGTTAACTGCTGTGCCACCATGCCGCCCAAAATTTTTTATTGAATTCAAATTTCACCATCTGCCGTGGTGGGATTCGAACCCTGGTCCCCAGAGCATTACCCTGGGTCTCTGGATTATCCGTCCAGTGACACCCCACACCACTTCTCAGCAATGCAGCCAGCAAGGATAGGAATATGGAGGAAGGCAGGATTGTAGAAACGATGTTTGGGACGTGGTTTTGGAAAGGCTAGCCCATTTCAGAAGGAACTCATTTGAGATGATTGATCTGAAATGATTATTGACATCAGATCACAGCTGGTGACACAGGATATGTAAGATTGCTTCAGGAAGATACATTTCAGCTATGTTTTGAACTGACCTAAGAAGACCGAAATAGAAGGTGGACTTCTTCTCAATGGGGGGTAATATGTGTATGATGTACATCACAACCACACCGTTACAATACTCTTGCCTGCCTAACCTCATTTTTAAAATGTATTCATGGGATGTGGGCATCGCAGGCTGGGCCAGCACTTGTTGCCCATCTCTTACTGCCAGGAAGCTTCCCACCAGTCTAAAGGTTGAGGCCAAGTGGAAAATGACCCCCAAGTGCCCATTATTTGGCCATTTAAAAGTCTCAACCGGGGCTCAGTGGGCTTCCCAAGTGAGGCTTTGTCCATCCTGGCATAAAATTGCTGTGATGCTGGGGTGGGTGGGAACCTAGAGAGAATCCTGTCTCTGCAATGTCACACTCCACCCACCCCCCACCCCCCCTCCCCACCCCCACACCTAGAGCTGCCCTGCTTTTCTTCCAATGGTGCCATGGCATCTTGTACATCCACCTGAGAGGGCTGATGGTGCCTCGGTCTAACATCTCCACCGAATGATGGCCTCTCTGAGCAGTCATGATGTGGAGATGCCGGCGTTGGACTGGGGTAAGCACAGTAAGAAGTCTCACAACACCAGGTTAAAGTCCAACAGGTTTATTTGGTAGCAAATACCATAAGCTTTCGGAGCTTGCTGCTCCTTCGTCAGATGGAGTTGGACTTTAACCTGGTGTTGTGAGACTTCTTACTACTCTCTGAGCAGGGCAGCGTATTGCACTGGACTGTTCAACCTAGATTTTGTGTTTCAGCTTTGGCATGGGCCTTGAATCGACAATCTTCTGACTCTGAGATGACACGGCAGCCCAGCTGGCATTAAGAGGTGAGCCTCGGTGGTGTGATTTGATAACACAGTTTGCCATGTTCAAAGCAAGGGTTGACTGATAAGCCTCTGTCTTCATCATTTAGAACTCAAGTGATAGGGGCCCCCCTTCCAATGACTCAATGATAGTGCTGTACAGAGTATGCCTCTGGCTGCAGAGTCTGTTTTAAACTAGGACAAGTTGGCCAGGATTATGCGCCACACTCATGCCAACCAGCCTAATTTGCTGAAGTTGTGCCTGTGTGGATCCGGGGAGGAGCTGCATTTGCTCTATTGGATAGCTGACTGAGAGTCAGTCCTGTTGAATCAATAATGCCGCTGCCGAGAGTCAGGGGAAGGGAGAACACAAGTGACGGATAAAAGCTGAGAAAGGATTGCAATTTATAGTACGTCGTTATTTTGTTACCAGGTTAATATAAAAGGTACATCTTTCAGCACCTCAGCACCAATCATCCAACTATTGCTAAATTAAGGATACTTTTGAGTGTGGAATTGTTTAATGCAATGAATCATTATAGTATAAAGAGCGGGATTTTTAACCGGAAATCCTTGGCTGAGGTCAACAAATCTTTCGCTGTCCCATAACATTGTCTGACGATTCCAGCTGGACGAGACTGGTAAATGAGTAAACAAGATTGATTGGACTAACCAAGGCTGATTTTTAATAGTATGAATCAGAGAATTACGCAGACGTTTTCAGCACTTTAGAAGATTGATTTGGATAACTGGTCTATGCTTCACATGAGCTTCCTCCAATCTTTCTTCATCTAACATTACCACAAAATATCATAGAATACCCACAGTGCAGAAGGAGACCATTCAGCCCATTGAGCCTGCACTGACACTCGGACAGAGCATCTTATCTAGGCCCTATCCCTGCGGGTTAGGTGAATTGGCCATGATAAATTGTCCCTTAGTGTCAGGGGGATAAGCAGGTGAATAGGTGGGGTTACGGGGATAGGGCCTGGGCGAGACTGTTATCAGTGAAGGCTTAATGGGCCAAATGGCCTCCTTTTGTACTGTAGTGATTCTATGATTATGTGAAATTTATCATGGCTAATCCAGCTAACCTGCACACCTTTGGTCTGTGGGAGGAAACTGGAGCACCCGGAGAAAATACACGCAGACACAGAGAGAATGTGCAAACTCCACACAGACATTCACCCAAGGCTGGAATCAAACCCGAATCCTTGATGCTGTGGGGCAGCAGTGCGAACAACTGTACCAGCGTCTATTTATTTCATCACCATGCTTATCCTGCTTCCCCTTAAACACATCCATGCAATTTACCTCAACATAGCGATTTCCATATTCTAGCCACTCTCAAGGTGAAGACGTTTCTCTGTTTCTCAACTGAATTTATTAGTGAGTATCCTATATTCACGGCCCCCAACACACCACACACACACAGACACACACACACACACACACAGTGGAAACATCATCTACCTCATCAAAACCCACATTCTGCACTCTCTCCTTTCCTTCTCTATGTACGGTATGCTTTATCTGCATAGCGCACGAGAAACAATACTTTTTACTGTATACCAATACATGTGACAATAATAAATCAAATCAAATCAACTCTGGCGATGACCTTTACATCGTCGATGGAGACGGGAGAGGTGCCGGAGGATTGCGGATGTGGTTCCTATTTTCAAGAAGGGGAATAGGGATAGCCCAGGAAATTACCGACCGGTGAGTCTAACCTCAGTGGTTGGTAAGCTGATGGAGAAGATCCTGAGGGACAAGATTTATGAGCATTTAGAGAGGTTTAGTAAGCTCAAGAATGCTCAACATGGCTTTGTCAAAGGCAGATTGTGCCTTACGAGCCTGGTGGAGTTCTTCGAAAATGTGACTAAACACATTGACGAAGGGAAAGCGGTAGATGTGGTTTATATGGATTTTAGCAAGGCGTTCGATAAGGTCCCCCATGCAAGGCTTCTAGAAAAAGTGAGAGGGCATGGGATCCAAGGGGCTGCTGCCCTGTGGATCCAGAACTGGCTTGCCCAAAGGAGGCAGAGAGTGGGTATAGATGGGTCTTTTTCTAAATGGAGGTCGGTCACCAGTGGTGTGCCCCAGGGATCTGTTCTGGGACCCTTGCTGTTTGTCATTTTCATAAATGACTTGGATGAGGAAGCGGAGGGATGGGTTGGTAAGTTTGCCGATGACACGAAGGTTGGTGGGATTATGGATAGTCTGGAGGGATGTCAGCAGTTACAGAGGGACATTGATAGGATGCAAGACTGGGCGGAGAAGTGGCAGATGGACTTCAACCCAGATAAATGCATAGTGGTCCATTTTGGCAGGTCAAATGGGATGAAGGAGTACAATATAAATGGAAAGACTCTTAGTACTGTAGAGGATCAGAAGGACCTTGGGGTCCGGGTCCATAGGACTCTAAAATCGGCCCCGCAGGTGGAGGAGGTGGTTAAGAAGGTGTGTGGTGTGCTGGCCTTTATCAATCGAGGGATTGAGTTTAGGAGTCCGGGGATAATGATGCAGCCATATAAGACCCTCGTCAGACCCCACTTGGAGTACTGTGCTCAGTTCTGGTCACCTCATTACAGGAAGGATGTGGAAAAGATTGAAAGGATGCAGAGGAGATTTACAAGGATGTTGCCTGGATTGAGTGGCATGCCTTATGAGGATAGGCTGAGGGAGCTCGGTCTTTTTTCCTTGGAGAGACGTAGGGTGAGAGGAGACCTAATAGAGGTATATAAGATGTTGAGAGGCATAGATCGGGTGGACTCTCAGAGGCTTTTTCCCAGGGTGGAAATGGCTGCTACGAGAGGACACAGGTTTAAGGTGCTGGGGGGGTAGGTACAGGGGAAATGTTAGGGGGAAGTTTTTCACACAGAGGGTGGTGGGCGAGTGGAATCGGCTGCTGTCAGTGGTGGTGGAGGCAAACTCAATAGGGTCTTTTAAGAGACTCCTGGATGAGTACATGGGACTTAATAGAATGGAAGGTTATAGGTAGGCCTAGAAGGTAGGGATATGTTCGGCACAACTTGTGGGGCCGAAGGGCCTGTTTTGTGCTGTAGTTTTTCTATGTTTCTAAATCAAAATTTGATTTCAGAAAGATAAATACCACAATCGAGTCTTCTCTTTTCTAGGATATTGAGGGAATTTTCACAGTAACTTCATTGCAGTGTTAATGTAAGCCTACTCGTGACACAAATAAAAATAAGCCATAAACTTAAACATTTCCTGATACGTATGAACCTCTCAATTCTAGCAAATCCTTATACACCTTCTCCAGTGCCTGACTGCGTTTCTATACAAAATCAACACAATCATTCTGCACCTTAGTGGTGACCTTTAGGTGATGTACCCCTGTGCTTAGTTGGCCCTTTTGTGGTCTTATTGACCTATGTCACTTCCTTCAGTGACTTGGGAGTTTCTCTTTTTTTTACAGTATAACATTGGCTCAGTTCCCTTCCAGAGTTCACGCATATAGGTAAAGGAGCTTTCCTGTCTGACACACATTCTGAAAAGCAATTTACTGGATTAGTAGAAGGAGGTGTACACAATGACGCAAATTGATGATGTAGTAGCATCTCTAAATTACCAACTAGATCGGCTGCTAAAACCACAGTGTGATTAAAAGGGCAAATGCCAGAAATCTAAAACGAAAGCGTAATGTGCTGGAAACATGCCCAAGGTCCACCAGCATTGGAAAGAAGAAGAACAGTCTAACATTTGAAGTGCAACCCCTTCATCGGACTGGAAAGATGAGAGATAAGCCAGCTCATCCGTGGGGGGCGGGTGGAAATGACCAATAACTACTTGAAGAGGAGAAATCAGCTGGGTTATGGGGAAAGAGCAGGGAGGAGGTGGGACTCATTGCAGTGCTCCTTCGAGGAGCCAGGTACAAGGTGTCATACGGCCTCCTCGTGAGTTGCATCGTTCTATGATTTTATGAAGCGCTGACTCAGATATGCTAACTGGAGTAACCAAACAAGCAGTCGATTGAAGCACATTACTTTGGTGAGGAAGTGCAAGAGGACAGATGAAAACCATTTCTGCCAACGAGAAAGCATTTAATACAGGAAGATAGAAAAGATAGTTCAGTCAGGCTGGGGAAGTGTTTTTTTTATTCGTTTATGGGGTGTGGGTGCCACTGGCTGGAGCCAGCATTTATTGCTCAGCCCTGAGGGCATTTAAGAGTCAACCACATTGCTGTGGCTCTGGAGTCACAGGTAGGCCAGACCAGGTAAGGACGGCAGATTTCCTTCTCTAAAGGACATTAGTGAAACGGATGGGTTTTTCTGACAATTCACAATGGTTTCATAGTCACCATTAGACATTTAATTCCAGATTTTTAATGAATTCAAATTTTGCCATCTGTCATGGTGGGATTCGAACCCAGGTGCCCAGAACATTACCCTGGGTCTCTGGACGTGTATAAGAAAACACAAGTTCCCTGGCAACATCACCCATAAAAAGAGTTGGATGAGTGTGGAGCTTCCATCATTTCATTGTTCCAAGCTGATGTTTAATATCAAGGCTGAAATGTTCCTGACAGTGCAGCAAAATGTGAAGTTTACCCTCCTGTGTGATTAAATCACTGCCATTTATCTTTGTCCCTTGCATGGAGGGACGCAAGCCTCATCTGACTCGCAGACAGTGGGTTTTCATAGAATACTAGAATCCCTACAATGCAGAAAGAGGCCATTTGGCCCATCGAGTCTCCTGCTCCTGACCGGGTTTACAGCCGCCAAGGTGGGATAGTGGTAGCAGGATGCAGCTCTTCAGATGGTCAAAAGCCACGTTCAGAAAGGGGAAGAGAGATTGCACTGGAACATGGCAAAAAAAGTCATGAAGAGGAGGAATGCCATGAGAGCGTGCTGCTGAACAAGGCCCCAGGATTCTCAGAAGTTGGGTTGGAGACAGTACTCATGATGTGGAGATGCCGACGTTGGACTGGGGTAAACACAGTAAGAGTTTTAACAACACCAGGTTAAAGTCCAACAGGTTTATTTGGCAGCAAATGCCATTAGCTTTCGGAGCGCTGCTCCTTCCTCAGATGGAATGGATATGGATATCTGAATGGAATCAGATATCCATTCCATCTGACGAAGGAGCAGCGCTCTGAAAGCTAATGGCATTTGCTGCCAAATAAACCTGTTGGACTTTAACCTGGTGTTGTTAAAACTCTTACTTGGAGGCAGTACTGACAGGGGAGCAGAAGAATGTGTACTGATAGTAATAACAGTACAGACACCTCCACGTTAGGAGAATATGGGTTCAAGTTCCATTTCAGGGAGCAGAATACAAAACCTAAATCAGTGTGACACTGGGGACCATCACAGGCCACATCTCTTGGATGTGGGGGGGTGATTCTCCCAGTCTGCTGTACTGCTCTAACAGTGCAGTGGGCTGGTAGACACCAGCGGAGGCCGTTTTGCGAGCTTCCCGCTGGGCATCACAGCCTCCATGGCAAAGCTTTATAGCATCATCAGCTCCATGCCAGTAATCGCTGCAGAGCAGATTTCAATGTTATAATCAGTGCATATCATTAGCACTGATCTGGGACTGAAGTTTCAGGGCCCGCTTGCGTCTCCCCCCCATCCATTCTTCACTCCAGCGGGGTCTACATCTGCTTCCCACTAACAAGGAACAGGCAGCCTGACCCTGCTGGAGTGAAGAAGGAGGTGGGGGTAGGGGGGTGTTCCCTGGCAGTGCGAGACTGGCAGTGCCAGCCTGGCCCCCTGGCACTGCCCAAGAGGAAAAGTGGCAATGCCCAATGTGCTCCTTGGCACTGCCTACTGGGAATCGGGCAGTGCCAAGGGGGCAGGGACAAAGGGAGTGGGGCCTTTTGGGAGCACGATCGGTGGGGATGGAGGGGGTCCCACTGCCACTCTACATTTGGGATTGGTGGCAGAAGGAGGGAGGATGGCGAATGGGAATGGCTATCTGGGTGGGGGCTGGGGGGTGGGTTGGGTTTGCTGGGGGTTTGGGGCGGGGGATGTCACGGCTGCCCGGAGAGGGGGGTGTGTCAGACTGCCAGGGTGTGGGGAATCAGGACATCGGGGTTTGCCTATGGAGGTCCAGGAGGCCAGCGATCAGGGGGCATTGGAAGGCCATTGATGGGGGGTTGTGGGGCTTGCTAGCGATCAGGAGGCTGGCAGTGCAGGGCCACTGCGCATGTGCCGATCTCCTCTCTGACAGATCAGTGCAGGCACAGTGGCCACTCAGCGCTATGCTGCTGGCCTCTCCAGCAGGAGTAGGCCCCGCCCTCTGATTTTCAGAGGGATTCTCGCTACAGCACTCTGCAGTGCTCAGAGTGTGGGAGATTCATTCTGGAAATCCCATATAAAGAAACCAGCGGGAGTTACTTCAGTGCAGTTGCCTGGTCGCTGGTGTGAGACTCAAATCTGCCTCTCCGGATGGCTGGATCCCCCAGATACGGATCTCTGATACCACAGACTATTGGCGGCAGCATGAGGCAGACTGGGCTCAGTGCTCTGGCACTCAAATGGAGCGGAAGGGTGGCTGTGGAAAGGTCTTCATTGACGAACCCTTGCAACATAAACCTGCGTGCACCTAACTGGATATATGGCGCACGCTGGCTTCCAGGCATGGCGTGCAGTTTAGACAGACAATAGGGAAGTGCCCGCCTGATGGGTTTATTTATTTATTTATTAGTCACAAGTAAGGCTTACACTAACACTGCAATGAAGTTACTGTGAAATTCCCCTAGTCGCCACAGTCCGGCACGTGTTCGAGTCAATGCACCTAACCAGCACATCTTTCAGATTGTGGGAGGAAACCGGAGCACCCGGAGGAAACCCAGGCAGACACGGGGAGAACTGCCCATTGTAGAGAGCACTGCAGAGTCCATGCAGTGTGCAGAGCTGTGTTAACACCTGTCACGCTCCCTTGATTCAGGCAACAGCTACCAGGCCTGTCCGCAATATGCCAGAGGACCTGTCCAGCAGACAGGTGGCAGGGTTAAGAGTGCAAATTTGGTGGGATTTGAACTCAACCTCATATGAAACCCCTCGAAGATCTTCCAGTGGCCAGGGAGAATACTCACCACACGAGCCCCGATCCAGTGGCGACTTCTGACCTGAGGACCCACTGCCCAGCCCAAGCTCCCACAAGCCCCTGCACCCATGGGGGCCCCTCCACCCAATCCCGCAGCATGGCAGTGGCTGACGCACCCTCTTGCAGCCTGGAGGTTGGTGCTCAGCAGCACTCAACTCCTTGCTCACCCTCGCAACTGTGTCTGAAGCAGAGTTAAAAGACCTGATCTGATTCGTGCCTGTGTGACGTCACACCAGAAAGGTGGGCGCATTCTGGGAGGGAGAACGATCACGTGCCAAACTGGCTAATGAGATTGAAATCTAGTCAATGTCATGCTAATCAGCGTTGCACCTTTTGTGGGCATGGTTCAGTTTGCGCCATTGGAAAGGGGCCGAAAGAATCGCAAACTGTTTTGCGCCAAGTGTGAATCCAATTTTTAGACCCGTACGGTACTCTCCGAGATTAGCGCAATCTGTGTCAGGTGCAGCGAGGTCGGAGAATCGCCCCCACCAAAGAGTTTTGATAAAGTACATGGCAGCAAATGCCTCTCTCAAGCACAATCTCTTATAGCAGTGCAGGAACATCTCCCCGTCGGAGCACTGTCCACCCCACACGCGTGACGCCAGGCATTGGTCTGTCCCTCTTTGTGACACTGCAGTTCGTTCAGTCGGTGGTCAAGTCATCCCACAGATCTGAGCGCCAAATCGAAGCTGCTGGAATTTTTGAACCCACCCTTTTCAGTTTGAACTGGTTGCTGTGAGATCCACAGGCCTGTGCGTGAGTGATGGCTCTTCAATTGTCTATGGATCTGGTGCTTTGCAGGGTCACTGACGAAAAGGGGAGGGAAAAACCCTGACAAATGAATAATCGGGACTGACAGGGCCATGGGTTGGAAATGGCTGGGATAGAGGGTCCACTGCTTACACAGCCCCGAAACCCAGGTTGACCTCCTGCGTTCTTAACACGATGAACAAGAACTGGAGATGAGTAAGGAAAATGGTCAGAAGAGTTGGAATATTTCCCTTTGCATTAAGACATGGTTGACCAGAGCTAATTGTCTAACCATGAGCATGTTCCCAGTTGGAGATTTAACTTAAAGTTTAGTCATGTGAAATTTGAGCTGAAGGGAGAAAAGTCCCAGTCCGATTGGTGACCACACCACTACTGCAGGTTATTGAGCTGGGTTAGCTGGTCAAATCACCCACACTGCAGGAATCACGCAATCAGACATCCAGATTGCCATAGGGGGCGGGGACATGGGTCCACGCCTGAGGCAGAGAGCAAAGCTGGGGGGGAATGTTACATTTTGGGGCCTGGGGCTGGGGTAGGAAGGGTGGAATCTCTTCTGTATCCGGGCAAAGTTGAGAATCCCAGGGCGGGAGCAGGGTGGAGAAGGAGGAGGAGATTTTAAAAAATTCATTTGTGCAACATGGTCATCGTTGGCTGGCTTGCATTTATTGCCCATCCCTAGTTTCCCTTGAGGAGGTGGTAGTGAGCGGCCTTCTTGAAATGCTGCAGTCCACATGCTGCAGGTTGACCCACAATGCCGTTAGGAAGGAAATTTCAGGAAATTCCAGGATTTTGACCCAGCGACTGCGAAGGAACAACGATATATTTCCAAGTCAGAATGGTGAGTGGCTTGGAGCGGGACTGGCAGGTGGTGGTGTTCCCTTGTATCTGCTGCCTTTGTCAATCTCGTTGGAAGTGGTCGTGGATGGATGAGTGAATGGGGGCTGAGTGAGGGAGGAGGCATGAGTGAGTGAGTGAGTGGGGGCTCTGAGGAGGACAGAGGAAGGGCATGAGTGAATGTGCATGGGGGCCTAATGATCGCTTTTGATGCCTAGTGATCACTTTCGGTGCCAGTGATTGATTTTGATGCCTTGATCGTTTTGATTGCATTTGATGTCAAAAAGGCAATGGGCACTGATCATTGAAAATCTAATTCCAAGTTACACCCTTTGTTGTCAAATTATTACTGATCATTTCTGAGCACATATGAACACATTTTGCTGGTAGAGGTTGCACAGTTCAGTCTCCAGTTACCAAAACTGTGGAACTAACTGTCAGCAAACATAAAAACTGAGAACTTTCCTCATGGAATTTTTAATAGGCCTTAATTTGGAAGAAAACTAAATGAGGAGACAATGTGATGGAGATCAAGGATCTTCATTGATATATCTGGAAAAAAAAATCAACTCCATAATTTTCATCTTACATCGCTTGACCTTTCAAAGTTTGTCCCCTGACTTGTGGGCGGCACGGTGACACAGTGGTTAGCACTGCTGCCTCACAGCACCAGGGACATGGGTTCATTTCCCAACTAGGGTCACTGTTTGTGCGGAGTCTGCACGTTCCCCCTGTGTTTGCACTGGTTTCCTCCTGTGCTCCGGTTTCGTCCCAAAGACGCGTCGGTTAGGTGCGCTGGCCATGCTAAATTCTCCTTCAGTGTAGCCGAACAGGCGCCAGAGTGTGGCGACTAGGAGATTTTCACAGTAACTTCATTGCACTGTTAATGTAAGCCTACTTATGACACTAATAAATAAACTTAAAAACTTAGTGTGATATTGGCATTATGATAACTGAGCAAAAATGTCCACACTTTCCAATGTCTATCAATTCTAATCTAAAGTACTGAATTTATAAATCTAAACTGCCTTGGTGCTTTTGGTATGCTGAAAATGACAAGTACCTATCTCTCTGAAACATTCCCCAGTGGTGAAAGCATGTTTCTCTGAAACTCTCCCTCAGATTTGCGTGGCTATTTTTAGCATGAGCGTCAGGCACTCTTTTGCCCTGCCGAGCTACTGAACAGTGACATCTGCAGTAAATTGCAAGCAATTAAATCACACACACTTAACCTCAAGAATATCAAACTGGTTTGGAGTGACCAGATGTAACCAGAGTCACCCAGAGTGAGACACTTGGGTCGAAACAAAATATGGTAGATGGAGTTGAATGAGAAAATGAAATTTGTTCCAAAGGGGGAATTTATGTTTTTCTCTTCATTTTATGTAGCTTTTGTCCACATTCCCAAACAAACTTTAAGGTGTCAAAAGCAGTCGTGCAATAAGGCAACTGATTATTTTCTTCTTGGAAAATGTAACAAGTTTGAGTAAATGTCACAAAAAACAAATTTTTGAAAAGTACGTGCCCTCCAATTAACATGTAAGCATGTTCTCATGGGCTCAATTTTTGAGGTTACCTACCATTGACCTATTTTTAAATTTCTCTCAGCAGATTTTATCTAAGAGTGAACAGGGTGGCCAGATTTTCAAAAAGTCAAAACCAGGACACATTGAAAAGTCTTGGGAAGGCGGGACTCCATTTTGATTAACATTCTGGGTGACCAATGGCAGGAGTCAGGCGAGGGGCAGTTGAAGGATGGAGGCCATTTGATGCCATCTCCAGGAATATATCCTGCCAGAGAATATTATCAAACTAGAAAGAGTGCAGAAAAGATTTACTAGGATGCTACCGGGACTTGACGGTTCGAGTTATAAGGAAAGGCTGGATACACTGGGACTTTTTTCCTGAAGCGTAGGAGACTTAGGGATGATCTTATGGAGGTCTATAACATAATGAGGGGCATAGATCAGATAGATAGTCAACATCTTTTCCCAAAGGTAGGGGAGTCTAAAACTAGAGGGCATAGGTTTAAGGTGAGAGGGGAGAGATACAAAAGGGTCCAGAGGAGCAAATTTTTCACACAGAGGGTGGTGAGTGTCTGGAACAAGCTGCCAGAGGTAATAGTCGAGGCGGGTACAATTTTGTCTTTTAAAAAGAATTTAGACAGTTACATGAGTAAGATGGGTATACAGGGATATGGGCCAAAAGTGGGCAATTGGGACTAGCTTCATGGTTTAAAAAAAAGGGCGGCATGACCAAGTTGGGCCGAAGGGCCTGTTTCCATGCTGTAAACCTCTATGACTATATGAGAGTTGGCAACTCTAGTACAACACTCAGTTATTGAAGGCAGCAGTTGCAAAACACAGACTTTTGTTTCAATGATATTTTTGCCTTATTTTCTTAAAAAGGAGCTGGACCGAAAGGTCTATTACAAGGCCCTAGCCAGAATCCTTTATTCTGCTCTGACCTTTCTGCAAAATTGTAAGACTGATCTCCATTTCAACACTTTGTTTATTTTCATTTACACATTGTGGAGAGAATTTTACCGTTCCGCCTGCCACGGCAATCAGAGCGAGCAAGAGGCAGAACATGGAAAAGTCCGTTGACCTTGGGCGGGATTTTCTAGTTTCGGGGCAAGCGTGGCTGGAAAATCCCACCCTGGGTTCTAACAATAGACATTCCTAGTCAGAAAGTGGTTTTTAAACTCGCAAACTTACCTCAAGTGTGGGAGATTTTGTTTGCACCCAGGATCACAAGCTCACAATCTTTCAATGAGAAGTTTGGTGGAATGTTCCATGGCACAACTGATCTTGTCTGCTACCTTCCTTGGTGCTGTTTGGTGGTTTGTCAATGTGCACCATCAGATACCACTTCAAGGGTGGCTTGTGATTGTGCAGACACTGCTGCCAATCTTCTGTCCTCACCCAGAAGCTGATTCCCTCCCAGCTCTCAGGGGAGTCATTTATTTATCGTAGGTTAATTTATCGGAGGTCATGGAGGAAAATGACCCTCGGTAACTCCGATAAACTATCCCCAATAACGCCTTTAAATCTGAGCCTCCCCCACCCCCCCAACCCCTGCCAGTCTCCCGCTCTCCCTCATTGGCCTCCTCGATGGAATCCCTAATTGGCCAATCGGAGCATTCGGGTGGAATTGCCAATCAGGGCATTGCAAGTTGAACCAACCAGACCAGCAAAAAGCTGTCCAAGTGAGAACCAGTCCATTCTGGGGAGAAAGAGGTTTGCTCCAGTGCCAGCTCTGAATGCTGGGAAGAAGGATTTCTGTACATGTGGTAGAGTCTCAGGGCAGCTGCTTTAATGGTCGGTGAGTGGGCGCAATATTCTGATTCCAGGGTGCAGCCCAGAGGGTTTTTTTTTGGGGCTTGCCAACTATAAATGGAGCATGAGGTAAAGGGAAGGGGAGAGGAAGTGAAGAGAAGGTCAACTGATGCTGTGCAATAAAGTGAAGTGCTGACAGAAACCTCTGATCTGATTCACGTAAAGAGGGAAAAGCTGCAAGCTGGGAAATTGAGCAACCATTTTGAGCAAATTGTCGGGACACCGGGGCGTTTAATGAAAAGCCGGAACTGTCCTGGCAAAATCGGGATGTCTGGTCACCATAAGAATGGAGTCTCACAAAGTTAGATTTCAGGAGAGAGAGAAGCAACTTGTTTTTTTCTGAAGGGGAGGGCTTTCTCTTGACTGGAGGGACTGTGAAGTAGTTTGGGGCCCATATGGCTGTGTGACCCATCGGTGGGAAGGTGTAAAAACAGGACCAAAACTAATGGTAGTGGTCAGGGCCCAGGTGGGAGAGAAGAGAGGCAAGGAGCTATGACACAAAATTTGAAAAGGTAAGTTTACCTACAGCAGTCGTGCACCACATTTGTCAGCACAATTTCCTTTTCTGGTCAGTAGATTAAAATGTGTAAAATGTAAACACTGTTACAGGACATATGGGGCGGGATTTTACAGCCCCGCTCCTCCCAAAACTGGAAAAATACCACAGGAGGTCAACAGACCTTCCCATTGTCCGCCCCTCGCCCGTTCTGATTCCCATGGTCACTAAATAGTGCTGGATGTTTTTACATACTACGTTGACCTGTATGGAATGCATGTGTGTGAGGCATTTTCAACTGAAATATATACAGCTCAAACAGTGTCGATGTATAGCCTCATCTGTGACTAGCCAGCAATGTCCACTGGTCTACACAAAAAGCCAGAACAGTTTGCATTTATACAATCCTTTTGACACAGCAAAATGCCCCTAGGCCAATTATCAAAGAAAGTTCACATTGAACCACAAAATGAGGTGATCCCAGTGGCCTCAAGGGCAATTAGTGACCAGCAATTAATGCTGGCCTAGCCAGCAAAGCCCACATCTCATGAATGAATAAAAATAATATGGTCAACTCTCAAAGTGCCCAGCTGTTTCAAGCGCTAGGGCCTTTCAAATATGGACATATTTAAGGAATGGTGCGGTGGCTTGGTTAGCACTGCTGCCTCACAGCACCAGGGACTCGGGTTCAATTCCAGCCTTGGGTCACTGTCTGTGTGGAGTTTGCACATTCTCCCCGTGTCTGTATGGGTTTCCTCCGGGTGCTCCAGTTTCCTCCCACAGCCCAAAGATGTGCAGGTTAGGTTGATTGGCCATGCTAAATTGCCCCTTTGTGTCAGGGGGATTAGCAGGGTAAATATGTGGGGTTGCGGGGATGGGGGCTGGATGGAATTGTTGTCAGTGCAGGTTTGATGGGCCAAATGACCTCCTTCTGCACTGTAGGAATTCTATGATTTTATGACACGGGGGAGAGGTGGGGTCCTATCATGTAGATAGGATTTTGATTGCCCGGAGGCACACCACAGACAAGTCATGAATTATTTTTTGTCGCTCTCAGCGGTCCAGACTGGCAGCCAAATTGGCCTGATTGTCAGACCTCAGTCCAGTGAGATTTGGAGTCCCACAGCCTCACCCTGCCAGATTCAAATGAATCTGGGTCCTCAACATAGTGGGAGGTTCCACACAGCGTGGGATCACTTCACTGCTGGACTGGGCAGCTGGCCTGCACTGGTCAGTCACCCAGAAGACCATGAAGAGTCAAACACAGCTCCTACATGGAGGGGCCACGCTGCAGAAATGGGATGAAGCTGCGGGGGAACAAGCTGCGGAGAAGATTAAGGTTTCAGAGTTGATGTTCAAAGCAAAGGGATGACGACTGCCGAGCTGAAAGATACAAGCATTTTCACTTGTTGAGAAAGTGAAATTCTTTCCTCTCCCCACCCCTGTTTTGGACATTTAGGTCAGACGATTTCTTCCAATTTTGCCTTAGCAACATCATTAATTTAAAATGTGTCTGGCATGATCTTATTACCTGATCATTATAATTATAAAGTTGACTCCCATTTAAATCAGTGGCTCACATGTTATCCATACCTAAAATGATTACAGTCTGAGGATTCTGAAGGAATCTATCTTCTCTTGAGCATCAGGACCAGATGTCATGCCTGCTGTTGAAGGGGGTTAATGATATTCCACTGAAAGCTATAAATTTGTGGAACAAAATGCCTGGGGGGACGGTGGAAGCAGTATGTATTGATTCATTCAGATGCAAGCTACATCAATTTCTTAAAGAAATTACTGTTTTCAGGATGCAGTATAGGAGTGATTTTCTACTAACCATAGTGTGCTTGGAAACAGCAGGTGACCTACTGCCTACAATTCCCAAAACTGCCAGCCCCCTGGGATTTTCCTGGCATCATTTCTGTGTCTACTCTAAACAAATTGATAAACAACTCGGTTACTATTATATCATTCAAAGACCAGAATGGGAGGTGGCAAAGTAGATAGATTTTGGTCTTTTTTCATCTCACAGAAGATATTCAACCTATTCCCAGTTTGACCATTATTAAACAAAATTAGCAACTAATGGCACAGACTTGTTGGACCTGTGTCCAGGCCTGTGATTAAGAAGCTCCTAATTTCAAGCATGCCATTCAGGATGAAGGGAGGTACCCAACTGCCTTCCTACAGCTTTCCAAGCTCACTGCACTGACTGCTTTCTGTCACAGGCTCTGCAAGGATCACTGTACATTTCTTCCACTATCTGCGATCTAGAGAGAGAACCTTCAGCTTCTTTACCCTCACAGGATCCAAACTGAGATTAAGCCCCAACTGCAATCCAAGCAGTGAATGATGATGTTAGTATTTTCTCTGCTTGATGGGTAGGCCCAACTGACTGTCAACTCCTATTGACTCTCAATCTGATGGGAGGCAGTCTTCACCAAAGCAAAGTTCCAACTGTTTCTGCCTGTTCCCCAAACTGAACTGTTTGCTTCTGTCAGCAAACAAACACACATTTTTTTAAAAAAAGAACTTCCTATTAAGGCTTGACCCTGAATCATTATTCCTTTGGCAACATGGCATGTTTTGGGGTGAAACAGAAATGAAATCCAATTATTTTACCTTCAATACAACTCTTTAGTTTTGTAACTAATATGAATAATTTATACTGCTAATGGGGTTTTACTTCCATCTCTTCCAGAATTGTTGGTCCTGTTAAGAAGCTTCCTTCTTTACAAATTGATTTACCTTCTTTTGATCTAGAAACTGAATATATTATTGAAATATTTTATTGAAGTAAGTGTAGACTTGGCTTCATTACAGGCCTAGAAATAAATGATTCATTCTTCAAGTTTTACGCTTCTGCCTCCGACCTTGAAAGATAAACATAGGTTAGCTTTTAACTGATTCACTCCATGCTTGTTTAAAGTGCATTCGCTTGAATTGTCTACCAATTTCTTAACCTGATGCCCCCATTTATCTACAATTGAAACATTAGTTCCTGTATTGGTATTGCTCTTGCTCTGTCCAAGACCACAAGAAACTATAAAGGGTCATGAACGAAGCCCAGTCCATCACGCAAACCAGCCACCCATCCATTGACACTGTCTACACTTCCTGCTGCCTCGGAAAAGCAGCCAGCAAAATTAAGGACTCCACGCACCCCGGGACATACTCTCTTCCACCTTCTTCCATCAGGAAAAAGATACAAAAATCTGAGGACAAGTACCAACCAACTCAAGAACACCTTCTTCCCTGCAGGCATTAGACTTTTGAATGGACATACATTGCATTAAGTTGATCTTTCCCTACACCCTAGCTATGACTGTAACACTACATTCTGCACTCTCTCCTTTCCGTCTCTATATACAGTATGTTTTGTCTGTATAGCGCGTAAGAAATAATACTTTTCACTGTATACTAATACATGTGCCAATAATAAATCAAATCAAATCAAAAATCAAAAGTTATATTTTCAAACATTTGAATTATGAACTAGATATTCACAACAAAATGCAAAAAACAACTGAAACAGGCATTTATGCCCGATGTCTTTGCATTTCTTCAGCCATCAGGTAAACCTCAACAGATGTTGCTTGAATTGGTTACCAGCTCTCCCACTGCATATCTTCAAGGCTTGGAAAGTGACAGTGAGAGGTCTGATTAGGGAAGATAGGATCACAAAAGGAGTCATTAGGATTTGGAATGCACTGCCTGACTGCGTAGTGGAAATAGTTTCAGTTGTAGCTTTCAAAGGGGAGTTGCATAAATTCTTGCAGGAGAAAAAGTTGCATTGACACGGGAAAAAGTGGGGAGTTGGATTTACTGGATTGCTCTTTGAAAGAACTGGGGCAGATTCAATGGGATGAAGTACCTTCTGCCGCATTATTCCATGATCCTGTGATACTTTCCAGAAAGAAAGGAGAAGTCTAGGGACATAAGTTGACTCCAGTTGTGTTCTGTTGGTCTGCCACCCAATCTCCACTCAAATCTATTCAAAATATGTCATAAATCAAGGCCAGAAATTTATGGAGTTTGAGTGGGTGTGAGCTTATGTGGAATCGCATGAGAAAACGTCAGGCACATGTTCCAATGTCATGGTGCCCTCACATGATATTTCAGTTGGTGGGCATACGCAAGAGTTAGAAATGCACCCACTGACAGCCTACAGCCTACAAGGAGCTCGTTGGAAATGCCTGCTTGCACTGGCACTTCTCTCAGAGCCCGCCCTTCTTCCCAACCTCCCAGCAGCGCTCAGCTTTTCAGAGCACTCCTTTCACATTGGCTTTCCACACCAGTGTGAAATTGTGCTCCAGAGCCAATCACAACTGGAAGCGTATTTCACACCCACTTTCGGGCTTGCCAAGTGCATGAGACTAATGTGCAAAGAATTCAAGTCCAAGAGGGGTGGCATAGTGGCACAGTGGTGAACACTGCTGCCTCATAACACCAGGGACCTGGGTTCGATTCCAGGCTTGGGTCATTGTCTGTGCAGTTTGCACGTCTCCCCGTGTCTGTGTGGGTGCTCCGGTTCCCTTCCACACTCCAAAGATGTGTGGGTTAGGTGCATTGGCCATGCTAAATTGCCCCCTAGTGTCCCGGGATGCGTCGTTTAGAGGGATTAGCAGGGTAAATACATGGAGCTATGGGGATAGACCTGTGTGGGATTGTTGTCGACGCAGACTCGATGGGCCAAATGGCCTCTTTCTGCACTGTAGGGTTTCTATGAATCTATGATAATGTACCAGCCTTGGTTCAGCAAGCTAATACCATTTATCCTACAAACTGCTGCATAGGTAACTGTCAAGTAGTTTCTTATCTTCAAATACTCTGGATATCAGCTACAGATCCTGACATTTACAAGATTATGGGTTCAGTCCCACTCAGCACGCTCTTTAGGTTAATAACTTAGTGCATTACATGAGGAAGGGCTTCAGAGTAGGAGGTGTTAACTTTTGGATATGATGTAAAACTGGTGCCTTGCCTGCCTTCACAGGTGACCACAGAAGATTCAGTAGCACTAAGCAAAGAAAATTCCGTGTCGCCGCCTATATTTATCCCTAAACCAATATCATCAATTGTTGGGATCCTGCTGTGTATAAATTTGCTGCCGTGTTTATTAAAAAATTATTCATGGGCAGTGAGTATCACTGGGGCTCGTATTTATTGTCCATTCCTAATTGTCCTTGAGAATGTGGTGACGAGCCATCTTCTTGAATCATTGCAGTCACTCACAGTGCTGTTCGGGAAGGAGTTCCAGAATTTTAACTCAGCGACAGTGAAGGAACGGCCATAGACTTCCATGTCTAGGCAGTGAGTGATTTGTAGGGGAACTTGCAGGTGGTGGTGTTGCCATGCATCTGCAGTCCTTGCCCTTCTAGATGGTCGAGATCAAGGGTTTGGAAGACTACACTTCAAAAGTACGATCAGTTGAAAACATCAGTAGAAGCGGCTTGAAATAGCTACCAGCTCTGTTTGAGGATGTGAAGCATGCTATATAAATGCAATTGTTTCTTTCTTTAGCCCAGTTTATCTGGACCACAAAATATGAAACACCTTTCCATGTAATTTTAATCTTAATAACGTTACGTAACATAGACCAGTCTATTTTCCTGTACTGTGTGTCTGAACAATCAGCATTCACCAGGCTTTGGGAAGAACGATGCATCAAGACTCCATGCCCCTGGAATTTCCCAAGGCTCTATTCTTTTGTGAGCTACTGTGAGCCAACACCTGTAGTAGATACCAATTCCACATAGTGATTGTAATGAGTAGAGAGGGGGTATTTCTCATCTCATTCCCCATTTTCTCTGACTGTTTCAGGTCCTTGTGTTTAAAGGAAGCTGAGGCAAGAGTTTGTTCCCAGGCTGCGGAAGTTCTCAACTGGAACCAGGACTTCAAAGCCATCTGTTTTTGCAAATAAAATGCATTCTGCTGCTCCACCCATTTCACCAGTCTAAGAGTTAGGCTTGGACTCTGCTTACTTCCTCCTGCCTCCCACAGATAACTTGAGCAGAACTCGAGAACACCCACCTGATTTAATATTATTTGTCATTCACCCCGAACTGCATTCCTTGAAATTACAGTTCCAAAATCCCAACTGTTCAGGAATGGTAATGTCCCATGCAGTTTCAGTATGTTGTTCTATACCACACTTATGTGGTTTCAAGAAAATGGGTTTTAGTTTTTAGAAAGGGGAAATGTTTAAAGTTTATTTATTAGTCTCACAAGTAGACTTATATTAACATTGCAATGAAGTTACTGTGAAAATCCCCTGGTCACCACACTCCGGCGCCTGTTCAGGTACACTGAGGGAGAATTCAGCATGGCCCCAATGCACCTAACTAGCACGTTTTTGGACTGTGGGAGAAAACCCGAGCACCCAGAGGAAACCCACGCAGACACTGGGAGAACGTGCAGGCTCCGCGCATTCAGTGACCCAAACTGGGAATCAAACCCGGATCCTTGCTGCTGTGAGGCAGCACTGCTAACCATTGTGCCACTGTGCCGCTTTGGTCGTTAAATGAATTCTTTATTGTGACTGGAAAAGCCTTCAAAAAATGCAACAAAATTAACTGTGGCCGGAATTTTACCCGCCACAGGAATCGGAGCGGGCGAGGGGTGGACAATGGAAAGGTCCGTTGACCTTGGACAGGATTTTATGGCTTCGGGACAAACAAGGCCGTAAAACCCCGCCCTGTGTCTACATTTATCCACAAGACTTGCAGCTCGGAAATGGTCCACCAACTCACGGATAGTAGTTGCAGAAAGACTGGACATGGGATTGCTGTTTTGTCTCCTCACTTTGAGAAGCTGGACTCGGTTCTTGATTTTGTTTCCCCTACTCCCTGCCATTTACACAGATAAAGAAAATACAGATAAAAATGTTATGTTTTGTGCCCACCGAACCTCCCAGCCTACAGCCAATCCGAAATGCAGAAGGCTACATTTGAAAAAGTATGTTAAGGACACAAAACCCAAAAGCGCAATTCCAATGTATTTTCAGCATATACTTCCCTCAATAATTAATTTCTGCACATCATATTTGTCCCTAAATAAACTGCACTTCCATCAAGGGGAAATTTACAATTGTTTCAATTTGATAAATCTCAAGACTATTGCTTCATTTCCAGCGCTGTTTTACTGGTGTGAATAGCTTCATGCCCGAAAAGGGAACAAAGCTTTTGTGCATCAGATTACCTGGGTCTCGATATCATTAGGGAATCCACCAAGGCTGCTTCCACCAATCCCAAATGCTTCCCACCTCGCCAGCAAGACGGCACGCCGTTGAGAATCATTACTGGTCTCCACCAGCGCAGTCCAGGCGCCATGGCCACTCCAGGGATCAGAGCCCATTGAAACCTCCAGGTGATCAGGGGCGTGGTTGGACAGTGCCCAATCCAGCAGTGCCCACCTGGCTCCCTGGCAGTGTGCAATTGGGCAATGTAAGTGTGCCAAATTAAGTGCTAAGGGCTGGGGGCTGAAGTGAAGGTGGGGTCTGAGTGTGAGTGGGGCTGTGACGGGGGGAGGGGGTTTATACATTCTGATGGGTGCTATGGACTGGGGGGGGGCTGTGCACTGTGACAGGGGGTTGTGCGGGGGGGTACGCGTGAAGTGGGGAGATGCAGGGGAGGGTCATGAAGGGGGTGTTGTGAATGGAGGGGGGTCATGAAGGAGGGGGCGTGCAGTAAAGTAAAAGTTAATGTAAAGTTTATTTATTAGTTACAAGTAAGGCTTACATTAATATTGCAATGAAATTACTGTGAAAATTCCCTAGTCGCCACACCCCGGCACCTGTTCGGGTAAATGCGCCTAACCAGCACGTCTCTCAGACTGTGGGAGGAAACCGGGGAATCCAGAGAAAACCCACGCAGACACGAGGAGAATGTGCAAGCTCCACACAAATAATGACCCAAGCTGAGGATCGAACGCAGGTCCCTGGCGTCCCTGGCGCTGTGAGGCAGCAGTGCTAACCACTGTGCCATGCCACTCAGGATCATGGTGGAAATCAAGATGGAGGCAGGGCATGTCGGATATCCATTGTGAGGGCCCTGACGCCCCGCTGCCAGCAACCCGTGTGGGGGGTGACAATACTGCCGATGGGGGTGGGGGGGGGAAATGTCTGCGGGGGAGGATGGGTGGAGGTCTCCCAGTTCATTGGCAGATAGGGGTGCATGTGTAGGGTCCGCCACACCTGCCCGCCCCCAACCCCCGCCCTTCCAGCGCAAAGCTCCCAGCTGTCAAAGAACCTGACAGAGTGCCAGAAGATTGTAATGCGGAGCTCACCCAAAATATCAGTGTGGAAGACTCCCGGTTTCTCGCCGTTGTGACACTTAGAATGTTTTTTTGGAAAAATTCTGCCCCAAATGTGCAAATGAGCTTTAACCAGCACCACATTTCATTTACCTCTGACGAAAACAACATCCTATTTGCAACCAAACCTTATCATGCTATGAGGTGATGGTGCGATTTTGTTGCTGCCGAGTTGTGTCAGTGCTTGTTGTTGTGAGGCGATGAGGGAATTGTGGACGCTGCCCTTGGTCTCCCCTCATGGCCATCAGGATGAACAGATGAAGTCTGTGAGGAGTCTGCATGTTCTCCTCATGGGTTTCCTCCGGATGCTCCGGTTTCCTCCTACACTCCAAAGATTTGCGGGTTAGGTTGATTGGCCATGCTAAATTAGTGTCAGAGGGATTAAAGGGGAAATATGTAGGGTTACGGGAATAAGATCTGGGTGGGATTGTGGTCGGAGCAGACTCAATGGGCCGAATGGCCTCCTTCTGCACTGTAGGGATTCTATTCTATGATTCTATAAAGATCATATGCGAGAATGCTAATGGCTAGATGGCTCTCGCAAACAAATGTTACAAAGCAAATGTTAGTTTGATGCTGTTGCAGTGTGATGCCTGCCTGCAATGAATAAGGGATGAGAGGTCAGATGACACCAGTTAAAGTCCAACAGGTTTATTTGAAATCGCAAGCTTTTGGAGTGCTCTTTAGTCAGGGATAGAAGGAATGTTACATAACATGGAACCAATACCCAAGCTTGGCAAAGGCTTCTGAATGTTCCATTCTTTCTTTGTCTCCCAGTCCCAGAGCATCAGCATCAATTGCTAATCAACAAATCAATCAGAAAGGCCTCTTTCTCTGCCTGTTGTGTGTAGCCTTTTGCTATAAAGCGATACAAAAATGTCAGTGTGTTGAACTTTAAAATAATATAATTGAGCTATTTGCCAGCACAGCCTGGCATCTTTGTGTGTCCTTGGACAGGTGCTGTGCGAATAGTCTGTGTCTGCTATAAGGATGTCCTGTGGCACAGTGGTAGTATTTCTACCTTCTGGATCTGAAGCTCTGTGTTAAATCCTGATCTACGGGCACCTGGTGCGGAGAGGGGCGGAGAAGCCGGAGGACCTCCTCGTGAATCTGCTCCTGGGCCTGGCCAATCTCGCCATAAGCAGATCCAGGCAGCAGGTGACTGACAGCGTCATCCGGCCCAATTGTCTGCCCCTCTACCACGGCTTTGTCCATGGCTGTGTGTCCCTGGAGAGGGAGCACGCAGTATCCGAGGGCAGCGTCGAGGCCCTCCGTGCTCATTGGGCACTGCAGGGTCTGGGCTGTATTATCGACCCCTTTCATCACATTTCAGTTTGATGTTTTAAGTTTTCTTTCTGCTTTGTTTTTAGTTTCGGGCGGTTCCCTTTTTTGGGGGGAGCTGCCCCTTTTAATTTGTCCCTCAGTTAATTTGATTTAGTTTAATTGTTTGGTCAAAAAGATTGACAACAGGCTCTATGGTAGGCCAATTAGGTTGGCAGATAATGTTGCAGGAAACTTCAGCAAAGTCTTTCTCTTCAACTCACTCAGTAGGGGCAGTCTCACTGAGCAACTCCTGTAATAACAGGCCGATCTCAGCCTTTTTGCTTTATAATTCCCAGTGCCTGTCAGTTCCATACCTCAATGTCTTCCTGCTGGGCTCTCATCTCCTCTGGGTTACATAGAAACATAAAGATAGGAGCAGGAGGAGGCCATTTGACCCTTCGAGCCTGCTCTCCATTCATTACGATCATGGCTGATTGTCCAACTCAGTAGCCTAATCCTGCTTTCTCCCCATAACCTTTGATCCCATTCACCCCAAGTGCAATATCCAGCCACATCTTGAATACATTCAATGTTTTGGCATCATTTGGGTTGATGAGTTACTCTGCTGATTCCGTTTATCATTCACATAATCCCTTCCCCAGTGAAATAGCTGACAATTCTCTGCTAACAAGTTCAATTGGATTCCCACGATTGCAGGGCTGGTAGTGCATGCATGCCATTCCTGGGAAGAGTGACAACACTTTGAGAAAACAGCCCAATGCATTTCTTTCTCATTTTCCTGTATCCTTTCCACCCACCTGTCACCAGCCCTGTCTGGGACAATTCTGTGTTAGGGGTGTGTTTCTGGTTGATTGATCACTGTCTATCCAAAATATAATTGGTTTGGATTGTACAATGCAACTTACTGCTGAACATTACTTGTGGGGAATATTTCTAGGGGATTCCCTCTGGTATTCCCTCTGGGCGGCACGGTAGCACAGTGGTTAGCACTGCTGCTTCACAGCTCCAGGGTCCCGGGTTCGATTCCCGGCTCGGGTCACTGTCTGTGTGGAGTTTGCACATTCTCCTCGTGTCTGCGTGGGTTTCCTCCGGGTGCTCCAGTTTCCTCCCACAGTCCAAAGATGTGCGGGTTAGGTTGATTGGCCAGGTTAAAATTGCCCCTGAGATTCGTAGGTTAGAGGGATTAGCGGGTAAATATGTGGGGGTAGGGCCTGGGTGGGATTGTGCTCGGTGCAGACTCGATGGGCCAAATGGCCTCCTTCTGCACTGTAGGGTTTCTATGATTTCAATTCAATAGGATAGAAATTCAATGAATTAAGATTTGACAAACATAAAATGCATTGGTCTCCAAAAGTGACTCTCAAGACTCCCTTAAATAATTACCAATTCCATTTTGATAATATTCACTTTGGGAAGACAGGGAGTACTGTTATTTAAAAGGAAATGAAGTGGGATAAATAAGGGATTAGGAAGCAGAGACCACATCACAGTTGAGTTCAATGTGATAATACAAAAGGGATAAATGAATAAAGATTAGGAGTGGGATTTTCTGACCCCTCCACCAGTGGAGGATTTAAAAAGCCTTGGCAAGGACCCAGCGGAAATGAACAAAATTTGGATGTCCGGTCCCAGAATTTGACTTTCCCATCTTCACGAGGGCAGAATTGGAGTTGGGCCAGGGTTTGCGCATTTAAGTTGTTTCCTCTGATTATTGATTTTTTAACCCAATCTGCGTGAATCCCAGAGTGTGCAGAACGGATGAGGCAACAGATGTTGTGAGTTTGGTCGGATCTTTGGCTAGCTAACATAGCCCTTTGGAGAAGTAGGGTATCTCTTTGGATAGGGTCCCGGGATACCCTTAGCAGATGTTTGGTACCCTTTGGGATTCTTAAAATTTAATACGTTTAAGCATGTTTTATGTATAAACTCACTGGAACTCTCAAGCTGTCCAGGAGGTGTCAAAGTTGTCAACACTGTCTAGGAAGTTTCAAAGGATACTAGGTGAGCTGGCATGGAGGAAGTAAGGGTAAAAGACATTGGGTGGAGGATATGGGGCGGATATAAGTTGGAACTAAGTTAGTATGGGGGTGTAAGGGGACAGAGAGGATGGGTAAAGGGGCATAGGCTGGCCTTGGATGAGTGGAAGACATGGGCTAGTAGTTTAGGGAGTGTAAGGGGCCATGTTGGGTAAGTGGGGGGCCATATTAGGTCAGTGGGGGTATGGGTGGCATATGCTGGCACGATGGGGCATAGGGAGTTTGTAGGGGGGTGAAAAGGGTGGGGGGGAGAGTGGTGAGGGCTGGAGGGATGCTTTTGGTTTGATTATTTTTCTCTAATTTAAACACAGGGCTGAAGAACAGAGGCAGGCCTTGCACCTGGCCTGCCTCCAAACCCAGCAGCCTCTGCACTTATTCTCATACGTTCACCATTTTGAGAAATCTTCGAACTCTGCACAACCCAATCTGGGGTCAAAAATCTGAGTCAAGGATTCCAGATTAAAGAAGGCAAAGTTCAATCAGATCAGGGATCTGATCCAAATCAATTGGACAAAAAAAGCCCCACAGAAAATAGCATTTCCTTCAGTGACAATGACTTGAATGTCACAAAACTGGTAATATATGTCAAGAATGCTACTTTATTTTGTGTCTGGTGTTATTTCCACTCTAATGCCAATTTTTATGTCTCTTATCAATCTCTCAATTGATATTGCAATAGGTGACAGTCAGGAGTAATGCAGGAAGCTTTGGAAGTTGTATTATACAAAGGACAAAAAAGCCATTGAGAGTACACAGAGACAGTTCACCAGACTAATGGCATTGATGGGAAACCATAGCCTCTGGTTCTAGTTCGTGGATTCAATTCAATACAAAGACAGGATGAATGCATTGCTGAACATAGGCGACACCCTGCCAGAGTCTGCCTTTCCCAACACTTGCCTCCTGGAATTTTGTCCATTGTACAGAACTCTAATTTTGAGTTACGACCTATTAGTTCAAGTAAGGTTTAAGCTACAGGTATGTATGTATTAAACTACAAGAAATGCAGACTGACCATAAATTTAAGAAGCCCTCGTGACCATCAGTGTCAGCTTTGAGTTACTCCTCTTACAAGTCATAATTCAACATATCCGTGGGGTGCCAAGTTCCCATTTTTCTATTATTTGCACAGTTGAATTTGAATTATGGAATACATCAACTGTTGGGCATTAAGCTCTTTCTTAACCTCCTAAAAAAATACCTAGTACAGCAGAGGATCATTTCTGAATATTTAAATATGAATAGGGAATTTCCTCCAAAGTGTGTGACATTTCCGAAGTTCAGGAAGTTCATATGAAATGCCTAATCACTCCGTCATCATAACATCTCATGGAGTGAGGTAATCAGTAAAGATTTACTCCAGTTGCTTTTAGGCTCAATTTCCTTTCAGCCATCATGACTTTCATGTCAAAAACCTGGTAAAATCTGTCAAGGATGCCACTGTATTTTGTGTCTGGTGTTATTTCCACCCTAATGCCAGTTTTTATGGCTCTTATCAATCTCTAAATCTCTCCCCATTTCTCTTTTAGTGACAGTCCTTATTTGCTGTAACTACAAAGTTTTGTGAACATAGCCCAGTCCATCACGGAAACCAGCCTCTCATCCTTGGACACTGGGCCCGATTTTACCATTGTGTTGTGCCCGTTTTCAGGCGCGAGAACTTGATAAAGTCGGGTATGAGGCAAATAGTGCAATCCGCACCCACGTCCGCGCCGATTTCCCCTTTACCAAGGTCCGAAAATGGATCGAGACCGCGCCCAAAACGGGCACGATGTCAATTTAAATGCATTTGCATGCATTCAAATTGACTTAATGGGCTGGATGCCCAAACTTACCTGCATTTCCTCCTTTACCACCGTGTTTGCCTGTCCAGATTCGGCACAAAACAGATATGGTCTGCAAAGGTCTGATTCGGGCGCTCCAGCTTCTGAAGAGGTAAGTTCAGAGCTTCCAACGTCTCTCTGACTCAGATAGATGGTGGCGGGAGGGAGCCAAATCATTCTCTGATAGGGTTGGGGGGAGGAGGAGGAGGGCCAGATCGTTCTCGAGTGGGGGGAGAAGGAGGAGGGCTAGATCGTTTTCTGGTGGTGGAGGGGGGAGGAAGGGGGCCAGATCGTTCACTCGTGTGGAGGTGGAGGTAGGCCAGATCATTCTCTGGTGGAGGGGGGGGGCAGTCCACTGCCACTCTGCGGGCGATCAGTGGAGGGGAAGTGGGGCAGGGGATTGCAGTCGGTCTGGGTAGCGGGGAATGGGTGTGGGTGGATAACGGGGACAGTTATGTTGTGGGGGTGGAGCGATGTCTGTGGGTGCCATCGCTCCTGAGCCGCTTCATCCGCTTTTTGCAGCCTGGGAGCAATGTGACAGGGGAGCATTTTTCAATTATTTTTTACTGCGCATGCGCAGTTGAAGGCTCCGATTGGAGCAAAAGCGTTTCGGGCGCTATAAGCCCCACCCACAGCACAATTCAGATTCGCAAGTTCTTTTTCAGGCTGATTGCGTATGGGGCGCCTAAGAACAGGTTTACAAGTTGGATCTAAATCCAGATTCAGCACTTAGAATCAAAATTGTAAAATCGGGCCCATCTACACTTCCCACTGCCTTGGAAAGTAGCCATCATAATCAAGGACCCCGCACACCCCAGACATATTCTCTTCCACCTTTTTCCATCGAGAAAAAGATACAACAGTCTGAGGTCACATACCAGCCGACTCAAGAACAGCTTCTTTTCTGCTGCCATCAGACTTTTGAATGGACTTACCTTAGATTAATTTGATCTTTCTCTACACCCTAGCTGTAACACTATATCCTGCACCCTCTCCTTTTCTTCTCCCCTGTATACTCTATGTACAGTATGTTTTGTCTGTATTGCGTGTAGGGAACAATACTTTTCACTGTATACCAATACATGTGACAATAATAAATCAAATCAAATAAAAATAATGATTATAGCACAGAAGGAGGCCATTGGCCCATAATGTTTGTGATGGTCCTCTGATGAGATAGCATAGTTTCACAATGAGGGGATCTCCCGTTTAAGACTGTGCTGAGGTTTTTTCCCTCTCAAAGGATCATTAATTTCTGGAATTCTCTATCCTCAGCTGCGAAGAAGGTGGAGTCACTGAATATATTCAAGGCCGAGTTAGAGAGAGTCACGGGGGTTATGGTAGACTGGCAAGAAAGTGCAGTCAAGGTATTCCGCAGATTTTTTATTTTCATGCTTAGCTGAACCCAAAACAAAGGACCTCTCCATTCTTTATTTTGTCTCCACGCAGAGTAAGAAATGTTCTCACTTTGAATCGAATGAACGTCCATTCATGGGGAAACCAGGCCCAGTGTGATAATACAGAACACGTACAGTTAGAAAGTGAAATTTGAAAGTCAAATAGGATTTTGGCCTTATTACACGCGGCGTTCAACATGAAAGCCACAAAATGGCTCTGAACTTGTATCAGATATTGGCTACCCTTGGATGATAGATGCTGTTCTAGGAACTCCATTATGAGAGCAATATTAAAACCAGGGAAAGAAAAAAAAAATCATCACGAGAGAGAAAAATAAATGCGATGAATTTACAGTTCTAAAGAAAGATTTATAAACTGGGGGCTGAATTTCTCATAAGGGTGGCAGGACCCAGAGTTGCATTTTGCTGCCACGGGAACCACAGTCCCATTAAGGAGGGTGGCCCATGCCCATAGCTGCTGACCCACACAGAGGCTGGCAGCTCAGCAGTCTCAGTCGGTGCCATCACGCACACTGGCCATTGCTGAGGCAGCAGCTGCAGGGACATGGCGCCACAAAGGCTGGGAATCCTGAAGAGGGGTAAGTGGTACTTGGGTGAGGCCAGACCCAGACAGGCCAGCCCTGGCAATCGGAGGGGTGGTCGTTAAGTACCGGTGGCGCTGTTGCCAAGGGGCAGCCATTGCCAATGTCTCCCCCCGCCCCCTGACTTTGCAGGCCTTGGAATACCCAAAAAAGAGAACCCTCAACCCAGAGCCCACTGGAAGGCTGCCAGGCTTCAGTGAGTGGTTTCCCCATGTGATGGAGGGCATCCCTACTCCCCTGGCGCAGAGGGTGGAAGTAGTGCTTATTGGCCACTTAAGTGACTCAATTAGTCTCAGGGAAGGCATTGAATCTTTCCCATCATCAGCAAAATGGGATTTTTGGATGTCTGCCCTTGCTGAAGCCATTATGTAGGTACAAGACCCTATATTAACACATGCTGTTGTTGCAATACAATACCACAATAATATGTTTCTTTTGGTAGCTAGTCAGCCTTTGAGGTTAGGACAGTGGATATTCAAGAGTGGGTTAATATTTGAAGGTAATTCCCCACTAAGAAAATTTGAAAATCACCAATTTTATAAAAAGTCATGCTCCATAAATTAGCAAGCTATCTTTAACTGGCTTAATGTAAAACAGACAACACTTGAGTTAATTCTGCCATGATAATCAATGTTTCATTTATCTTATTTTTAAAGAAGATTTTATTCTATTACCTCCACAATCTGTGCTGTTTGCAATGCTGCTATTTATGATTGGGAATGAGAAGGGCCATTAAAAGAGAGACTTAGAAAAAGTTTGAACATCTGTTGCCAACAATAGAAGCTTTTGCCCATATCCAAAGTGTCTAGATATGCATTACTTCAAATTTCTATTGTCAATCTTTAATCAGATCAAAAAGTGATCATTTGTGATGTTGCTCCAAAACAGTTTTAAGTTTGTATATATAATAGATGTGTAAGTGTTCATTTCATCAACCTGTTGGTTAACTACAATTTGTACTGTAATAATTGTCAATTCACTCAATCCAAACCACCTCTGGCCTCTCATTCCCAGCTCCCCAACCACCCATCCCGGGACTTGCCACCAAGGCCCTGTCCGGAACTTACCTTCAGTCCAGCCTCCATTATCTCCTTTTCTTTGGGACTGGCTGTAGTCAGAACCTGGTGCTGCTGGGACCATAGAGCTTCTAGCCATCCAATTGAGAAGGTAATGGTGTAGTGGTTTTGATACTAGGTGAGTAACCAAGAGTCCCAATGCTCTGGGGACCCTGATTTGAATCCACTATGGCAGATCGTGAAATTTGAATTCAATAAAAACCTGGAATTAAAAGTCTAATGATGACCATAAAACCATTGTTGATTGTTGTAAAAAAAAAATGCCCATCTGGTTCACTAATGTCCTTTAGGGAAGGAAATCTGCCGTCCTTACCTGGTCTAGCCTACATGTGACTCCAGAACCAAAGCAATGCGGTTGACTCTTAAATGCCCTCAGGGACAGGGAATAAATGATGGCCTAGCCAGCGACACCCACATCCCATGAATGAATAAAAAAAAGAGGCAGCCCTCGGAGGCGGTTTTTGCTTTAGCCAATTAATGCCCCACTGAGCATTTGATGGTCATGGGGAAGATGCTATTAGCAAGGATATCCTCTCTGTTGACTCTTCACAGGGAGGGAAACCTCGCCACCCAGAAAACCCTGCCCAATGAGACAGTGGGAAAATTGTTCCTAAGTTGGGAGAGAGAAAGTGTGAATGAGAGACAGGGAGAGAGAGACAGAGTGAGAAAGAGAGAGAGTGTGTGTGCGAAAGATTAGAGACAGACTGATGGAGACAAGAGAAAGAAAAGGAGAGATAAGGGAAAGACAGCAGACGTCAAAAGTGGTACAAATGGGGAATCATCTGCAGCTGGACACTGGGATAAAAACAAAGGACAAAGAGAACCAAAAATTCCATGTGAGAGAGAGAGAGAGACGAGACTGAGAAAATGGGACCTCATCCGACCTGCCCACAGAAACTAGTTCTTTGGGCTAACCTGACCATATATTCTCCAACCACACTTACGTCTTTACATTTGTTCCTCATTCTACATATTCAGTAAATTCAGTAAAAATGCTTTAACTAGCATAGAGCATCAAATGGATCAGGGGCAAGAATAAAATAGGGGATTCCAGCAGATGGAATGGTTGACAGATATGGAAGAGTGGGACAGCAGGAAATATTAGGGACAATAAGTAGAGTGGTCAGTGAATTGAACAGCGCTCCAATTCAGGTGGTTTGTTCATAGAAAGAGAAGACTTGTCAGCATGAATCAGCTAAATAGCAGAGTAAGAAGTCTCACAACACCAGGTTAAAGTCCAACAGATTTATTTGGAATCACAAGCTTTCGGAGTGCAGCTCCTTCATCACTCACCCGATTCCAAATAATCCTGTTGGACTTTAACCTGGTGTTGTGAGACTTCTTACTGTGCCCATCTCAGTCCAATGCCAGCATCTCCTCATCATGGCTAAATAGCAGAGGTACGAATAGAAAATAAGGCCAACATAGCCACATTCTAAGACCATATGATGTAGGAGCAAAATTAGGCCATCATGGCTGATATCATTCTCACCCCCATTCTCCTGCCTTCTCCCTGTAACCCTTGATCCCCTTGTTGATCAAGAACCTATCTATCTCTGTCTTAAAGACACTCAATGACCCGGCCTCCACAGCTTTCTGTGGCAATGAGCTCCACAGATTCACCACCCTCTGGCTGAAGAAATTCCTCCTTATCTCAGTTTTAAAGGAGCATCCCTTCACTCTGAAACTGTGCCCTCGAGTTCTAGTCTCTCCCACTAGTAGAAACATCCTCTCCACATCCACTCTATCTAGGCCTCTCAGTATTCTGTAAGTTTCAATTAGATTCCCCCTCATCCTTCAAAACTCCATCGAGTATAAGGCCCAGATTCCTCAACTGCTCTTTATATGACAAACCCTTCAATCTTCGGATCAATCTTGCGAACCTCCTCTGGACCCCCTTCAAGGTCAGTACATCCTTCCTTAGGTATGGGGCCCAAAACTGCACACAATATTCCAAATGGGGTCTGACCAGAGCCTTATGCAGCCTCAGAAGTACATCCCTGCTCTTGTTTCATAGCCCTCTAGAAATGAATGCTAACATTGACTTTGCCTTCCTAACTGCGAACTGAACCTGCATGTCAACCTTAAGAGAGTCCTGAACCAGATTTCTGAAGCCTTTCCCCATTTAGAAAATAGTGTACGCCTCTATTCTTCCTACCAAAGTGCATAACCTCACACTTTCCCACATTGTATTCCATCTGCCACTTCTTTGCCCACTCTGTTAGCCTATCTAAGTCATTCTGCAGCCTCCCCACTTCCTCAACACTACCTGTCCCTCTACATATCTTTGTATCATCCGCAAATTTAGCAATCCATGCCTTCAGTTCCATCTTTCAGATCATTAATGTATATAGTGAAAAGTTGTGGTTCCAACACTGACCCCTGTGGAATGCCACTAACCACCAGTTGCCATCCTGAAAAGGACTCCCTTATCCCCATTCTCTGCCTTTTGTCAGTCAGCCAATCTTCTATCCATGCCAGCACCCCTGCCTCTAACACCATTGGCTCTTAGCTTATTTAGCAGCCTCCTGAAAGTCACCTTGTCAAAGGCTTTCTGGAAATCCAAATAAATCACATCTACTGGCTCTCCTTTGTCTAACTTCTTTGTTACCTCCTAAAAGAATTATGGACAAGAGCAGTGCAACAGATATGTGTAATAAAAATAGAGAGACACAAAAGTGTCACAAACAAAGAAAAATATGAACATGTTGAAGTGCATACAGGGCATCCAATGTGATGAGTTACAATTATTCTGTAGTTCACATTCAAAATTAAATTCACTAACTTTTCAGTCCTAGGCAAGTGCCATATTTGAAGGGAGCACAGGACCAGACATAATAATGCAGCACTGATTCTCTGCACAATTTCAGCATAGCACCCCACCATTGGAAGCATCAAATTACATCTTACATTTTAACATTTACAAGATGAACATGTTTTATCTTTAATGCTTTGCCCCACACACTAATCCACTATAATGGAAAAGACCTGTTCTGATTTTAAAAATTTCTTCAGTCTTTACCGGCTTTCCAGAATAAATTCCCTGATATTGAAATAATTTTAGCAAGTTTCCTATTGATTTTCACCAGTAAGCTAACAGACTAAGCAACCTGTGAAATTTGCTCAAATTCACAGAATGAATTCCTCAGTGTTTGATCCTGTGGGCCTGTTTCAGCTGGCCCTCTTCAATGTCACCTCTGCGTACATCGAAACAGCGTAGACAAAATGAACTACACAAAATAAAACTTTTTCTCAGGGAGCCTTGCGATAACTACATTTATTTACCCTCCCGGACAGAACTTTACATTTTGATTTTCAACATCACAAATTGGCATTGGCAACAAGTTAAAAACATGCAAATCTGAGGCCTCAAAATAGAGTATTGGCCCTTAAGATCAAGTGCCCCTTGTATATGAGTGGCCAGCAATTGTATCCAGCCTTTGTGTTCTCAATGTAAAACCAATTCAGTCAATTCAAGGCCT
This sequence comes from Mustelus asterias, assembly GCF_964213995.1. Lineage (NCBI taxonomy): Eukaryota > Metazoa > Chordata > Chondrichthyes > Carcharhiniformes > Triakidae > Mustelus > Mustelus asterias. Next base: position 64,689,717 of record NC_135808.1, read on the forward strand.
TTCGGTGTTCGTGCGCACTTTAATTGTTGTAGATGCTTACTTGTTACAAACCGCTGTCTCTTCCCTCGAAACTTGGTCCTTAATCTGAAACATTGGGTTATAGGAATGTTAGAGCATAGGACTTTGGATCAGGAGTGGGTCATTCAGCCCTTCGAGCCTGCTCTGCTATTTAATAGGATCATGGTTGATCTGGTTATGGTCTCAGCTCCCCTTCCCTGTCTGGCTCCCAATACCTCTTGGCTCGCTTGTCGGTCAAAAATCTGTCTAACTCTACCTTGTGGAAACTCAATGATCCAGCCTCTACTGCTTTCTTAGGAAGAGATTCCCACTGACGTAAAAATCCCCCAAGATGATCTTTGTGCAAAACTTGGCCCTGTGACTAAAGCTCTGATTTGAGGTAGACTCATGCAAGAGATGGTTAATTGCCGGAAGATTTTGTTTGTTCTTTTTAGCCTCTCCCATGAAATTATGAAGCTCCAGTGGTCAGAAAGTTCTTGTCTGACAATCCACAGGGTGGTACTGCAAAATGAGACAGGATGGATAGAACAAATTGGTTTCTCTCTGTCCATCACTGCCAGATGTTTGAACATCTGCAAAACCGTTCACTCTGCAGAAACAATTTACCAGAAATGCAAAGATGTGCTCTTTGTAACCCAATCAGTTGTCCATGCAGGACTACAGTGGAGTGTCAGGTTATTTCCTGAAATTAGCAAAACAATGGGACTTCCTCGGGATTGCTGGTAAGAGGGTTCAGTGAGCAGCAGACAATAGATTAGATTTGAGTTGATTTGATTTGATTTATTATTGTCACATGTATTGGGATGCAGTGAAAAGTATGGTTTCTTGCGCACTATACAGACAAAACATACCGTTCACAGAGTACATAGGGGAGAAGGAAAGGAGAGGGTGCAGGAGATTCACTGGAATTCTGCTGCCCCACCCGCCACTGAATCGGAGCAGGCGAGGGGCGTACAACGGAAATCTCCGTTGACCTCGGGTGGGAGTTTCTGGTCTCGCTCAAGCGAGACGGTAAAATCCCGCCCATAGTATTACAGTCATAGCTAGGGTGTAGAGAAAGATCAGCTTAATATATCAGTTTAAGTTTATTTATTAGTGTCACAAGTAGGTTTACATTGACACTGCAATTAAGTTATTGTGAAAATCCCCTAGTTGTCAAACTCCGGTGGCTTTTCAGGTACAATGAGGGAGAATTTAGCATGGCCAATGCACCCAACCAGCACATCTTTCAGACTATGGGAGGAATCTGGAGCACCTGGAGGAAACCCATGCAGACGCGGGGAGAATATGTAAACTCACACAGACAGTGACCCAAGCCAGAGTCGAACCCGGGTCCCTGGCGCTGTGAGGCAGCAGTATTAACCACTGTGCCACCATGCTGCTCACTATAGGACCATTCAAAAGATGGCAGCAGGGAAAAAGCTGTTCTTGAGTCGGGTGGTACGTGATCTCAGACTTTTGTATCTTTTTCCCGGTGGAAGATGGAAGAGAGAATATCCGGGGTGCGTGGGGTCCTTGATTATATTAGCTGCTTTTCCGAGGCAGCAGGAAGTATAGACAGAGTCAATGGATGGAAGGCTGATTTGCATAAGGGACTGGGTTACGTTCATGACCCTTTGCAGTCTTGGTCAGAGCAGGAACCATAGCAAACGAGAGAAAAATTGTTGGAACATGTTTAATCAAAAAGGGGATAAGCAACTGCCAAGCACCGGATTACAAAACAAGCAACAAGCCATTGTGTGTGGATTATTGTCAGGCATTCCTACTTGAACAAGGGCAATGACTGCAATCCTACAGTGATAGCCTCGCACAGGGAAAAGCCCTGTGTCTCTATTGTGTGGGCCTGCAGAATCAGGAAGATCCAAACACACCCAGGTCTGAACTCCCAGTTTCACTGAGGAGGAATACTTTGAAACATTTTGACAACAAGTTTTGTGTTTTGCACTGACTTCACCGATCGCTGCAAAATTACATAGAAATTCCAGCGCAGTAGTCAAGTCATTCGGCTCAACTGGGCTGCCAGCTTCCTCCTTTTACTTTATCTCACCTTATTGTTAAGGTTTGTGAAATGATCACATAATGCATTCTCTGTGTGGTTTTGCATTATGGCTGTTAGTTTGTAGAGCTCCTTTATAAACAGGAATTATTGCCTGCAAACTGCCTCCCAAAGAACTTCAAAAGTTAAATTGCCATATTGCTCAGAGTAGCTGCCATTTTGACTCCGTTAACTAAATGTTGATTGTTAGACCCACAGTGTGTTCTATTTTTCCTCGCTCTATCTGCCTTGATTCCCTTCAATGCAGACTGCTTTTGGCACCGACCCTGTCTCCAATCGACCCTTCAGCAGCAAGCAGTACAAGGCAAGGTATTCTCAAGTAGCAAAGTACTGCAGATAGAATCATAGAATTCTACAGTGCAGAAGGAGGCCATTTGGCCCATCGAGTCTGCGCTGATCGCAATCCTACCCCGGCCCTATCCCCATAACCCGATGCATTTGCCCTAGCTAGTCCCCCTGACACTAAGGGGTAATTTAGCACAGCCAATCCACCTAACTCGCACATCTATGGAATGTGGGAGGAAACCGGAGCACCTGGAGAAAACCCAATGCAGACACACGGAAAATGTGCAGGCTCCACACAGACAGTGACCCAAGCTGGGAATCGAACACGGGTCCCTGGCACTGTGAGGCGGCAGTGCTAACCACTGTGCCACCATGCCGCTCATATGCTGGAATCAGAAACAAAAACAGAGAAAGCTGGAAAAATTCAACAGGTCTGGAAGCATCCATGGAGTGAGAAAACATTCCACTGGGTTTGCCAATGTCCCTGCTGGCGGGGAATTCCTAATGGGGGAGCAGTGGCAATTGGCAGTACCCACAGGTAACCCGGGCATCACATCATCAAGCCCAGGCACAATTATGTGGACATGTTGAAAGATGTGTCTATGACTTAACAGGAAAATGCTCACCAACGCATCCTGTCCACAGGAGTCTGACATTCTGACAATTTGTTTTTATTCATTCATGGGACATGGGGTGCACGGTGGCACAGTGGTTAGCACTGCTGCCTCACAGCACCAGGGACCTGAGTTCGATTCCCAGCTTGGATCATTGTCTGCGCAGAGTCTGCGTGTTCTCCCCGTGACTGCATGGGTTTCCTCCGGGTGCTCCGGTTTCCTCCCACAGTCCAAAAGACGTGCTGGTTAGGCGTGTTGGCCATGCTACATTTTCCCTCAGTGTACCCAAACAGGTGCTGGAGTGCGGCAACTAGGGGATTTTCACAGTAACTTGATTGCAATGTTAATGTATGCCTACTTGTGACACTAATAAATCAACTTTTTAAAAAAAACTTTAAACATGGGCGTCGCTGCCTGGCCAGCATTTATTGCCCATCCTTAATTGCCCTTGGAGGGCAGTTGAGAGCCAAAGAACAAAGAAAATTACAGCACAGGAACAGGCCCTTCGGCCCTCCAAGCCTGCACCGAACATGCTGCCCGACTTAACTAAAACCCCCTACGCTTCCGGGGACCATATCCCTCGATTCCCATCCTATTCATGAAAGAACAAAGAAAGAAAAAGTCAACCACATTGCTGTGGCTCTGGAGTTGCATGTAGGTCAGACCAGGTAAGGACGGCAGATTTCCTTTCCTAAAGGACATTAGTGAACCAGATGGAGATTTTTTTTGACAATCAACAATGGTTTCATGGTCATCAGTAGATTCTTTATCCCAGATACAATTTTTTTGATTGAATTCAAATTCCACCATCTGCCATTGCGGGATTCGAACCCAGGTCCCCAGAACATTCACAGAGTTTCTGGATTAATAGTCTAGCAATAATATTGCCTCCCCAATAACTTAGTACGGCTGAAGATGCCACTTGCATTGAACTATTATTCTACCAACTTATTTTGCATCATTGCAGGTGATAATTCCCAACTTATTTAACCCTCTTACAATGCATGAAGCAGGCTACTGCTGTCTCATTTGTCAGAGATAACTCTTTAATTACTTTCCCAATGGAAAGAGAGCACAACCAGAAAAGGATCAGTACTTCCACCAGATGACTGGGCTCGGAAGAGCAGAGGGCGTAAACTCTGACAATCATGTTATTATCTGTATGTCAAAAAATGTCATGTTATGAATAATAGAACATAGAACATGGAACATTACAGCACAGTACAGGCCCTTCGGTCCTCGATGTTGCGCCGACCAGTGAAACCAATCTAAAGCCCCTCTAACCTACACTATTCCAATATCATCCATATGTTTATCCAATAACCATTTGAATGCTCTTAATGTTGACGAGTCCACTACTGCTGCAGGCAGGGCATTCCACGCCCTTACTACTCTCTGAGTAAAGAACCTACCTCTAACATCTGTCCTATATCTCTCACCCCTCAATTTAAAGCTATGTCCCCTCGTGTTAGCCATCACCATCCAAGGAAAAAGGCTCTCACTATCCACTCTATCTAATCCTCTGATCATCTTGTATGCCTCTATTAAGTCACCTCTTAACCTTCTTCTCTCTAATGAAAACAACCTCAAGTCCCTCAGCCTTTCCTCATACGATCTTCCCACCATACCAGGCAACATCCTGGTAAATCTCCTCTGCACCCTTTCCAACACTTCCACATCCTTCCTATAATGCGGCGACCAGAACTGTATGCAATACTCCAAGTGCGACCGCACCAGAGTTTTGTACAGTTGCAGCATGACCTCCTGGCTCCGAAACTCAATCCCTCTACCAATAAAAGCTAACACACCGTATGCCTTCTTAACAACCCTATCAACCTGGGTGCCAACTTTCAGGGACCTATGCACATGGACACCCAGATCCCTCTGTTCATCCACACTACCAAGTATCTTACCATTAGCCCAGTATTCTGTATTCCTGTTACTCCTTCCAAAGTGAATCACCTCACACTTTTCCGCATTAAACTCCATTTTCCACCTCTCAGCCCAGCTCTGCAGCTTATCTATGTCCCTCTGTAACCTGCCACTTCCCTCCGCACTGTCTACAACTCCACCGACTTTAGTGTCATCCGCAAATTTACTAATCCATCCTTCTACGCCCTCATCCAGGTCATTTATAAAAATGACAAACAGCAGTGGCCCCAAAACAGATCCTTGCGGTACACCACTAGTAACTGAACTCCAGGACAAATATTTCCCATCAACCACCACCCTCTGTTTTCTTACAGCTAGCCAATTCCTGATCCAAACCGCTAAATCACCCTCAATCCCATGTGTCCGTATTTTCTGCAATAGCTTAAATTGGGGAACCTTATCAAACGCTTTGCTGAAATCCATATACACCACATCAACCGCTTTACCCTCATCCACCTCTTTGGTCGCCTTCTCAAAGAACTCAATAAGGTTTGTGAGGCACGACCTACCCTTCACAAAACTGTGCTGACTATCCCTAATCAAATTATTCTTTTCTAGATGATTATAAATCCTATCTCTTATAATCCTTTCCAAAACTTTGCCTACAACAGAAGTAAGGCTTACCGGTCTATAATTACCAGGGTTGTCCCTACTCCCCTTCTTGAACAAGGGGACAACATTTGCTATCCTCCAGTCTTCTGGCACTGTTCCTGTAGACAATGACGACACAAAGATCAAAGCCAAAGGCTCTGCAATCTCCTCTCTAGCCTCCCAGAGAATCCTAGGATAAATCCCATCCGGCCCAGGGGACTTATCTATTTTTACCCTTTCCAGAATTGCTAACACCTCCTCTTTATTAAACTCAATCCCGTCCAGTCCAACAGCCTGCATCTCAGTACTCCCCTCAACAACACTGTCCCTCTCCTGTGTGAATACTGATGAAAAATATTCATTTAGTCCCTCTCCTATCTCTTCAGACTCCACGCACAACTTCCCACTACTGTCCTTGACTGGCCCTAATCTTACCCTAGTCATTCTTTTACTCCTGACATACCTATAGAAAGCTTTAGGGTTTTCCTTGATCCTACCTGCCAAAGACTTCTCATATCCCCTCCTGGCCCTTCTTAACTCTTTCTTTAGGTCCTTCCTGGCTAACTTGTAACTCTCAAGCACCCTAACTGAGCCTTCACGTCTCATCTTAACATAAGTCTCCTTCTTCCTCTTCAGGAATAAGGAAGTCAACAGGTCCAGAAGGTCTCAAATTCACCAAGATTCCTAAAGGCCGTATCATCAGATTGTTGAAACAACACTTACACAATGTCTCGCAAAATTATTTACTTCTGCACAATTTTTGCATTGGAGGGAATCTGTGCAGCAAGAAATACTGGACGAGGGATTTGTATTGTTGCCTGCAGAGGAAGTGAAAGAACCAAAAAAAAAGAAGTAGTTCCTGGCTGATGCACAGCCAGATATTCCAGTGATTCAAGGGTGGATTGAATGGCCCTTTAGTTAAAATCAGCAGAAGTCCCATTAACTGCGCCATTAGCATCTCCTTCTTCTATCACTACATACCTCTGCTGGAGGACGATCACACCTGCCTTCACTATCATTCTACATGTCAGCTCTCAGCACATACACTCATCACTAAGCACTCCAAGGAAGATGTATATATCTCTGCTCCATGTGTGTATCCCTGCATCGCTGTTTATTTCACCAGTGCTTCACTGGTAAGGTGCACAGCTCAGGAACAGACCATTCGGCCCAATTGATCTATACTAGTATTTATGCTCCATATTAGCCACCTCCCACTTTCATATCACCCCATCAACATATATTTCTATTCACTTCTTCCTCATGTACTAATCTAGCTTTGACTTAGTTGCACACATTCAGTCAAAATCTAATACAACTTTAAATTGTTAATTGGATCAGTTACTTTTGAAGAACAAAGAGACATTCAGAAACAAGACACTGCAGAATTACCCCCCCCCATCCCCCTTCCCCCTCCCCCACCCCACTTCCTCACTAGCATCAAAACCAAAACAAAAAATGTAAATTTGTGCACAAAAGACAGTAACATGAGTGGGGTAGCGTGGCCCCTTTAAGGGCCGATCCTGAGGGCCACATTATTGTGCTGGGCCCTATGGAGTGTCAAGGCGGGAAGCCAAGCCAATTGGGTGCAAGGTCGCGTACTCCGGATCAGGGAGGATCCTCAGTTGAAGCTGAGGAGGAGTGGAGAATAATCGCATTGTTAGTTCTGTCAGATCCTTGTTTGTAAATATTTGTCATTGGCAATAAACCCTTTGTTACTTCGAGTCACCCTCAATTTATTACAGTGGTGACAAGGAAAGATTTTCAAAGTTTTCGGGGATTGCAGTGAGACAGAGGGGAGTTGAGCATTGAAGCTATGAAGAAGCAAGGTGCACACGCATATTAAAATGCCTTTGATTGGAAAGATTAAACTGTTTGATCCAGAAGTGGAAAACTGGGATAGTATATTGAAAGGCTGCATTATTTCTTTGTAGCAAATGAAATAACAGCTGAAAAAAAGCAAAAAGGTTATACTGCTCAGAGTCTGTGGCCCACAGACTTACAGCATTGTGAGAGGTTTACCATCGCCTGATGCTCCAGACACAAAGGGCCAGATTCTCCGACCTTGCCCCCAACTGGAATTTTCCAGTCCTGCTGCAGTGAACGGGAGATTTGGCTAAGTGCCAAATTCTCCGTTCTCACTGCCAGGAATGGTGGGCCGTGAACAACTGGAGAATTTTGGCCAAAGTCTTTTGATAAGATTTCGAACCGGCCAAGTCATTGATAGTGTGATGCATCAACCATATGGAGTAGGAGTAGTTTTGTCCCACAGGATGCCTGGTGGAGTCGACAGATCAATTGCCTTTGCGCCAAGAACATTATCAGATGTAGAAAAAAGTATTTCCAGATGGATAAAGAAAATTTAGTAGCTATTTATGCAGTCAGAAAGTTACATCGGCATATTTATGGACTCATTTCACAACAGTTTCAGTTTACACACATTTGTGAGGTTTATTCAGAGAAGATAAGCCAATACTTCCAATTGCGTCTGCAAAGGGCTTTATTGTTAGCATTGTACATTCCAGTATCGCCCAGGGACACAAACATCAAATGCAGATGCACTCAGCCAGTTGTCCCTGCCAGAGGCAATAGCAACACCACTGGTCCCACAAGAGATAATGTGGGCGCTGCACCTGATAAACTCTCCCAGTCTCAGCTAAATACATAAAAATGTGGACAGAAAGAGACCCAGTGTTGTCAAAAGTTAAGAAGATGGTGATGCAAAGATGGCGATATAAGGGAGGGCTGCTTAATCCCTCCCAACAAAGAAGAATGGAGATATCATGTGAGGATGATGTATTGTTGTGGAAGGCTAGGGTTATGGTTCCACCCTAAGGGAGACAGCTTTTATCACAGGAATTGCACGACTCACATCTAGGACAAAGCAGAATGAAAACACTAGGCAGAAATTATGTTTGGTGGCTGGGCATTGATAAAGAAATTGAAAGAATGGTTAATCAAAGCCCCAGCTGTGAAGCCCAACAAGATCTTGCCCCAGCATTGAACATGCATTCTTGGGAGTGGCCAGGCCAGCCCTGTTCAAGAATTGATATTGACTTTGCAAGACCATTTTATGGGTCATATATTTCTTATATTAGTAGATGCACATTCTACGTGGTTGGATGTCCAATTGATGAAGTCCACAATGGCCACTGCCACCATTGAGAAAATCTTTTTGTCATCCATGGCATCCTGGAGGTCTTAGTGTCAGACAATGGCACATCATTCACAGCAGAGGAGTTTGAAAAATATGTCAAATCAAATGGTATTCACCACGTTAGGTCAGCATCTTACAACCGAGCCTCCGATGGGTGAGCGGAATACGCTGTACAATTGTTCAAATCATTGGTGAAGAAATAAGTTAATAGGCCTTTACCTCTATGTGTGGCTAGTTTCTTGCTGTCATACAAGACCACACCAAATGCAACCAGCCGAGTTACTGATGGGACGCCACTTACGGACATGGTTGGATATGATATTTCCAGATTTGGTGGGCTAGACAAGCCTTCCAGAAGGAAAATCATGACTCAAGAAAATGTTTTCCAAATTGATAATTTAGTACTGGTCAGAAACTTTGCAACAGGACTGAAATGGGTGGCTGGTAAGATAATGGGACTGGTCTCCTATGTCATAGAGACACAAGTTTGTCGTGTCAAGAGACATGCAGACCATCAGAGAAAGAGAGCAGGGCCTGATACAAAGGATCAACAGGTAACCCCTACAGTAGATTCAAGTTCACCAAGATTAGATACAGGGATCCCTGTTCTAAATGTAGAACCAGGGTAACCAGCAGTTTCTGTAGCCGAGGAGACAGAGGAGGACCTTGACCCTGGCTTGCTGACTTTGCCTTTCATGACCATCCAATGAGCTTCTTCATTTCCAGAAGAACTTAGCACAGAATTGATACGTTCTACCAGTGTGCGGAATTCCCCGGACTGATTTAACTTATGGTGAGTATTCTTGATGTCTTTTGTAATTTGTTTGCCTATGTTAATGATGTTAATGATTTTTATTTCAACCATAGGAGAATTCAGGAGTTAGGGCGGATGGAGTGCAGGAGTGTGCACCCCCCCCACCCCCCAACACCCCGTTCAAGAGGTGACCCTAAGAGCCACATGATCAGGTAAGACCCCATGGAGAAGCAGCACGGGAAGCCGAGCTAATCGGGAGCAAGGGCATGTATCCTGGGTCAGGGAGGATCCTCAGTTGGAGCCTAGGAGGAGTGCTGTATTGCTAATTCTATCTGACCCTTGTTTGTAAACAACTATTTATCGTTGGCAATAAACCCTTTGTTACTTTGAGCCAGGTTGCATCACCCTCAATTTATCAAAATAAGATACAGAATATTGGACATGCGGCATTTATTTTACAACCCATATTGAGCTCGAAGGTGGCAACCACCATTTGTGATGATCTTTGACCATGCGTTAATAAACTCAACTTTATTCAGACAATCATGTATTAAAACAAAAGATGTGCGGGTTAGGTGGATTGGCCATGCTAAATTGTCCCTTAGTGTCAGGGGGACTAGCTAGGGTAAATGCATGGGGTTATGGGGATTAGGCCTGGGTGGAATTGTGGTCGGTGCAGACTCGATAGGCCGAATGGCCTCCACCTGCATTGTAGGAGTCTATGATCCCATGAGAAAATGGCATAAGTTACATTTCCAGATTGGAAAGAGATAATAAAACATTTGAATGGGCACAATTTTAATTCTGTACAAGTGGGTAGGTTTGGAATCAGTTAAGATTGAGGCCTGTTGACTTAGAAGATATCGTCAGTATGATACCAAGACTGTCCGCATTCAATGTTCCTACTCCTCTGAGATTGGCAGCAACCCCTGCGGTCTGCACAGAAATGCAGAAGGTGCAATCTGCTTCTCCGTAGGCTGTGCTAAGCTCTGCTCAACTCAGCAATCAAGTGGAATGGACTAAACTGAGAACTCCCACTCTTATGCTCACAAAAGAAGTCCTTGAAAATGATACAGGTTGTTGAACGAGGTGTAAATGGAGCTGTAAAGGAAGAAATGCAGTTATGTGCTGTTTTCATGACTGCCAGAAGTCTCGAATCACTTTACAGCCAGTTAAATGTTTTTGATGTGCAGTGATTGTTGAAATAATTGGGGTGGACCAGTGACACAGTGGTTAGCATCAGGGATCTGGGTTCGATTCCCAGCTTAGGTCACTGTCTGTGTGGAGTCTGCATGGTCTCCCCGTGTGGGTTTCCTCTGGGTGCTCCGGTTTCCTCCCATAGTCCAAAGATGTGCGCCTTAGGTGGATTGGCAATGTTACATTGCCCCTTAGTGTTAGGGGACTAGCTAGGTTAAATACATGGGGTTATGGGGATAGGGCCTGGGTGAGATTGTGTTCGGTGCAGACTCGATGGGCCGAATGGTCTCCTTCTGCACTGCAGGATTCCACGATTCTATAAATGCCGCAGCTAATTTACACCCAGCAAACTCCCACAAACACCAAGCTAAATAATCAGCTTTTGTGATGTTGATTGAGGGAGAAATATTGGCCAACACAGGGGGAATAAATACCCCTGCTCTTCTTCTTTGAATTACTGCCATGACATTTTTGATGTAACCACCAGAACAGATGGGGCTTCAGGTTAATATCTCGTACAAAAATGTGACACTGCTGGCAGTGCAGCATAATCTCAGTACTCACTGCAGTGTCAGTATCAATTGCTTTTTGCTCAAGACCTGGAGTTATTTTTTGTTATTTGAAGTTTAAAGTTTATTTATTAGTGTTACAAGTAAGCTTACATTAACACTGCAATGAAGTTACTGTGAAAATCCCCTGGTCGCCACACTCCGGTGCCTGTTCGGGTACACTGAGGGAGAATTAGCATGGCAAATGCACCTACCAGCACATCATTCGGACTGTGGGAGGAAACCGGAGCACCCAGAGGAAAGCCACGCAGACACAGGGAGAACGTGCAGACTCTGCACCGACAGTGACCCACGCCAGGAATCGAACCCAGGTCCCTGGCGCTGTGAGGCAGCAGTGCTAACCACTGTGTTCATGGAATGTGGGTATCACTGGCTTGGCCAGCATTTATTGACCATCCCTAATTGCCCTTGAGAAGATGGTGGTAAGCTGCCTTCTTGAACCACTGCATTCAATGTGATGTAGGTACATCCTCAGTGCTGTGAGAAAGAGAGCTCCAGGATTTTGGCTCAATGACAATGAAGGAACGACCGATATATTTCCATATCAGTATAGTGTGTGGCGAGTAGGGGAACTTGCAAGTGGTAATGTTCCCATGTATCTGCTGCCCTTGTCCTTCTAAGTGGTGGAGTTTGCAGGTTTGGATGGTGCTGTCAAAGGAGTCTTGGTGAGTTGTGGCAGTGCACCTTATAGATGATACACACTGCTGCCACTCTGCAACAGTGGTGGGAGTAAGTGAATGTTTAAGGTGGTGGATGGGGTGCGAATCAAGCAGATTTCTTTGTGCTGGATGGTGCTGAGCTTCTTGAGTGTTATTGGAGCAGCGCCCATCCAGGCAAGTTGAGAGTATTTCATCACACTCCTGACTTGTTGTTGGTGGGCAGGCTTTGGGGAGTCAGGAGATGAGTTACTCACCATAAAATTCCTAGTCTCTGACCTGCCCTTGTCGCCACAGTATTTATGTGGCTAGTCTAGTTCATTTTCTTGTCAGTGGTAACCCCGAGGTGTGGGGATTCAAACCTAAAATCTTGTGACTCAAAAATGAGAATGCTACCAACTGAACCACAGCCTTTGTACTAACTGGGTAGTAGACTTTAATTACTGTGAACAGCCTCACTGGTCCTGAAAAGCTAATATAAATTATGGGACACCAACTTTCTCAAATATGGTAAACAGAAATTTACACATTTTTGAAATAATATTTGTTAAAGATGGTTTGTGATATTTAAGTTTCTGCCTTAATCCCATGTGTATGAATCAATCATTTATTTTACTTTCTGTAAAATGTTAACTAAAATTGAAGCGATTCAATGCTTTTTATTTCCTTCTTTGCTGTCTGTGAGAATACTACAATGTGATTGGCCGCTTGCCCTTCTTGATGACATCGCTGTTGCTGGTGCTGGAGGTCCCCGGGACTTGGTGCCAGGTTCAAACTGACATCAGAGAAGGGAAAATCCATGCTGCAGAGATTACTAGATCTACGTGGGCAGCTTTCTGTGAGAACAGTGGCAAAGCCATTGCTTCACCACTGATGACAAAATCTGGGTCAATAAATCTTGGGAAATACGATTATGTAAGTAACAAATTAATACAATTATCTATATCAGTCATTGTGGTCTAGTGCTAATTTTTTGCTGCTTTTCGGTTCCACCTCAGTGGGAAGAGCAAACATCATGCTGCATTGCTCCTCAACTTGGCTTTCGTGGCAAATACCCATTACAGCTAGCATCGTGTCATCTGTACTGATTGCCTGTCTGTCCCCTTGCCTTCCTCTGTTGCAGTCCTGAATGGTTCAGTGAGGCACTAAGGATGGACCATCACCTTTAAAGTCTCCATCAGTTTCTCCTGCATGGCGTATCACAGTTGCCTAAAGCCTCCTAGAGATGGCCAAGAATCCCGTTTGCACTAAAGAGCAGTAAATCTGTCATCAAATTCCTTGCAAGCCAATCCCTTGGCCTCTATAGACTCCAAGTAAGAACCTCCAGTAAACTGAAGCCCATGATTGGCAAGCAAGACTACATGATATTTGGTGCTCTATCTTATATGGATTTCTACAGCGGGCACAATAGTTGCCAAGAACACTGTGGCTCTCAGCAGGTTCCCCATATTCTCAAACATACTTACAAAGTGCCACAGCAGCAAGGCTTAGTATTCTCCAGCATTGCATATTGGGAGATAAGAAGATCTGACACTGCTGAAGGAAGATATTCTGCGAGTTGATGATTGCCATGACAAGAAGATAAAGTTGAAACAAGCCCTTACCTGGCTGTGCTAGCATGAATCCACATGTCAATTCCATCTATGCCATCAGGAGGATTTGGTTCTCATAATTGCCCAGACATTGCAGGTGAGCTTATCAACCACGAATGTGGTTTCTCTGTGGGTGGCTGTGTCTTCACTTTTGAATAGCAAACAAGGCAGAAGTTTTAAACATGAGGATGGAAGGCAAAGAGGCAGCCGAGTGAGCATTGTATAAAGTGTAAAAGGATAGGGTGAGTGGGCAAGGGCGATGGCGATGAACATAGCAAAAACAGTGAAACCTATATAAACAGACTCTTCCAAATATTCGAGACCACGGAAAAAACAAGTAATTATTGAGAAATACAGATATGACATGGTAAGATATACAAGATTAATTCTACTCCAAACTATAAATAGCCTTTTAATGCACCAAGCCCATTTTCAACAGAAACTGTGGGAGAAAGGAAGGTGTAAAGTTGCACTATCTGCTGTTCCCCTGGTAACTTGTCTCATTTCAGGTTCCAAATTCTCTTGAATTCATCACTTTTGTGAGCTCAGTGCATGTGCTGAGCATGAAGTGGTTTGATGAAATGGGGAGCTCTTTACCCAGCATCCACAGCAATAGAGAAACCACTCTATCTCTGGGGCTGAATGTTCACATGGCTTGAAAGCAGGGATAGAGCAGTTTCTCTGTTGCTATGGATGCTGCGTATAGAGCTCCCCATTTCACAAAAGCCACTTCCTGAACAAAACCAACTGCCTCACTGATCTACTGATCTACTTAGACTGACCTCACCAGACCTTAAAGAAAGCACCTGCAAACTGTTGGAGTCATGTCTTATCCTTCTCCTGCTTTGTGTCTACATAGACATAGACTTTCATCAATAATGAAGTGAGGAAAAAGCTTTCATCTGATTAGCCACTTTCTGCCATCATTTCGGTAAACTAGCTCAACAGTGGAGAATTGTTTTTGCTCCAAAAGTTGACACTGTCCTCAGGGCTAACTGCTTCACTGAAGGGGTCAATTCTGGGTGCTCCTCCATCCATCCTATCTCATCCATCAACTTGCAAAAAATAAAATTCTGCAACACTTTATGAATGAAGCGGCCTGTAAGAGATTACTTATACAATGGTAATTAGCCCTTACATCTGCCAGTCACCTTACCACTCGACCAATGTGGCTACATCTAGTAGCTCAGGCTACTTTTGGACACAACCATCGACTGGGGCCCATCAATCACTGAATGGGGCCTATCAACCTCGCTCAGGGCCTGAACCAGCCATTTGACACTGATTAACCAAATTAACTTCTTATGGTATCTCCTTGTAAACCAAGCCGATGTTTTGTATGAACAGTTACAACACAAGAGGCGGCTAGATATAGCACTTGGGACAAATGGGTTCAAAGGTTATGGGGAGAAAGCAGGATTAAGCTATTGAGTTGGACGATCAACCATGATGGTAATGAATGGCGGAGCAGACTCGAAGGGCCAAATGGCCTCCTCCTGCTCCTATCTTCTATATTTCTATGTTTCTATTCCAGAGCCTGCCATGTGCTAGGTTATTGCATCTAGTGTGTGGTAACGTTTACCATTTAACTGGAGCCTTAGACACGTTAGGGTGGTGTAGTTTATTCAAGAGACAATGTTGAAACGGATGCTTCAGTAGTCATCACCTATTATTAAACCTTTACCTAACACGTTAATGCAGTCTTGAAAGTTCAATTTTTTTTAATACTGTGGACTCAAGTTCCGTCACCACCACAAACTCAAAAGTTTCAAAATGGTTTGACAGCTCATAGGCTAAGAGCTTGTTTCATTTTTCAGGTTTGCGGTTTCAGATGATGCACACTTTTAAAAAAAATTCTCCTAATTATTATTCTATCATTTCACTTAAAATTATTTATTTGATCCCTCAGCGTGCACCTTGGCCTCGATGATAATGTGATTTTTAGATGCTGTCCAATATATGTCAAGGACACCTTTTGCTACTGAAGGATTAGCCCCGGGCTGCAAATATTAAATATTTTGAAAACAAATCAAATGGAAAAAGAAATTATTCTAAAGGCTGTGGGTGGAATTCTCTAGCCTCTCCGCAACAGGTTTTCCAGGAGCCGAGATTCTTCATCAGCTGCCGACAGGATCTTCTGCTCCTGGTGAACTCGATGACAATTTCCATTCTTTTCCTGCACTACAGCTGGGGAGCCGATGGCGGGGGAGGGGGGATGGGTTGACTTTGACACGACTGGAAGATCCCACTGGCGGGAAGGGCTGGAGAATTCCACCGTCTAATTCAGCTCTCAACCACCCCCCCCCCCACTCCGCCCCCCTCAGTCCCTTCCTTATCCTTTTGTATCTTTCCCATTCTTTTTCCCTATTTTTATTTCTGAACTTTATCTTTCCTTAATCTACCTTTTCTATCTGTTGTTTCAATCTAGACCTAAACTTTTCCCACTTAATGTACCTTCCTCTTAATTCTGTCTTCATCCAAACGGGCTTTTGCCTGGTTTAAAAACAAATCTGTAAATTGTTTTCAACTGTATGAAAGTCAGGAGACTCATGATTGATGATTAAATTAATACAAACAGGCTCCTCGTGGTAGGGAAGTTGTTGGAGAGGATTCTTAGAGATAGGATGTATGCGCATTTAGAAAGGAATCAACTCATTAACGATAGTCAGCATGGTTTTGTGAGAGGGAGGTCCTGCCTCACTAACCTGGTGGAGTTTTTTGAAGAAGTGAGTAGAATGGTTGACGAGGGAAGAGCCGTGGATCTCGGTCTATATGGACTTTAGTAAAGCGTTTGACAAAGTCCCTCATGGTAGGTTGGTGCAAAAGGTTGGATCTCATGGGATAAAGGGGGAGGTGGCTAGATGGGTGGAGAACTGGCTTGGTCACAGAAGACAGAGGGTGGTAGTGGAAGGGTCTATTTCCGGCTGGAGGCCTGTGACTAGTGGTGTTCCGCAGGGCTCTGTATTGGGACCTCTGCTGTTTGTGATTTATATAAACGATCTGGAAGAAGGTGTAACTGGGGTGATCAGTAAGTTTGCGGACGACACGAAAATGGCTGGACTTGCAGATAGTGAGGAACATTGTCAGAGGCTACAGAAGGATATAGATAGGCTGGAAATTTGGGCAAAGAAATGGCAGATGGAGTTCAATCCAGAGAAATGCGAAGTGATGCATTTTGGTAGAACTAACGTAGGGGGGAGCTGTACGATAAATGGCAGAACCATAAAGGGTGTAGATACGCAGAGGGACCTGGGTGTGCAAGTCCACAGATCCTTGAAGGTGACGTCACAGGTGGAGAAGGTGGTGAATAAGGCATATGGCATGCTTGCCTTTATAGGACGGGGCATAGAGTATAAAAGTTGGGGTCTGATGTTGCAGTTGTATAGACCGTTGGTTCGGCCGCATTTGGAATACTGCATCCAGTTCTGGTCGCCACACTACCAGAAGGACGTGGAGGCTTTAGCGAGAGTGCAGAGGAGGTTTACCAGGGTGTTGCCTGGTATGGAGGGGCTTAGTTATGAGGAGAGATTGGGTAAACTGGGGTTGTTCTCATTGGAAAGACGGAGGATGAGAGGTGACCTAACAGATGTGTATAAAACTATGAAAGGCATAGATAGGGTGAACGGTGGGAAGCTTTTTCCCAGGTCGGTGGTTACGTTCACGAGGGGTCATAGGTTCAAGGTGAGGGGGGGGGAAGGTTTAACACGGATATCAGAAGGATGTATTTTACACAGAGGGTGGTGGGGGCCTGGAATGCGCTGCCGGGCAAGGTGGTGGAGGCGGACACACCGGGGACGTTTAAGACTTATCTATATAGCCACATGAATGGAGTGGGAATAGAGGGATACAAAAGAATGGTCTAGTTTGGGCCAGGGAGCGGCGCGGGCTTGGAGGGCCGAAGGGCCTGTTCCTGTGCTGTATTGTTCTTTGTTCTTTGTTCTTTTGCTTCTAACATGTCAAAACAGGAACAGGTAAATGACAGATGAGTAGAAGCTGCCCACAAACCCATAGTGCGCACAAATGAGTAAATGCATCTGTGGTGTGCTATTATGTAAATAACACCAATTTACTGAGAGCCTTACACTGTGGACGTGTGACTTTTCATAGGTGGAGTGGGACCCTGAGACCAGGATTATCCACCCGTCCCTCAGGCAGGTTCCCACTGGAATTCCTGTAGCCAAGAGGTACTGCCCCATTACAAATTCACAACAGCAGAGTTGTCCTGGCCATCAAATATGCAAGACAGGCCTGAGGGTCTGTGGCACTGCCTCCTGGTAAGCCTGCACAAACAGATTAATTAGAGGCAAGCAAACACTTTCCTTTTCCCCAACGGGGAAAATGAGAGCCATTGTCAAATTTTCCCAACATGTAGAGTCACCTTCCCTCTGATGACCCCAGGCAGTGGCAGTCAGGAATGCTAGGAGGGAACTCCAGGGAGCCTGGCACTGTATAGGGAAGGAGCAGCCAATGGAAGTCCTGGCGAGGGCAGGAGATACAGGAGGGATTGTGAGGCAGAAGTAGGCCCTGGTTTCCGGGTTTTTTTGCTCAATTCCTGCATGATTCCAGCCCCAATCTCATCTAATTTAGCACTGTATAGCTTTTCAGAGAGAGGAACCTCTGCTACATTTCAATTGGCAATCTTCTCGTGTGAATAAGAACTTCCTGATATTAATCCTAAATTCTCTCTTTACTTATTTGAACCTGTACCCATTATCCTTCTGTCACACTTCAAAGCACACTTCACTTTCCATGTCTCCATTTCTACAGTGTAACCACTTGTCTATAACTCCATAAACTCAACTTTTAGGCATTTCCTTTTAAAGGAGAAATGTCCAACATAATCAAGTCTTACCTCAGAGCTCAATCCTCTGTCACTCTGGGACCATTTTCAAAACCCTTCTACAAACAGTCACTGTTATGTATGTTTGGGGCATGGCCCCTTTAAGGGAATAGGCCATGTGACCTGGGATGTTGGGTGAGCTGGCCGGGAACTGCCCTGAGAGGGCAGTTGACATTTGGAGTGTGGAGTGAGTATACTGAATAAAGATCTAAAGCCTGGCTGTGGAGTAGTTCTTGAGGATACTCCTCAGTACTAAGGAATTTAACAGTCTCCAAGGCATGAATTACATTGAGTTGCATAGGAATTATCAGAGAAACAGGCCATTCAGCCCAACACATCTGTATTGGGTTCATGAGCAAAATAATGTGACTAAAGTATCTCCAGAATGTTCTGCCTTTTCGTCGATGTTGGCTTTATTCCCCAGGGGGTAGCAGTATTCCTAGGCCCAAGTGCCTTCTCTGTTTACATCATCTGTTTACTTTCTATCAATTACTTATTCTTTATTGATTGCAGCTTCACAACAAAGCATTCGGGTTGGTCACATGGTACTATGATTGGCCAGTGCCTGTAATTCCCTGTTGATTGATCCTTAACATTTCACATTTATTGTCATAAATGCCATACCAAAACCTCCAGGATTTCAAATGCAGAGACATATTTGTGGTTTTGGGGAATTTTCCAACAGACTCATTCCTAGAACAGTAAACCTAACATTAAGATACAAAGCTACTACATTGGCTGCATGGGAAAGTCCACCATGCTGCTTTGTAAAGCTGAAATGTTTCAATCGTAGCCCCAACCGGTAACACAATGATACTATCTCTGGATCAAACATTGCTGGTTTCACTGTGCACAATAAGATCCCACAAGTAACAATGATTAGTTAAAATGCTTCTGATAGTGTTAGATGAAGGCCAGAGACTGGGACAATATGAATTGCTTTTCTTTGAATGACTCCACAGGATTTCTCACATTCACCTGAACAAGTACAGAGGGCATTTAAAACCCAGTTTATCTAACAGTCTGGCACTTCCTGAATAGTGGACTGAAATGGCAGCCTGGATGATACACTCAAGTGGGGATTGAGCCCACAAACCTTCACGGTGGCACAGTGGTTAGCACTGCTGCCTCACAGTGCCAGGGACCTGCGTTCAAATCCCGGCTTGGGTCATTGTCTGTGCAGAGTCCAGACGTTCTCCCCATGTCTGTATGGGTTTCTTCTGGGTGCTCTGCTTTCCTCCCACAATCCAACAAACATGTTGGTTAGGTGCATTGGCCATGCTAAGTTCTCCCTCAGTGTACCTGAACTGGCACTGGAGTGTGGCAACTAGGGGATTTTCACAGAAATTTCATTGCAGTGTCAATGTAAACCTACTTGTGACACTAATAAATAAACTTAAACTTAATATTGGGAGTCACACAGGGCAGTTGATTTTGATTTGGAAATACTATGGAACACAAGATTAGATATTCCTCAGTCTCAAAATGGGTTGTTTTTCACACCAGTACTTTAATGGCATTAGCTATTATATCAATATGTATATGCACCTGTACACATAAAGGTAAATTTAGAACATGTTTGTGGTGATTAATTGTTAACTTGATCTCTTCTTTAAGATCATTCCTCAAGTACAAGATTTCTCCAAATTCCTTCAAAGATGTGCGGGTTAGGTGGATTGGCCATGCTAAGTTGCCCCTTAGTGTCCAGGGGACTAACAGTGTAAAAACATGGGGTTACGGGGATAGGACCTGGGTGAGATTGTTGTCAGTGCAGGCTCGATGGGCCGCATGGCCTCCTTCTGCACAGTAGTGATTCTACAATTCTACCATACACTTTATAGAAATCGGTAATGAGGTTGCATGAAACCTGGATTCTACAGAACAGAATATACAAACATGGCATTGTATTACAACATAACTAGTAGCTCTGAACTCTCAATGATGTTGAAAAGTTTCTTGTTTCAGAGTTAATGAGAATGAGATGGGCATGTCTTGTTCACATAAAGGCCTTTTGGCTAAGATCAAGTGTAGTATGGATTGGATGCTGCACTTGGTTGAGGTCATTAGGTTACATTGAAGCTTCATATGTTTCATATGAAGCAATTTTTAAAAGCGGTATCTCGGCCTTTTGGCTAAGATGCAAATGAGGTCAAGTCTTGGAGGAGGAATTGCTTTCCGTCCTCCAATCAGCTTGGCTCATGTAGATCAGGCCCAGGCCAGGGTAAATGGTCGCTTGCCCTGTCTTGCCAGCCTGGATCGGAAATGTCTCAAGTTGTTGAGACTCTGAATTGGACTTGATTTGATTGAATTGGAAAAGTATTTTAAAAATTTTTTTTAAAGCCTTACATCTAATGGCTTACGAAGAAGTAAATCACACAATGCCACTGCACACTTCTCTGCAGCTTCTGCTTTTCCGACATGGAGTGCATATTCTCCTTACAAGGGGGAGCACAATGCACTTACCCACTCCAAAACATGGCAGGTTGATCGTCACCTCTAGTTAAGCTCTCACTTTCCATTTTTACCATAAATCCATCTCAACTTTGTGGATGGATTTATGGTAAATGAGAACTGTGAGGTGTGTTTTAAGTGCCATAAACTTGGCCTGTGGTGACTTTTCCATTCAATGCATCCAAGAACCCCCCTTGGCCTAAAAAGGTCACAATACAGCATTTTGGGGGTTAGACATTAGCTCGCCCATTGTCCAACATGGTAAGTTGAGTGCGACATATTCTTTCAACAACAAAATATCATCCGCAACTCAATAGTGTTGCAATATTTGCAGAAACAGGATGAGCAACAAAGGATAAACCTGTCTTGAGCTTTTTTTCCCCCTCTATCTTCCTCACAAGACTAAAATCCTGTCTGTAGTAGTTCGCACTTAAAAATGATTCCAATGACCGTAACGAAAGTGGCAGCTCAGAAACCATAATTGGCTAAATGTCCAGCAAGAAAATAATGAGTTTGCATCACATCTTACATCTCGGGAAAGTCTGTCATCTACTGGCTGACTCGCAGAATATCAGAGTATAAATAACATACAGATCTTGTGGTCTGAATGCTTTTGTTTTTCTATTTTCATCCAGCGTAAAACATTGCACGTGTAACACCTTGACAGGGCAGTAAAGAATATCCTTCCAAATACCACGATTCTGTTTTTGACAACTTGGCTGAAGAACCACATCTAAACTTTCCAATTAACTGGCTAATATTTTCAAACAGTCAAAGGGAAAATAGGCAGAAATTTATCCATTCAGTAAAATTGTCAAGGAAATATGAAAGAAAGCAATACAATCTGGGTATTGGGGAGAATACTCATTAAATCTTTAGTACTCTTCTAACAATTCCTACTAATAAAATGGATGCAAAAATCTTAGTGAAAATGGTGTTCATGTATGCCATGCTGCATTAACTGTTGTTAGTTTCAGTATTTGATGAGAAGATTTTTATCTAAGTTCTTCATAATTTTGAACATCTCTAATGAATCCCCTTAATCCTTACTACTTTTAGTAGGAAGCGGTGGCACAGTAGCACGGTGGGTTAGCACTGCTGCCTCACAGCGCCAGGGACCTGGGTTTGATTCCTGACTTGGGTCACTGTCTGTGTAGAGTTTGCATGTTCTCCCCGTGTCTGCCTGGGTTTCCTCCGGGTGCTCAGGTTTCCTCCCACATTCTGAAAGATGTGCTGGTTAGGTGCATCGACCCGAACAGGCGCCCGACTGTGGCGACTGGGGGAATTTCACAGTAACTTCATTGCAGTGTTAATGTAAGCCTTACTTGTGACTAATAAATAAACTTTACTTTTAGAAGCGCAATCCCAGCATTTCCACAGAAGAATAGTCCTTCACCCATGGTTTCAATCCATCAAATCTTCATTGAATCCTCCCAAAAACCTCGCCATTCTACCTAAAAGGTGGTGTCCTGAATTGGCCATAGTATTCCAACTAAGGCCTACTTTTCTACTCTCTTCCTCTATTTGCAAAGCCAAGAATCCCAATTTCTTTTTTCAAAATGGAAGATTGACCAATGTCAACTTGCAAGAAAGGGACATTGATCAGTAATTCTAAAATGAAGGTGGTTTGATTTCATTGTGAACTACATTATAGCTAATGTTGAGCATTTGGATTCCAGTTCTTGCAAGTTAAATTTCTCTTCTGTATTAAATGGAATCATACTCACATTGCAAGTTGTTACAAATAGATCAGCACTTCAATCATGATTAATCAATATAATTGTGTTCAAAAATGATAAAGTGTACATGTTGCGAGAGGTTTTGGGGATCAGCAGTTCTGGTGTATTGTCGATATTGGATACACATCAAATTCCTTTGACTTTGAAACTTTATGGATTTCCCCGAGCTGCAGAAATTTTAAGTCTCGTGCTCTGTGTCTGGAGGTTTTTGATTGTTCAAACTCCACTTTCTGCTTGTCCATTTGACCAAGAATAACTAAGGTGAGGTAGCAGAGTGCATGAAACCATATTCCTGTGCAAAGTGCAATGATGTATTTAGTGCAAACTACACAAATTGCCCCTGAGCATTTTCTGTCTTCCACATTGATAGAAACATAAGAGAATACTTTCCAAACACTACACTACGGGAATAAAACAGGTGATCAGGATTGGATAAAGAGGCATAAATCCAAATAGCCCGGATCTACACTACTTTTCTGTCAATAGCTATCCCCTAACTAACTGTACCAGATGGGACGTGTGTAGCACTGCTGGTGTTTGCAAACACAAGCAGGAGTGATGCTGCCTTGTTCTGGGACACACAAGAGCAGGAAAAAGACAGTTGGCTGCAAACACTTTCAAGTGCCGCATGCACTACAAGGCATAGTGTTTTGTTTTTTGTGACTATGTCAGGGAATTTCCTCAAGGCTGCTCCCAATCTGCCACCATAATTTTCTCAGAATTTGCCTGTAGTTCGGAAAAAGGAGCAACTCTGAGGAAATACCAGACCCAATGTAGCCCTATGCCTTTGTCGGATTAGTGAGCAGGCAACCAGCACTAGCCAGGGGCTTGGGGAGGGCGAATCTACTTCTTGCTCCCTCATAGGAAAATGGGACTTGGAGGACTACTCTTTTTCAAATAGAGCTAATTGATTGCTTACGTGCAGCAGGATACAATTTTATATAAATACTGCGGGGTGTACTTTGTACAATTGGTACTTCCCCATAGATATTCCCTTTTAATACCATTTGTGGTGCATTTTTGACATCACTGTGTGAACCCTTATCTAACAGGAAATCAATACAGACTCTGGTTTTACCTGGAGCTCGGTTTATGGAGGGTGACTTGCTGTGAGTACAATATTTAACTGTTCTGGAAGAATAGGAAAAAAAATGAGGCCTGGGATATTTTATCCCCCAAGGTATTTTGTCTCCTGGGAAGTTTTATCTCCCAGGTTATTTTATCATCAGGTGTTTTAACACTCGGAATATTTTAATTCCCAGACTTTATTTAAATGCCACTGGCCAATTGTTCCAGGTGAGAAATCAGTTGGAAGGGGCGTACATTTGGTGGTCTGGAGCAGGTTAATCCATGGGATCAAATGTTGTGGCCAAGACATTTACTTTGCACAGCTGGCTCTGTATGATGACTACAAGGATCTGGAGTCTCCTCAGAGATGCTCCTGTTCCTAACTACAGCTTTCCTGCAACTTCATTGTCAGATCATGATAGATCCAAGATGGTGCCAGAGCGTGGTGACTTCTTGTGAGCTGTCCCCAACGTACCCTCTAATTCTATCTTTTACTCTCATTCTATGCTTTTAAAACTGTACTCTGACTCTTATAAACTCTCTAACCATGCCTTAATTCAACCTCTTAATGGACCTACCTCATATTAAGTTGACCTTTCCCTACACCCTGGCTATGACTGTAACATTATCTTCTGCATCCTCTCCTTTCTTTCGCCCCTATGTTCTCTATGAAGGGTTTGTTTTGTCTGTATTGTGTGCAAGAAACAATACTTTTCACTGTATACTAATACATGTGACAATAATAAATCAAATCAAATCAAATCAGATGGAGGCGATCTTGGAATCTCCAGTTCAATTCATTTGATTCAGTGGGTCCATTTTGTAGAAGAGTAGGGCAAGAATGGGGCGGCATTGTGGCGCAGTGGTTAGCATTGCTGCCTCACAGCGCCAGGGACCAGGGTTGAATTCCAGCCTCGGGTCACTATCAGTGTGGAGTTTGCACATTCTCATTGTGTCTGTGTGGGTTTCCTCCGGGTGCTCTGGTTTCCTCCCACAGTCCAAAGATGTGTGGGTTAGGTGGATTGGTCATGCTAAATTGACCCTTAGGGCCTGATTTTACCAAAACTTCACACCTGTTTTCGGGCGTGAATTCGCGGTAAAGTTGGGCATCGGGCCTTTAACGCGATCTGCATCCGAATCCGAGCAGATCGCGCCTTTACCGACACCCGATTCGGGCGCAGGTCCAGCCCGCGCCCGAATCGGGCGGCGCGACGATTTAAATGCATTTGCATGCATTTAAATTGACTTCATGAACCGCGCGCCCAACTCTACCGCCAAATCCCACTTTACCGTCTTCTGGCTCGATCCGCGTCCGCGCTGTTACCGACCTGCCGAATAAAAGTCTGAAGTCGCTGCTGCAGCCTCCGAAGAGTGGGGTCAGAGACTGCAACGGCTCTCTGACCCAGGTCATCCTCTGGTCGGAGCGGGAGGGGGGGTGGGAGGAGGAGAGGGGGTGTGACGTCTCATCCCCTGGGGGGGAGGGGGGGAGGGAAGGGGGTGTGACCGATCAGCCCCTGGGGGAGGGGAGGGGAGGGGGTGTGACGTATCATCCCCTGGGGGGTGAGGAGAGAGGATGTGACGTCTCATCCTCTGGTTGGGGGGGTTCTGCTGCCTGTCTGCGGCCGATCCCTCCTGGCACCATCGCTGGTCCACTACCAGCCACAGATTACTCTTCTCTGCAGGTGCGAGAGAGCAGGAGAGATGGCTGTGGCTGGTAGTGTACCAGTGATTACACAAGGATAAAATTGTGGGCAATACTGTAATAAGGGGAAGCTGTCACACAACAGAATCACAGTTCAGAGAAATAGTCAGTCGCTAAATGTCAATCATGTACGGGGGTTATCAGATTCAACAACTTCTTCTCAATTTGCGTGAAAGTGCATGGGAAGTTGTTTGTGTTATCCTAAAAGCCATGCTGCACAATCCAAGACATATTTGTATAAAGTTGTATTTCCTTAACAATGCGATGCCTGAGTCAAAGCCCTGCATTTAGGAAGAGAAATATTGCAGCTTAGCTTATAACATACATCAATGATAGAATAAACCATTCAATCCTTTGGAAAAGGAAGAACTTGCATTTAAATAACACCTTTCACAACCTCCCAAACTGCACGTGATCCATTTTTTAAAAATGAGTGTTGTCACCTTTATAATGTAAGGAAAACAGCGGCCAAATTGTACACAGCAAGATCTCACAAACAGCAAAGAGGTTAATGTCCTGATAATCTAATCTTATGGCAGATAAATATTGATCAGAGCATCAGAGAGTTCATAGATATCGTAGAATCCCTACAGTGCAGAAGGAGGCCATCTGGCCCATCGGGTCCGTACCAACAACAATCTCAGCCAGGCCCTATCCCTGCAACCCTAGGTATTTACCCCACTCATTCTCCGGACACTAAGGGTCAATTTAACATGACCAATCCACCTAACCCACACATTTTTGGACTGTGGGAGGAAACCAGAGCACCCGGAGGAAACCCACACAGACACAATGAGAATGTGCAAACTCCACACAGACAGTGACCCGAGGCTGGAATTCACCCTGGTCCCTGGCGCTGTGAAGCAGCAATGCTAACCAATGTGCCACAATGCCACCCTATTCTTGCCCTACCCTTCTACAAAATGGATCCACTGAACCTTTAACGTTCAATTGAAAGGCAGCAGACAGAATCTGGATGTAATTATCTCACGGGAAAGTGGGTGGGAGGAAACATCTGAAAATACAGCACTCCCTCATTCCTTCAACCTCTGCTCAAGACTCTGGCATGCAGATTGAATCGCGAACCTCTTGATTCAGAGGTCAGCACGCAACCTCTGGACCCGAATTATCATGAGGAGTGTGTGGGTTGATTTACATTCGTTTTCTGGTTATTTTCTGTGGTGGTTATTCCCCTAACTTCTCCCTTCTCTTTTTCCTCCCCTTCCTGAGCTGAGAATCGAGTAGGCTCGGGAAAGTGCTCGCAAACCAATCCATCAGGTGGCCAAGTTAGGTGCTTACCATCAGAACGTCAGTGTTCAGATTGCATCGATATACCTCTGAATAGGAAAACAATTTCAAATTTGAATTTATGCATTGCACTTATCATGTCATCCAGAAACATCCAAAAGCACTTGTATTTGAAAACCAACTGGACTTTACAAGTGCTTATGTTTTCTCCCACCTGCATCACCATAATGGTACATTCTTCGATTCTTTTTTCCCTCTAGCTTTGTTTTTAAGTGCATCCATATAGTTGGCTCAACCACTCTACACAATAGCGAGTTCCATAATCTTATCACAAAGTTGCTCTTGAATTCCTTATTGGATTTGTTTCAACAGCTGTTGTGTATTTAGGGGCTGGATTCCCTCCAGCAAGTGGAAACATCTTCTCCACATCTGCCATTTCAAACCCCTTTGTAATTTTCAAGTTCTATATTAGGATTCTTTTCATTATCTTTCCTGGAGAAAATAGCACCAACCTGTTTAGTCTTTCCTGATAGTTATCACCTCTCAACTTTGGCGTCATCCTTGTAAACCTTTCTTTGCAATTTCTCCAATCCTCCTATATTCTTTTCATAGAATCCCTACAGTTCAGAAGGAGGCCATTTAGCCCATCGAATCTGCACCAAAGACAATCCCACCCAGGCCCTATTACCGTAATCCCACATGTTTACCCTGCTAATTCCCCTGACAGTTGGATCAATTTATCATGGTCAATCAACCTAACCCGCACATGTTTGGAGTGTGGGAGGAAACCAGAGCACCAGGGGAAATTCACACAGACATGGGGAGAATGTGCAAACTCACATAGACAATGATCCAAGCTGGGAATTGAACCCAGGTCCCTGGCGCTGTGAGGCAGTAGTGCTAACCACTGTGCCACTGTGCCGCCCATTTTTGTGACACAGAGGTCAGAACTGTACAAAGTATATTTAACATAACTTCTCCACTTTTAGATTCCATTCCTCTAGAAATCAAACCCTATTGATTTGTTTATGCTTTCTTTGGCTTTGTAAATTTGTTTTGCTACTTTTGATGATTTGTGAATGTGTGTCCCCTAGATCCCTTCACACCACTATTCCCATTTTCTGTAATAGCAGGGTCCCAGCAAATAGGGAAGGAATGAAAGACCGGTTCTTCTTTTCTTGATGGTGTTGGTTGAGGGAGGAATGTTGACCAAGATCCTGGAAGAAATGAATGTCATGGGATCTTCAGCATGTACCTGCTCAGGAAAACCGGTTTCACATTTTATCCAAAGGATAACAGCTCCAACTATGCAGCACTCCTTCGATGTTTTACAATTTCGAAGTCAGAATTGTGTGTGGCTTGGAGGGGAGCTTGCAAGATGCTCCCATGCATTTTCTGCCCTTGTGCTTCTAGTTGGTATTGGTTCTGGGTTCGGAAGTGGCTGTTGAAGCAGTCTTGGTGAGTTCCTGCAGTGCATCTTGTTGCTAGTGCCCATTGCTGCCACTGTGCATTGGAGGCAGAGAGAGAGAATGCCCAGAGCGTTGAAAGAGGTACCAATCAAACAGGCTTCTTATTCTTCGATCACAATTTGTCAGACCTTTCTGAAAGTACGCAATGCCAGGCTCTTGCCAGCTCTCTGGGCAGCAAAGGAGACCCCATCACCTGCACTAAATTCCGCCCATACTATCCCAATCACCAGTACAAACAACTTGCTTCCTTCTTCTTCTGTTCTCTGCTCAAAGATAGATCCCCACAACATCACGACTGCCTCCAGGGGTAAGGAGGCATGACCTGAACAGGGATTGAACTCCATGATGTTGACACCAATCCACTCCCACACCAGTCATTCAATCAACTAAACCAACTAACAGTCCACCCTGGAGTCTGAGTTGCAGCAGCAAAATAACATCTTCCAGCCTGGAGCCATGGTGGAGACTCCAATTTTCCTTCTATCACATGCTTGACCAAGGATATCTCCAGCTCCTACCATCTGCCATGTGCTTAAAGGATTTATAAGTTGACACTTCACCATTTTTGGTGACGTTATAAACTCACTTTCTTGACCATCAAGTCCTGGAGTGGGACTCAAACTCAAAGTTCTGGCTCAAAGGCAGAAACGTTATCCACTGTGCCATGAGGCCTCAATCTACTTCCTACATATCTGCAAACTGAACCTACTTCCTTACCTATTCCTCTGAATGCAGAGGTTTTAAAAGGGGAAGAGGAGACAGGAGAACGTGATACAACCAGAAAGAATGCTTTCTATGGTGCATCTGTAGAAGTTGGTGAGTGTTGTAATGGACATGCCAAATTTCCTTAGTCTCCCGAGAAAGTAGAGACACTGGTGGGCTTTCTTAGTATAGCGTCGGCATGGAGGGACAAGGACAGGTTGTTGGTGATCTGGACACCTAAAAACTTGAAGCTTTCGACCATTTCTGCTTCATCCCCATTGATGCAGACAGGGGCATGCCCTCCACTACGCTTCCTGAAGTCGATGACTACTTCCTTTGTTTTGTTGACATTGAGGGAGAGATTATTGTCATCGCACAAGTTCACCAGATTCTCTATCTCATTCGTGTACGGTGTCTCGTCATTGTTTGAGATCCGATCCACAACGGTGGTGTCATCAACAAACTTGAAAATTGAGTTGATGGGGAATTTGGCCACACAGTCATAGGTATATGAGGAGTATAGTAGGGGGCTGAGAACACAGCCTTACGGAGCACCAGTGCCGAGGGTGATCGTGGAGGAGGTGTTGTTGCCTATCCTTACTGACTGCAGTCTGTGGATTAGGAAATCTAGGATCCAGTTGCAGAGGGAGGAGCCCCAGGCCACGAAGTTTGGAGATGAGTCCTGTAAGAATAATGGTGTTAAAGACTGAACTGTAGTCTATTGATTTGTGCCATGACCAACCTCTCGAAGCACTTCATAATGATGGATGTCAGAGCTACTGGACGATAGTCATTAAGGTACACTACCTGGCTTTTCTTTGGTTCCGGGATGATGGTCATCTTCTTGAAGCTGGTAGGGACCTCAGATTGGTGTAAATAGAGGTTGAAGATGTCTGCGAATACCCCAGCCATCTGGTCCACGCAGGACATGAGTGCTTGTTCGGGTACCCCACCTGGACCAGTTGCTTTCCATGAGTTCCATGGGTTGACTTTAGAGAAGGTTGCTCTGACGTTGGCAATGGTGACCTTGGATATAGGTTTGTCCAAGGCTTCCGGGGTGGAGGGCGTGGTCTCGCTGACCTCTTGCTCAAAATGTGCTCTGAATGCATTGAGCTCATCGGGAAGGGCTACATTGGAGCCGGCGATTTTACCTACCTTCATCTTGTCATTTACAACAGCACGATTAACATTACCTACAGGATTGTATATTTTGTCATTTAATATCATCATTAAAAAGGTTTTATTTCAAAACCTAAGCATGTCTCAGAAACCTTATTTTCAAGGGAACTGCCTTGTCCTCAAACCATTTACAAGCACAGCTTGCAGGCTTTCATGAATAGATTCTTACTGGATTTTCCAATCAGCATCTCGATCGAGTAAGTGTGCCCTCTCGGTTTTACTCATGGAATTGAGATACACGTCTTTTGTTCTATGTGCTTCTGAGGTTTGAAAGCTCATTTGAATATACTTTTTTAAAGGTCAAGTAAGGTTTTTGAAGAAATCAAACCAGGCTAATTACAGTCAGCTCTGCAGCTCAAACTGTTTGGATAAACACCCCACAAAGATAAAGTGTGTGGGCTGGCCTTAGGGTGGGTGCTACATGTGCCATTCGGAGTTTCAATTGGCATCTGCTGTGTGCGCACAGACATCTGGCATGAATAGTGCGGAACATCGTATGGGTGAGGATATTAGTACATACAACTAACCAGTTAATATCAACTGGATGTATGCAGATCATGGCATCAGTAAGTATGAAATGCTGATTTCATGCAACAGGGTCATTTTGGATCTCAAAGTTCCAACTGATGCCACCTCTTAACTTTGCACAGATGAAAACATGTTAGGCCGCAGGAAGAACAAGTCTCCCTCACCCACTGCCCAAACCGGCCCTCCCCCCCAACTAGTGCTATTTAATCAGGATCATCAAATGCTTGCAGTTTAGTCACTGGTTGGTTTCTCCTGACTGTTGCTGCGCCTCTACAAGTGTTTGGTGCTTTCCATAATCGGTTGAAGTTGTAAACATCTGCAGGGGGTGGTGTGGCAGGTACTGGTGGACTTCCTTTGCTGACTTGAAACTTCTGCACAAATCAGTTGCTCCCGCACATGTGTGCACCTGTACGCAATCCCCTTAAACAACAGCAGGGAGAATGAACAGAGGCCATGCAGAGTTGGACACACTGTTGAATGAGGGAGCAGGAAGGGCTGTCAGCAGGAGCCATATCCAGGGCGTTCAGGGAGCTATTCTCCAACCAGAACTTTAGTTAAGAACACGGTCGTACAGTGGTTAGCACTGCTGCCTCACAGCGCCAGGGACCTGGGTTCAGTTCTGGCTTCAGGTCACTGTCTGTGCGGAGTTTGCACATTCTCCCCGTGTCTGCGTGGATTTCCTCCGGGTGCTCCGGTTTCCTCCCATACTCTAAAGATGTACGGGTTAGGTTGATTGGCCATGATAAATTGATCCCAGTGTCAGGGGATGAGCAGGGTAAATATGTGGAGATACAGGAATAGGGCCTGGGTGGGATTGTGCTCAGTTCAGACTTGATGGGCCGAATGGCCTCCTTCTGCACTGTAAGGATTCTATGATTCAATGTGTGAGATGATTGGACTTCTTTAAGAATATCCTCAATAAAACCTGCCAGCTGTTGTAGCCACAAAACTACAACCTCAGAGCAGAGTAAAATTGTATTGCCAAAGGCTGTGAAGATGATCTCAGTAAGAAGTTTAACAACACCAGGTTGAAGTCCAACAGGTTTATTTGGTAGCAAAAGCCACACAAGCTTACCAAATAAACCTGTTGGACTTCAACCTGGTGTTGTTAAACTTCTTACTGTGTTTACCCCAGTCCAACGCCGGCATCTCCACATCAAGATGATCTCAGCCATGAGCTTCTATGCATTTGTCCCCGTTCAGGCTAGAGTTCAGGATAGTTGCAACACTTCAAAGTTTGCCATCCACTGGTATTTAAGGAAGTCACTGACACTCTCTACTCCAAGAGAGCTAATCACATTTCATGCTCTCTTGTGTGAGGGGCTCAGACCTCACACTGTATATTTTATAAACTATATATGAACATCTTCATTGTTATTTCTGATTTTTTTTTAAAAACTGAACAAAGACACTTAAAATGACTCAACCTTTGCCTGTCTGTCAAACAAAGAAGCTACTTGGCAATTTTAAGAAAACTCTCATCTTGTTATCTCCGCAAAGCCACTTGCAATCATTTGTGGACTGCACAACGCAACTTCAATGAGAGCTATACAAAGGCATTTGATAACCCAGCTTGGCCAGAGGGAGACCGATGGTCAGCTAAGACAAAGGTCTGACTGATGGTCAGCTAAGACAACTCATCTCCAAACACCATGGCCTGGGCCTCAGCACTTCCCTCCAGAAAACTGGATCCTGAACTTCCTAACCCACAGACCACAATCAGTAAGGATAGGCAGCAACACCTCCTCCACGAACATCCTCAACACTGGTGCCTCACAAGGCTGTGTTCTCAGCCCCCTACTATAATCCTTATACACCTATTATTATGTGGCCAAATTCCCATCCAACTTGATTTTCAAGTTTGCTGACGACTCCACCATAGTGGGTCGGATCTCAAACAATACGAGACAGAGTACAGGAATGAGATAGAGAATCTGGTGGACTGGTGGGATGACAATAATCTCTCCCTCAATGTCAACAAAATGAAGTCTGAATGATTGTCATCAACTTCAGGAAGCATAGTGGAGAAAATGCCCCTGTCTACATCTATGGGGATGAAGTAGAAATGGTCGAAACCTTCAAGCTTTTAGGTGTCCAGATCACCAACAACCCGTCCTGGTCCCCCCATGTCGACACCATAGTTAAGAAAGCCCACCAATATCTCTACTTTCTCAGAAGACTAAGGAAATTTGGCATGTCAGCTATGACTCTTACCAACTTTTACAGATGCACCATAGAAAGCATTCTTTCTGGTCGTGCCACAGCTTGGTATGGCTGCTGCTCTGCTCAAGACGACAAGAAACTACAAAAGGTCGTGAATGTGGCCCAATCCATCACGCAAACCAGCTTCCCATCCATTGACTCTGTCTACACCTCCCGCTACCACAGCAAAGCAGCCAGCATAATTAAGGCCCCCATGCACCCCGGACATTCTCTCTTCAACCTTCTTCCTTTGGGAAAAACATACAAAAGTCTGAGGTCATGTACCAACTGACTCAAGAACAGCTTCTTCCCTGCTGCCATCAGATTTTTGAACGGACCTACCTCGCATTAAGTTGATCTTTCTCTACACCCCAGCTATGACTGTAACACTACATTCTGCACTCTCTCGTCTCCTTCTCTATGAACAGCACGCTTTGTCTGTATAGCGCATAAGAAACAATACTTTTCACTGTATGTTAATACATGTGACAATAATAAATCAAATCAAATCAAATCAAAGGCGTTTGAATTGTGTCCCAGTCTGCTGTTGGAGGAAAGGAGGAGATTGGAGCAGTTCTGACCCAAATTTTTAATTCCTCTCTGAGCACAGGAGAAGTGCCAGAGGACTGGAGAACAATTAATGTGGTTCCGCTGTTTAAGAAGAGTTGTAGAGATAAGTCAGGAAACTATAGACCAGTAAGTCTCATGTCAGTGGTAGGGAAACTATTGGAGAAAATTCTGAAGGAGAGAATATTTCTCCACTTGGAGAGACAAGGTTTGGCCAGAGAAAGTCAACATGGCTTTGTCAGAGGGAGGTCAGGCCTAACAAATTTGATTGAACATTTTGAGGAGGTGACCTGGTGTATAGATGAGGATAGTGCGGTTGATGTAGTTTATACGGATTTCAGCAAAACCTTTGACAAGGTCCCACATGGGAGACCTATAAAGAAGGCCCTGTGGATCCAGAACTGGCTTGCACAAAGGAGGCAGAGAGTGGATATAGATAGGTCTTTTCTAAATGGAGGTCGGTCACCAGTGGTGTGCCCCAGGGATCTGTTCTGGGACCCTTGCTGTTTGTCATTTTCATAAATAACCTGGATGAGGAAGTGGAGGGATGGGTTGGTAAGTTTGCCGATGACACGAAGGTTGGTGGGGCTGTGGATAGTCTGGAGGATGTCAGAAGTTACAGAGGGACATAGATAGGATGCAAGACTGGGCGGAGGAGTGGCAGATGGACTTCAACCCAGATAAATGAGTAGTGGTCCAGTTAGGCAGGTCAAATGGGATGAAGGAGTATAATATAAAGGGAAAGACTCTTAGCACTGTAGAGGATCAGAAGGACCTTGGGGTCCGGGTCCATAGGACTCTAAAATCGGCCCCGCAGGTGGAGGAGGTGGTTAAGAAGGCATATGGTGTGCTGGCCTTTATCAATTGAGGGATTGAGTTTAGGAGTCCGGGGATAATGATGCAGCTCTATAAGACCCTCGTCAGACCCCACTTGGAGTACTGTGCTCAGTTCTGGTCGCCTCATTACAGGAAGGATGTGGAAAAGATTGAAAGGGTGCAGAGATTTACAAGGATGTTGCCTGGATTGAGTGGCATGCCTTATGAGGATAGGCTGAGGGAGCTCGGTCTTTTCTCCTTGGAGAGACGTAGGATGAGAGGAGACCTAATAGAGGTATATAAGATGTTGAGAGGCATAGATCGGGTGGACTCTCAGAGGCTTTTTCCCAGGGTGGAAATGGCTGCTACGAGAGGACACAGGTTTAAGGTGCTGGGGGGTAGGTACAGGGGAAATGTTAGGGTTAAGTTTTTCACACAGAGGGTGGTGGGCGAGTGGAATCGGCTGCCGGCAGTGGCGGTGGAGGCAAACTCAATAGGGTCTTTTAAGAGACTCCTGGATGAGTACATGGGACTTAATAGGATGGAGGGTTATAGGTAGGCCTAAAAGGTGTTCGCCACAACTTGTGGGACCGAAGGGCCTGTTTTGTGCTGTAGTTTTTCTACGTTTCTATGTTTCTAAGGCAAATGCACATGGGATCCAGGGTAATTTGATAAGATGGATTCAAATTTGGTTTAGTTGCTGGAAACAGAGGGTGATGACAGAAGGCTGCTTTAGCCACTGAAAGCCAGTGTCCAGTGGCATTCCACAGGGATCTGTGCTGGTTCCCCTATTATTTGTCATTTATAGTCATAACATGAATGACTATATGGGTGATAAGATTAGTAAGTTTGTGGATGACACAAAGATTGGTGGTTAACAGTGAGGTTGAGTCCCTTGGGCGAGAGCAAGATATAGATGGGCAGATAAGTGACAGATGGAATTTAACCCTGAAAAGTATGAGATGATACACTTTGGAAGGAGTAATTGGACAAGGAAATATTCATGACATGAGGAACAAAGGGACCTTGGCATGTTTGTCCATAGATCTCTGAAGGAGGAACAGCAGGTTAGCAGGGTGGTGAAAAAGGCATTTGGAACACTTGCCTTTATCAATTGAAGCATAGATTACAAAAGCAGGGAAATCATGTTAGAGCTGTATAGAACTTTGATGAGGCCACAGCTGGACTATTGTGTGCAGTTCTGGTCGCCACATTATAGGAAGAATGTGATTGCACTGGACGGGTTGGAGAGGAGATTCACCAGGATGCTGCCTGGGATTTAAGTTATGAAAAGAAGTCGAATAGGCTTGGGTTGTTTTCGCTAGAGTAGAGACGACTTGATGGAGGTGTACAAGATTATGAGGGACATAGACAGAGTGAATAAGGAGCAGCTGTTCCCCTTAGTTGAAGGGTCAGTCATGAGGGGGCACAACTTCAAGGTGAGAGGCAGGATGTTTATGGGGGGGATGCGAGGAAAAGCTTTTTTACCCAGAGGGTGGTGATGGTCTGGAATGCGCTGCCTGGGAGGGTGATGGAGGTGGGTTGCCTCATATCCTTGAAAAAGTATCTGGATGAGGCACGCCATAGCATCCAAGGGACCTTGAGATGGTGAATGCGATTAGGTAGGTCAGGTGTTTCTCACGTGTCAGTGCAGACTCAATGGGTCGAAGGGCCTCTCCTGCACTCTGTGATTCTGTGAGAAGGCCCCGCAACCTTTTGTAATGGGTGAGACATTTAGCAGTCTTTGAAACCTCGCCACATTCCAAACAATGGATGCACATTGTTTGTTGGAGACCAAATGGAGAAGTGGGGGTCATGTGACATAGGCCTCTGGCATGTTGAACAAGCAATATTGCCGTGCTGAGCTGAAAAGCTCAGCCTATTCTTTGTAATCTGACTAACAGCCTCACAGACAGGAAACTCTGCCCAGCTGAACACCTGGCCCCCATACATACACAGCTTCTACGGGAAATTGTGTATCATCTACAAAACTGACTCACGTGTGTCTATTTCATTGTAAGAGGTCAGCACAGCACTGGTTTTCAGCTCACTGACCTCCGTGAAGGAAAACCTCATTGAACTTTGATTCTGGACTCTGGAATCCATGTGAAACAGTATTTCTTTTCTCCGTGGTCTCTGTACTGTAAAACCTTTTTTCTCTCTGTCCCTCTTTTTACTGTATGTATGCAAGGGGTGGACCCTGCAACCATCCCTTCCGCATTTTGAGTTGGTGCAAATAAACTAACCCTTTGAGTTCAGCCTATCTCGAGTACAATGTGTATCAATGGAAAATTGGATCACACCAAACCCGACAGGTTGGGAAATACACATGGCTTATAAAGAGGGAAACCAACCCAAAAATACCTTCTTTTTTACAGACGGGTGGTGAGAGGAGAAATTAGTGCTGTTTGAATTAGCCCTCCTCCTGTCCATTATCATAGAATCCCTCCAGTTTGGAAGGAGCCCATTCAGCCCATCGAGTCTGCACCAACTTTCTGAAATAGTATCCTCATCCAGGCCCTCCCCGCCCTTTCTATCCCCATAACTCCACACACTTACCGTGGTTAATCCACCTAGCCCAGACATAGAACATAGAACATAAAACAGTACAGCACAGAACAGGCCCTTCGGCCCACGATGTTGTGCCGAGCTTTATCTGAAACCAAGATCAAGCTATCCCACTCCCTATCATCCTGGTGTGCTCCATGTGCCTATCCAATAACCACTTAAATGTTCCTAAAGTGTCTGACTCCACTATCACTGCAGGCAGTCCATTCCACACCCCAACCACTCTCTGCATAAAGAACCTACCTCTGATATCCTTCCTATATCTCCCACCATGAACCCTATAGTTATGCCCCCTTGTAATAGCTCCATCCACCCGAGGAAATAGTCTTTGGGATACAAAGCAGCAATTTTACCATGGTCCTTGGAGTGTGAAAGGAAACCAGAGCACTCGGAGGAAATCCACGCAGACACGGGGAGAATGTGCAAACTCCACTCAGTTACCCTAAGCCGGAATTGAACCCAGGTCCCTGGCGCAGTGAGGCTGCAATGCTAACCAGTGTGCCATCCATTAAACAAGCAGTGGCCAGCAAGTGGAGCAAGTATGCGACTTTGCAAGGACTACAAGCTTCCCCATGGCGCAGGACACCAGTGATAGCATGTTAATCACTTTGCAGGTACCGCATGTCAACTCTGCCCTGTACCAGAACCAAAAGGGATTTCATTGCTTAAACATTCAGCTACTGTTCAAACATAGGCAGAGGAGAATCATGCAGGTCACTGTCTGGTAACTTGGCAGCAGTCATGATGTATTCATTCTGCAGCAGTTCACTGTGCACACTGCATTCGCGATACCACCAGAAAGCAAAGAATGGCTATGAGTGGGCAAAGGTGACAATGTGCCTGCTGTCTCCACTGTATGACTCACCTAAACATGTGCAGCAGCCGGATATTGAGAGATCCGCTCCCTCATAGAATGTGATAGAGCAAACCACTGGAGCACTCTGCAGAATGGGTTTTAAGATTCATGCTGCACAAGCTCGCCATCATGAGGGGACAGCCCCTGACATCAGCTATACAGTGAACTGAGGAGGTGGAAGCAGAGGAAAAGAAAAGGAACCTAAACATCCCCTTTCTGGCCAGGCTTTCCACGAAAAATTCATTCATGTGCAATATCCAATTTCCCATTTACCAACAATCATCCACACTTTAAGCTCTGGATGTTGATGATGTGGGATTCAGCAATTGTAGTGCTGGTAAATGTCAAAGGGACGTGGCTCAACTCTCTCTTGTTGGCGATGATCATTGCACTCTATCGTTAGGTCAGAAATGGAAAGGTTCCCTGGTGACATTCACAGAATGGTCAGCGCCATTTGCAATGCCTCAAATGCTGAAGCAATCCGTGTTCTCATGTAGCAAGGCCCAGGTACCATTCAGGCATGGGCTGATAAGTGGCAAAATAACATTTGTGCCACATAAGTGCCAGAAAATGACCATATCTACCAAGAAAGAATCTAACTACCTCCCCTTGGCATTCATTGGCATTATCATCACTGAATCCCCACTATCAATACCCTGGGAGTTACCATTGATCAGAAACAGAACTGAACTAGCCATACAAATAGTGTGGCCACAAGAGCAGGTCAGAGGCTGGGAATTCTGCAGCATGGAACTCACCTTCTGATCCCCCAAAGCCTGTTCACTATCTACAAGTACAAGTCAGGAGTGTGATAGGATTCTATCCACTTGCTTGGATGAGTGCAGTTCCAACAATATTCAAGAAGCTTATCACCATCCAGGAGAAAGAAGCTCACTTGGATGGCACTTCAGTCATTCATTCCCATTATCACCGATGCATAGTGATAGCAGTGTGTACCATCTACAAAAAGCATTTCAGGAACTCACCAAGTCTTCTTTGACAGAACCTTCAAACCCTCGATTTTAAAACCCTAGAAGGACCACCACCTGCAAGTTCCCCTCCAAGCCAGACATCATCCTGATAACCCCATTCCTTCAACAGCAGTGCAAGAGATTGGTGCTCGCCACTAATCTATCTTCTAAGATACAGCGTCAGGAGCTAAACTGGTGGTTGCAAGCGTGAAATCAATGGCCATTGCTGTGTTTTCATCAGCATCATCTCATTATATTTCCTTCGCTGTCTTGTCAGATTGGAGAACATCATAAGGGCAAGGTAATGGTGTGGGAGGTGCACACTTACACCACTTACAGCTTGTAATTCAGAGTGTGGGATAAGGGGGAAGTGGGATGTGTGATGGAGAATTAGGTATGAGGATACTATCAACTTCAAAGTTTTCAACCCCACCACTGACCACGGCCTCAACAATGCTTGTTCCAATGATGACCCCTTAATACCCCTTAATGGGTATGGGGTGCACTGTCCACCTCCCTGAGGCATAGGGGAAAGTACACATAATTAAGATTTAAAATAAAGTTTATTGGGAAAACTACTTAAACTGTGGGAGTACAACAAGTTCAAACTAGTAATGTTATCAATAATGTCAGAAAATGCCTTTATAACACAGAGCATGTGGCATAGGCTTCCAAATTTTTTTACATTCTTTCATGGGGTGTGGGTGTCATTGGCTGGGCCTGCATTTACTGCTCATCCCTATTGTCCTGGGGACTGAGTGGCTTGCTTCATCATTTAAGGATCAATCACATTGCTGTAGATCTGGAGTTACACGTAGGCCAGACCAGGTAAGGATGGCTGATTTCCTTCCCCAAAGGGCATTCGTGAACCAACTGGGTTTTTACAACAATCAACAATGGTCATCATTAGACTTTTAATTGCAGATTTTTATTAGATCCAGGTTTCACCATCTGCCAAGGTGGGATTCAAACCTAGGTCCCCAGAGCATTACATTGGGTCTAGGCTTTACTAGTGCAGTGAAAATACCACTACCCCAATGCCTCCCTTACAATAGAGTAAGGGAGACAAAATCCTTGCAATCATTTGTAAAAGAATTGGATGTTTCAATCTGGGAAGAGAGGCTGGGTTAGGATCTCTCTGGGTGAATGAATTTGGATGTGTTCCTCCTGACCCATAAATGATCTTGTGGAAAAGCTGTGTTCATCTCAATCTGGGATGTTGCTGCTGCAGAATGGATGCTGCATTGGCCTATACAACAACAGTGTGTATATTACAAAAGTCACTCACTTCATGACATTTATAGAAATACAGGAATTATTATTGGACAGATAAAGAAACTGAACATTGTACTAATTTCAAGCCAAATGCATGCGCTAAGAATAACGCCTACACAAAAGAAAACAGCGTTCATGAATGCAAATAAGTAATTTCACAGAGAATATGTGGAACTTATACTTGAAATGAACTCTATTTAGAGTGTGCAAAGGAACCACTGAAATAGATAGCAACTTTTGTGGTTTCAGTATTGTCTTATGTCAAATAATTTGCATACTTGAGGATGTATTTCAATTCGGGGTAAAGCACCTTGTAGTGACAATAATGTGCCTCTTGTGCCTTCTTATTAATCACAGTTAATTGGAAACACTGTCATCCACAGTAAGATTCTTCCACATGTCTGTGTTGTAGGTTCTCACATGCTATGCACTGGTTTGAGATTCTCCAAGCTAACTTCATCAATGGCCCTTTGAACAGAACATAGAACACATAGAACATAGAACATTACAGCGCAGAACAGGCCCTTCGGCCCACGATGTTGCACCGACCAGTTAAAAAAAAAAACTGTGACCCTCCAACCTAAACCAATTTCTTTTCGTCCATGAACCTATCTACGGATCTCTTAAACGCCCCCAAACTAGGCGCATTTACTACTGATGCTGGCAGGGCATTCCAATCCCTCACCACCCTCTGGGTAAAGAACCTACCCCTGACATCGGTTCTATAACTACCCCCCCTCAATTTAAAGCCATGCCCCCTCGTGCTGGATTTCTCCATCAGAGGGAGGGTATTCAGTGTGGAATCTATTCAAACTCAGATCTACCAAGTGTGTCAGTGTGTCTAACCAGTATAAACTGGAGATAATATAGTAATGTTGTATCTGTCCAATTCAGATACTTCAGCCAGCTTTTTAATCAAAGTTTTTCCCAGGTTCCTTTATTTATAAGAAGAACAAAGTACGGACATATATATATATAATGCAACAAACTTTATTAAATATAGTTAACCCATAAATTGCCCACTATGTATACAAGAAACACCCAGGATTCAGCTATACTACCCATAAAGATGGCTTGGTAGGCTGTAGATCCGGTCCGTGAGTCCCTCTGGTTCGTCTTCATCTCACTGGCCGTTTCTTCTTTGCTTGCTTCCTTCCTTTCTTCTCTGGTCTGGTCCGGTCTCGGTCGTCCCCCATCTCAAGTCTTCGCTCCCAAGTTGTCCGGAATGCCTATTTTATCCCCCTGTGGCCTTGCGCTTTTTCCATCTGCTCTTGTCCTTCTGCCAATGGGGTCTCAGGAGGGGTGGCCTCAGCACCCAATAGTCTAGTTG
Source organism: Mustelus asterias (assembly GCF_964213995.1). Taxonomy (NCBI): domain Eukaryota; kingdom Metazoa; phylum Chordata; class Chondrichthyes; order Carcharhiniformes; family Triakidae; genus Mustelus; species Mustelus asterias. The sequence continues at coordinate 64,730,649 of NC_135808.1, forward strand.
ATGACCTATTGACAGGACACCAGAGCCTGCCCCGGGCGCCTTGGAATCTGGCCCCATCTAGGCTGTGGACATTAGGACAGTGCATGTCAAATAGGAGCGATGATCACTTGATGGGCTATCGATAGGGTGGATCCAGACATGCCCCGGCAGCCTGTCTGAGTTCTGTATATTCGAACTTTGGCCAGGTCCGATTTTCTGCAGGCTATTTGCTGAAGCTGATTGTAGTTTAATTTAGAGTGCACAATTCTTTAATTTCAAATGTCCAATTTTATTTTGCGCTCAGCACCACAATGTGCTTCCAGTCCATATCAACCAGATGTGCGAAGCGTGTCAGCATGAAGAAAGAGACCTTTAAGAACCCAGTTGAATTGGTACATTTTGTGAGATTATTATACAGTCAAAAATTCACTGGTCAGGAGGGTAAAAATTCCTTCGGGGGTGGGGTGGAGAATGACCACTGGTTGTAGCTTTGGCAGGAGGTCAATGGTAATCATGGAGGTATGGCTGCCTCCACTGTTGCCTCTGGGGTTACAGTCAAGCACAGCTTGGATCGAACCTTAGTTAGACAACACTTGGGGCAGAACTTTCCAGCTGTTCATGCCGGCGGGATTTTCTGGTCCCGCTGCAGCCAGCAGCAATTTGGCTAAGCCCCAAATTCTCCATCCTCATTTGCAGTGGCAACGGGGTGTGAATGGATGGAAAATCCTGGCCTTGGAGTACTGAGAATAGGACTGCTCTCCAAATTACAAAACCTATATAGAAATGCTGGGAAAGGGGCAAAAAAGATTAACAAGGTTGACCCCAGGATTGAGAGGTTTTTTACCTATCAGGAAAGACTGAACAGGTTGGAACTCTTTCCTCCAGAAAGGAGAAGACTGAGGTGTGATCTGACGATAGTGTTTACAATTATAAAAGAGTTTGATAGAATGGCCATGGAGAAGTTGACTTCACTTGGAGAGATGCTCAAAACTAGGGATTGTAAATGCAACACAATCAGTAACAAATCCAATAGGAAATTCCAGAGGAACCTATTTATTAAAAGAGTGGTGAATATGGAAGGCACTGCCATATGGAATGGTTGAAGTGATTGGAAAAATGCATTTAAGGGGAAGATAGGTAAGAAAAGTTCTTCACATTTCACCTTGTTGAATGCCTTATTATAATCGTTAAAACACAGGAATACATCTTGTTTTCATCTCTATGGCTGTTTCTGATACCACGCTTACCATAAAGATAGCATTTCCCGTATCTCTATCTTCTACAAAACCACATTAAAAAGCTGAAATTTCTGGCTTTATCTTGTTCCTGATCCTATTCATCAGAAGGACCTTAGTAATGTGAGTCATCAAACTGACAGTGCGATGGAGTTCACATTCAATCATTCCGGCCATTCTACGGAGCGCAGTAAATATTGATTTACTTAAGTCTTCTGGGATTTCTCCCAAGTGGTAAACTTCATTTAAAATGAGAACGAGTTTCTCTATTCTAACATCTTCTAAACTTTTAATTTATTCAGTGACTATTTCACCTGTGCCTTTGTTTTTTTTATTGCTGTTCGTAATTCATCTTTTATGATCTTTGGACTATCTATGTTTTTCTTATTTGTTGATTTTCCCCTTGTCTGCTGACATCAAATAGGTCTTGTATATATCCTGTCTATCTTACAAGGACTTGGTCCCTATCCATGGTAATTTCCCTATGTTTCGCTTTGATGCATCCGCCAGATGTTCACTCAACATTTCCTGTAATTTCCCTTATGTTTTCCTAATGTATTGTTCTTGAATCTCTGTTTTCACATTTTTCCTTCACTTTTTTATTGTTCAACCACATTTCCTTCTCTTCAATGCATTTTGTTTGATGTTATTATCCAATTCCTGACATTTCTGTTGATCGATTTGCTTTACCTTGCTTCTGTGCCGCATCAGGTCATATATTTCATGTGTCGTCAGTTTCCTGTTCTTTAACTGGAATGGCATTTTCTAATGATTCAAACACTGATGCTCTGAACACTTCCCATGCTGAATGCTTTCCTTGGTCTTCAATTGGTTTGAAACGGTTTTGAAATTTTGCTTTACATTTTTAGCTAATTGAAAGCTCTGTATTGGTCACAATCTAATCTCTTCAATGTCGCTGTTTTTCTTTCAACTTCCTCTGTTTTATTTTGATGATGCTAACTATAGGTACATGGCCAATTCCACCGTCGGTGCCTGACTACGTCTTTGCTTGTTGAACTGCTTTTCAGAATCGGCTGTTTATTGTCACATTGGATAGGATTTTCTGCGTGGTGGGATCCAGTGGCCCAGGCACAATAGGCTTTCAGCGGGACTGAACGATCCTGGTGGCAGGAGGGACTGAAAAATTCCACCCATAGGGCCAGATTCTCCGACCTCACCTGCAGCTGGGATTCTCCTGTCCTGCTGCAGTGAGCAGAGATTTGGTTGAGTCTCCATTCTCCACTGGCAGCAGTGGCGGGTTGGGAATGGCTGGAAAATTCCAGCCATGGTCTATTTGGTTTATGGTCACATCACCAGGACTGTTCCAGGTGTATTCCCTTTTTGGATGCTCCTTGAGCCAGGTATTTAGAATAACCTGATCATCTGCTGTATATCAATCGATTCACATTTTCCCTCAGCCACGAAGTCTTAGTTGTGTCGTCTTCCCTGGCGAGACCAAGATGCATTTAATCATCCATTACAAAAATCACCTCATATTTTTTACATTGATCTTCACCATCAGATGTTTGTGTCTAGACTTGGATGATGACTAGATTGAAAGGTTATGCTCTGATTTTAACTAGGATCACTCTGTGTGAGATAGCTTAGTAATCTAGCACACATTTTGAAACTTCCTCATCTTGAAGGATTCCTATACCTCTCTTGTGCTTTTGACTCCCTGAGTATCAATGTGATGAACCACCGAGATTTAAAAAAAGCCACAGAGCTATGTTTCATTAATTATAGTGAGACATATGATAAAGGTGACCTGAAGAATTGATGAGCATGTTAGTCTCTTGGCCTTGAGGGCAAGGATCTAGAAGGATAAAAAATCATTATTGGGAACAAACTGCAGCAGTAACAGTTGAGAATGATCTAAGAGATTTTGTAAAGATTAAAAGAGATGTTAGACAGCAGTGTGTTTCCTCCCGAGATTTGTTCAATTGTACAGTGAACATAATCTTAGAGATTTTGAAGATCTTCCCTGGATTATTAGTTGGAGGTTATAACTTGAATAATATAAAGTATGCTGATGATATTGTTCTTACTGCAAACTCTGAACAAAAGATTTTGGATAGAGTAGTGAATGAAAATGGGAAGAAAGAGCTGAGCACAAATTGTAAGGAAGCAAAATGTCTCCTTGTGTCCAAAAAGAAAATCATATCAGAATGTAAGATCAAGCATATTGGCAAATGTTGTTGGGGCAGCATGGTGTCATTGGGGCGGCATGGTGGCACAGTGGTTAGTACTACTGCCTCACAACACCAAGGACCCGGGTTTGATTCCCAGCTTGGGTCTGCATGGAGTTTGCATGTTCTCCCCGTGTCTGCATGGGTTTCCTCCCACAATCCATAGATGTGCGGGTTAGGTGGATTGGCCATGAAATTGCCCCTTAGTGTCAGGGGGACTAGCTGGGGTAAATGCATGGGGTTATGGGGATAGGGCCTGGGTGGGATTGTGGTCGGTGCAAACTTGATGGGCCGAATAGCCTCCTGCTGCACTTCAGGGGTTCTATGAATGATACCGAGGAAGTATGCCAACCTTGAAAGGATGTTAACAAGTGCGACCAAGAAATCAGACAAAGGATTGATATGGTCAAAGATACATATCAAAAATGAAGATGGTTATGGTCAAGTCAAAATTAGTTGTGAAAACAAAGCTGAGAGTCTTGAAATGCTACATCACACCAATTCTGACGCACAGAAGTGAGTGTTTGGGTGATCAGTGAAGAGAGTGTTGGGTGATCAGTGAAGCAATGCAAAGCACTAAGACTGCAGAGCTGTGGCTTTTGAGGTGAGTAGTGAAAATAACCTGGACCAATGAAGAGATGTGAGTAAAACCTGAGACCAAATGAACTCTGTTGACCAGATCAGGAAGTGACCATTGCAGCTTCTAGGGCAGGTAATAAAGAATTATGATTTAGAAAGTCTGATGCTGGTAGGAAAGATTAATGGTGAAAGGGATTGAGATAGACAAAGAACCATCTGTTTAAAAACCTGGATATATGTACCACCAACATGGTTGATCCACATCTTCAGAGCATGATTAACATGGAGTTCCATGATCACCAACACCCTCTTAGGACATGGTACCTGAAGTAAGAGAGAGGTAACAGCATGAGGGAGGAAGGAATAGAATGAAACATTATGGGGTTAAATGAAGATGGATGGGGGGGGGACGCTCATGTGAAGCATTAACCAGTTGGGTCTAATGGCCTGTTTGAATGCAGATAGTCAGAAGAACCTCTGGAAGTTATTATTTTATATGAAAATAATGTGTCATCCACATTATCGGAAAGGGAAGGTTGTTTGGTAAGGATGTGCTTTTATCATAGCATTAATGAGAAAGGTATTATTGTAGTGGTGCAGTTAACTTTCTTGAAAAATGAAACGTTAGCAAAAAAGATTAACATTAAATACAGTGAATTACAGAATGAAATTATGTTGAAATTCAAAAATATCAAAAAATATACTCATAAAAGTGAAAGAGGGGCGGCCCGGTAGCACCGACGGTTAGCACTGCTGCCTCACAGCTCCAGAGACCTGGGTTCGATTCCTGGCTTGGGTCATTGTCTGCGTGGGTTTCCTCCAGGTGCTCCGGTTTCTTCCCACTGTCCAAAGATGTGTGGGTTGGGTGCATTGGCCATGCTAAATTGCCCCTTAGTGTCCCGGGATGCGTAGGTTAGAGGGATTAGTGAGGTTAATATGCGGGATTACTGGGATAGGGTCTAGATGGGATTGTTGTTGGTGCAGACTTGATGTGCCGAATGGCCTCCTTCTGCAGTGGAGGGATTCTATGGTTCTATGATGAAATAATTGCAGAAATTTAGGTATTGTAAAGGAAAAATTAGCTAAAATAAATTAATGTCACACATTATTATTGTACGTTACATTGTATGCATATATACATAATTTTTAAAAAGAAAATACTTGCACCTTATCATACCATGAAGAGATTTTAAAGCAGTTTACAACCAGTAAGTTACATTGGAAGTGCAGTTACTGTTGTGTTGAAGGGAAATGTGGCATCAAATTTGCACATAGCAAAATCACAAAAAATGACTGGTAAATCAATGCCCAGTTAACCTGCATTTGTGTTTTCTGTTCGATAATACTGTAGAATATTTCATATACAATAGTTAATGTAATTTGTATGAAGAATTTTCTATATCAATTATAAAATACAAATTAGTTAAGTATCATTCGAGAATCTTATAATAGGGGAGGCAGTGGCTTAGTGGTATTGTCAGTAGACTAGTAATCCAGAGACCCAGGGACACAGAGACTTTAGGAACCTGAGTTTGAATCCCACCATGGCAGATGGTGGAATTTGAATTCAATTTTTAAAAATTGCAATTAAAGTCTAATGGTGACCATGAAACCATTGCCGATTGTTGTTAAAAACCCATTTGGCTCACCATCTCTTACTTGTTCTGGCCTACATGTGACTCCAGATCCACAGCAATGTGGTAAACTCTAAAATGGCCCAGCAAGCCACTCAGTTGTATCCAACCACTACAAAGCCTACAAAAAGACATTGAGTCTGATGGACACCCAGCATTGACATTGGCACTGGAAACGACAACAGTAAACCCAGCCTGTTGGCCTGGCAAAGTCCTCCTTGCTAATATCTGCATGCTTGTGCCAAAATTGGGAGAGCTGCCTCATAGATTAGTCAAGCAACAGTACTGCAGTCATACTGATGGAATAATCCTTTACTGGTAACGTCCCCGACACCATCATCACCATTTCTCGGTATGTCCTGTCTCATTGGTAGGACAGACCCAGCAGAGGTGACAGCAAGTAGTATACAGCCGGGAGAGAGTTCCCTGGGAGTCCTCAACTTTGCCTCAAGACCCAATATTTTCTCATGGCACCAGATCAAACATGGGCAAGGAAACCTGCTGATTACCACATACCACCCACCTCAACACCCTCAGCTGGTGAATCAGTACTCCTCCATGTTGAACACCATTTGGAGGAAGCACTGAGGGTGGCAAGGGTGCAGAATGTGGGGGACTTTGATGTTCATTACCAAGGCTGTCGCTGTAGCACCACCACATCCAACCTGGTTGAGTCCTAAATGACGTAGCTGCTAGACTGTGCCTATAACAGGTGATGGAGGAACCAACAAGAGGGAATAGCATACTTGACGTCAACCTCACCAACCTGCCTACCACAGTCGCATCTGTCCGTGACAGTATTGGTAGGAGTGAGCATCACAGCAGTCCTTGTGGAGACAAAGTCCCGACTTCACATTGACGATACTCTCCTTCATGTTGTCTGACACTACCACTGTGCTAAATGGGATAGATTTTGAAAAGATCTCTTAATTCAAGACTAGGCATCCATGAGGTGCTGTGGACTATCAGAAGCAGCAGAATTGGACTCAACCACAATCTGTAACCTCATGGCCCAGCATATCCCCCACTCTACCATTACCGCCAAACCAGGGAATAAACTCTGGTTCACTGAAGAGTGCAGGAGGGCATGCCAGGTGCAACAGCAGGCATACCTAAAAATGAGGTGCCAACCTGATGAATCTACAACATAGAATCATAAAAACCCTACAGTGCAGAAAGAGGCCATTTGGCCCATCGAGTCTGCACCGACCACAATCCCACCCAGGCCCTACCCCCATATCCTTACATATTTACCCGCTAATCCCTCTAACCTACGCATCCCAGGACACTAAGGGGCAATTTTAGCATGGCCAATCAACCTAACCCACGCATCTTTGGACTGTGGGAGGAAACTGGAGCACCCGGAGGAAACCCACGCAGACACGAGGAGAATGTGCAAACTCCACACAGACAGTGACTCAAGCCGGGAATCGAACCCAGGTCCCTGGAGCTGTGAAGCAACAGTGCTAACCACTGTGCTACCGTGCCGCCCATAGGACTACTTGCATGTCAAACATAAACAGCAAGTGATAGACAGAACTAATTGAGCCCACAATCAACAGATTAGATCTAACCGCTGCAATCCTACTATGTGCAGCCATGATTTGATTTGATTTGATTTATTATTATCACATGTATTAGTATTCAGTGAAAAGTATTGTTTCTTGCGCACTATACAGATAAAGCATCCCGTACATAGGGAAGGAAAGGAGAGAGTGCAGAATGCAGTGTTACAGTCATAGCTAGGGTGTAGAATGAAGTTTTAGAATCATAGAATGAGAGTAAAAGATAGAATTAGATGGTAAGCTGAGCACAGATTGCAAGCAGTTGCTATGCAACGGCACCATTTAAAAAAAAGTGGTGGACAATTAAACAACTTACTGGAGGAGGAGGCTCTACAAATATCCCCATCCTCAATGATGGAGGAGCCCAGCACATCAGTGTAAAAGATAAGGCAAAAACATTTGCAACAATCTTCAGCTAGAAGTGCCGAGTGATGATCCATCTCAGCCTCTTCTGGAAGTCCCCAGCATGACAGATGTCAGTCTTCAGCCAATTCAATTCACACCACACAGTATCAAGAAACGGCTGAAGGCACTGGATACTGCAAAGGCTATGAGCTCTGATAATATTGCAGCAATAGTATTGAAGATTTATGCTCCGGAACTTGCCGCGTTCCTAGCCAAGCTGTTCCAGTACAGCTACAACACTGGCATCTGCCGAGCAATGTGGAAAATTGCCCAGGTATGTCCTGTACACAAGAAACAGGACAAATCCAACCTGGCCAATTCCCTCACAATCAGACTATTCTCAATCATCAGTAAAGTGACGGAAGGGGTGATCAACAGTGCAATCAAGCAGCACTTACTCAGCATTAACCTGCTCACTGGATGCTCATTTTGGCTTCCACCAGGGTCATTCAACTCCTGATTTCATTACAACCGTGGTTGAAATATGGACAAAAGAGCTAAACTCCAAAGGTGAGATGAGAGTGATGGCCCTTGACATCAAGGCAGCATTTGACCTAGTATGGAATCCAGGAGACCTAACAAAACTGGAGTCAATGGGAATCAGGGGAAAACCCTCTGCTGGTTGAGTCATACCTGGCACACAGGAAGATGGTTGTGGTTGTTGGATATTGGTCACCTCTGCTCCAGGATATCACTGCAGGATTTCCTCAGGGTAGTGTCCTAGGCACAACTACCTACAACTGTTTCATAATGGCCTTCCTTCCATCACAAGCTCAGAAGTGGGGGTGTTTGCTGATAACAGCAAAATGATCAGCACCATTCCTGACTCCTCAGATACTGAAGCAGTCCATGTCCAAATGCAACAAGACTTCAACAATATCCAGGCTTGGGTTGGTAAATGGCAAGTAACATTCACGCCACACAAGTGCCAAGCACTGATCATCCCCCATAAGAGTGAATTTAACCATCTCCCCTTGACATGCAATGGCATTACCATTGCTGAATATCCCACTATCAAAATCCTGAGGGTAACGATTGTAAAAACTGAACTGGACTAGCCATATAAATACTGTGGCTACCAGAGCAGGCCAGAGGCTAAGAATCCTGTGGCGAGTAACTCACCTCCTGACTCCCCAAAGCCTGTCCACCTTCTATAAGGCACAAGTCAGGAGTGTGATGGAATACTCTCTACTTCCCTGGATGAGTGCAGTTCCAACAACAAACACTCTTGAAGCTCAACACCATCTCTGGAGAGAAACAGACTGGTTTTCGCACTGGAAACAACATTCTGTCATTTTTTGGTAAGAATCCCTCCATAATGTTCAGACTAATTCGAACAGTGATGCAGTGGTGGAGGCCGCTTTATGAATGTCAATTTCGATGGGAAACAGATAAAGGGGGAACTTTGGGGAATTTGAGTTGTGTGGAGAAGGCTGTAATACACAGCGTAGCACAAGGCCACAAGGATGTGGAAGGGTTGGTGGTGAGAGAGCTCAGGGTGAGCGGTGATGAATAGGAAAAGAGGAAGTAGTGTCACTATGATGAAAGCAAATGAATACAGGCTGTGATGTATTGTGATGATGGATTTGGATAGAATGGGGTCTGACCTGTGGTATGGAAATTGGAGTGAGTCATACCTGGCACACAGGAAGATGGCTGTGGTTGTTGGATATTGGTCACCTCTGCTCCAGGATATCACTGCAGGATTTCCTCAGGGTAGTGTCCTAGGCACAACTACCTACAACTGCAAGTCATTAAGATTTAACGTCGGTATTTACAAGAATTAAGAAGGATCCTGGCTGTTTGTGAATTAGAACAAAATAGATGTAGGAGAAATGCACCATCTTTGTGATGGCCATATTTAAAGTTCAAAAATTATTATATTTTAAAATGTTCTCCACCATCCGAAGTGTTGGCAGGGAATCCATCCCCCCCAACTCCGACAGCACCACTGCTATATTACACTCTAACAAGTGTTGATTGGCTCAAGGTGGGACTTCTGCCCCTCTCTTGGGAGAATGTCCCATCTTGGAGAGCTGCTGCCTCTACAGTGCCTCCAGGAACAGTGCTGCAGTGGCAGGAAGAGGCAAATGCACAAAGTGCCCTGAGCCTAAGTCTCAGGAGCCAGAGAAAAAGGTGTGTCAGGGTCCGGGCGGGAAGGCCTGGAGAGAGTCACAAGACAGGATATTGAGGTTGTGGGGGGGCAGGGAAGTGGAAGTCAGTGGACCGTAAGGGGAGGGTGGCCCCCAGTGAGAAGAGGGCTTCTGATGGAGGCACAACCCCCGCCAAATCTCCCTCTTCCCCCCACCAAGACCCACCGATCCTTCCTGCCCAAGATCCAACTCTCTTCATTTCCAGGTTTCCCATCGTTAGCCATTATCCACCCACCAGCCTACAAACTGTGACTAGGTGGGGAACAGTTCTTAAGTGACCACTTAATGGCCACTTAATTGGGGCAAGGACGGCCTTCTTTGCTGGGGCCTGCCCGCCCCAGAGTAAAAGCAGTGCGAGATTGGGGTGGACAGGAACCCGGGGGAGGATTCCTGTCTATGCAATTTCACGCTCCCCACCCCGCCCCCTCCTTAAGAACCACCGGGGATCGAGGTGTGGGAGAGGGGAGGGGTGGATGTAGGAAAAGCACAACAATTTGGCCAAGGAATCAGACTAAAACCTCAACAGGGTTTGTAGGTGTTTGGGCTGGCTGGCAGACAGACATTAGCAAGGGCACTGGCAGAGTGGCAGTGGTGTTGCATGAGTGCAGTAACACTGAGCAGACAGCAGGTTCATGCTCCCCAGAGTTACTGCCACTCCTCTGGGGCAGAGACTCAGCAATTCTAGGGGAGGACTGGAGGGCACATATGCTGAATTGCTATGAGGCCGTGAAAGCCCTTTTGACCTGGTATCTGCAGCTAGGCTGGCAGCAATCTGAGTCTGCATACACCAAGCTGGGGTTGGATGACAACTAGCGAAAGTTCACAGCTTCATTGTCAGCCTTCACTGCGATATTTGGGCATTGAGTGACTTCTGAGTGTGATGTAGTGGAAATAGAGGCATTAGCCACCAGATGCTGCATCGCGGCTGGCTCTGTAAGACTCCCCTTGGAATTGGCCACCGCTCCCACGCTGGAAACAAATGGATTTCAAGCCCTTCCCGAAGCCATGGCCCCTGAACTGGACTGTGACCTATGACATTGACAACAGGCTCTCTGGTAGGCCTAATGCATCTTACATTTCTGCATACATGCCAATCAGCATTTCCCATTGTCTCAAAGTCTTCACCTGAGTTCATAGAATCCATACAGTGCAGAAGGAGGCCATTCGGCCCATCAAGTCAGCACCGACAACAATTCCACCCAGGCCCTATCCCCACAACCCATGCATTTGCCCTAGCTAGTCCCCCTGACACTAAGGGGCAATTTAGCATGGCCAATCAACCTATCCCACAAATCTTTGGACTGTGGGAGGAAACCGGAGCACCCGGAGGAAACCCACGCAGATGCGGAGAGAACATGCAGACTCCACACAGACAGTGACCCAAGCTGGGAATCAAACCTGGATCCCTGGCGCTATGGGGCAACAGTGCTAACCACTGTGCCACCATGAGTTCTCCATTGGAGAATTGATCTGATGTCAAGATGCCACTGCACCCTCCAGCAAGGTGGACGCGTACTATCTATTCCCCCTGGCCAGGCTGCGGACCACTCTTGCCCAGTGACCTCCACCACAAGCCCCCCATACAACCCTCCAAGATATGGACAGTGCCAGTATCTGTGCTGGTGCCTGCGAGTGTCAGGTCAAGTGGCTATGTTTCACACTCAGTGCTCTCCTTTCTCTCTGATCCTTCTTCTTTAGGGAGCACCAGGCAGCAGTTCCCAGTGACCTCCACCACAAGCCCCCCATACAACCCTCCAAGATATGGACAGTGCCAGTATCTGTGCTGGTGCCTGCGAGTGTCAGGTCAAGTGGCTATGTTTCACACTCAGTGCTCTCCTTTCTCTCTGATCCTTCTTCTTTAGGGAGCACCAGGCAGCAGTTCCTGGGTGTCTGAAAGTATAACTGTGCAAGGTGAGGGTGAGGGTGAAAGTAACGGTGCTGTGGAAAAGCAGAAGGTAGATAGGTACATCTAGAACTGGTAAAATCATCCAGATTGTGGGAGGAAGGTGCAGCAGGAATTTACAAAGGAATTTATTATCATCCTTCAATGCCTCAGTCATAAGTGTACCAATATTGCTAAGCACCATCTCCTCTGAGGGGGTGAGGACATGCCCACTACCCACTGGTTCAATGCTGCTGCCACCCATTCATCTTGTCATCTTGTTCTGCAAGAGAGAGGGAAGAATGCCAGTGACTATGTTGAAATGTTTTAGGTTTGACTCAGTTAAATAGTTGCAAGTTTTCAGGTATGGGTATGAGGCGTGCAGTCAGGGCAAATATGTGAAAGGGTGGAGCATATTTGTTTGCATAAGGAGCAAAATGATGTGAAAAACAGCTTTTTCACAGCAAGTGGTTCAGATCTGTTGGGGCAGGTTCAATCAAGGCATTCAAGAGGACATTCAATGATTGTTTGAATAGAAACAATTTGCTAGAGTATGGGGGAAAAGGCAAGGGAATGGCACTAAGTTATGCCCAAATGTGGAACAAATGGCTTCCTTCTATGCAGTAATAATTCTGTGTTTCCATCTTCAGAGGTGAAATTGCTGGGCCTCTGACGGAAATCTTTGTCGCTTCTTTGGACACGGGTGAGGTCCCTGAGGATTGGAGGATAGCGAATGTGGTCCCGTTGTTTAAGAAGGGTAGCAGGGATAACCCAGGAAATTATAAGCCGGTGAGCTTGATGTCCGTGGTAGGGAAGTTGTTGGAGAGGATTCTTAGAGACAGGATGTATGTGCATTTAGAACGGAACAATCTCATTAGTGACAGACAGCATGGTTTTGTAAGAGGGAGGTCGTGCCTTACAAATTTGGTGGAGTTTTTTGAGGAAGTGACAAAAACGGTTGATGAAGGAAGGGCCGTGGATGTCGTCTATATGGATTTCAGTAAGGCATTTGACAAAGTCCCACATGGCAGGTTGGTTAAGAAGGTTAAGGCTCATGGGATACAAGGAGAAGTGGCTCGATGGGTGGAGAACTGGCTTGGCCATAGGAGACAGAGGGTAGTGGTCGAAGGGTCTTTTTCCGGCTGGAGGTCTGTGACCAGTGGTGTTCCGCAGGGCTCTGTACTGGGACCTCTGCTATTTGTGATATATATAAATGATTTGGAAGAAGGTGTAACTGGTGTAATCAGCAAGTTTGCGGATGACACGAAGATGGCTGGAATTGCGGATAGCGAAGAGCATTGTCGGGCAATACAGCAGGATATAGATAGGCTGGAAAATTGGGCGGAGAGGTGGCAGATGGAATTTAATCCGGATAAATGCGAAGTGATGCATTTTGGAAGAAATAATGTAGGGAGGAGTTATACAATAAGTGGCAGAGTCATCAGGAGTATAGAAACACAGAGGGACCTAGGTGTGCAAGTCCACAAATCCTTGAAGGTGGCAACACAGGTGGAGAAGGTGGTGAAGAAGGCATATGGTATGCTTGCCTTTATAGGACGGGTTATAGAGTATAAAAGCTGGAGTCTGATGATGCAGCTGTATAGAACGCTGGTTAGGCCACATTTGGAGTACTGCATCCAGTTCTGGTCACTGCACTACCAGAAGGACGTGGAGGCATTGGAGAGAGTGCAGAGAAGGTTTACCAGGATGTTGCCTGGTATGGAGGGTCTTAGCTATGAGGAGAGATTGGGTAGACTGGGGTTGTTCTCCTTGGAAAGACGGAAAATGAGGGGAGATCTAATAGAGGTATACAAGATTATGAAGGGTATAGATAGGGTGAACAGTGGGAAGCTTTTTCCCAGGTCGGAGGTGACGATCACGAGGGGTCACGGGCTCAAGGTGAGAGGGGCGAAGTATAACTCAGACATCAGAGGGACGTTTTTTACACAGAGGGTGGTGGGGGCCTGGAATGCGCTGCCAAGTAGGGTGGTGGAGGCAGGCACGCTGACATCGTTTAAGACTTACCTGGATAGTCACATGAGCAGCCTGGGAATGGAGGGATACAAACGATTGGTCTAGTTGGACCAAGGAGCGGCACAGGCTTGGAGGGCCGAAGGGCCTGTTTCCTGTGCTGTACTGTTCTTTGTTCTTTGTTCTTTGTTGCTTCATCAATGACCTTCTTTCCATTATGAGGTCAGAAATGAGGATGTTAACACAATGTTCAGTATCATTCTCGACTCCTCAGATACTGAAGCAGTTCATGTCTAAATGCAGCAAGGCCTGGACAATATCCAGGCCTGAGCTGACAACTGACAAGTAACATTCATGCCACACAAAGTGCCAGGCAATGACCATCTTCAACAAAAGAGAATTCAACCATTGCCCCTTGACATTCAATGGCATCACAAACACAGAATCCCTGACTATCCCTGTTGTTGGGTCAAAATCCTGGAATTCCCTCCCCAACATCATCCCTACACCTTAGGTCCTGCAACGGTTCAAGAAGGAAGCTCATCATCGGCTTCTCAAAGGCAAGTAGGGATGGGCAACAAATTCTGGTCTATCCAGCGATGCCCATGTCCCATAAATGATGTTTTGTTTTAATTCTACGATATAAGTGTGAGGCATGAGTGCTGTTTGCTAAAAGTTGCTGATGGTGAGTGGTGGGAGCATGGCACATGGAGCATTTTGGGAAGTTGATGCTTCAGTTTGTAGGATGTGGTATTTCGGGATGCATTCACTAACTTTCACCATTCGTTTGAGTCAACTGAACTTTTTCCGACACTGAATCCAGGACCTAAGGGCTAGATTTCTAGCACTGATGTCCATGGCCATCTGCTCCCACTGTCTGCGCTGTGTATATCTGGAGGGCCTCCTGGGGAAGATCTCTCCCTTCCTTTCCACATCCTTCAGTAAGGACTCCAGCATTGCATCTGAGAACCTAAGAGTCCTCTCTCCGTCTGTCATTCCTTTTACTCCAGTTTCCCCCTGTACCTAATATCGATTCCATCCAGTTGAATAGACTACAGCCTGGATGCTGCTTCCCTTTAAGACGTGCAGGCCAGTTTTAATAAATGCAAGCTTCCCATGCACCTGGGCTCACTGCTGACTGTGCAGCGAATCCAGAGTGCATTGAAAGCTGTGCTGCACAGCACAATCATGGACAAACTGGCATCACAAAATTTGATAATTGCTTAAATATCCTGGCATGGGGTGTTTCAGGTATAAGAACACAAGAACTAGGAGCAGGAGTAGGTAATTCAGCCCCTCGAACCTGCTCCTTCCGCCATTCAATCCATTCATGGCTGATTGCATCTCGGCCTCAACTCCACTTTCCTGCCCGTTCTCCATAACCCTTCAACCCATTACTAACTAAAACTCTATGTATCTCCTCCTTAAATTTAATCAATGTCCCAACATCCACCGCATTCTGGGATCGTGAATTCCACTGATTTGCCACCCGTTGAGAGAAGTAGTTTCACTTCATCCCTGTTTCAAATCTGCTCCCCTTATGTTAAAACTATGACCTCTTCTTCTCGATTGCGCTACAAGAGGAACCATCAGCTTCTGCTTTGTCAATATCTTTTATCATCTTAGAGACCTCAATTAGATCTCCTCTCATTCTTCTAAACTCTGGAGAGTTTAGGCCTAAACTGCTCAATCTCTCTTTATACGACAAACCCCTCATTTCTGGGATCAATCTCCTCTGAACTGCCCCAAATTCTATCATATCCTTCCTCAAATAAGAGGGGACCAAAACTGTACCTCGTACTCCAGGTCTCACCAATGCCTTGTATAGTTGTAGCATCACTTCCTTACTTTTATTCTCTATTCCTTTAGCTATAAATGCAAAAATTCCATTTGCCTTCCTGATTACCTGCTGTACCTGAATATGGGTTTTCTGTGACTCATGCAAGGATACCCAGGTCCCTCTGCACCAAAGCACTCCAAAGTTTCTCTCCTTTTAGATAATAAGTTGCCTTTCTGTTCTTCCAACCAAAATGGATAACTTTACACTTATTCATGTTAAACTCCATCTGCCATATTTTGGCCCATTCACCTAATCTATCTATACCCACGTGTAAATTTCTTATTTCCTCATTGCAACTTATGATCCCATCTATTTTAGTGTCATCTGCAAATTTGGCTGTGGTACCTTCTATCCCTGCATGCACATCATTAGTAAAGATTGCAAATAGTTGGAGCCTGAGGCCAAACCCTGTGGCACCCCACTATTTACACCTTGCCAACCAGAAAAAGACCCATCCCAACTCTCTATCTTCTGTTAGTCAGCCAGTATTCTATCCAAGCTAATAAATTACCCCTAACTCTATGTGACCTCACCTTGTATATTAACCTACTGTGCAGCACCTTATCAAATGTCTTTCTGAAGTCCAGATATATTACATCTACAGGATCCTCATTATCCATTATCCTTGACTTGTTACATCTTCAAAGAACTCTGGCGCATTAGTCAACCATGATTTCCCCTTCATAAAAACATGCTGACTCTGGTGGATTGCGTTTTGACTTTCCAGATGTCCTGCTATTCTCAGCATATTTCCAGAGTTCAAAATTTATTTTTCCCCACTTCATGACACTGGACGCAATTTGCCCAAAAAGTTACATGCGCCTCATTTTGGGTGATAAAACCAGTGTGCCGGCATGAATCAGATTACAATCTTCCCACACTTGGTTACTTTTTGGGAGAGGGTGAGTTTTGTACTGGCTCTGAGAGGGGCAGGGCCTAATCACGTTGGCAAGCCTGGCTTCACAAAGATCAAGCCCCATTGTTAAAGGGAGCTCCAATCTCAAATTGAAATTGAAGACATCCCTCCCTCCCCCAATGAGCATCGGGTTCCCTCCCATTGAAGGTATATTTCCTCAACCCCCTCCCCAACATAGATCACCGGCATCGGGGCATTGGAGCCCTCCCAAAGTGTCCCTCTTCATGCCCCCTTCTTGACCCCTTTTGTGACTTCCTTCATGACCCCCTTATGCCCCCAGATCACACCCCCTCATGCCATCCCTTGGCACTGCTCCAAGCACCCTGGCAGTACCCACCTGGCAGTGACAGCCTGACCATGCCAACTGGCACCAGTGAACCAGATTATGTTCAGGTGCGATAGCTGGGAGAATCCCAATGGGTTTTGCACCAGTGCTAAACATGCTAGACTCCTGGCCTGTGATTCTCCGAGCCTGCGCCTCCCAATGTGATCTACAACCAGCACGACACAGCCACTATGTTTCATGTATAAGGACGATGGTCTTCATCATTGTCTGTCTCAGTGCGAGGCTTTATTGAATTGCTTGAGATGACTGCCTCCAGAAGCAGCTTCGTGGCATAGTCACATGATGACAGAAAGCCAGGTGTGTCAATCAAATTGGTTATATTTCAAGACCCAAACATAGGCTAAATAAAAATTGCAATCTCCACTCGCTGCTGTGAAAAAGTCCGAGAAGCTTTTTCCCCACTATAGCTCCTTGTTCACAATTCCCCCAACAAAGAAAGTAATGGCCAGAATTCTCCAACCTCACCCTCAGCTGGTCCCGCTGCAGTGAATGGCAATTTAGCTGAGCGCCAAATTCTCCATTCTCGCTGGCAGTGGGAGACGCGAGACTGGCGAATTACTGTCAATTTCCCTGTATTTACCTGACAGTTTAAACACCTCAATCAGATCACTCCTTATATCATCAATACTCAGGAGAATGCCAGATTGTATAATCTGTTCTCATGATTTCACCCTCTAAGCCCTGGTATCATTCTAAACAGCATCAACAGTGGAGTAGAACATTGCAGAAAGGTGAGATGCTAGGGTGGAGAGGGTTGGGGGTGGAGGCGTGGCAGGGAATAAACAAAGGGGATTTCTTATTAAAAAGCTAATGGGGAAAAGTACCAAACAGTTGGTAGGTTGGCTTTTTACTGTAATATTCATCTGTAACTAGGTCTAAGTATGGCTTTGGCTTTAGATCTGACCACCAGCAGCAAGCAAAGTCTCCATATAAACTGAAGCTAAACCTTCAGGCATGCTTAGACACAGCCCAGTCATGAAAGATCAGATGGTGAAAGACACTGTATATATGAGTCATCTTGTTTGGAAAGGGAAATTTGCTGGAACTTCAGTTAGGCCAAACCACAAAACCAACAAGGAACAGTACATTACACATCTGCTAGCAGAAGAGAAAAGAAGATTGGCATGAGATAAGTTTTTTTTAAACAGAAGATGAGCAAAACCCACTATGTCTATTTATCTTTCTGAAGGATTCCAATTACTTTTAAATTCCCGCAGTCATCCTTGTCGACCTAAGTTTGGGGGCAAATTCCAGGCTTGCTTTCTCCTGCACCTGTAAATAGAATGTGACATCCGGGGTGTGATGTATGTGTACTGGATGCGCATCTTTTTTTTAGATATGCGACAGTAAACCAGATGATACTATCTTATAATGTCAGGAGTGAGTGTTATGTCACCCAGTGGCAAAATGTGTGAGTCCCCTTTTCAAATGAATCCATGCTCACTTTAAGATCACAAAATCTAGCTGCTGTTAAGTAAACACTGAAGAGATTATTCAGACACTAATTGCTCCTTGGGGTGCAAGTCAGAACCCAAGTTTTGCCATTTCCTTCTCTAACGTTTAGTTAGTGGTGATTGCAGAATTTTGGCCTCAGGAGTATCAGATTCCTGAAGAGTGTGACAAACAACGAAGTTTTTTTTTACAGTTTGCAGTTCATTTGTTAGTGTCACAAGTAGGCTTACATTAACATTGCGATAAAGCTACTTTTGAAAATCCCCTAGTCGCCACACTCCAGTGCCTGTTTGGGTACACTGAGGGAGAATTTAGCACGGCCAATGCACCTAACCAGCACATCTGTCGGACTGTGGGAGGAAACTGGAGCTCCTGGAGGAAACCCACGCAGACACAGGGAGAATGTGCAAACTCCGCACAGACAGTGACCCACGCCGAGAATTGAACCTACGTCCCTGGCGCTGTGAGGCAGCAGTGCTAACCACTGTGCTGCCCCATGCCTTTGATTTTTATAATGCTCTCTCGCTAAAGTGTGCCATGCGTGCAGTTGGCGTGTGACTTTTGAGGTGTGTGACAGACTGGATTTGCAAGCTAGATTTGCAAACTCGTGTCTCTCCAGATTGTTAACAGATTAGTTGCTTGTTATTATTTGTCGGAAATATGATTGTCTCTGTGTGATTCGCACACACTCTGAGTGTCATCTTTATTGCCATTTGCCTGCACCCCCTCATTCTACCTCCTCTCCCCCGAAGGAAAAGAGGGAGATTTTCCATGTGTTAAATAAATCAATTACACCCCACTGTGATGTGATTAAAGTGGCTATGGCAAAATGAGCGTTGCTGGAAAGGATTTTTTTAAAAACAGTAAATACGTCTACTCAGTTTTGCTCAACTCAACCTTGTGGTACTGGATATTTTCCAGAATAAAAGGCAGGTGTGAATATTGGCTGCTGAGCAGACTGGTAGTTCATTTCCTGTAGCTACAGGAAGAAAATATACCGAGACATGAACTAAAGATCTGTACTCCGTCGCAATGCTGAGTCAGAAAAACTGTTTGAACCACCACAGTCACACCCATCCTACCATCTGTCGTTGGTATGTTCATCCCCTCAAGAGTAACTTCCCCCACCCACCCCCCCATTGTGGTTTGCATTTACAATTAAAATTACAAGTCCTCAAATTAGTACAACTGATCCTAACCACAAATGAAAAAGTTGCACTTGCTTTAACCAAACTCATTGTTTTATGGGCTTTACAACACCAGGTTAAAATCCAACAGGTTTATTTGGTAGCATGAGCTTTCGGAGTGCTGCTCCTTCATCAGGTGAGTTGGAGGTTTGGCTACCTCACCTGATGAAGGAGCAGCGCTCCGAAAGCTCGTGCTACCAAATAAACCTGTTGAACTTTAACCTGGTGTTGTGAGACTTCTTACTGTGCCCACCCCAGTCCAACGCCGCCATCACCACATTATGGGCTTTATACTTAGGGCACACTGTTTTCATCGGCTGTGACAGGAGGAGAACTTCGAACAATGGGTGGGGTGAGTGGGGGAGGGGTTAACCCACTGACAAACTACAGAAGCATTGGAAATGGGATGTTTCGCAACAGAATAGATGTTCTGAGGTGATCAAACTAACTTTAGACATCGATTGTTGGTCACATTATGTAAAGCGAGGAGATTAGGTCCTTGATAAAAATCAATCAGCCTAGTCCCAAGTTCTTCAGCAGTTCTTCAGAAAGGCATCAAGCACCAACAATTCAAAGATTCATAGAATCCCAACAATGCAGAAGGAGGCCCATCGAGACTGCACAAACTCTCCAAAAGAGCACACTACCTAGACCCAATCCCACTTACAGGGACAATCCACTGAACCTGCATAATGGGTCATCACTGAGTTCGCTGTCTTCTAAACTCTCAGCTCATCAGTTTAGATGGAGCCTTGCCTAGTATCATCTGTATTAGCTGTTTCTAATGTTCGACCCTGCTTTCTGGCACGTATTGCCATGTTTGAGGATGGCAGCATGCCTGTTTCCTCATCACCGCCTCAACCAATGTTTATTGTGTTGCTGGAGAGACAGACTGGCCCAACAAGCACCAGGAGTCTGCAGTCTACAGCTGGGCCCTCTCGGCTCCAGGTTTCTGGATGGCACAGTGGTTTAGCACCTCTGCCTCACAGCACCAGGGACCTGGGTTCAATTCCAGTCTCGGGTCACTGTCTGTGTGGAGTTTGCAAATTATCCCTGTGTCGGTTTCCTCCGGGTGCCCCAGTTTCCTCCCACAGTCCAAAAGGTTAGGTTAATTGGCCATGCTAAATTGACCCTAGTGTCAGGGGGATTAGCAAGGTAAATATGTGGGGTTATGGGAATAGGGTCTGGGTGAGATTGTGGTCAGTGCCGTAGGGATTCTATGAATTTATGATCTCAAGCATTGAGTGTGTCAGGAGCACACACCTGAGTATGAAGCAGCCTTATAGTATTTCCGACAAAGCCAGCATCAACACAACAGAACATGGTGGGAAGCCAGAGGATTGAGAAGCCTTTAAAAGTGAACAGAGGACAACTAAAAAAGCAAGAAGAGGGAGGAGAAAATGAAATGTGAGTGTAAGCTAGCTAGTGATATAAAAGAAGATAGGAAGAGTTTTTTTCAATATATAAAAGGTAAGAGAGGCAAAAATAGACAGTGGACCACTGGAAAATTAGGCTGGAGAATTGATAATAGGAAACAAAGAAATTGCAAAGGAACTGAATGGTTATTTTGCATCAGTCTTCACGGTGGAAGACACCAGTGGGATTCCAGAGCTCCAGTAGAATCAGGGGGCACAGATGAGTGTAGTGGCCATAAGAATGTAAGAACATAAGAACTAGGAGCGGGAGAAGGTCATGTGGCCCCTCGAGCCTGCTCTGCCAATCAATAAGATCATGGCTGATCTTTTCGTGGACTCAGTTCCACTTACCCGTCCATAACCCTTAATTCCTTTACTGTTCAAAAATTTAGCTATCCTTGCCTTAAAATCATTCAATGAGGTAGCCTCAACTGCTTCACTGGGCAGGGAATTCCACAGATTCACAACCCTTTGTGTGAAGAAATTCCTCCTCAATTAAGTCCTAAACCCGCTCCCCCTTATTTTGAGGCCATACCCCCTCGTTCTAGTTTCACCCGCCAGTGGAAACAACTTCCCTGCTTCTATCTTATCTATTCCCTTCATAATCTTACATGTTTCTATAAGGTCTCCCCTCATTCTTCTGAATTCCAATGAGAATAGTCCCAGTCTACTCAATCTCTCCTCATAAGCAACCCTCTCAACTCCGGAATCAACCTAGTGAATCTCCTTTGCACCCCCTCCAGTGCTAATATATCCTTTCTCAAGTAAGGAGACCAAAACTGTACACAGTACTCCAGGTGTGGCCTCACCAGCACCTTATACAGCTGCAACATAACCTCACTGTTTTTAAACACCACCCCTCGAGCAATGAAGGACAAAATTCCATTTGCCTTCTTAATTACCTGCTAAACCTGCAAACCAACACCTTGTGATTCTTGCACAAGGATACCCAGGTCCCTCTGCACAGCAGCATACTGCAACTTTTTACCATTTAAATAATAGTTTATTTTGCTATTATTCCTACCAAAATGATAGCCTCACATTTACCAACGTTGTACTCCATCTGCCAGACCCTCGCCCACTTAGAATATCTATATCTCTTTGCAGACTTTCAGCGTCCTCTGCATACTTTGCTCTGCCACTCATCTTAGTGTTATCTGCAAATTTTGACACACTATACTTGGTCCTCAACTCCAAATCATCTATGTAAATCATAAACAATTGTGGTCCCAACACTGATCCCTGAGGCACATCACTAGTCACTGATCGCCAACCAGAAAAACATCCATTTACCCCCACTCTTTGCTTTCTGTAAGTTAACCAATCCTCTATCCATGCTGATACATTACCCATAACACTGTGCACCTTTAATTTATATAGCAGTCTTTGGTGCGGCACCTTGTCAAATGCCTTCTGGAAATCCAGATGCACCACATCCACAGGTTCACCATTGTTTACTGTGCATGTAAAGTTCTCAAAGAACTCCACCAAATTAATCAAACATGACTGCCCTTCATGAACCCATGCTACGTCTTACCAATGGGACAATTTATATCCAGATGTCTCACTATTTCTTCCTTGATGATAGATTCAAGCATTTTCCCTACTATAGAAGTTAAGCTAACCGGCCTATAGTTACCCGCCTTTTGTCTATCTCCTTTTTTAAACAGTGGCGTCACATTTGCTGTTTTCCAATCTGCGGGAACCAGCCCAAGGTCCAGCGAATTTTGGTAAATTACTGCCATTGCATTTGCTATTTCCCCCGCCATCTCTTTTAGCACCCTGGGATGCATTCCATCAGGGCCAGGAGACTTGTCCATCTTTAGCCCCATTAGCTTGCCCAACACTACCTCTTTCATGATAATGATAGTTTTTAGGTCCTCACATGCCATAGCCTTCCTGTCATCAATTTTTGGCATGTTATTTGTGTCTTCCACTGTGAAAACCGACACAAAATACCTGTTCAATGCCTCAGCTATTTCCTCATTTCCAGTTATTACATCCCTCTTCTCATCCTCTAAAGGACCAATGTTTACTTTAGCCATTCTTTCTAGTTTTATATATTTGTAGAAACTTTTGCTAACTATTTTTATATTCTGAACTAGTTTACTGTCATAGTCCATCTTACTTTTCTTTGTAGGTTTTTTCGTGGCTTTCTGTTGACCTTTAAAGATTTCCCAATCCTCTAGTTTCCCACTAATCTTTGCCACTTTGTATGCATTTTCTTTCAATTTGATACCATCCTTTATTTCCTTAGATATCCATGGCTGATTATCTCTTTTTCTACAGTCCTTCCTTATCACTGACGTATACTTTTGCTGAGCACTGTGAAAGATCGCTTTGAAAGTCCTCCACTGTTCCTCAATTGTTCCCCCTATAAAGTTTTTGCTCCCAGTCTACCTTAGCCAACTCCTCCCTCATCCTTTTGGAGTCTCCTTTGTTTAAGCACAAGACACTGGTATTGGATTTTACTTTCTCACGCTCCGTCTGTATTTTAAATTCAACCATACTGTGATCGCTCCTTCTGAGAGGATCCCTAACTGTAAGATCATTAATTATTCCTGTCTCATTATACAGGACCAGATCTAGGAAAGCTTGCTCCCTCATAGGTTCCATTACATAATGTTCAAGGAAACTATCGCAGATACATTCTATGAACTCCTCCTCACGGCTGCCTTGACTGATCTGGTTTGACCAATTGATATGTAGATTAAAATCCCCCATGATAATTGCTGTACCATTTTTACATGCATCAGTTATTTCTTTGTTTATTTCTCACCCCACCATGATGTTATTATTCGGTGGCCTATAGGCTACGCCTATCAGTGACTTTTTCTCCTTACTATTTCTAATTTCCACCCAAATGGATTCAACCTTTTTTTCCATAGAACCTACATCATCTCTCACTAAGACTCTCCCTAAGACATCAGTCCCAGTCCTGCCCAGGTGTAACCCGTCCAATTTGTACAGGGCCCACCTCCCCCAGAACCGGTCCCAATGCCCCAGGAATCTGAAACCCTCCCTCTGACACCATCTCTTCAACCACGTATTTATCCGATAGATCCTGTCATTTCTACTCTGACTAGCACGTGGCACTGGAAATAATCCTGAGATCACTACCTTTGAGGTCCGATTTCTTAACTTTCTTCCTAGCTCCCTATATTCTGCTTTTAGGACCTCATCCCTTTTTTTATCTATTTACCGAGGCCATCACTGAGGAGAAAGTTCTGGGGAAATTGAAAGGTCTGAAGGTAGATAAATCACCTGGACCGAATGGACTACACCCCAGAGTTCTAAAAGAGATGGCTGAGAAAATTGTGGAGGCATTGGTGGTGATCTTTCAGGAATCACTGGAGGCAGGGAGGGTCCCAGTGGACTGGAAAGTAGATAATGTAACACCGCTGTTTAAGAAGGGAGGAAGGCAGCAGACGAGAAATTATAGGCCGGTTAGGCTGACTTCGGTCATTGGCAGGATTTTACAGTCCATTATTAAAGATGAGATTGCAGAGTACTTGGAAGTGCATGATAAAATAGGACTGAGTCAGCACGGCTTCGTCAAGGGGAGGTCATGTCTGGCAAATCTGTTAGAGTTCTTTGAGGAGGTAACAAGGAACTTAGATAAAGGAGGACCAGTGGACGTGATTTATTTAGATTTCCAAAAGTACTTTGACAAGGTGCCGCATAGGAGACTGTTTAGTAAGTTAAGAGCCCATGGTGTTAATGGTAAGATCCTGGCATAATAGAGGATTGGTTGACTGGCAGAGAGTGGGGATAAAGAGGTCTTTTTCAGGATGGCAGTCGGTGACTAGTGGTGTGCCTCAGGGGTTGATGCTGGGGCCACAACTTTTCACAGTATACATTAACAATTTGGAAGAAGGAACTGAAGGTACTGTTGCTAAGTTTTCAGATGATACAAAGATATGTAGAGGGACAGGTAGTATTGAGAAAGCAGGGGGGCTGCAGAAAGACTTGGGCAAGTTAGGAGAGTGGGCAAAGAAGTGGCAGATGGAATACAATGTGGAAAAGTGTGAGGTTATGCACTTTAGAAGGAGGAATGGAGGCATAGACTATTTTCTAAATGGGGAAATGCTTAGGAAATCAGGAGCACAAAGGGACTTGGGAGTCCTTGTTCAAGATTCTCTTAAGGTTAACATGTAGGTTCAGTTGGCAGTTAGGAAGGCAAATGCAATGTTAGCATTCATGTCGAGAGGGCTAGAATACAAGAGCAGGGATGTACTTCTGAGGCTGTATAAGGCTCTGGTCAGACCCCATTTGGAGTGTTGTGAGCAATTCTGGGCCCCGTATCTAAGGAAGGATGTGCGGCTTTAGAAAGGGTCCAGAGGAGGTTCACAAGAATGATCCCTGGAATGAGGAGTTTGTTGTATGAGGAATGGTTGCGGACTCTGGGTCTGTACTCGTTGGAGTTCAGAAGGATGAGGGGGGGATCTTATTTAAACTTACAGGATACTGCGAGCCCTGGATAGAGTGGACGTGGAGAGGATGTTTCTGCTAGTGGGAAAAACTAGAACCAGAAGGCACAACTTCAGGCTAAAGGAACAATCCTTTAAAACAAAGATGAGGAGGAATTTCTTCAGCCAGAGAGTGGTGAATCTGTGGAACTCTTTGCCTCAGAAGGCTATGGAGGCCAGGTCACTGAGTGTCTTTAAGTCAGAGATAGATAGGTTCTTGATTAATAAGTGGAACAGGGGTTATGGGGAAAAGGCAGGAGAATGGGGATGAGAAAAGTATCAGGCATGATTGAATGGTGGAGCAGACTTGATGGACTGAGTGAGCTAATTCTGCTCCTATGTCTTATGGTCTATGGGTTCATGTGCCACTCCTGAATCTAGGCCGAAGCCCCCAGGTGCCACCTGAGCTCAAAGCAGTGGACCAGAATCTCATCAGAACACAAGAATAGTTGGAAAACAGCGCTACTCAAAGCACGGGCGAGAATATTGTTCGATGGTTGTTTGGTGAACCATCGTTGGTTCCCACTAGATAGTAATGAGCCAGGGTCTGGCCAGTACTACAGGTATGTAAATATGTTGCTGTTGGGGTTAGGGATGGCTTGTTACACCTTGTATTATAGTTATTGTGGTGCATCCCAGTCGGGCTCCGCCTCCTGGGAGAGGTATAAAGGTCTCTGCTCTGCCTGGGAACCCTCAGTCTGGGATCGTGTATATAATTAGTAGCTGCCTTGTTACAGCAAATAAAAGCCTTTATTTCCTGAGCATCAAGCCTCGTGTGTGATAACGCGCATCAGGTTGGTGCAGTAATCATGACAACCTTTTAGAAATTGTGACTTTATCTACAATGTGGTTGGTACTGGCTACTGAGGCTGCAGTGTTGGACATAACACAGGCCAATCTTTGTCGGAAGGACTTCTAGAGATATAAAAGCAAAATACTGCAGGTGCTGGAAATCTGAAATAAAGGCAGAAAATGTTGGAAATACTCAGCAGCGGGTCTGGCAGCATCTGGAAAGAAAGGAACATGTTTCAACTCAAAATGGACTCTTCTTCAGTTCTATCAGCCTGTCAACTCACTTTCATCTCGGAGAACCCTTCAGGGAGAATTTTCCTGTCCTGTCCGCCACAGGAATTTTAGCAGGTTGGGGGTGGGGTGGGGGGTGGGGGTGGGGGGGGGAGGGGGGAAGGCAGGGGCAGACCATACAATGGTCCGTTGACCCTGGGCAGGATTTTCTGGTTTTGGGGCGAGTGCGGCTGAAAAATCCAGCCCTTCACAGTGATAGTCAAGACACTGAAGACCCAACCTCTCCTTTTGAATGAACGTTTAAAAAAAAATGAGGGAGTCTGTGCTGGAGAAATTCGATTCCTCAGGGAGTCGGGTGGGTTAAAAAGGAGATGCACGAACTTCTGTCCATGTGAAAAGATGCCAATCTTCTTTGGACCATTGTATCATGGAACATATTGTGGAATCGATCCTTTGATAACATTTTTGCATTGGTGGTCTGTAACTGTTACAAACAACTCCAGACTGAAGGTTCAGGTGTGCAAACTGGAGATGAGCCACCAGAGGTATCACTGAGTCAGTCACTACAAGAATAAGGTGTGGAAGGGAACCACTGGGCCTCCCATTCATCCCCACAACAAACAACATGGTCATGATAGCCCTCAAGATTGTCCACTGGGCCATGCTGACACCCTTTGTGCTCTTAAATCAAACTTATTCAATTCCAAACAAAGTGGGAAGGAACATGCATTTTCATAGTGTCTTCCATAAGTTTA
The DNA here is from genome assembly GCF_964213995.1 of Mustelus asterias. NCBI lineage: Eukaryota > Metazoa > Chordata > Chondrichthyes > Carcharhiniformes > Triakidae > Mustelus > Mustelus asterias. The sequence continues at coordinate 64,757,644 of NC_135808.1, forward strand.
GAGTATCCCAAAGTGCATTACAGTCAATTGAATATTTTCAAAACATAGTGTTACAATGTAGGACACATGGCTCACAAGCTGTGCACAGCAATCTCCCAGAAAGAGTAATAGAACAAGAACAAAGAACAACACAGCACAGGAACAGGCCCTTCGGCCCTCCAAGCCCGCGCCGCTCCCCGGTCCAGGATTGAATCCTGAATCCAGGATCCCCCCCCAATTTTCCAGCCTATCTACATACCAATATCCTATCCACCGAGCTGTCCCTCACAGCTACAATGCTTTGTTCATTACAACCTATTAACTTACCCCCACCCCCCCATTCCAGACCATGTGATCTCCAGGGAGAGGCGAAAACCCAGAGTGAAAAACCCCAGGGCCAATATGGGGAAAAAAAATCTGGGAAATTCCTCTCCGACCCCCTGAGGTGATCGAAACGAGTCCAGGAGATCACAATGGCCCCGATCGGAAAATGCTTCCCAACCCTAGTCATTTCCACTTCCACGAACACCATATGAATTCCCTGCCCCCGAGACAGGTTCCCAACTATCTGCAGTCTCACTCTGTACTGGCACCAGCAAGATGATCATAGAATGAAGCCTTGAAACGAGAAACCAGGAACAATTAGCCCGCGCCGCTCCCTGGTCCAAACTAGACCACTCTTTTGTATCCCTCCATTCCCACTCCGTTCATATAGCTGTCTAGATAAGTCTTAAACGTTCCCAGTGTGTCCGCCTCCACCACCTTGCCCGGCAACACATTCCAGGCCCCCACGACCCTCTGTGTGAAATATGTCCTTCTGATATCTGTGTTAAACCTCCCCCCCTTCACCTTGAACCTATGTGACAAGTTGCCAAACAGCTTTGACAAAGGGTCATCCAGACTCGAAATGTCAGCTCTTTTCTCTCCTTACAGATGCTGCCAGACCTGCTGAGATTTTCCAGCATTTTCTCTTTTGGTTTAAGTTGAAAGATACTCTGTTTTGGCTATGTTGAATGGGGAATAAATGCTAGCCAGGACACAGGGAGAGAACTCCCTTGTTAGAGTCATCATAGAATCCCTACATTGCAGATAAGGCCATTCAGCCCATCAAGACTACCCTGATTCTCTGACAGTATCTTACCCAGGCCTTCTCCCCTGACCTATTCCCAAAACTCCACACATTTACCATGATTATTCTATCTCACTTAAGGGGCAATTTAACATGGACAATGCACCTAATCTGCACATCTTTGGATTGTGGGAAGAAATTAGAGCAGCTGGAGGAAACCCACGCAAACACAGGGAGAACGTGCAAACTCCACACGGTAAGTGATTCGAGGCTGGAATTGAACCCGGGTCCCTGAAGCTATGAGGCAGCAGTGCTAACCACTGTGCCACCATGCTGTGTTTTCCTACAATAAGTGCAGTCGGATCTTTTATATTCAGCTGAGTGAGCAGACAGGGCCTCATCTGAAAGATGGTATCCCCCAGGGTGCAGCGCACCATGCAGTATGACCCTGGCTGCTACAGCCTAGATTCTGGAGTGGGATATGAACCCACAATGTTTTGATGCAAGGAGGCAAGTGTCCCGCCAACTGAGTGAAGGCTGGCACTGTGGTAGCTACAGTAATAGGCCACACTCTCCCAAAATCAACATTCATAATATAAAGATAGAACCTCCTTCTCCACATAGAATTGTCAACTGCATGCCACCTTTGCCTGCAGAACATGCACAGGATGAAGGCGTTGAAATTGGGCATATCTTGGACATTATATTCAGTTTCATTCGTCTGAATTTTACACCACAATCATAGAATCATAGAAACCCTACAGTGCAGAAGGAGGCCATTTGGCCCATCGAGTCTGCACCGACCACAATCCCACCCAGGCCCTACCCCCATATCCCCACACATTTACCCACCAATCCCTCCAACCTACACATCTCAGGACACTAAGGGGCAATTTTAGCATGGCCAATCAACCTAACCCCGCACGATTTTGGACTGTGGGAGGAAACCGGAGCACCCGGAGGAAACCGATGCAGACACGAGGAGAATGTGCAAACTCCACAAAGACAGTGACCCAAGCTGGGAATCGAACCCAGGTCCCTGGAGCTGTGAAGCAGCAGTGCTAACCACTGTGCTACCATGCCGCCCCACAACTAGGGGCGGGGATGGCTAGTGTGGGGTGGCTGCATAATATTGGGCTTCAAGGCAGGGATACTGTGCTGGCGAAGGGGGCTAGTCACCACACTAATAATCATACTCACCGAAAGGGTTAAACGATTAAGTTTAGCAGAACAATCATACATACCGCTAGTGCCCACGGGTACAAACTGGATACTGCTAGTTCTCAGGCAGAAACATCGCATGTGTCAACCCTCACAGACTGTAAAACAATGCAGGGCTGCCCTTTAGTTCATTCAGACAACCAAATGGTCGAAAGATAACATAAGAAGGTAACACTGTTCACCGCTATAACATAGGGTTTGTTTATCAGCCTGAGATAATTCATTAAGCACCAGAGGCTTTGAACATGGGGAGGATAATTGATCTCTACAAGTCAAACACAAGTTGTTATGTGAAGAACCAGATAGCATATTCAAGCCTTTACACTAATTGGATATTATGATCAAGTAGACGTGCACACATTGTGATGGCTTAGTAGTATTCGTAACTTATGCATGATGCAAACCAAATCGATAGTTGTGAGTGGGTATAGATAACTTCTATACAAATACGATTCTATACAACTCTATATAACTTCTATACAAATTCTATACATATACAAATACGATTCCCGGCTTGGGTCACTGTCTGTGTGGAGTTTGCACATTCTCCTCGTGTCTGCGTGGGTTTCCTCCGGGTGTTCCGGTTTCCTCCCACAATCCAAAGATGTGCGGGTTAAGTTGATAGGGCAATTTTAGCATGGCCATAGTGTCCTGGGATGCGTAGGTTAGAGGGATTAGTGAGTAAATATGTAGGGACATGGAGGTAGGGCCTGGGTGGGATTGTGGTCAGTGCAGACTCGATGGGCCGAATGGCCTCTTTCTGTGCTGTAGGGTTTCTAAGATTCTAAGATATCTCTGATTTGTATATGCTAATTATTTAGTATTGTTTCTGGAAGTACATCTATTTGTGTAACTCTGTATTCAATGCTCTGGACTGTGCCACCAGCTGGAGTACTAATTGCTTGCAAATAAAGGCCGATTTTAAAACTCTGTAATTCTTCGTCTGGCCACTTGAGGGGAACAAGGTTTGTAAACAGCTAACTATCACAGCACCACAACACCGGCATCTGCCTGCCCCATCTATTTAAGGGGCACTTGAATTCTCCCCACAGGCATCCAGGATGGGACTGTGCCTCCTGATGGCACCCTGTGCCATCAGAGATCCACTGCCCCAACCCCCCCCCGAAGTAATTGCCCCATGAGCTGCATTTTGCCAGAGCCTGGCTGAGCCTTGTATCTGCTGCTCTTGTCCTTCTAGATGGTAGGGGTTGTGGGTTTAAAGGTGCTGTCAAAGGAACATTGGTGAGTTCCTGCAGTGTATCTTATGGATGGCATACATGGCAGCCACTGTTGGGCAGTAATCAAGGGAGTGAAGTTTGTGGAAGGGGTAGCAATCAAGCGCTTTGTCCTGGATGGGGTTGAGTTTCTTAAGTATCATTGGAGCTGCACTCATCCAGGAAAGTGGAGAGTATTCCATTACATTCCTGACTTGTGTCTTGTAGATGGTGGACAGACTATATAACCAAAGGAGAACTCGCCAAAGTACACACACATCTATTCCAACCATGGATTGCTGGGTATTGATCAGAAGCAGAGACTCCGGTCAGATTTTCTCCTCTTACTGCTTTGTCATCTCTTACTGTGGTTCCAACTGAGGTGGGCCAACCAGTTAGTGACAATCATGTACTTTTAAGAAATGTCTTTTAGTTATGTTTCGACACAGAATGTTTCAAGCAGTCCCTTCCATTTTATTGAAGACGTTGTATCTACCAGAATCCTATATTGTGCTGCGGCAGCACAATTGTTTTGAATGGCTAAAATATTGGTTTTAATCTGAACTAATGCTGTTCTGTTGTTTTCACCTGGGATTTTGCAGAGTGGGGCTTGATTGGGATGATTGGCATGCATGGTCATGTGATAGGGAGCTTACACGGAATATTCAAGATTAGATGCCGCTTTTGGAGTTGAAAGAAAAGTCTCTCTCTTCTCTCCTCTCTGAAGTTGCAGACTCAAATCTGTCGGGAGATAAGTCTTTTTTTTGAGATTCGGCTGTATGAGAGTGGAGCTTTCTCTGAGGGTTGCTGTTTTGGAAATTGCTGTCTGAATCTCTGTCCCAAAAGATGGTTGAGGTAGTTGGGTGGAGGGTGAAGGGGGGAGGTGGCGGGGGGGGGGGGGGCGGGGGGGGCAGCATTTTAGTGATAGTGATCACAACATGGTACAGTTTAAGCTTGTTTTGGACAAAGAAATGGACAAGTTGCAAAACAAAAGTTTAGACTGGGGGAGAATGGATTTTAGTAAAATAAGGCAGGATCTGGCCAAGGTAGACTGGGAACAGCTACTAGAGGGGAAATCTACAGAAGAGCAGTATGGGGCACTGAAAAAGGAAATGAGGATGGTATAAGCCCAGCATGTTCCCTCTGGAGTGGTAGGAAAGAGTAACAAGCCCAGAGAACCATGGATGACCAGAGATATTCAGGATACAATGAGAGTGAAAAGAAAGGCCTTTAGCCTGATTTGGATGAGGGAACAAAATGTAACATCTCAAAATTTACAGATGATACCAAGTTGGGTGGGAAGGTAAACTGTGGCAAGGATGCAGAGATCCTTCAGCATGACCTGGACTGGTTGGGTGAGTGGGTAAATCAATGGCAGATGCAGTATAATTCGGATAAATGTGAGCTTATTCACTTTGGAAGCAAAAACAAGGCAGCAGATTACTACCTGAATGGTTGTAAATTGGGAGAGAGGAGGGTGCAGCGGGACCTGGGTGTCCTTGTGCACCAGTCACTGAAGGTGAGCATGCAGGTGCAGCAGGCAGTAGGGAAGGCAAATGGTATGTTGGCCTTCATTGCACGTGGTTTTGAATACAGGAGCAGGGATGTGTTGTTGCAACTATCCAAGGCCACACCTAGAATATTGTGAAAGGCTTTGGTCTCCTTTTCTGAGGAAAGGTATTCTTGCTCTCGAGGGAATGCAGCAAAGGTTTACCAGGCTGTTTCCGGGAATGGACTGGGGGAGAATGGATTTTAGTAAAATAAGGCAGGATCTGGCCAAGGTAGACTGGGAACAGCTACTAGAGGGGAAATCTACAGAAGAGCAGTATGGGGCATTGAAAGTGGGAGTTGTGTTAACAAACAGGGCATATAAAGACACAAACTCAATTTACAAGATAATGATTGGAATGCGAGTCTTTACAGGTAATCAAGTCTTAAAGGTACATACAATGTGAGTGGAGAAAGGGCCAAGCACAGGTTAAAGAGGTGTGTATTGTCTCCAGCCAGGACAGTTAGTGAGATTTTGCAAGTCCAGGAAAGTCGTGAGGGTTACAGATATTGTGACATGAACCCAAGATCCCGGTTGGGCCATCCTCATGTGTGCGGAACTTGGCTATCAGTTTCTGCTGAGCGATTCTGCATTGTTGTGTGTCGTGAAGGCCGCCTTGGAGAATGCTTACCTGAAGATCAGAGGCTGAATGCCCGTGACTGCTGAAGTGTTCCCCGACTGGAAGGGAACACCCCTGCCTGGTGATTGTCGAGCGGTGTTCATTCATCTGTTGTCATAGCGTCTGCATGGTCTCCCCAATGTACCATGCCTCGGGACATCCTTTCCTGCAGCGTATCAGGTATTCAACATTGGCCGAGTCGTAAGAGTATGTACCGTCTACCTGGTGGATGGTGTTCTCACGTGAGATGATGGCATCCATGTCAATGATCCGGCAGGTCTTGCAGAGGTTGCTGTGGCAGGGTTCTGTGGTGTCGTGGTCACTGTTCTCCTGAAGGCTGGGTAGTTTACTGCGAACAATAGTCTGTTTGAGGTTGGGTGGTTGTTTGAAGGCAAGAAGTGGGGGTGTGGGGATGGTCTTGGCGAGATGTTCGTCTTCATCGATGACATGTTGAAGGCTCTGGAGAAGATATCGTAGCTTCTCCACTCCGGGGAAGTACTGAACGACGAAGGGTATTCTGTCTGCTGTGTCCTGTGTTTATCTTCTGAGGAGGTCGGTCCGGTTTTTCGCTGTGGCATGTCGGAACTGTTGATCAATGAGCCGAGTGCCATATCCTGTTCTTATGAGGGCGTCTTTCAGCAGCTGTAGGTGTCTGTTGTGATCCTCCTCATTTGAGCAGATCCTGTGTATACGGAGGGCTTGTCCGTAGGGGATGGCTTCTTTAACGTGTTTAGGGTGGAAGCTGGAGAAGTGGAGCATCGTGAGGTTATCCGTGGGCTTGCGGTACAGTGAAGTACTGAGATGACCGTCCTTAATGGAGATGTGTGTGTCCAAGAATGCAGCCAATTCCGGAGAGTAGTCCATGGTGAGTCTGATGGTGGGATGGAACTTGTTGATGTCATCATAGAGTTGTTTCAATGATTGTTCGCTATGAATCCAAAGGAAGAAACTGTCATCGATGTATCTAGTGTATAGCATTGGTTGAATGTCCTGTGCGGTGAAGAAGTCTTGTTCGAACCTATGCATAAAGATGTTGGCATATTGAGGTGCGAATTTGGTCCCCATGGCTGTTCCATGCATCTGGATGAAGAACTGGTGGTTGAAGGTGAAGACGTTGTAGTCCAGGATGAAGCGGATGAGTTATAGAATTGCATCTGGAGATTGGCAGTTGTCGGCATTGAGTACTGAGGCAGTTGCAGCAATGCCGTCGTCGTGGGGGATGCTGGTGTAGAGTGCCGATACATCCATTGTGACGAGGAGTGCTCCTGGTTCAACTGCTCCATGTGTGCTGAATTTCTGTAGAAAGTCCATAGTGTCACGACAGAAGCTGGAGGTTCTTTGTACAATGGGTTTCAGGATGCCCTCGACGTAGCTGGAGAGATTCTCACATAGGGTCCCATTGCCTGATATGATGGGATGGCCAGGTGTGTTTGCCTTGTGTATCTTCAGGAGGCAAGAGAGGAGTCCAACACAGGGAGTTTGTGGGATGAGAGCACGGAGGGTGCTCTGAAGGTCCGGATCAAAGGTCTTGATCAGTCTGTTGAGTTGACGGGTGTGTTCTTTGGTTGGATCTGCGGGTAACTGTCTGTAGTGTTCCTCGTTGTTGAGTTGTCGGTACACTTCTTTGCAGTAATCCGTTCTGTTCAGTATGACAGTGGCCCCTCCTTTGTCTGCTGGTTTGATGACAATGTTGCAGTTGGTCTTGAGAGCACGGATGGCATTGCGTTGTGCTTGGGTGACGTTCGGAGCTGTCTTGTGAGTGCGGCTGATAAATCTGGCATTGACGCACCTCCTGACGGCTTGGGCATAAGTGTCGCGTCGAGGGCAGCGGCCTTCCGGATGAAAACCCCCAGCTTCTGTCACGACACTACGGACTTCCCACAGAAACTCAGCACACATGGAGCAGTTGAACCCAGGAGCACACCTCGTCACAATTGATGTCTCGGCACTCTACACCAGCATCCCCCACGACGATGGCATTGCTGCAACTGCCATTGGGGAGACCACGCAGACGCTACGACAACAGATGAATGAACACCGCTCGACAATCACCAGGCAGGGGTGTTCCCTTCCAGTCGGGGAACACTTCAGCAGTCACGGGAATTCAGCCTCTGATCTTCGGGTAAGAGCTCTCCAAGGTGGCCTTCACGACACGCGACAACACAGAATCGCTGAGCAGAAACTGATAGCTAAGTTCCGCACACATGAGGACGGCCCAACCGGGATCTTGGGTTCATGTCACACTATCTGTAACCCCCACGACTTGCCTGGGCTTCCAAAATCTCACTAACTGTCCTGGCTGGAGGCAATACACATCTCTTTAACCTGTGCTTAACCCTCTCTCCACTCACATTGTCTGTACCTTTAAGACTTGATTACCTGTAAAAACTCACATTCCAACCATTATCTTGTAAATTAAGTTTGTGTCTCTATATGCCCTGTTCATGAACACAAGTCCTCGTTCACCTGATGAAGGAGCCTGAGACTCCGAAAGCTAGTGCCAAATGAACCTGTTGGACTTTAACTTGGTGTTGTGAGACTTCTTACAGGGGAGGCACCAGATGTGGTTGTGCTATTTAAGAAGGGTTGCTGAGATAAAGCAGGGAATACAGACCAATGAGTCTCACATCTGTGGTAGGGAAACTATTAGAGAAGATTCTGAAGGAGATCTAGACAGGATAGTCAAATTTGCAGATAAGTGGCAGATGGAATTTAACCCTGAAAAGTGTGAGGTGATGCACTTCAAAAGGAGTAATTTGACACTGATTGTATTGGAGGGGGTGCAGAGGAGATTCACCAGAATGCTGCCTGGGATGGAACATTTAAGTTTTGAAGAGAGGTTGGATAGGCTTGGGTTGTTTTCATTGGAGCAGAGAAGACTGAGGGGGTGACTTGATCGAGGTGTACAAGATTATGAGGGTTATGAGGGTGTTCCCCTTAGTTGAAATGTCAGTCACAAGGGGACATAGATTCATGGTGAGGGGCAGGAGGTTTAGGGGGGCTGTGAAGAGAAACCTTTTTACCCAGAGAGTGGTGATGCTCTGGAATGCCTGGATGAGCACTTGACACGTCAAAACATTCAGGGCAACGGGCTAAGTGCTGGCAGATAGGTGGAAGGTCAGGTATTTCTTGTGTGTCAGTGCGGACTTGATGGGCCAAAGGACCTCTACTGCACTGTATGATTCTATGTAAGAGGAACACTTTATTGCTTTGAATGGATCGTCGAACATTTGAACCCAAATTCAGCGGATGTTTTAGAAAATGGATCAATTCATGCCTGGGGTCAGAGCGACCTCTGGTGGAACGAGGTGTGACATCCGAGTTTTACAGTGAGAAACTACATTAGTTATGTTACTTGTTATATTTGTTAACTAATGGCCTCAAATGCCAACTAGGACAACTTATTTTACCTCGCGCATTTTAGATGCTTTTCTTCCCTTTTGTGTAGTGAAGCCAAGGTGAAGGGGCCAAGATTCAAAGTTCATATCTCTACCAAAAGTTGAAAAGAATAAATGAGGTAAATCCATAATTAATTAATTCAAAGCTTGAAATTTAAGGACTTACAGTCAGAGAGCCCGAAGGAACGTGAATCAGACTACAAGACAACCTATGTTGCAACTCAGCAAAGGCAGTCACAATGCATAAAGCCCAGTTACTTTAAATGCCCATCCAATACCTTACACGGACTGGGCTGAAGTCACATCAAGTGATTCTCGGAGATCAGGCAAATAAAACCATTATGAGCTATGCAGTGTTTTAGTCATCAGCGACAAGTTGGTAGTTTATGAAATGAGTTAATATGGGCTCTGCTGTAAGTATTTTAGCCAGGTTGTTTCGCACCTGTGCTCCTTCCTGTGCCCATGTTTGACGGATAAATAGATTTTAAAGAAGGTGATCAATTTGAAACTATTTGAAAAACATAATTATGTTTAGAATTTCATCTGGTTTAATCTTATTGAGTCGTGCTTCATTCCAGAATAATGAGTTACAGGTGGGACATAAAGTGAAGATAAACTTCCAGGATCTGGCACATTGGAGTTCTGTACCAGAGTATGCAACATGCTGCCCATTAGATCATTCTGAGGACTGAAAGGGAAATGTGAGCTTACTCACAGTGGGGAAAATTCTCTTGTCTATTGAACCAGTGAGTTGGTCAGTGACACCACAAGGGATTTTCCTTCAATGAGTGTTAAATCTGCTTTTGGAAAAGTGCCATTCCTGAACTGTGAGATTTATCACGCACTTAATATAAAGTGCTACAGAATGTTTTCTTTTGAGAGTCCATTCGGCCCATCAAGCCTGTACCACCAATAATCCCACTGAGGCCCTATTCCCGTAACCCCACGCATTTACCCTGCTAATCTCCCTGACACCAAGGGGAAATTTAGCATGACCAATCCACCTAATCTGTACATCTTTGGAGTGTGGGAGGAAACCGGAGCATCCGGAGGAAACCCATGCAGGCACGGTGGGAATGTGCAAACTCCACACAGACAGTGACCCAAACTGAGAATCGAACCCGGGTCCTTGGCTTTGTGAGGCAACAGTGCTAAACACTCTGCCACCGTGCCACCCGTGCCCCTCCCCCCCCCATAGTTTCAGTAAGGTTTCATCCATCTGGGTGTTCTAATGGGGATAACTGGACCAATTAAGGGCTAACACGTCATGTCGGGATTACTTTACAATGATGATTACGTCTTGGAAGCCTCAGAACAAGAGTATTCCGGTAACA